>NC_091024.1:11897500-12543587 GCF_041296385.1 Aphelocoma coerulescens
ATTTTGGCATTTTTAAACTTGTTTCATGTTCCACAGCAAGTGAAGTCATCATTCTCCTGAGGCAGTGGTCAGAGTGTGCTGTGTGGGCAGTTAAAGCTCCAGGTGACAGGGCACAGCTCAGCTGAAAGTTCTTTAAGCACCACTCACTTTGTTTTGGACACACTCGATGTCAGAGGGGAAGTATTCAAGGTTAGAAATCTTGCTATTGTGAGACTGATTATTTTGGGTCCAATTTTCCCCTTGGCTCTAAGGAGGTCCTGAAGTCCCTGCGATCCTTCCCCCTGGAGCCAGCTAAAAGCTCCAGAGCTGGATCCAGGAGAACCTAGAAATGTTTTAAAGTGATGAAATGGAGACCTCGATTCTTTCTGGGAGTTGCTTATTGTATTGGTAGTCATGGGATTTGGTAGAACTTCCACCAAAACACAGCAGGAATCCAAGTGAATGTTCATTATCATTAATTCATAGGATTAATTAATTCAACTGCCCAGAGAAGCTGTGGCTGTCCCATCCCCAGAAGTGTCCAAGGCCAGGTTGAACAGGGCTTGGAGCAACCTGGGATAGTAGACACTATGGAATAAAAACTGCCCATGGGAGTTTTTAGATGTTCTGCAGCAGTGAGATTTTTGGAGCTGGTTTTAAACTCTTAGTGAAATACCTGAAACACAGTGGGTCACTTTGGCAGTTTGCAAAGTGTGTTTGTTCATTTTCTAGGACTTGAATTGACTCGCAGAAAGGATGAACAAGTGATTTGAGAAGCAGGATAATTGAACCAAAACGAGCCAGGCACGATGGTTCTTCTGAAATCACAGCAAACTGTGCCTGATGGGTTTTGTTGAGAAATGATCTTATGGGGCTGCTAATGGCATCGGGGCTGGGATTATTTTTTAATGGCAGAATTAGTGAGGAGCACTGCGTGCATGGGAAACGTGCCTGCCAGAACCTTTATTTTTTACCATGTGGTGACTTACAGTGAGCTCTGATCCAGCTCCAAATAAGACACGCTCATTTAAGCAACAATCCTAATTGGAGCAGCATCTCCCACCATGACAAGATTCCTGCTCCTGGCCCAAAGATGGGGATAGACTCGTTGGTAATGGGGTTCCTCCTGCCACAGCCAGCAATAAAGGCAGGCTGCTGTTATTTGGGAGCTGAGAGCCATTTAATATTCCAGCACTCGGCTGAGTTTGTCTCCAACTCCGGGAAATGCTGCATGGGAAGCGCTGAGCGGCGCAGATGATTCCCGTTGGGAAGGACACGCGTCGCTTGCTGTGTGTGCAGCCTTTCCAGAACGCTCCCACATGAAGGAGAATGGAGTGGGGCTGGAAGCAGGAGCCTGGCTTGGAAGATGTCCTGGATGTGGCCCTGTGTTTCGTGGTAGCGCAGCCAAAGAATTTGCCATGGAGCAGGGTTGTGCTTCCCAAGCAATGGGTGCACTTTCAAACAATTCATAAAAGTTTTTGTCGTCGGAATCTGTTCCAGATACACAAAAAGATTAGAAATAGAAATTGGAAATGCAAACCCCAGAGCCCCAGGAGCGGCTGAGGGAGCTGGGAACGGGGCTCAGCCTGGAGAAATGGAGGCTCAGGGGGAACCTTCTGGCTCTGCACAACTCCCTGACAGGAGGGGGCAGCCGGGGGGGGTCGGGCTCTGCTCCCCGGGAACAGGGACAGGAGGAGAGGGAACGGCCTCAGGCTGTGCCAGGGGAAGGCCAAGTTGGCTAGTGGGAAAAATTTCCTCATGGAAAAGGTTGTGAAGCATTGGAACAGGCTGCCCAAGGCAGTGGTGGAGTCACCATCCCTGGAAATGCTCCAAAAAGTGTGGATGCAGCACCTGGGGACAAGGCTCAGTGGTGAACCTGGAAGCGCTGGGTTGGCAGTTGGATTCGATGATCTTGAAGATCTTTTCCAACTTCCACAATTCCATGATTCTATGACTGGAGAAATGCAGGTCACCCAGTTTCACTTGGTATGTTAACTCCAAAACGAAATACTGTAAGTAAAATCCATAGGTTTTTAACATTCTCACTGCTCGGGGTCTCACAGTCTCCTGTGATGTTTTCTCTTGAGCTGACGGAAGAAATCTTACCTGGTCCTTGTTCAGATCCCTCCAGATCTCCAGCAATTAAATGGGCCACTTAAATGTTCTCCTGGCTGATATCTGCAAGGGTCACTCAATGAATCAAATTCCACTTCCAAATTACAAGTACTGTAGCACTGAGTATAATTCTGCATTTGTCTTTTAATGCATTAGAAACTCTCAGTGCAATAAAAGGTAAATGAGACAGGTCTCCATTTCCAGTTTGGTAACTGGTGGGTTACTGCACCTCTGCAGAAAAATATGGGATTAAGTTTTTCAGGAAAATGAGAGCTCTGATTGTAGCATTTTTTGCATCCCTTGCAAAGGGTTGAGAAGTGACATTATTTGCAAAGCTCTTCTAAGCTGTAGGTAATTATTTCCCTGGTATCTTGTATTATGTGGGAAATCACTGTTTAGAATCATTTTAGGTTGGAAAGCACCTCTAAAATCATCAAATCCAACCATTTAGTTGCTTCCTCAGCTATATTCCAGTTGCAGAATTCCTGAAACCTTCTAAAAATGTCATTTTTCCTGATCTCTGCTCAGCTCAGCATTCCTTGGGTGGTTGTAGCTTGGGTACAAAGATCCCAAAAGCCCAAACCCTGGAGCTTTGTGTTTTTCAGCATTTCAGCTTCCTGTCCTTTGAATCCCGTGGGATTTGGCTTTAGAGGTGGCTGCTCTGCATCTGGAGAAGGCTGGATGGACAGAAAGCTGGAATGCATCCAGTAGAGTCCTGTGAATTTTCCTTAAGCTCTCCAGGGCTATTTTGTTTAACCTTTGTGTAGTTGGAGTGTCCCTTCTAGGAAAGCAATTCCTGCCAGCCCCTGGAGCAGTTCGGTCACCAGCTCTGTAGTTAAACATCAGCTCTGCTTTCCAACCTTTTCTTCTTCATCACCTGAGATAAATGAATTTTGGTTTCAAAGGGGCCATAGTTTGTAATCTCACTGTAATTGTGATTTCGGTGTTGCTTTTGGTTTATTTGGTTTTGGTTGTATTGAATTGGGGAGGAAAAGAACTCAATTTTTGCCTCTCAGTTTTAAATTATTTTATTATTCCAATTCCATCAGAAGCTTGGGGAGGGAAGAGTTCCAAGAGCAAATCCCGGTTTGTACAAACAGGAGGCAGCATTGCAAAACCTGCCTGTTTTAACAAGTCAGGCAGAAATTGAGAAGAAAAATTAATTAGTTGTCCTCATGAATCCTTACCCTGATAGCTTCATGAGTAAGTAGAGAGAAGCTTTCCATGAGTTTCTTGAGCATTTCTGTTAAGTGCCCCCACAGAGATACTCGGTCTCACAAGACTGCAGTTTAATCTAGCTCAAGGACTTTCCAAACTCCACAAATCAAAGACCTCTTTTTTTTTTGTCTCCTTTTAAATCTGTACTCCAGGAGCATTTAAGAGCATCACTTAATGCTGGTGGGGTGTTAACGCTGAGCTGTGAAGCATTTCAGTGTCAATATGTTTTCAAATTTTCCCATGGAAAAAAATTAACTTGCACTTAATACATGTTTTCTGTATAGTTGTTGCTATTATCTTTTTTTTTTTTTAATGTGGTTAAATATATCCCTCTACTTATTGGAATAGCCTTTAAAATTCTTGGATGTTCAGCTTGATCAAATAACATGAGAGGTGTTTCCTCTCAAGCCCTGAATTCCTTCACCTTATGAATCCACGCTGCATTTTGCTCTTGCTATAAATGCAGTAAAAAAATCCAAAAGGCTCAGAATGAAACAAGATTTAATTTCTTTTTCTTTAGGAATTTCTCTTTACATTCTCAGGTGCGGATTTAAATGGGTGAAACCTGAAAATTTCTGGAGTTTTGTAGATTTCCATAGGTTATGCACTTGTGTGTGTGTGCACCCAAACCTACAATAATTTGTCCTGTGGATAAGCTGGTTTAAGGTATAGTTTTATGGAGACAGAAACTGTGACCTTACCAGTGTATGAGATTCAGAGACTTATATAGGAACAAGGTAAAACCACAGGTAGGAATTGCTGAATAATTACCTTTAGACCAACCTGAGCAAGAACCTTCCCAGGAGGACAAGCTCATTTAATGGTTCCTAAAACTCAATCTTGTGGATGTCAATGGTCATGCTTGATTATTTGCAGCAGTGTTTTATGAAAAAGCAATAAAAATGCATCGGGAGGGTACAGAGGAGGAAGGGGAACAACAAATGGGTTGAGTTTTTCACCGGGTCCCCTCGGTGTGCGCAGGTAGGGGCTGGTGTCGCGCGGCGCTGCCTCGGCTCGCTGAGATGTGTGGCTGTGTGTGTGTCTGCCCAAACCTGCCGTGCTCTGCTGCCTGATGAGCGACAGGAGACCAGCCAGGAGAGGGAGAAATTCTTGGTTTGTTTGAGAGAAAAAGCAATTACAGTTCCAGTGGAAGGATTAACCTGTTTTTGCAGGCCCTTCGGAGAGCCCCGCTAAAAGGCACAGAGCCTGGCAAGGGGAGGAAGTGCCATGTCCCACACTCTGGATTATTCCTGTTCTTAATCCCTTCTTTCCTCCCTTCTTCTTGGCTCTAAAAAATATCCCCCAGTAGCAAATCCTATAACCAAATAATCCCAATATCCGCTGGGTTATTTACCCAGGAGCACCCACACGCGTTCCTTACAGAGGGAGGCTCCTGCTATTCCCAGGAAATTGAGGAGCAGCGCTGTTGGGAGACGAGCTGGTCCTCACAAGGTTTGAGGTGTTAAGGTAGGCTGTGTTTTGGGGATGAAAAGCTGGTCCTCATGAGGTTTGAGGTGTTAAGGTAGGCTCAGTGTTTTGGGGATGAAACGCTGGCCTTTCGACCCTGGTTCTGTCCAGCTCGAGCTCTGGAAATAAACGAGTTTCCTGTGCCGCTCCAATCCCAGAACACAAAACTTCACACCAAGATGCCCCCACGGATAATTTGTCACATTTGGCACCTGCTACTAAGAAAAGAGCAAGAAGTGACCCGGTGCAGAGATGTAATCATCCTTCACCTTCCTGCCCGGGGTGGGAGCCGAGCGGGAACAATCCAGGAATTCTTTCAAGTCTGGGCCTCAGAGCCACCTCCAGCCACTGCTGGCTTCTGCCAACTTGTTACTTGTCAGAAATCCCCTGCATTAGGGTTCTTCAGGCCTTTTGAAGTAGATTGGCTGGAAAGGAAGAAATAGATTTTTTTTTGTTGTTGTTTTTTATATATATTGTTTTAGGAATGCTGTGAAGAAAGTTGTCTTGTGAGAGTAAATTGAAAGTCAGACCTGGATTTTATTTTTATACAGAGAGTGGGTTTTTTAGGAATATTGTGGAGGAAAGTTGTCTGGAAGGAGTAAATCCAAATTGGGAAATGGATTTTATTTTTATATGTATATATATATATATATATATATATATATATATATATATATATATATATATATAAGTTTTTTAGGAATGCTGTGGAAGAAAGTTGTCCTTGTAGGAGCAAATCTGAATTTGTACAATACTGTCATTCACTGCTCTCATTGTAGCCAAAGACCATTCATTTAAGAGTTGGACTTGGTGATCCTTGTGGTTCCCTCCAACTCAGAATATTCTGGGAACTACAGTGCATTTATTACCTGTAATTGCACCTGGCAGCATCTAAAACTTGTTTTTCTAAAAAAAAAAAGAAATTTATAAAATCACGATTTGGCCACAAAGTTCAGTGCAGCTACCATAGAAAAGTAAATATATTTTTGAAAGCTTTAATATAAGAGAAGCTGGAGTGCATAAAAATTGTTTAATCCTAGAGCTTTTGAGGGCTGAGGTGATAAGGCAGAAACACTGTGCAAAGCACAGGCATTATTTATGAAATGCTGCCATTTCAGCATCCGTGGAGGAGTTAGAACAGGAGCGTGTGCCCAGAGGAGATGCTCATTGCACAGGCAGGGAGCGCTGGGGGAGCCCAGAGCAGAGAGGAGCTGAGGTTTGGTTTGCTGGGTTCTGGTAACTTCCCTCCTGTGGCCATGGAGCCACAGGACCATGGCAGCTCCTTCTGCACAAGCGGAGCTGAGGGGAAAGAACGGGG
Organism: Aphelocoma coerulescens; assembly: GCF_041296385.1. Taxonomy (NCBI): domain Eukaryota; kingdom Metazoa; phylum Chordata; class Aves; order Passeriformes; family Corvidae; genus Aphelocoma; species Aphelocoma coerulescens. The sequence goes on from NC_091024.1 coordinate 11,903,598, forward strand.
AAATTTAACCCTTCCCAGACGGGGAGTTCACAGAGCAGCAGGAATAAAACCTGTTTGGTTTTGGGATTCCACTGGGAATTCCAGCCTCTGTTGCTACCAAGTTCTTGTAGGACGTGCTGGTGGCAGTTGTCCATTGTTCCATCCGTGGGGCTGGCCCCAAGGGAGAAGGAACATGGATTGGATCCCAAGTTTTCCATCGCCACCCTGACGGCATCACTCAGACTTTTTTCTCTATAGTCCTTCCCTCCCTCAGTGTGCACAGTTGGGCTGGTTTGGAGAAAACAGAGGCTGCTCTTGTCTTCTCCTGCAGCAGATCCCCGTTATGGGAATGTTGCTTGGATGCTCAGGGAAAGCTGTGTTTCCTGGTTTTCCAGTTAGAGAAGCTGTGGGATTTCTCCTTCAGGAAGGATGTGATAAATCTCAGGCTTTCAGTTGTTCTGAGAAAACGTTTCACTCTCAAGAAATTGTGTGCTGGGTAAGACCCCTGACGGTATGGAAAGCCTGGGGGTTTTTGGTGCTTGTTGCCAGTCAGGAATGACTCCCAAATTCCATTGACATAGGAGTTTCCAAAAAAATAGGCAACTCCAAGCTGTATCTGTTGAATTTTCCTCTTGAGGTTATCCATGTAAACCTCCAAACTGGACAGGAGAGGGAGAAAGGTGCCTTATCCATGTTCATTTGTGGATTTGCTGGACATTGTTTACTTCTTGAGCCTCAGTAGCATCTCTGCCACTGCTCTGCTTAGGAGGAGCAAACAGAGCAGGAGACATTCCAAATAATCCGTTTGAGGAGTAAGTGAGGATAATGCCAGGATCTGTAATTCAAGCTCATATTGCAAAGGTTCCAAAGGATTGGCTTCTGGACACGCTCTTAGGTGGTCCTTTCTTCCTTTGTTCAGACCTGTGAGGGGAAAAAAGGAAGATACAGATTTTAATGTTATTGCTGCCCTCAAAAGAGAGGGATTTGGGAGGGATTGTTCCATGTTCTCATTCCCAGGTCTTCATTTAGATAATGGGACTTCCCCTGACTGCAGGGAAGTCAATAAGGTTTATACCAGAGCCCTGGCACTCTATAAATTAAATATTAGGAGCAGTGTTTGAAGTTTAAAGCCCTCCCTCCTCCTCCAGCTCAGATTTTCTGCCGCTGTGCTTTTGTCTTTCTGCCTGAGCACCTTGCTGACAAGTGCTAATAACAAAATGCCAAGAGAGGGTCCAGTCGGAGTTACCACACATTAAACATTCTGAACTTGTCCTTTTGCTCATAGATTGTGCATAATTAATAATTAAACGGTTTCAGTTGTAATGGGTTGACCTCCCTGAACTGTTCATTATTCACAAGGCAAAGGCATCACTCAAACTTTTTTTCCTCTTGCCCTTCCCTTGCTCAGTGTGCACAGTTGGGCTGGTTTGGAGAAATCAGAGGCTGCTCTTGTCTTCTCCTGTGGCAGATCCCAGTTATGGAAATGTTGCTTGGATGCTCAGGGAAGCAGCCAGTCCTGGGAATAATGGTCCATGGATCCTCACAACCCTTGGTGTCTTTACTGCCATTTTAGCATCATCACCAGTATCGAGGTCTTTATGACAGTGGTCAAAAGCTGTGGCAGTTAATGAAAAGGAAACAACCATTTCCCAGTCAAAATTGAAAATAGCTGTTCCTCACTCCTTTAAAATCTTGGGTTTCTACTTTCTTTCCTTCTATTGTGTGATTTCATTTTGTAGGTGGGGAAAATAAGGCAGATTACCAGGGTGCAGCAAATGTGACCATATTGCATCACACAGTGTAGCTTTGCTTTATCTCCTTATATTCCCATCTTCTTGAGTGTCAGACAACATCTGGGAAACCTCAGGATACAAAACAGGCTGTATCTGCACGTCCTGGTACTTGAGCAGCTTGCTCTAGTGGAAGGTGTCCTCAAGATTCAACTTTGATTTCCTTGAGCCTCCCAAAAGGCTTTCTGTTTTTCAGGCAAATATCCGATAAATCTGTGTCCACAGTCTAAAATCCTCTGGATGACTCTTAAAGCATGTCCTGCTTCCATCCTGAGACCTGCTGTGTGTTCAGCTCCACCCTTCCACACAAAATCTCTTCCTCAGCTCCTGAGAGCAAACCAGCCCAGGCATGGCCATGGCCAGCAGGTCTGGATGGGGTTGAAATACCTGAATTGAACGGAAAAATATGCCCCCAAAAATGAAACAAAAAAATAGGATTTAACATTTACTTCCATCTAGGTGAAATTTTGTTAGGCAGGAGCCCCTTGTCCCCTGGCTGTGCTGCAGGACAGGAGCCACATAGTCCAGGGTTTTATGCTGATGTTGGAGCAACTTCTCCCCTTGCCTGGATGAGCCCAGAGGGTTTGGAATAACCAGAGTGGGATGCTGGTGGCTTCAGAGCAGCTCATCAGCTTCTCCTCCCCTCTCATAATGAGGTTTCTCTCCATTATGGGTTCGTCATCTCTTGTGAATGCAGAAATTATCACCTCCCAAATGAGTGTGAAGTGCTGGATGCCCATCCTGATCCCGCAGCGTGGACTGAGCCGAGCTGGCAGCCCCTTGGAGGGATGTTTGGGTTGCAACCAGCTCCTCACTTGCAGTTTAGTTAAAATAAACAGCAGGGGTAGATTGCTGGGCAGAGCCAGCTCCCCAGGGAATGGTCTCCCGTGGATTCCGTGCCCGGAGCATTCCCTACCTGTCCCTTTTTGGGTCCATCCCAGTGGCTTTAGGGAGAAGCCCAGGAGGGCTCTGCTGGGCAGGAGGGAAGGATGGGGAGAGGCCAATCCTGCTGGGCTCTGTCTGAGCAAGGTTGGCATTTTCCTCTGTGTTTTCTCTATTAATACAGATAATTTTCATGGGCAGTGCTTTGAAGTGGAGAAAGTTTAATTGTGCTGCTGATTTCCTTGTGTTCCCTCCACTCCCCAGCAGAAACGTTGCCTAGATTGCTGTCATTCCTAAGTTTGGAAACAATAACCTCTCGCTCACCCGGCCCGAGTTCAAAGAGAATTTGGCCACGTTCTATCAAACACTCCTTGTATTTAATAGAAGTCTTTGAAAATTGTCAAGCAATTTTGGCTTCTCCTTTTACTCTTCAGTTACTTTTGATTTAATTGTATTTTCCAGCAGTTTCCAATTGTTTGAATTGGAAACAAAGCCTTAATAAGAGTTCTAGTTAATTTTCTGTCTTGTAATTACCGATCTCATTTTTCTGATAATTGGCCACAGCAATTATATGTATATTTACTAATCACATAGGAGGCTCTGCAGTCGTGTCTATCTGCCACCATTGATAATGGCACACACATTGCAGAGGTGCTTTTATCATCTTCTTTTTTCCACTACATCAAAGCTATTTCCCCGTTCTCCATAATGAATACATGCATGCATTTGACACAGTTGTGTGCTAGAGAAATTGTTTGGCTCCCACCAAATGCTGCACGCTCCGAGTTTCTTGCCTGCAGCGCTGGAAGGTTGTATGTAATGATATATTGCTCATCCAAATGGCCAAAGCACTCCAAAGCACAGTGAGATTAAAATAAGTCATTCCTTTGTTAATTTAAATAGGTGCATGTATCATACTTTGCAGGGTACTTTGTGGAGGGATGTCAGGGAGGAAAAAAGACGCCGAAAGGTATTTTTAATAGCAAATGAGAATAGATGAGAATGGAGTCATTTGCAGCTGCGTGTTTTATGTGGCTCTCTTGTTCCAACTGTAGGTCTAATGAGATGACACTGTTAAAGTACTCTGCAGTGTAATTTCATTACATCCTGAGCTGTTACACTATAAACACAGTGGAGCTCTCCGTCATTCTTGGAAAAACTCCTAAATTCGCAAAGCCCTTCTTTGCAAATGGTGATGTTGTTTGTTCCCTGTTCCTAATCTTTTTTTTTTTTTTTCACTCGTGTTCTTCTCCTTTTTTTTTTTCTTTCGTAAATACTGGCTGGTTGTTTTGTTGTTTTCTACTACTAGCCTGGTAAATCCTGCTCTTTTTTTGTTGGGGTTTTTTTGTTTTGGTTTTTTTTTTTGGCTTTTAAAAATTCTTTTTGCCTTTTAAATCCTGAACAGGCAGCATATGAGGACAGCCTGGAAAATGAATAAGTGTAAATAAACATGAGTGTAAATAAATAGCGAATGCAGTGAAAGAAACAAAGGTCAACACAAGAATAATTTCACAGCTCTTTGTTAATTACAAGACCATTTGTGTGTTACTTAAATAATCATTAATTTCTCATTTACACTTTCCCTACCTTCCTTTTTACCCTGTGGCTATCATTGTCCTTTTTTCACCTCCCCTCAGTGTCTTTCCACATGTTTTTACCCATTGTGTAATACTCATTAGTTGAAATTCAGTGTTTTATAACACATTCTCTGAAGAATTTGTACCTTTCTCCCTCAAATTCTGCGTGTGAAAAGGGGGCTTTGTCGCTTCCGTGGGGTTATTATTCCTTGGGGTTGGGGGGGGGGGGGGGGGGTTTGGTGGGTGTGTGTGTTTTGTTTTGCTGTTATTTTGCTCTCCTCCTCAAAAAAAAATGATCTTCCCTGCTCCTGACTCCACTCCTTGTCTCGCTGCAATCCCAGGAATCGCCGGTGCTTCCAGCCGGGGAGTTCTCGGAGCCATTTGTGCACTTCATCACTCAATGGTGAGCTGGGTTTGCAAACGTGCCATGCCCTGGATGTAAATGATCCATGCCATTAACTCCAAGCTCCCCGAGACCTTATGGCTTTGCCTGCATCCTTTCCCAGAGAGCAGGGACTCGGGGGCCTTGGGCAGATGGGGCAGCAAAGCTGAGCAAACTGTTTAAATTATGTAAACGTTATTTACACAAAGGGTCGTAAAAGTACTTACAAGGGTTGGGGGTTTTGGGGTTGGTTTTTTTTCTTCTATTTTAATAAACCTCGGTGCTGAGACTTTAAGAATTCATCTCGGGGGGGAGTCTGCAAAAGTCATGTGTATAATATCATTATTTGGGGGGGGGGGGTAAATATTTCTTATAAAATTGCCTCGATGTTTAGGAAGGCAAGAGGCCTTGATGAATTCATTGGCTTCTCAGTAAGTAATTTTTACTGAGAGTCGTGATTTAAAACACACCACTGGGTATATTTGCTGTCCTTAAAACGGAATAGTTCATTGGAAACCTTTTAAATTAAAGGAGAATTGGGGAGAGGTTGTAGAATAAAGAATACGGTTCTTGAGTGAGTAGAGGATACAAATCTGGAGGGTGAGAGATCCTAAAGAAGCAAAGCAAAGGGAAAAACCTCTTTTTAACTGTCACACACCTCCCCAAAAACCAAATCATTTTAAAAGGGGAGGCATTTATGCACAGCAGAAGAAATAAGCTTGAATTTTGTAAAAATAAGTAGTGTTAGAGGGAGAAACATCCCCTCTTGCAGGGCTGGGTGCTCAGCTGAGTTAAATCTGATGGAGCCACCTGAGTGGGAGCTGTGGCTGGGTGGGAGCAGGAATCCAGGGATGTGCCCTTCTCCAGGGATGTACCTTCCCCCAGGCCCTCAGCCCCACACGGAGCTGTAGGTTGGGCTTTGCACATTTTGGGGTTTTCTGCCACATACCAGGGCCACTGCAGCAAAAGTGACCCCATAAAACTGAATTTTGAACAGATCATACAGGAGAAAGTATCTCTGAGGCCTGCCACAGTCTGTAACAAATACGGACACAAAAAGCAGCCTGACGATCAGTTAATTAAAGTAACTAAATAATTAAAGTTTGTGTAACAGAGGCCTCAGTTTTCAGTGGGTTCAGCTTACAAAGACCAAGGGTATTTAGAGGATTCTGCAGCACAATGCTGGGTGTGGAGCTCCAGGCTTTTATCCTCCCCAAAATATCGATGACAGACTGGTTTAAAAAAAGGAACGGAGGCAGAGGGGGGGATAACCTGTGTTAAAGTCTCCACAGATGTCAACCTGCAGCAGAAGTGATGGTGGCTAATAGCCTTGTGTTCCCTGGGGACGCAGCTACTTTGGACTGTCAGATTAGAACTGCTGCCTCAGACAGTTTGTGGGACTTGATTATTTGAGGGGCTTGGAGTTATTTGTAAGGGAAGGTAAATTGTGTCCTTAATATCTCCAATTTCCAGCACAGCTCATTTGGTGTTTTATATCCAGTGTTACATCAGCTTTCCAGTGGGGGGAATTAGTGCTTAAAAAAAAAAAAAGCAAATGAGGAGCAACTATATCTTATTTAAGCAATCAATTTGGAATAACCATGAGAGATGTCAAGTGAACAGCATCCCAGACTTTATGCCAGTCACTCCATAAAGCCTGGCTGTTTGGATGTAATCCAATTAGTCAGTAGGCAGCTCCTGATGGTCACCTCTGTGCCACGTTATTGTGTTCCCTCATGCAGCTAAGCACGGCCTCCACGAGCTAATTGCACCTGTTGCATGGAAAACTAGGACTGTTTGGATGAGAAACATGATCTTATAAACAGGTTAATGCTGTGTAATGAACTATCACCCTGCAGGGTAATGGAAATAAATGGGGGGAAATGAAGGTAGGAACCCCAGGGTATTGCGTGTGCTCCCGAAGCTGTTCAGCAGTGGAGTTGGATTTCCCACCTGTTTGGGTAATTCCTTGTGTTGAGCTGTGTCATAATCCCCATAAAAATGGGAATCAGCTCTCTCTGCCTCCTGAGCTGGCTGGTTTTTAGGGATCTCTGTATTTACACACTGTCCATGGTTACAAACAGTGTGGAGCCCTACATCCCATAAGGGAAGGCTGGGAGGGAGGAAAAACCCATTAATGTTTTGGTTACTGTTAGGAACCCTGTTTCCCATCAGCACCTGATAAAGTTAAGAAATACACTGAAATTCTTCGCTCTGTGATAAAAGAGATAAAATCCAATTCAATATTTAAACATTGAAAATAAATGAGCAGTTGTTTTGATATGAACATTTTGTTTTATGACACAGCATGAAGAAGCAGCCAAAGGAAAGGTCAGCACCTGAAGATTTAATGGTAAGTGAAACCTCAGTTTGGATTTGTCAGTGAATATTTTTTGGTCATTTACACAGAAATGTATCTATTTTTTCCTGCATTTTTCAGTGTGCTCAGTATATTTCTGCCTAAACTCTTTCTGCTTGTGCAGCAATTCCATATTTGCACAGGGCACCCAAACCAGAGGTGCAATAGTGATTCCACTGAAGCTGGTGGGTATTTTGCTGTTACCTCCACTTGTGATTTGGGGAGTTAATACAGAATTTTCACAGCCAGTATCGAGTTTCAATCAAAACCATTTTGATGCTTGATACGCGTTTTCTTCCAGTTTGTATGTCCAGGGATTACAGCTTAATGTAGGTCACTCCTTGTCAGCATTTGCCAGCCTCAACCTTCCCAAATGTGAAGATTGAAAACAGAGGATGTGGTTAAAATATGTATTTTAATGAAATGCAGGAGCCACTGTTTTCACTCATGTTGGTGTAAAATTAAATCAGATTGGCTGCAGAAGAATGAGAGAATATTAGGCCATGGTGTGTCCATGGAAGGGTTCTCAGGGTTGGAATATGAGCTGGGAGCCCCCTTCTTTTGCTGGCAATTGTCGTTTTTTCAATTATTACCTATTGCTATTTGCAGCAATTTATATGGAGTCATAATCCCCTCTGACTCAGCTATCTCTGATTTTTAAATGTTTCCTTACTGTCCTTTAAGTGCTGTTGGCTGTAACTCGAAAGCTTATCTAAAATCACCATCATTTATTTACTGTGGAATATATAGAGATAATTGGAATATAGGAATAATTGTAATGGATTTTAACAAGATCAAGACACTGGTGCATCCTCTCATTTCTTGCTTCCACGCTGGGAGCTGCAAGGAGAATAAACAAGTGTTTGTACTGCAGCAGTTCTCTAGTTAAAGGCTAATCTCTGATGGTGCCCAGGGGCAGGTATCTCACAACCCAGACTAGTCTCAACTGAGGTCCTGGTTAGGGAAGTATTTAACTGTGAATCTCATTTTAAGGATATTAACTTCACTAGACCTGCATTTGAAGTTGGGCACCTGCTTAAACACCTCGCTGAAATGAGGCCTTAAAGTTTAGGAGAGCCCCTCCACTTTGGGGTGTCTCATACCAAAGGCTTGCACTGCCTGTTTTTTGTCTTTTTTATTAACTTTTGATGGCTGGAAAATTCTTGCAGTTAGTCACATCTGAGAAAACTTGGAACAGGTTCTAGAGATGTAGACACATTTACCTTGTGCACTATTCTGCCATGGCTGGATGGCTCAGCTATTAAAACAATGGAATAGGGTTTCATAAAACCTCTATCTGTTTGTAAATGCACATTCTGGTGATGCAATAGGCCTGCCACTTATAAATAAAACATCTGCAGATCACACAGCCCCCCATAAGAGTGTGTGGATGTTTGTAAGCAATAACACCACTCCAGGGTGCAGAGCCATAAAAATGAGGCCAAAGGGTGAGTGCCTGCAGTACCAGGGAAGTGCACAGATTTATCTTTACAACTACATGCCCTGGAGTGTGCTAGTCCCCTTTAAAGGAGGTGTTTTGTAAAATTATTTGGAAATTCCAACACCCCTGGAAAAAAAAATAAATAAAAAATAAGCATTTCTACTTTTTAAACAGTTTAATGCATTTTCCCCCCTCCCTTCTATTCAGCTAGAAATGAACTTGCAACAACAACAAGTAGTAAAACAGGAGCTGTTCTCCAGTCAAACCCTTTATATTTTTGCTCTTCCCCAGTCTTGTCAAGGGGCACTTTATTTATAAAATTAATATGAAAATATACATTAGAATTATGTGCTATATGTGATATACACAGCATATCTGTGTCTAAATATGTGTGTAGAAATTAACATAATTGCTGGAAAACGGGGCCAGAAAAAAACCCCAAACTTTAAATATCACAGGATCACAGGATTATTGAGGTTGGGAAAGCCCTCCAAGGTCATCGAGTCCATTTTATCCCCACCTTGTCACAACCAGAGCAGAGCACTGAGTGCCACATTCCTTGAACACAAATATCCTGTGAGTTCTACAATTTCTCACCACTGTATCCTTCTAATTCCATGTCATCCATTCCTGAAGTTGCCGTGTGGTTCTGGTGGACGTAAGGAGTGGATAGAGGCGTGTAAATACTGGTGGATCTAAGGAGTGCCCAGAGTGATGCAGTGAAACCCTGAATCTTCAAGGTCACCTTATCACTGATTTAAACTAGAGCAGGATTTTTGTTCATTGAGTTTTGGGGGTTTTGTTTTATTTAAAAGCACCATGCCAGCAATGATGGGAGGTGTCCCACACAACCATCCTCACCCTCAGACAAACCAGAGCATCATCTTCCTCCCCTACCAACACCAACCATACTGGAAGTCACTATTTTGTAACCAATTCAGGATAATTAAAGACAGAAAGCAAAACGAAGGGAGCAGAAGATCAATCTTCTCCTCCTCTGCTGATAACCAGTGGGTTGTTAAATGCACATGAGGAGCTGACTAACAATACCTGAAGTGCCAGATTGGCACCTCTGCCGGAGTCCTGGGTCTGCAGCAGGGATGGATTCTCCCTGTCTATCCTGCAAGAAGCTCCTTTTTTATAAACCCAAAATGCCCATTTTGTCAGGAAGTAGGGCCGAAGCCGAGGCTGGATGAAATTCCTGTTTAAAGTCAGGCTTTTCTTTACCACAGATATCCATGTGCAGGTGAACACTGAATTTCTGTCACAGTTGGCGTGGACCAGGTTTCCATATTTATTTATTTTATTATTTATTTACTCACTGCCCTTTCTTCCATGTAGCCATCCCCAAACAAGATATCCCATTGGCTTTTCTGTACGTACATAATCAAATTAAGTGACTTGTTCCACAGGAGTGAAATAAGGAATTTCACCAAGTAATGAGAAAATTGTCCATCCAGGGAAAGGAACAACCTTAGAATTTACCAGTGGTCATTCTAAAGTTGCTTTAAAATGCTGCTCTTTTATCTCCAGTTTGTTCCCTCTTAAGAGAAAGGCAAAGAGTCAATTAAATTGAATATATTCCAGTATTATCACAGGGAAGACTGCACAGCATATTCCTCTCTGCCTCTCCTCTCCCTTTCTAGCATGAAAATCTCAACAATTCTTCTGTATAAAGAGATTTTTTCCCCTTTGCACTTGTGTTTTTTGCCAGAAACATGGAGTTTTCTGGCATCCCAGGCCTGGCTCCCAGGGCAGTGCATATTTAGGAGTTGTGGTGTGGCAGTCCAGGGAAGGTTTAAACTCCTGCCCAGAGTGCCCAGAGTCCAGGGAAGCACCCTGAGGCTGGGCTGGCTCCCGGGCTGTGGATGTGACTGTATTTACGGTACTTTCCCGAAGCTTTCCATTCTAAGCTCTATTTAATGGAATCTATGCATAGTAAGTAATCAGGTCAGAGAGAAGCAACATCCCCTGTTTGAGATCAATCGCTGGCTAATACTTTATCTAGGCCACTTTATTATCTCATGCTGATTCCATTCCCATTCTCCTCCTCCTTTGTAGCGTGCACTTCAGCTGTGGTAAAAGTACGGCTCGCATACATATTAAAAACATATACCCATTCTATCTGTATGTAAATGTGGGAGACACAGCTGGATATTGCAGGAGTTTGATTTACTAATAGTTATTATCTGTTCTAGCTGTTCAGAGGCAAAGAGAGTTGCAGAAAACAAGCTAGCGCAGAAATTGCCTTTATGATATCACTACCCTGCTTTGGTAATTGTTTAAAATCTCTTCTTTAGCTGCAAGCTTGGCCTTTTCTTCAGCAGATTGTTGGTGCTTTTTGGAATTGCTGGAGTCTCTGGGCGAGGTTTTTTTTGTTAGTGCAGCATTGAACTCTTCCGTGCTACATCTGGCTGTTGAAACGAAAGGCGTTTACGTGAAGAAATTGTATTGGAAACACGGCAAGTCGGGAATGGAGCAGTTATTCCCTTATGCTTTCCTGTGGAGGCATCAAAACACAGTCTTTAGGATGCTGCTGGATTTCTCAAGGAAAGATCGGGCAGAGGGTCCAGTCACCTCCTGCACTCGATCACTTTTGCACAGATGTAATGATTTTTGTTCAAGTTGTCCAATTTTAAACACGACCACGAGCTTTCTCCTTTTAAAAATTCAAATTCCTGATGCTTCTGATGTTGGTGTTTTATTAATTTAGAAGGTTGTGTGATAAATTGTACATCATCTGTGTCAAAGCCACTGACGTGCTGGAAAACATGTTCTCCTTTGGTATTTTATTTATTTTAATGCCTAATGCAATTTTGAAATTTCCCATTCCTATGCATCCAGCAATCCCTCTCTCCATTCCAGGAATGGCTGTAGACCAGGCACCCTGATTTTATTGGCTATGATGGGGGTTTTTCCCAGATAAATAGTAGTTTGTGTATTTAAACATTTTAAGACATGGATCAAGATGTTAGAGACTCTCAAAAATGGCTGTTCCCACATCTCCAACAACTACAGGCAATTAAAAATGTGAAGCTTTTAAGTAGCTGCATTTTAAGTAGCTGTATTTTATGAAGCTTTATTTTAGAGGGTCTGGACAGCAGCAAAACATACTTGCAGTTCGTTGTGTTAAACCCCTGCTTTCAGCTCTCAGGAAACACTTTCATGGTTTAAACAAACAAATGGAGGATCAGCATAATCCTGCCTGGATTTTCATCTAAACCTCCCAAATAAAGCCAATAAAACACTGGTGCTTAGGTTTGTCAGTAAAAGGGCTTTCCCCTAGCAGCATTGGAGCAGTGACATCACTGAGTAGCCAGGCTGGGTTTTGGATGGTGCTGATTTTGGGAGAGACCAGAGGGCTGGATGCACTTTGCTTTTCACAAACACACCCCAGAGATCTTGTGGGATGAGCCTTAGAGGTCCATGGTTGTTGTCTGCACCTGTGCAGATGTTGCTGATCACCGGGAGCCAAGAATTTTCCCTCTTTGGCCACTTTTTTTATCCTGAGCTGGTGCAGGATCTCCCATCAGGGATGATTTGTCCAGCATAAAATTGTCTGTGCTTGGGCCTGTGATGAATGGCTCTGTTTGCAAATGTTCATACTCTCCTCTGTCACAGCGATCCCAGTCACTCACTCCATGACGAGGGGAAGTTCTGACAGACACCAAACACATGCAGATGGGAAGGAAGGGGCTCTCTCCTGGTTTCCCAAGGAAAAAAGTACAGAGCCAAGTATTCTAGCTGTTGTAAATACAGAATTGTTTAGGTTGGAAAAGGCTTTTTAGGATCATCCAGTTCAACCGTGAAATATATGTGATAAATAATAAACTGGATCTTCAATCTCTCAGTTCAGACATACAGTGGACAAGGAGTTCTGGATCAAATCCTGGACACACTGAAGGCAATATAAAAATTTATATTGAGGCAAGGATTTCACACCAGGGCTCAGGATGCTCCTGTCATGTGTGTTCATTATCTTCCGAGCTCAAGGTAGCTTAAGAGGAAAAATATGTGTTTCTTCAGGTGGCAGCATTGCTCACTGAGCTGAAATTGGGAAAGGTGGGTCAGGGATATTTCCCCCTCTGTCTTGCAAAAAAAAAAAAAAAAGGGGGGGGGGGAAGCCATCTCTGTCCTTGGGGGTGTGAGCTGTTCTTCTTTGTCACTTGAGAAATCAGCTCTCGAAATGGAGAAATACATTCTATCAGTGTCACTAACTCCAGCAATTACCCAAGAGGAAGATGGTGACAGGGTTAAGGGGTGAGCTCTGGGGTTTGAAGGCGTTACCTTCATTCCCTGCCTTCTGCACCCATTGCCATGGGATCACCCAATTCCTACAGCAAACAGGAACATCTGACTTCCCCTTTCTAACATGCCCTAGGGCTGCAAATATAGCAGCACTTCCCAGTGAAATGTGAAAAGGAATAACTTGACTTGGCTCGAAGAGGTGTTGAAAACCTAAGGAAATTGGACAAAAACAAATTGGCAACAGCTTAGAGGGATACAGTTCATATTTTTTGGTTACTTGAGTCTCCTGGGCTTTGCAGTTTAATTTGAGCAAATGTTTCATTTGGCACTGCTGGTTGTTCAGTAGTTCTCCAGGCACAGGGACAAATATTTACATCTCACTCATTTTGGTAGCAGAATTGCAAATCTTTCAATTACTGTATATTGAGAAGTTGTACATATGCCTTGTTGATATTTTATGTCAGCTGTCTTCACTACGTATTTATTTTTTAAAAATATATAAAAATAAATCTGTTTGGAGTTCCAAAATAAGATCCATATCTTTAAATCCCAGAATACTGTCCTTTCTATTCATTCCAAATCCATCAAGGAATTTGCTCTAACAGGCAACTGTTGAAATCCATGTACGATTTTTATTTGTGTAATGAAATTGGTATTTTAAATGTATTCAGACACTCTGCATAGATTAAAATGGCTGGTGCTTGTGCAGTACCAGCTACTTGTGGGTCTCTAGTCCAATTAGCACCTCAGGACACTCCTGCAGTATTAAATAAGAGTAATAATTGCCTATGAATAAGCAGAGTATAAAGCAGGAGATAGAGATATGGCTTCTTAGTGACCTGTGTGCATTATGCCTCAAATCCCTTAATCAGATTTGTGCCGCTTGATTCTTCCATCCGCAGAAATTCAGCTGGAGGATCAGGGCCTAAAGTAGTAAAAAATCAATTAATACGACTTTCTAATTTGTGCAGTTGACACAAAAAAAAAAAAAAAAAAGCATATAAATAGGGGACATTTTTCTCCTGAAGAGGGGCCGTGCTGAAAGATTTTTTTAATTGGATTTTCATTGTGATTGACAGCGCTTGATTATGACAGTAACTTTATTTGGCTGGACTGTTAGAGTCCCCTTGTTCAGGGTGTTTTTTTTTCTTTTTTCCCCATCAAAGGCCTTTTTTCTCCGTGGCATTCCCGGCGGAGCGGCGGAGCCTGTGAAAGAGCCTTTTAGCACCTTTGTTGCCGCCATCCCTGGTGACGATTGGGCCCAGCTGGTTGCGGGTCGCAAAATGCGCCTCTCACAAAGAGAAATCTCCCTCGCCTCCATAATTTTAAGAGCCCCAGAAACCTGTTGAGGATTAGAAGTAGCTTTAGATGTGAAATGAGTGTTAAGTATTAGTAATCGGGAGATTAGGGCCCCGGGGACAACGGGAGATAAACAACCGCAATTAAGGCAAATCTGCCAGAGTAAACAAAATTGAGCAGAAACAGATGCCCTCGCCATTTTGGGGGATTGATTGGAGGGCACCGAGGAATCGATTTTTGTCTTGTTTACACTTCCAAACCCCGGTGATAAACTGGGAGGCTAAATATTTCATAGCGCCTGATTTTAGTTAATTTTTCTCGGCTCCTCACAGTGACCAGGCCCGGCCTCGCTCAGCCTTCACAGGGAGCAGCTAATTGCCTATGAAGGGCCCCTGTGTTTAAATGGGCTTGACAGGAATTTAAATTTTGTTTCAATCAACCTCTGCTCACAGCCTGCTCCAGTTTCTAATTTTTAAATTAAACATGGGGGTTTTTTTTGTTTGTTTTTTTTTTAAGCCATGGCCTCCCCTCCAGAGCCGGCTGCTCACGCTCCCACCCGGGGCAGCGCTCAGAACACGCAGCTTTAATCAGGCTGGAACACCAAAACACAGCCGTGGAAAAGTTCATTGTCCCATAAATGTGCATCTGCTTGCTCAGATTTGATGGGAGAGGTTGGGGGAAACACTCAGCTGGTGTAAATCAGGATGAGCGTGTGCCTGCTGGGCTGGGGAGAGCCAGGTTTCCACCAGGGAAAGGCTCCCTGTTGGATTAAAATACAACTCTGAGAGTGGAAATGGTGTTCATGGCCTCGGTTGTTGTTCAGTGACCTTGGGAGAGAGTCAAAGGAATTTCTATTTTTTTTCCCAAGCCAACTAGTGGTGATATATTCTGCCTTCTCCGTGTTTTCAGCAGGGCTCTGTGCATTTATTCCAACATCATTTCATACCTGAGCTTTCTCTGCTCCTCAGATGAGGGGATTTGGCAGCGCATTCACCTCGATCATTTAATACTTTATTTAGTCCCTTTACAAAGCCTGGCAAACACGGGGATGTTGTTTTGCACTCCGTGCAGGCAGTATGAAGCCGTGGAATGCAGGATGATCGTAGTGGTACTTTTAAAAACAACTTGTTCATTTGCAGAAACTTCATCACAAAAATGCTAACGAAGTACGAGCTGTTTCGTTCTCCCGTTTTGCTTCCAGCCACATCATTTTCAGGGGTTTTTTTGCTTTTGTTAATTGTTGTTATTTGTGTGTGTGTATGCACACAGCATTTTCTTCTCCAAGGTTTGGGTGAAAAACATTTAGGAGATTGTTTCAGTTTACTTCAGCTTAGTAATTTGCTTAGCAATTTTTTTTTTCTCAGCAGAAAAACTTGGGGAAAACAGTTGTTTTCTTCACCCTTCTCTCCCAGTCTAGGCAAACACTTAGTCCTCATTTGAAGGAAGTGCTGTAGGGAACATTTAGTCCTCATTTGAGGGAAATACTGTATCAGCTTTTAATTCCTGACGAGCTCCATTCGGTGTCACCGAGACCATTCCTGTGCTGGAGCTGAGGACACTTCTGCAGGTGCAGCTCCATCAGCATCAGAGTTCAGGTCAGGTGTGCCTTTCTGGTGTGAATCTCTGCTCTTTGCAAGCCCCCACTCTTTCATTCTCATCACAGCCAGGTCTTGAAGCTCATGAATTGCATTGATTTCAAATGAAAACACTCCAGAAGATGTGCTCTAGGCACACACCTAATGAGCTCCAGCTACTAATGGGCACTGAGGCTACAAACCAGACCAGAGCTGGGCAAAAGTCAAACCTCTTCCATCCCTAAAATGTTGCACCAACCGTTTCACTCAGCAGATCTGCTTCTGTTGTCGACAGCTTGCTAATGGTGACAGACTCTATCAGCCTTGGGCCACTCTCCCCATTCCTCTTCTACAGCTCTTCTTAACCTCAGCAGCACTTGCAGAAGTAAACTCCAATTAGATTTCGGTTGCTTTAGTTTGTTTTAAGAGTCATAACACAGAAACTGAAATACCTTAGCTGGGAGCTGGCTCGTTTTTAGCTGAGCAGCACGAGGGATGCCAAGGACAGTTATCGGTTTAACAACAAATATCAAAAGCAAAACTGCTGTGGAAAGAATGATCTGCAGATGGGCAAATAGATTCCTCTGTGCCACAGCCAAACCCTAAACTCTGTAGTAAATTTAAGACCAGTCTATAGCACAGGAAGGAAACAAATAGCAGACCCAGGGTCCTGCAGCAGGAGGGGTTGAGTAGTTTGAAGTCAGCTCCACCCTATGGAGTGGAGCTGCTCCAATTCCCACTGTTCTGACCTGAAAATTCCCTCTTGACCCTTTGTCTGGTGATGAGTTGCCAGCTTGGACACATCAGTCAAGTGCACAAGGGGTCTCAGAGGTCTGTTTTGGGGTCACCAGCCATCCAAAGCTTGGAAAAATAATACTTTAATCATAACAAGGGATCTGGATGGCTGTTTAAAAATGGAAGTTCAGGTGAGGTGTGTAGACAGTGGCTCTTCAGGTTAAGGTGTTGAGGTGTAAGTTAAGCTGTTCTTCCCCTTGGTCCATCTGCCAGGCCTGGGGACTGTTGTTATTTGAAGACAAATTGTGTAAATTGCAGAAGAGTTTTGGTGCCTCAATGAAACTAAACCAGCTGAAAATTGCTTGCAGTTAACTTTGTCATATAAAAATGAAAAATGCATTGGTGAAAGTCAGTCTAAAATAGATAAATAATAGGGGGAAAAGACCTACAGAAAGAATACTTCTCAAATAAAAAAAGGTAAGGAAGAAATATAACTGCAAGGCTTCACTGTTTAGTTGTGTTATCCATTTATCTTTGTTTTGTATCATCTTTTCACTGTCTTGCATATCATCAGAGGGATAAAATCATTAGTGTGCTAATCTGGGTAGCCATAGTTCTAAGGCTGACCTAGACTAATCTGCCTTTGCAATTTCAAGAACTATGTTTGACTCCTCTGAAAGTAACCTTAAATTGTAGTCTTGTAAGAATTCCAGAGCTGTATCCTTCACTCCTTCTCCTAATGAGGTTATGACCAAATGCTCATTATAATTGCTTTAGACTCCTTTTAATTTTCAAGCTTATTAATCATAAGAAGAGTTATTTAAAATTGCATAAATTAATCTTAGATTAAAAGCCCATCAAAGCCTCGAAACAATTAAGAATAAGTAGGATTTCCCTGGGGCAGCAAGTTTTATTTTAATAGTGTAGTCAGGTGGATATCAGAACATTGAAGTATGGTAGTGATTAATGTATGCAAAATTTAAATGAGAGTTTTTAAATGGCAAATCTAAATCACATATTGACCTAACTGTAGGCTTTAACTGCATTGTCTGTCATATATTTAAACTGTTTAGTAATCAACATTTTAATTACAGTGTATGTTAGGGAGGCCACGCAACAAACAAAACTCCCCACTTCCCGACATTCCACGTGGAGCTGCTGAGCAGGCTGGGCTCTGCTCTCAGCTGTGAGAGTGAGGAGGGGGCAGAAACTTCCCGGAGAATAATCCGACTTGGTTTTCCTAATGGTTCTGTTGTTGTTCCTGCGTCATCTCCCCCCAGAAAACGCCACTGGTCGATGCTGAGAATGTCCAAGGTTCGACAGGGCTTGGAGCAGCCTGGGGTAGTGGGAGGTGTCCCTGCCCAGGGCAGGGGTGGGACTGGATGGGCTTTAAGGTCCTTCCAACGCAGGCCATTCCGTGATTCTGTGATTCCATGACTCCGCCCCCTGCTGCGGGGCTTTCTCTCCAGCACCCAGCCGAGCACAGGCTCTGGGGATGCTGGAAGTGTCTCCAGCACAGCGAGCGCAGTCCTTGCCCTCAATAGTCGCTGTTCCGAGGACAGGAGCAGGGAGAGAGAACTGGGACAGCAAACACTCGGTCCCAGATCAAGCACAGCCTTGCAAGTCCCGAGGAGCAGCTGGAATTTTAGGGTTAAGCTTGATCTGTGATCTGCAATCCCATTGCTGCAGGTGCTGTATGGAAGAGACAGGGAGGCTGCAGCTGACCTTGCTGCAGCTTTGGGACACTGGGGACACTTTACAGACACACATACTGAGCTTCCCAGTCCCTGCTGTTCCAAGCACTTCAGGTGCTCACACTTTTCTTAAAAGGTTTAAAAAAAAACCAACCAAAATTTCAAAAGGAAAACGAGAGATGGAGCAGCTGGATGACACTTAAGCAGTGTCTTGCAGGGTCCTTTCACCCGTGGGTACCTTCTGTGTCTCTGTGGATTAACCTGTGTTCAGCCTTCGGAGTTTTTACCCCGCTGAAGCCTTGGAAGCTGTGTGGAGCATCCCCTGAGGATGCCCTGCCACCTTCTGTGCCTGTGAATTAACAATGTTTTGGGAGTCGGCAGTGAGAGTATTGGCCTGAGGATTCCTCGCTGCTATTCCTGGCTGTGGGAACCGCAGTTGGATACTGGGGATAGCTGGCACAGATAATTAGAACAGCATTTAGTGTGGCTTGTCCTTGGAGGCAGCAGCTCGAGATGGAAAATCCTCCAGCACTGGAGGCAGGGGTGGAGTGATGAAATCCTAACACGTGCTGAGGTCACTGCAGGGAGACCCGGGGTCAATTCGGGATGGTTTTGGGTTACTCAGCACTTGGTGTTTCCAGGAGTCCTGGGAAGCTGGTGCAGCTCCAGAGCTGAGCTTTGTGTTTGTCCTGTTGAAGGTCTGACTTGTCTCCCATTAAACCTGAGAATGGGCAAGAATTTCCCCTCAAGTCCGTGCCCTCAGTTAATTACAAGAGCTGTAAATAGCACAGACACCTCAGCAGCAACGGGAGAACCAACTGGGATGTGCTGTTGGACAGCCAAGTTGGAATTTTTTGGAGTGGGAGGGATGAGCTGCCAGCCAGGCTTTCCTGATTTAACACTTGCACTGTGGCTTTCCTTTGAACAGAGCCACCTGGAGTGGGGGAAGGCATGGAACATCGCACCTGCTCTGGGAGTATAAGGAATTTGTTGGTTTGGTCACAGTTCACATGGAGTTAGAGTTGGCAGGGCTGGAATTCTGCTGAGGGGCTGGAATTCTGCTCAGGTGAAATGGGTGCAGAGGCAAAACAGATCCCAGGAGAGCTGGGATCTGTTCAATGGAGAGCTGGGTCAGAGGATGCTCTTCCCATTCCCAGCTCCTAGTGCCAGGGAAGCCTTACAACTATCACCAGGAATTAGGGAGTGGCAGGGAAGGGGAGCAGCTTCGAGTTTTCACTTTATTCTTAACAGGTGCTGTGTTTTTGCAGGAAAAGCTCAGTGTTGCTGCATCTGATGCACTCAGAGCATGCCAACACCACTAATAAACTGCTGCATCGACCTCCTCATCCCCCCTTGACAAAACTGCAGGTTAAGCAGCCAGTGAGCTTCCCTTAAAGCAGCCTGTAGCCAGCAGTGATATTTATTTTCTCTATTTGTTTTGAGCCTGTGAAGACTGTGGTTTCCTGCACACTGTCCTGATGGAGCCCTGACCAGCGAGCGTGCAATGCCCCCAGCCCTAATGTGCCATTAATGATAGGTTAATGTAGAGTATAATGTTTTTTGGACTATGGGTTCATTACACTTCTGAGTGCAAGGTCCTTCTGCAGAGCGCCCAAGGTCCCATTGCATTATATCATGCAATAAAAATACCCTTTTCATATCACACACTAATAAACTGTATTTGAAATGCTGTCTAAGGGCACTGCCATTGTCTTGATAGGCTGTGTCTGCAACAGTTGGGATCTTTTTATTGTGGTTTTTTTTTTGTTGTGCTGAGTTCAAAATTTTAAAATGGAATGCAGAATTTGTCTGTGCTGCTTGGTAATAAATGGAGCACAGGCCTCCAGCTGCTCAGGCTGGGAGGGTTCCTGGAAAAATAGTTGTGAAAAGGGTGGCACCATTGCAACCAAAGCAATGCCACTCATTTCCCAACCTTCCTTGCATAAGCATGAAGAATTTTCTTGTCATTCCTAATTTGCTGCCCTTCCCATTCAATCCCTCACTGTCCCAGGGGAAAAAATACAAGGAGGTGACGAGGGTTAGATCTGAGGTACTCCAGCAATACCCCTGACCCATTTAGGATTCAGGTTCCTGCCCTGTCCTCATCCCTCTTGTGTTCTGTGTCCCAGGAAACACCACCCTGTCATTTTTGGAGATTTCCAAGGAAATCGGTGGCTGGCTGCCATTTCACATTGGGAGTGTGCTTTGCCACCATTCTAGGCTGGTAACTGCCTGTTTCCTGGACCTTTAAACCAGTCTCCCATTATCACTCACTTCTTTTGGGCCTGGACAGTGCTCTGAAATCCCAGGCATTGCTTGAGGGGTGTTATTTATGGTCTGCCTGCCCTTTGGCATTGGCCTAAACCTCCTTGGTGCTCTCCAAACACAAACATTTTATGGTCAGAGGATCCTGTCTATGGGAGAGGCTCTCCTGGAGCTTTGCTCTTCCCTGGATTTGTGTGAGAGGCAGTGTAAGCTGTTACCTGTGCCTCAGACTGAGGGGCTGAAGGGATTCAGGGAGCCCAGAGTTGGGGCTGTGGGTGATGATGCTGTGTCCCAGGGGGAATTTCATCTCTCCTGGACAGTTCATCCACCTGGAGCAGAGCTGCACGTGGGCACTCGGAGCTGGAAAAGGCCCATGGATGTGCAGCCCTGCCCAGGGTGCCACGCAAGGTCTGTGGCAATAAGCTAGGGCTGGGTTATTATCAGAAACAAAGATTTTTTCGGCCAGAGGAGAAGGCCATGAAAGCAAATTGCTGAATTTTAGGGGTAGGTAAAATCATGGAACTTTTACCCTTGAATTATGGCGATTTAATTGACTGGGCTAAATGATTGATGGCTGGTGAGCAGTGGGTTGGAATTACCAGGGCTGTGTGTTCAGGGGGGCAGTGCCCTTTTAATTTCCTGTCAGATATTTAAATCATTCACATCCCCCTCTGCAAGGAGCTCCCCTGTGAAAGAGTTAACCTGTCTGGTGGGACACTGCAACTTGAGAAATGTACCCTTTATCAAGAGAACCAGATGAGACAAGTTCATTTAAAAAGCCTGGTTTGTCATTGTTTATCTAATTTTCGGGGTTGACACACAAAATTAGGCTGGCTGACACTCACTCGCCACCAGCCCTGGCCCTGTCCTGCCTGACCTTTCCAGCTCCAAGCTCTGTGCACTCCAGCAGCCACTTCCCATTGCCTGCAGGATTCCTAGTGCATCCCAGCGAGCCAGGGCAAGGCACACCAGTACCAGGCCAGTAAGAAAAACCAGCTTGGTGCTGGATTTTCAACCTGTTCCCTCCTGGCTGTGCTGATTTCTAGGTATTTTTAAGGCTGAATATTGAAAAATTGGGGAGGAGGTGGTTATTGCTTTGTTGTGAACGTGTGTAGGACTCTGAGGAAATACTAAATACACAGGGATGGGATCATGTGTCCCAAAAAACAAAGCTGTGCATGCCACACCAGGCAGTGTCACCCCACCAGGTACTGGTCCCTGCAACAGAAAATGCATTTCAAGCTTCCACACATTTACCTTTTCCCAGTCTTCCCTTGTAATAAATCCCTACAGGAATATTTAAGTACAGCAGGTTGCTGGGTTTGGGTGAGAACATATTGCTCACTCCTGAAGTCAGGGCTGGGACTTGTATTTGTGGCTGAGACAGCCACTAGGATTTATTGACAGTGTCCAAACTGCTGGGGCTTTCACTGCCTCCTCTCTGAGGTGACAGCTCTGTCCTGCTGCACCAGAGCTGCAGCGGTGCAGCTGCATTGCTGCTTTAGTGGTTCGGATTTTTATCCAGGTTTTTTCCCTTATTCTTCCTTCCCTCCGTGTCTCATCTCCCTGCCCCTGCTCTCCTCCATCCTTTTCAGAGGTATCTCCAGTTTAAGGCACTGCTTTCTGAGGTCTTTGTGCTTTGGGTAATGGTACTGCTCTGGGTGCCTGAAAAGGGGGAAATGTGGGAGGAGGTACGAGTAATGACAAAATGTGGAGAGCAGGGCTGAGCTTACAGAGAGGTTTCTGAGAGAGGAAACTGCTGCAGTGCTGGAGACCTTGGAGGAAAACTTAAATAATTCCCTGAGACATTTTTGGGAGCTGAGCCAACTGCAAGTCCCTCTTTTGTAGTTTGTTCTGATTTTTCACTCCAAATCTTGCTGCAAAGAGGCCAAGGCCAGGTTTGACGGACTCCTGCATTATCCCCAGCTCTGTGTGGTTCTTTGATAAATGTTTTTATTGCAGTTGCAGGTGCTGCTGAGTGAGGTCAGGTATCAAAAGCAGCAAAGTGGGTTTGGCAGTAGCTTTTGGCACAGGCCATCCATGAGCACTGGACATCTTTGGGCCACTTGTGTCCTCCTTGTTTGCGGTGCCTAACCTGAAAATGCTGCAGGTTGTGCACCAAGATTTGCAAAGATGGGTCCTACTGCACTTTGGTGGAAGTCTCTGTTCTCCCATTCCCAATTTAAAAACAGCTCAGAAAAATCAACCACCAGATTCTGAAAACAGCTCCTAGTAAAAACATCCCTCCAGCCTGAGAAGAATCCTCACTGGAGCAGGACAGTCTGAAAATATGGGAAATCTGAAGAGTAGTTTGAAATTAAACTTATTCCTGGGGAGAAAAGTGTGGAAGCCTGCAGGTTTTGGTGGAATATGCTCACAAAACAAAGCAAGCAGGGTGAGCAGTGTGGAGGGCTGAGGCTTCATAGCTGAAATTTCATTTGGAGCAGCTTAAATGCAGGGATATCCTGGGTGTGGGATGGCTCTGGCTGCAGGGGTCTCTCCATCCTAAAGGAGATTAATGGAGAAGGCACTGGCTGGAATAGCTGGGTTTAATTGCCCCCATGCATCTGCTCTGCCCTGTCTGTGCCTCCTGATTGTTCTCTCCTGCTTCTCTCTGGTGTCCTTGGCTGTTTTGTTTAGGGCTGTGTTGGAGATAAAAGCATTTACCTTATTCCTGCACTTTTCCACCCAAAAACACCTCAATGCTGGGCAAAACACCTTGTCCTGTCACTCCCTGCCTTGGCCAAAGTCCCTCTCCAGCTCTCATGGATCCCCTGTAGGCCCTGGAAGGTCAGTGCACGTGAAGGATGCACAGGGCACTGCTAAAGGGAGCAATTTTAGGAGATGGAGGAGACAAGCAGAGGAGCAGATTAGTGGGGGTTTTTTGGGGGTATCATTTTACCCAAACACCATTCAGCAACTGCACAGCTGTCCTGGAAAGGGGGCTGGGTCAAAACACAACGAGAAAATGGAGTATCAACAAAAAGTAATGAGCATTTCCAAGGAGTCTGGGCTGCCTCCTCCTGCTCGGAACAGGTGCTGTGGATAACATGGATGCAGGAGGAAGCTCGCTGGTTTGAATCAGTGCTTTACTGCATTTTTATGGCTGTAACCACAGGATGCTCCAGTGTGGGTTTTTTTCCAGAAGGGCTGTGTTTCCCCTGGCTAACCCTGCCTGTCCCCCTTCGCAGGGCCACCCCTTCATCGTGCAGTACAACGACGGCAACGCCGAGGTCGTGTCCATGTGGGTGTGCAGGATGCTGGAGGAGCGGCGATCCCAGGGACCACAGTGAGCTCTGCGGTATCCCCAGAGCTCTTCCTGGACCAGGATCATCAGCCTTGGACTCACAGTTTATCCAGATCATGTGTTACTCCAAATATTCCCTAGAAGCATCAACAAAATCAGGATATTTGTTGGCCGCCTTTTCACATTAAGGAATTTTCTTCCCACGTTTCTTTTGTTGCTGAGCAATTTCCAGATTATCTTCAGTTATACTGTACACAGCCTTAAAGCAAGTATTTTATATCTCTATTTTTGGGTTACTGAATGTACTATTTCCTGACTCCAGAGTATTTTTTAACTGTTGCTCCTGTCCAAGTGTCCAGAGGGTTTCCTGAGGAGTTGGTGGCTGTCTCCGAGTGCAGGCAGCCACAAAATGCTGGGTTTAAGTGTAAAACAAAAGCAAACAGAAAAAGAGAAATATCTGGGCCTGCCCACCCTGTGAGGAGGTGAGGGGTGTCGGGGGGTCAGCATCACACCAATAAATGACTGGGAGTGCTCCTCTCTGCTCCCAGTGCCAGCTGCTGGGGATCAGGATTGCTGGGAGGGTCAAACATCAGGAGGGAGCATCCATGGTCAGGCTCTGCAGGCTGATCCCTGAACCAGAAAGGGTTTCCTGAGGTGGAAAGGTGAGGTGAAAGAGGACAGTGCTCTGCTCTGGAGCCAGGCTGGGAGAGCTGGGAATGTTCACCTGGAGAAGGGAAGGCTCCAGGGAGAGCTCAGAGCCCCTTCCAGGGCCTAAAGGGGCTCCAGGAGAGCTGGAGAGGGACTGGGGACAAGGGCTGGAGGGACAGGACACAGGGAATGGCTTCCCATTGCCAGAGGGTAGGGATGGATGGGATATGGGGAAGGAATTGTTCCCTGGGAAGGTGGGGAGGCCCTAAATGCCCAGAGAAGCTGTGGCTGCTCCATCCCTGGGATGTTCCAGGCCAGGCTGGGTGAGGCTTGGAGCAGCCTGGGAAGGTGTCCCTGCCATGGCAGGGGCTGGAATGAGATGGGCTTTAAGGTCTCTGCCAAACCATTCTGGATTCCATGATTCTCCTGAACAGGGAGTAAGTGCCACTGAAGATCCCTGCAGGAGCTGTGGCCTCTGGCTGCAGAGGGAGAGCAGCCCCTGGAATTTGCAGAGAGCAGCAGCAGTGATGGGGTGAGATCCTCCCAAGGAAGCCACGGGCCCCAGCTCCTGCTTGTGCAGCATCCCCTGGGACTGTGGGACAGAGGGCCAGCACGGAGGGACCCTCATGTCCCAGGAACGGCTGCAGGGTTTTCCTTACTATCCCAGCAGCTCCTGGCTTGCCTGGAAGCCTCTTGCCTTCCTCAGCTCTACCTTGATCCCCGATTTTCTTCCCTTGGAGTTGCTGCAGGGTGGCTGCAGCTGGGTCAAGCACGAGCTCCAGGTTTGCTGTTCCAGGAATGATTTCAAAGTCTCTGCTGGATGTTTCCGCAACAGACCGACACAGATCGGATCAGTCCTTGTTAAGATGCTTATTAAAAGGAAAAAAGCCAATAAAACACAGATGTGAGAGGCAGGTTTGGGGTGAGTGAGCTGGGTGGGAGGAGGCTGGGGTTTGTTTGCTTGTCTTTGCATTAGAAATAAACTTTTGCTAAAAAAAAAAAAAGGCTCAGGTAGTTTATTTTATACCTGCAGCTCCAACCCCCCCACAGTTCAGTGAAATATTCCTCCGGAACCACTGCAAATCCTAAATGTTATTCTGGAAGCAGCCTGGAAAAGACTTTTGTTTCCTTCCTTGGAGGGATCGTTTGTCTTCTTTTGAAGTGTAGAGGTTGCAGGCATGAACTTACAGACTAAAGTTTGTCTTAATTGCTCTGATGTCACAACCTCGCTGGCAGATAACAGCGCAATGAATGAGCCAACAGCCCCCGTTCCTCCAGGTCCTTCTGCTAAAGTGAGACAAATTCCCTCCCTGTGAGCCAGCCACGGCGTCGGCGGCGCTGCCATTTATTTATCCCTAACCGTGTGCGTTAGCTTTCCCTGGGTAAAAGGGCTCTCTCTCGGATTCAGTTTAAAACTCGGCAAACCCAAGGGTTTTCCTCCTGCTTCTCCGGGCAGGGAGATCCGGAGGGGAAGACTCACCCTGAAAATCCGTGTGGGGTGGAGCTGATGCAGCTGGGACGAATCTCCTGGCTAAGGTGCTGCCAGAGTTATAATTCACTTGCTGGTTCATCAGTGTAATCAATCCAGCTATCGGGGAACTTTGGGGCCTCCATCACCTTTCCTCTCCCAAATCCTTGGATTCAGCCAGGGATCTGCTCATCTGCCCCACTCCCAGCACCACGTTTGGGGGGAATAGGGCTGGACGAGAGAGCAGCGGAGGGAAGTTTGGGGTTAACCAGCTCCTCTCAGCCTTGCTGACATTCCCAGCTGAGCAGCAGCGAGCTCGGACCTTCCCAAAACACCACCTCCTGCTTGGCTATGGGGTCTGGGGGTGGTTTGTCCCCACGGGAGGTGTGGACCCCAATTCCTGCCACCACCCATCAGCACGGAGGGGCACAGGTGAGGGCAAGGGGCAGTGCAGTAAATTGGGCCAGGGTTTAGCTCTGCTGGGTGCCCGCACCCACAGCAAGGTCTGTACCCAGCCCAGGCTTGTGGGATCCAGGTGAGCCTGGCATGGCACACCTCAACAGTGCAGGGACCCCCAAACCTGCCTGAAGGGATCCCCTGGGGTGCAGCACCCCTGGGCTGCTTTGGGGCCGAGGAAATCCTGCCTCCGTGCACTCAAAGGTGACTTTGAGGTGGCCAAGACAGGAAACATGCCCCAGGCTCTGCCTTATGTGCCATCCTGCCCCCAAAATCTCCAGGGAGGGGAATGAACCCCCAGGGAGATTTTCCAGGCAGGGCTGGAAGTGCTGGGTGCTGCGAAGGGGCTCAGCAGTGCTGCTCTCCACGCAGGCAGGAGCTGACCCAGAGCTGGGGCGGCCTGGGGACGCTTTCCCTCTCTCCTCTTTCCTGCTGCAGTGTTTCAGGCTCTGAATCGGGACATTTCTTGGCTGGAAAGGTTGCAGGACATGCAGCAATGTTCCACCCTACAGCTGAGTCCTGCTCGGAAGATGGCATCAGGGGTGTGTAATGAACACTGTAACTCAGCAGAGGATCCTACAGATGCAGAGTGACCCCCCCCCCCCCCAATCCCACTCCTCATCCCAGCAGCTCATTTAGGGCTCCCCCAGCAGCCCCACACCAGTCTCGCCTCCCTGTCTCCCCTCCTATAACCTCATGGGATGATTCCCATGGGAATATGGATGTAGGAAAAACGGATTATGTCCCATCTATGCCAAAACTTCCAACATTTCCCACATTTCCCATTGCCAGGCAAAGCTCCTGTGAGAAGAGCCCGTGGAAGTTTGCCTTTAAACTCAGCACAGAATTGGCAAATATTTTGTTTCTCGTATCCCGGGGCCAAACCTATCCCGCTGTCAGCATTCCAAAGGCAAAGCGTCTTTGTTTTCCAAAGAACAGCCTGAAAGGCCGGAACTGCGAGGGGTCCTTTACCTGTGCCTGTCCCTCGGCTTAACGCCCGCAATGCGATCGCGTTAATAACGGAGCAATCACCAGAAGCAGCTCTCGGGAGCTTCATCTGATCCCTCGGATACCCGAGAGGAAAAGGAAACGGGAGGATTGAAGCTGGGAAGGGCGTGTGTGTTTTCCTGCCTCCCGGAGCTGCGTGGTCCTGCCGGGAAAGTTCACCTGGAGGCGTCCATAGGAAAGGGATGCACCACGGGAGGTGGTGGTGCAGGGAGAGCGTGGGCAACATATGAAGCAAAACCTGGGAATTTGGGGCTTTGCTGGAATAAAAAAAACTCCTGCAGGGAGCAAAATCCGCTGGTGGAGAGCGAAGGCTCTGGGGGATCTACGGGAGAAGCTGCTCCGTGGTGCCAGAGGGGCTTTGGCTGGGGGCAAGGAGGGGGCGATGCCACCGCAGCGGGCACTGGCCTCGCTCGGCTTCGTGGCTCCCGCTGTGCTCCCTCTGCCCAGCGCTGCCCCCGGGCAGGACAATCCAGGAGCCGTCACATCCCACAGGAGCTGCTCCCGGGCCTCCCCCGGGAGCCGCAGCCTCGGCTGGGGAGGGACAGGAGGGCGGAGGCAGGTCAGGGACTGTCCCCGGTCGTGGCTCCGCTCGGCAGGGGCTGTCGGCGGCTGCTCCCGGGGGCCCAGGGCACACACACAGAACGTCTTCGGCCTCTTTGGGAGCAGCAAATCCCATCTCCAGGGTGCTCCAGGGGCCCCCAGGCTGCTCAGCTTCTTGGAGACAGCTCCGTGCAGGGGTTCCTGCTCGCACTGCCGTTGGGACGTGGCACCCGCAGAGATGAACACAGAGATAAACTCGGGGACACCCGCGGGGGACCCGTCCTTGCCCAGCTGCCACGGGCCGGCCCATCAGGGAACAAACACATCCCAGCTGTCCCAAGGTCCTGCAGAGCTGCAGAGGATCCAGCTGTGGCCCCTCAGCCTCTCCGGAGGGTGCCCCTCTGCAGCCCTGGCAGGGCATTTGTGGGTGACTCTGCCCGGGGGAACCAGGTAGGGACCAGCCCGAGCCCCGGGTGCTGCAGCTGGGTGGGAGCGACGCCCCTGTGGTGACAGCCAGGCCTGGGGGCAGAGGGGCTCTCCTGGGGAGGAGCTGGAGCCCACTGAATGATGCTGAGATCCTGAAGTGTAACCGGTATTTTAGGATAACTCATCTTCAGCATTCCCGGGGGGCTCACAGGCACCGTGGGGGAGAAATCTGGAGCGATGGGGGGTATCCCCTGAACTTCAGGATCCCCTGAAGCTCCCCCAGCCCACCAGCACTACACTGCCAGCCTGGACTGGGAAAACCTAACGGGGAAAAGGAGATTTAAAAATCTTCGATTACAGTATTTGGTCACATCGAATAAAAAAAGGTTGTGCAAGCTGCTCTAGTGGAAGGTGTCCCTGCCCATGGAGGTGGGGTTGGAACGAGAGGAGCTTTAAGGTCTCTCCTAACTCAAAGCAGCCACAGCGAGTCCGTGATCCTGTGCCTTTCCCGTCGGGAAGCTGCAGCCGGAGCGGCTGCCGAGGAGCTGCGCTGACCCGGGGCTGCGTTACCTTCAGCAGAGGGTACGTCCATAAACCACACGTGTGCGCTCAGGACAGGATTTATGGATTGAGCCTTCCTGCCTCCTGGAACGGCGGCCGCCTCCCGGTCCCCCGCTGCGGCTGCTGCCGGCGCCGGGCCCGCGGTGCAAGTTCAAGGTTTGTCAGAGCCGGGGAGCCCGGGAGGTGTTTAATGGCAAATGGATGTCTGGGGCTTTTATGGGCAGGAGGAGGAAAACTTCCCCGCAGCCGAGGCAGAGCGGCCAGGCCCACACGCAGGTGAGTGCGGGTCCATCCCGGGGGGAGCCCGGCTGGCCCCGGCACGGCACAGGCGGAGGGAATTGCTGCCCTCGGCTCGTCCCGCTCCATCCCTGCGAAGGTGTTTGGTTTAACCTGCTCAATAAAGTCGTGTCTATCGATCCCGCACGCCGCGTTCCTCCGCAGCCGCACGGCCGCTCCGGCCCAGGGAAATCGGGAAGGTTTCGAGCCGCAGGGATGGTGCGGGGAGGGTTTGGGTGGCCAGAGAGGTGAGGGGCAGGGGACAAGGTGGCAGCAGCTGCGAGGGTTGGACAGCGGGGGACCTGAGGCAAACTGGGGAGAGCCGGGGGTTGTGTTGTGGGTATGCAGGGTGTGAGGGGCCAAGGGGGGTCATGGGGTGCACAGAGGGGGGGAAAGGTGGGGAGAGGTGGTGGCCGTAGAAAAAGGGGGTGCACGGTGGGAGAGCCGGGGCACACAGAGAAGGTGCATCGGGGTTTTGGTCAGGTGTGCCCAGCTCTAGGAAGGAATCCCGGGGCTCACCGAGAGGAACCCCCAGGCTCCCCGGGGATCGCAGGGCAGGATCCCCGCACGGTCCCGGTGCTCCCCCCGCCCCGCGGGGGCTCAGCAGCCGGGTCAGGCGGAGTGTGCCCGGCCTGCAGAGAGCCGCCGCCCGCTCCCTTTGTCAATGTCCAGTAATTAAAATGTCACCGTTTAATTTTCAGGCCTCTCGGAGCAATCTTTTCCTAATAAAGAGTCTAATCGAAACGCTCCTTCCCCCGCCTCGGCGGGCAGGGCCGCGGAAGAGGCTGCGGAGGTGCAGAGCCGCCGCGGATCGATGGAGAGAAGCCCGGATTGATCGGCCTCTAAAATTAAATTTATTGGGGTCATGGTTTTATATGGTGCTGATACAACTGTTAAATGGGGAACATTCATTTCCAATAGGAGGCGTTTATTAAACTTCCACTGAATTAGACCGCCGTGATTTATGTGGCAATCTCGGCTCAGCCCTCCAGGAGCGCGAGGCCTTCCGCGCCCGCCACGCGTGATTATTTATTTATACACCCGTGACACGGCTCCCTAAGTTTTAACCTAAATTATCCACCGGCTTCGGCTGCCAGCGGCACCGGCCCGGGGAACGGGGAAGGGTGAGGGGTCCCGTCGGGGCGCAGCGCCCTCCCCGCCGGCCGCGGCCCCTCCGCGCCCCCCGGCCCCGGGGTTGTCCCCGGCGGGGTCCCCGGTTTGGGGGGCGGCGGCGCCCGCAAACGTCCCGGCTCTCGCGTGCGGCGATCGTTGAGCGTTAATTAGAAATTCATTACAATTAAAAGCCGCGCGCACACGCCTTAATTACATCTGATTTTTAATTCCGAATCCGTGTTTACACAGTAAGCGAGACGTACCTCCTGATTATCCCCAATACTCTTTATACTGTACTAATTATGTAAATTAAACCTAATTAACTGACAAAAACTGCAGTCAATTCAACTGTTAAAAGATACGGCGACTGCGAGGAGTGGGGCGCCGGCGGGGAGCGCGGCCGGGGCGGCGGGGCCGGGGTGGGGCCCGGGGCTGTTCCCCGCCCCGGGGCTCCGCGCCGCCGTCGGGGCGAGCCGGGGGTCGCCTCCGCCGCTCCGGGCTCCGGCCGAGTTCTGCGGGCACCGGGGCAGCGGCACAGCCCGGGCACGGCGGAGGGGATCGGGGCAGAACCGCATCCTCCCGCAGCCCCCCCTCTCCTCGCGGTACCGGCTCGGTCCGCGCCGCCGCCCGCTCCCGGTGCCTCGCAGCCCGGCGTGGCCTCGCAGCCGCTTCCGCAGCTCTGCGGGTGTCGAACGCCGTGGGAACACCCGAAACGCCGTGGCGAGCGGGACAGCGGGGCTCGACCCGGCGCGGGAGCGTCTCACCGCGCTCCTACCTCCGTATGGCTCGAGGAGCGAGGGCTGGAGAGGATAAATAATTAAAAGGCGAGGAATAATTACCGGCTCGGGTTGCGCTCATTGCGGGAAGGCCGCGCCGCAAGGCCCGGCCGGCAGCACCCGGTCCGCGTCCCCCCGACGGGGCGGCCCGGGGGGAGCCGCGGCCGCTGTCCCGCGTGGGAGCGCGGCCGGGGCTCGGTTCAGCCACGGAGGAGAAGGGTGGCTCTGCACCCGCGCTTCGCTCCGCGGCGGCTCCGCCGCATCCTCCCGGTGCCGCTGGTGATGGCGGGGAAGGAAGGCGCGGGGGCAAACACAAAAGTGATAGCTGGGGGCTATCCGCGCCGTTATTAACTTCTGTGTGATCAGTGTAATTGCGCCGATCGCGGCCGGACGCGATGATTAATTACAGTTTAATTAACGTGGCCGTGACGAGCGCCGCATGCGGGAACCCAACCCGGGCAGGGATGCGGCTAGAGGCCCCCGCCACGCCGGCAGAACCGGCGGACACCGGAGCGCCGGGTCCCCTAAGCCGCCCCGGTGTCGGCCGGTCCTGCCGGTGTGGCGTGAGCCCCCGTGGGGAACGAAAAACACGAGCTCGCCCCTCTCCGCCCTCTCCTCCCGGCGATTTCGTTGCCGCCCAATGTCCCCCCCTCGGCCCCGGTACCGCTCCCGCACCCGCGCCCCGCACCGGAGCGCGCATCCCGGCTGCGAGGGGGATGCGCGGTAGCAGCGCATCCCCGATTTCGATGGGGTCCCTCCGCCGCTCCCCCCGGGCTCCTCTTTTCGTTACCGCCCGCTCCCCACGCAAACTTTCAACGAGCATCGCTCCCCCCGGGATGGGGGCACCGCGGGAGGCGGGCGCGGGGGGGGACACGGGGGCGCGGAGCCCCACGCAGGTGCGGCGCGGGGCTGATCCCCGTTCTTACCTCGGGCAGCCCGGGCGGGTCCCCGCTCGGTGGCGGCCCCCACGCCCCCCCCCCCCCCTCCCGCTCCCTCCCCGTTCCGCCGTGCCTTAAAGCCGCGCCGTGATTGACTGGAGCGCATCGGTGATTGACGGCGGCGGGGTCCCGGAGGCCGTTAATGTAAATATGCTGGTGCTAAGTGGGTGTGTCTTCCCGTTATTTTAGCTGTCACCGGATCAATGTGCAGCGTCTCCAAGTACGGATCCGGATCCTCCCTCGGTGGCGCGGCTGGTCACTCGCTCTTGTTGCATCTCGCCCGGGCGGACGCGGCGGCGGCGGGGCGGGCGGCGGCCCCGAGGCGTCGGTGAAGGGCGCGCCCGCTGCCCGCCCGCCCCGCGCCCCGCAGCTTCGGCTGCCCCGGGAACGGGCTCGGTGCGGACGGGCCCCCCTGGCCGATGGCGGCCCCGGCTCCGGGCTGCGGCCCCTAGTCCCGAGCAGAGCCTGCACGTCCAGCCGGGCTCCGCGGCGCGGTGAGTGCGAGCGGGCGGCGGAGGAGGGGATGGGGATGAGGTGGGGGGGGCGGAAAGCGGGGCGCGTTTTCGGGAGTCGCTCCCCGTTATTTTGTGTAATTACCACGGAAGCGGCTTAAGCACCGGGAGCCTTCCCAGCTAAGCCAATTTGCCTGGCTCGCTGCTGCCCTTCTGCTACGTGCGGCGGGTGCTGCCCGCCCCGGCCCCTAATCCGCCCGCGCCTAATCGCCTGCCGGGGACACGACAAAGGGGCTCCGGGCCACCGCGCCCGCCGCCCCGCTCCGCTCGCGGGCACCGAGCGCCAAGTTTGGGCCCGCCCGCTCCGGCCCGGGGCTCGGGCCCCCGGGACGCCCTGGCCGCATCCTCCGGCGCGTTTCGTTGGAGCCCGCCCGGAGCCCGCCGCAAACCGGCACGGCACGGCCCGGCGAGCCGGCACAAAGGGAAGGGACGCGGCACCTCCCGGGGACCCGGCGAGGGAGGAAGCGGAGGTGGTGACCCCCCCAGGATGCCCTTGCCCCGGGCTCCCGGGGCCGCTCAGCCGCGGGGCCGCGCCCGGCGGGCGGATGCGGCGGCGCTCGGTACCGGCGGCCGCGGCGCGGGGGATGCGCTCCGGCCCCGCCAGACCCCTCCGGTCGGGGAGGGTCCTGCGGCAGCGCCCGAGGGGGCTCCCGGTCGGGGCCGGTGGCGCCGAACGAGGAGCGGCTGGGCCGCGCGGCGGGGATCGGCCGGGCCGCGGAGCGGGCCCCGGGAGCGGCGGGCCGGGAGCGGCGGCGGGGCCCTGGGAGCGCCTCTAACCTGCGCCTTTCCCCGATTTTGTTTTGCAGGGGCGTTTGGGGGGGGAATGGAGGCGATCGCCAGTCAGATGGGAAATGGGAGAGATGCAAGCTCCTCCCCAAATTCAAAGCAAGAGCTGCAGCCGTACCAGGGCTCCAATACCCTCAAGCCCAACCAAGTGGGTGAGACCTCCCTGTACGGCGTGCCCATCGTGTCCCTGGTCATCGACGGGCAGGAGCGGCTCTGCCTGGCGCAGATCTCCAACACGCTGCTCAAGAACTACAGCTACAATGAGATCCACAACCGGCGGGTGGCCCTGGGCATCACCTGCGTGCAGTGCACGCCGGTGCAGCTGGAGATCCTGCGGCGGGCCGGGGCCATGCCCATCTCCTCCCGCCGCTGCGGCATGATCACCAAGAGGGAGGCGGAGCGGCTCTGCAAGTCCTTCCTGGGCGAGCACAAGCCGCCCAAGCTGCCCGAGAACTTCGCCTTCGACGTGGTGCACGAGTGCGCCTGGGGCTCCCGGGGCAGCTTCATCCCGGCCCGCTACAACAGCTCCCGCGCCAAGTGCATCAAGTGCAGCTACTGCAGCATGTACTTCTCGCCCAACAAGTTCATCTTCCACTCCCACCGCACCCCGGACTCCAAGTACACCCAGCCCGACGCCGCCAACTTCAACTCCTGGCGCCGCCACCTCAAGCTCAGCGACAAGACGGCCACGGAGGAGCTGTCGCACGCCTGGGAGGATGTCAAGGCCATGTTCAACGGCGGCACCCGCAAGCGGACCTTCTCCCTGCAAGGGGCGGCCGCCGGCGGGCCCGGGGCCGGCTCCCCCGCCGCCAAGGCCGCCCTGCACCCGCCGCCGCCCGCCGGCCCCGAGCTCGCCCCGGCGCACAAGAGCCTCCGGTGCAGCGGGCAGGAGGCGGCGGGCGAGCGCGGCGCGCTGGGGCTGGCGGCGGCGCACGGCGGGGCCGCGGGCGCGCACGGCGGGGCGGGCGCGGTGCGCAGCTACCCGGTGATCCCGGTGCCCAGCAAGGGCTTCGGGATGCTGCAGAAGCTGCCGCCGCCGCTCTTCCCCCATCCCTACGGCTTCCCCGCCGCCGCGTTCGGACTGTGCCCCAAGAAGCAGGAGGAGGCGCTGGGCGGCGCGGGGGGCGGCGAGGCGGGCAAGGGCGGCGCGCTGCCCCCCGGCATGTTCTGGGGGCCCCCGCACCCCCACCCGCACCAGCCGGCCCAGCCGCCCCACCAGCCCGGCGCCGCCAAGGACACCGGCGTCTACCCCTCGTTCCCCGTGTTCTGGCCGGCCGCCGGCAGCCTGCCCGTGCCGCCCTACCCCGCGCAGAGCCCGGCCAAGGCGGCCGCCACCGCCGTGGTGGTGGCGGCGGCGGCAGCGGCGGCGGCGGCGGCGGCCGAGCCGGCGGGGCTGGCGGGGCGGCACGGGGAGCTGGAGGGCTCGGAGCCCTCGGGCAGCGGCCGGAGCAGCGCCACCCCCCAGGAGGGCGCGGGCGCGGAGGGCGAGCGCTGCCCCAGCGCCCTGTCGCGGGCGGCGGGCGAGGAGGAGCGCTCCGGAGACGAGGCGCTGCTCGCCCCGCTGCCGCTGCCCAGGAAGGGCAGCTACCTGTCCGCCTTCCGCCCCGTGGTGAAGGACGCCGAGAGCATCGCCAAGCTCTACGGCACCCGCGAGGCGTTCGGCGGCGCGGGCCCCCGCGGCCCCGGCTACCTCTCGCCGGACTTCCTCAGCGAGGGCAGCTCCAGCTACCGCTCGCTGTCCCCCGGGGGAGACACGGCCGAGGAGCCCGAGGTGGACGTGGAGTCCAACCGCTTCCCGGAGGACGGGGAGGAGGAAGCCGCCGCCGTCCCCGCCGTGACCCCCGCCGAGGGCCGGGAGCCGCCGCCGCCGCGGCTGCTGGCCGGGCCCGAGGAGCCGCCGCCGCCCGCCGGCGCCGACGGGCCCGAAGAGAAGACGGTCGAGGCGGGCGCGCAGGAGGGCGGCCAGGCCCCCGACGGCAGCCCCGAGCGGAGCGGCAGCAGCGGCGCCTACGAGGTGCGGGGCAGGGGGGGATCTGCCCTCGGGGGTCCCCGCGGGGCCGCCCGCGGTCCTGACTCGCTCTTTTTTAGGTGTTCGCGCCGGAGAGGGGGGAGCACCTGCAGCCGCTGAAACCCGCAGCCTCCCTGGGAGCCCCCACCGCCTTCCTCTGCACCCCCGAGGCGAAGGGTAACGCGGGCCGGGGCCGGGCGGCCGCTGCGCACCCAGGGCGCGGCCCCGGGGGCGGCTCAACCCCGGGGAGGGGACCCGAAGGGCCGCTTTCGTTTAGGGGCTTTCGGGAGAAAAGCGAAACAAACGGGTTCCGGGGGGGAACGGGGCCGGGGCCGCCCGGGGATGCCGCCGGGGCCGCGGCCGGTGCGGAGGGGATGGGCCGGCGCAGCCAAGCTCCTGCCCACAAGCTACTTTCCAACAGCAAAGCGATTAGGATGCCCGCTAAGAAGGTTTTAACGAGGGCTTTGTCCGTAATTATGTAATTAAGGATATATCAGGACCATACTTTCATTGCTTATGGCTGAAAATCGGTTTATTAACTTTAAGAGCAAGATAAAGAAGACAATCACTCCGCGGCAGAGGATTTAGAGACCAGAAAATCCTATCAGGACCAAAGGAATGTCTCTCATCCCAGCCCTGTAAATACCGACAGAGGTAAGCACCGCTCCGCGGGGCGATGCGCGGCCCCTCTGCGGGCCATGCGGGGTGCACGGAACCCCCGGCGGGGCTGACGGCGCTCTGGCCTCCCGCAGGCGAGGAAGGGCTCGCCATGGATGTCACCGGGACGCAGCTCGTGGAAAAGGACATCGAGAACTTGGCCCGAGGTGAGGCGGGGTCGAGGCCCGGAGCGGGGCGAGGGGTGCGGGGCTCGGCGGCCCGACGGGGCGGGGGGGGTTTGTGGCACCCCCCGGCCTCTCCCCGCGGCTCAAGGTATTTGTGTTTTGTGCAGGAGTGATTAACTCCTGTGATTAATGTAACGTAATGCGATTAGCGCCGCGCCGAGCCGCCTCCAGATGGAAAAGTGCGGGCTCCCCTCAACCCCGCCGTGTATTTTTAAACAGATGAGTTACAAAAACTGGTCCTGGAGCAAATGGAGCTGAGGAAAAAGCTGGAGAGGGACTTCCAGAGCCTGAAAGGTACTGCTGCCCCGTCCCCTGCCCACGCCCCGCCCCGGCCGGGGAGCGGGCCCCGCACCGGGCGCGGTGCTGACCCCCCGCCCCACAGATAACTTCCAGGACCAGATGAAGCGGGAGCTGGCGTACCGGGAAGAGATGGTGCAGCAGCTGCAGATCGTCCGAGGTAAGGCCGAGCCCATTAGTACTTTTATTTTTTTAATTTCCTTTTCTTCTCTCTCTTTTATTCCTTTTAAAATTTTTTATTTTATTTTATTTCTGCTTTTTTGGTCGCTTGGATAGGGGTTTTTTTTGTTTATTTTGGGGGAGTTTGTTTGTTTTGGTTTGTTGTTTTGTTTTGTTTTGTTTTATTCTGTATCTTTTCTTGCCCTCCAATTCCTCTCGGGATTTCGAGCTGCCCCGCAAACGGCTGCGCGGCACCGTGACAGGGCAGCGAACGAACCTGCCCTCTCGCAGTCACTTCCGCACGGGCTAAATTAAAAACCGAGCTGTAAAATTACTTACCTGGCACGCCGGGGAGCCGTGCCCGCTCTTGCGCCCATCTCCCCCCGTTCCCCTCCCGTTTCGGGTGCCCTCGGGGCGGGCGCATCCCTGACGGTGCCGTGACGCTCCCCCATCCCAGACACGCTGTGCAACGAGCTGGACCAGGAGCGGAAAGCGCGCTACGCCATCCAGCAGAAGTTGAAAGGTACCGGGGGAGCACTGGGAGGGCACAGAGGTCTGAGGGGGGCCCCGGGGGTGACGGCTCGGTCCCTTGCAGAGGCTCACGACGCGCTGCATCACTTCTCCTGCAAAATGCTGACCCCGCGGCACTGCACGGGGAACTGCTCCTTCAAGCCGCCGCTGCTGCCCCAGTGAGCCCCCCTCGGCCCCCCACCCCCGAAGCCATGCGGGCAGAGCCCACACAAGCCATTTCCACGAGGAGACACTTGTACATAGAGGACTCGGAGCCCGGCTTTCCTCGGACTGGCAATACGGCGGGGGGCGGCCCCGGGCCGGCCGGGGGGCAGCCGGGCCCTCCCGGCCCCCCCGCTCCGCCTCCCCCTCCCTCCCTGTGTGTCCGCTTCTTCCACCCTTGTCCAGACTGGAAACAAAAGTGGCGATGTGCAATGGATATAAATGTACTGTGATTCTCTTGGTACAGTATTTGTCGGATTTTTATTTATTTATGATGTATATTGATCCCCCCTCTCCCGGGCCCCCTCCTTCCCCGCTCCCGGTAAATTCTGGATGTAACGGCACTTTAACGGGCGGCCCGCGACTCCGGAGGCCGAACAACGCTCGCCCGCTCTGGGGACAGCCCCCTCTGTACGTGATTTCGGTTCTTTAATAAAAACAGACTTTAAGAAGCCTCCTGGTGCGTGGGGCTGGCCCGGGGCTCGGGGGTCCCCGGCCGGGCAGGCGGCGGGAGGGGCTCGCACGGCTGCCCCCGGTACCGGGGCTGAGCCGGGGGTGCTGCCCGCTCCCCCGCCGGGCTGCCCGCTCCTCCCCTCCTCCCCGCCGCAGCCGGAGCTCATTAATGCCCATTTATATGCTCGTTTCACACATGAAGGTATTACATTAATGAGCTCGGAGAGCGGGCGCGGAGGTGCGCGCACACCTATTAGCCCGAAATACCCGTTCTTAGCCCAGAATTAACCTGGCACCGCAGCGGGACCGGGATCGGGAACAGGACCGGGGCGGGGTGAGGCTGCACCGGGGCCCTGGGAAGCTCCGGGGGCGGGAGGCAGCCGGCGGGAGACGCGCCGGGAGCCGCGGGAGGGAGGCACCGGGCACCGCGGGGCCCCGGCGGGGCAGGGACCGGGAGAAGGGATGCGGGGCCAGGGAGCGTCCCGGGGGTCGGCGGTATCCCGGAGACCGGGGCGGGGGCAGAGGGTGGCTGGGGAGATGCCCCGGGGGCTGCGCGCTGCCCATCGCGGGGCCGCTGCGGTGTGAACCGGCCCCGGGAGCTCCGCAGAGCGGGAGCTGCAGGTAATTAGTTCCTGGGCTCATTAGGCCGTTCCGCGGCCTGGGCCGCCACCGCGTGGGCGCAGCCGGAGGTGCAGCTCCCCCCTTCTCCCTCCAATTCCCGGCCTCGGGATGGAAGAGCAGGAGCAGCATCAACATCCTCCACCCATCGCCCGAGGGTGAGGAAGCCCTTCCCAGCCAGGGCAGGTGGACACGGTTGGGTGGGATGAAGGTTAAAAAACCCTTGGGGCGGAAGCCCAGATGAGGGTTGTGGGTTCTTGTTTTTGTGAGTCTCAGAGAAAGTTCTCAAGGCTTCCTTGCCCCACCCCTGAAATGTCCCAGGCCAGGTTGGACGGGGCTTGGCGCACCCTGGGACAGTGGAAGGTTCCCTGCCTATGGCAGGTGGTGGAATGAGAGGAGCCTTAGGGTCTCTTCCAAGCCATTCTGGGATTCTCTCCTTCGGACACAGACATCCTGCACGAGACATCCTGTGTGTGACACGATCCCGAATGGGAGCTGCAGGGCTGGGGGCACCTCCGTGCACGTGAGCGCAGGGGAAGGATCCTCTTGCCGGGACACGGAGGGGATGTGAGACCCAGGGAGGTGGATGAAGGCTCTGCAAGCTGAGAGGCGCTCACTTGAGGGAATGAAACAGTTGGGCTTTTTTGGAGTTTGTAGAGGAGAAGCTGAAGCTTTTCCTTTGCATTTTCCGCTGCACCTCTCTGGGTCGTTGCTGGCACTTCCAAGGAAGCCCAGAGGAGCTGCCCTGGGTGCCTCTCCAGCCCACAATTCATCCAGCCCCTGCTGTGCCCACCTGCCCCGGTGGTGCCTCCCCACACGGGCACAAAAATGAACCATTGCGTTGTATTAATATTTCCCCACTACTTAGCGCTCATTAAAATGTGCTTTGCAGAATTTAATATGCGACTTGAAATGACACAACGTATTAAGTGCTTAATATACTAGAAATTATGAAACTATTACAGTCTAAGTAATATGAAATAATTAGAGTGAATTAAACTTCACCGTCAGAGTGAGGGAAAGGCTTCAAATATTTTATTCTTTTTTTTTTTTTTTTTAGGCTCAAAATAGTTGAACGCGATAATAGCCCTTGAAAATAAACAGCCAGAGTCAGGATTTTTAAATAATTAAAGCAGGAAGAAGCCTGGAGTGTCTGTGTTTGAGCCTGTGATGAATTTAGAATTGGGGGAAGCAGAAGGTCTGCTCGCTGTAGCTGATGGAGTTGTTCTTTCAGGCCAGTGGCAGAGCAGCTCCGAGGAGCTGCTCACAGACCTCCAGCCTGGCCAGGGCTTGTCCCCATATGCTGCTTCCCTCTCAGTTGCTGGGAGCAGACGCGGTGGCTCTCGGTGACAGAACGGGTCCTGCTGCCACATGGCCCGAGCTGGAAGTCCCCTCTGCAGAGCAGCTCCCACTTCGGGGACTGCAGACACCAGAGACCCCCCCGGTAAAATCCCAGGAGCGATTTTCTCCCTTCGGGAAGTGCTTTGGGCCATCACGTGGGTGCTGGGATCGAACTGCAGGGGCTTTCCTCGCAGGAGGGGATTCCCCGGGCTGTGGGTGGTTTGGGACCGGGGATGCGCTCAGGAGGGTCTCCAGCAACGATGCCAAGTGCCAGGTTTAGGCAGGGGGTGGGAATGGATGGGATTGGGTGGGAATGTGCCAAACCTCTGCTGTTCCCTGTGTGGATGAGTTTTAGATGGGATACTGCGAAGGAAGTGAGGGTGGGGAGGCCCCGGCACAGGGTGCCCAGAGAAGCTGTGGCTGCCCCTGGATCCCTGGCAGTGTCCAAGGCCCGGCTGGATGGGGCTTGGAGCAGCCTGGGATAGCGGAAGGTGTCCCCGCCCATGGCAGGGGTGGCACTGGATGTTCTGGAAGGTCCTTCCCACCCCAATCCCCGATTCCATGCAGACGCCAGGAGGTGGCGGTCGCAGCGCCGCTCAGCTCAGCCCTCCTCTCCGGAGTTTGTCCGGGTTTGAACGGAGGTTTGTGCTACTTCCATGGAAACTGCCAAAAGTGCCCCTCGGGAACGCGAGGCTGAGCCGGAGGGGAAGCACGGGCGGCTCCTGGTGCGTGGGCTGATCCCAGCCTGGGGCAGGACGCGCCATCTGCCCTCCCCAGGTCCCTGTCCCTTCTCCAGCCTGTCCCAGTCCCTCTGAATGGTCCCATCCTCGCCAGCACCGACTGCTCTTCCCAGTCCGGTGTCCCATCAGCCGGGTGGCCAGTAAGGACAGTATTGATCCTGAGGGATGGCACTGCTCCCTGGGTGCTAGCTGGACTTTGTGCCCTGGACACAGCCCGGCAGCCTGGCCAGTTCTCCTGCTCATTCACAATCTGCTCCCTAGCTCACCGGTTTGGCCACGAGGATCCTATGGAAGCTGTGCCAAAGGCCTTGCTGAAGCCAAGGTAAATAAACCCCCTGATTTCCCCTTCATCCCAGAGGGCCTCCAGGAACGATTTGTTCCCAGGGAAGCTGCACTGTCTGTTCCCAGCCACCATCCTCTTGGCCCCCGGGAATGCATTCTGGCGGGATTTGCCCCATCACCTTCCCAGGGCGTCCTCCCCCAAACATTCTGCACCGCCCGCTCAGGATCCTCCTCTTCTCCCAGACTTT
Source organism: Aphelocoma coerulescens (assembly GCF_041296385.1). Taxonomy (NCBI): domain Eukaryota; kingdom Metazoa; phylum Chordata; class Aves; order Passeriformes; family Corvidae; genus Aphelocoma; species Aphelocoma coerulescens. Next base: position 11,944,298 of record NC_091024.1, read on the forward strand.
GGGAGTCCCAGTTGCTTTTTCCCCGTCCCAGCACTGCTGTGGCCCTTTGGGGATGATGCCATGGTGCCACAGGGATGCTGGCAGATTCCCTGGAGCTGCCCACCATGGATGTGTTTGTCCCAGGGGCTGATGTGGACCTGGGGGGTTCAGTGGTGACCAAAATGTGCCGTGAGCTGTTGGCTGCCCGCAAACCCAAAAAGCTCTTTCTTCGGAAAAATCCCAGCTATTTTAGGCTCTGGCTGGGGACAAGGGGTGTGCTTAGTCCTTGCCTGGCTGGAGGTTCCTCCTGCCTTATCTCCATTTTTTTGGGGAAACCCATTGAATTTGAGCAGTGATGTTTCTGGCTGGTGTCCTTTGGGTGGAAATCCAGTTTTAGGGACAAGTGTGAACAGGACAGCAAGGAGGTGTATGTGAACAGGCGTGTCCACGTGTGAGGAGATGTGAGTTGGATTAAATTGATTGAATTTTGGGTGCAAACACGACTTTTTGCGTGTTGCTGTGTGGTGAGAGAAGGGAGTGCGCAGGGCGGCTCTGCCGTGCTTACAGAACCACTTTTATTTTCACAAAGCGAACTCCGTGGCTCTCTTGGAAACTTAAACCACATTTTCCTGGGGTTTTCCCCCCCTTAAAAGCTGACAATCCTTGCCTTTGATCTCCTTTCTGACTCTTAATGAAGTTGTGGGATCTGCTCGTTTTGGAGGGATTGTTCAGATCTTCTCATTTTGGAGATCTGATATTTGATGTTATTTTGGAGCTCTCTGAGCAGCTCCATCTCCCTCATCCTGTCCTCATAAGGGGGACGCTCCAGACACCCCACCTTCGTAGTCACCCACTGGGCTTGCTCCAGGAGCTCCACGTCCCTCTTGTCCCAGGACACCGGACACTCCTCCAGGTGAGGGGCAGGATTCCCTCCCTGACCCCCTGGCACAGGCGGGAAGTGCTGCAGAACTCTTACCCCCAAGGAAAACCCTTTTGGGAGAGGACAGGAGCACTTTTTTGGGAATCCTGTGGTGCTCCTTGTGCTCCCCTGGCTCCGGGACTGAGAGCAGCCTTCAGCTGGTAGGGCCATTAATGTCACCTTCCCCAAGCTCTGCGCTCACAAAGGACCCTGCCAAGTCTAGCACGTTTTAATTTGCTCTTTTCCCACACATTCCTGGATTTATGGCTTCGCTCAGCCTGGACCCGGCGCGGACGGAAAGCTCCCCCCAGAGGGTCACTCCACGCCATAACCTTTGTGGGCTCCCTGGAGGAAACCGATGTGCTATTCCCTGGAAGGTATCCACCTGAACTGGGGGGTTTTGCTGGATTTTGCGGGAATTTGGGCTTTGGAAGCTGGCAAGAGATGTGTCTGTGTGGGGATTATGTCTGAACACAGGGCTGTTACTCTGCTCCCCACTTCAAATGCTTCCTTGTTTTCAGGTCGGATGGCTTTGGGAACATGCTCATTGTGTAAAAATGAAAGAGAAAAGGGGGGGAAAAAAGGAGAAACCTGGGAGAAAATGGATTTCCAGTGATGCCTGCTCCACGTTGAGGAGTACAGTTGGAGCTGGTTACCATCTGCAGCAACTTGTCCAAAGCAAACATCACCGGTGTGTCCAGCTCTGGCTGCGTAATTGCCATAAACCATTGCAAGGGCATCCAGACTAGCACAGCCCTGGAACTACTTCTAGGATTAGGTCTTACTCCCTTGAAAAATAAACCTTGGCAAGAGCTCCGCTCTCCCTAATAAAAATTCCGTTTTCACAGCTCTAATCAAGTTTTCCAGAGCTGTGGTCCAAATTAGAAACTGCACGCAGAATATCTGACCCAGGAGAACGAGATGGAGCCTTTCATTCAAAGCAGTGCCAGGCTGGAAATTTCCAAAGTTCTCGGTGTCTCACCTGTGGCAGAACTGTGGAGTGTGTCCCAGGAAATCTGCTCCTTGCACAGCAAAGCTCTGCCACAACCAAACTCCCGCTCGTCCCTGCTCCCAGGTGGAGGAGTCTCCCCTGCAGGGTTCTTCAGACTGGGAGAGCTGGGAATGTTCACCTGGAGAAGAGAAGGTTCTGGGAATATCTTAGAACCCCTTCCAGCGCCTAAAGGGGCTCCGGGAGAGCTGGAGAGGGACTGGGGACAAGGGATGGAGGGGCAGGACACAGGGAATGGCTTCCCAGTGCCAGAGGGTAGGGAGAGGTGGAATATTGGGAAGGAATTGTCCCCTGGGAGGGTGGGGAGGGGCTGGGCTGGAATTCCCAGAGAAGCTGTGGCTGCCCCTGGATCCCTGGCAGTGTCCAAGGCCGGGATGGAGCAGCCTGGGACAGCAGAAGGTGCTCCTGCCCATGGCAGGAGTGGAATGGGATGAACTTGGAGGTCTCTTCCAACCCCAACCATTCTGTGATTCCATGGTAATTCTGGCTTCAACCCGATGTGCATCATTTGGGGCACAACCCTTTCCATGCAGAAATTCTTCCCGATGTTCCTTCCCTGGTACCGAGGTCAGGCTGACAGGCCTGGAATTCCCCAGATCCTTCTCCTGGCCCTTCCTGTGGGTGAGTGCCACCCTGGCACCTCCATCAGCTGGGACCTCCCCGTGAGCCAGGACTGAGCACAGACGATGGAGAGGGGCTTGGGGAGCTCCCCCAGAGCCTCTGGATGAATCCCACCCGTCCACAGACTGATGAGTGGCTCAGCAGGTCCCTGATTGACTCCTCCCAGATTCCAGGTCTGTTCTCCCCATTCCTGTCTCCCAGCCCAGCGACTGGTTGGGAAGGACACCAGGTCTTTCTGCCGAAGTCTGAGGCAAAGAAGGCAATGAAGTCCCTCAGCCTTTCCCTCATCCTTGGGAGCATTCCCTCCACATCCAGTCGAGGAGGGAGATTTTCCTTGGCCCTCTCGCTGCTGGTGGTGATCTATAACAACGCTTTTTATTGTCATTCACAACAGTGCCCGGATCGAGCTCCAGCTGAGCTTCCACCTTCCTCACTTCTCTCGACGTGACCCAACGACATCCTTGCACTCTTCCCGAGTTCCCTGCCCCATCTTCCAAGGTCATAAATGCTTTTTTCCCCCCTTTAATTCCAGTGAAAGCTCCTCATTCAGCCAGGCCAGTTTTCTGCCCTGCTGGCTCATTTTTTGGCACATCCTGTGCCCTTGAGATTTGGGATTTTGGTCACAGGGAGGTGGAAGGGCCACGTTGGGAGGGTCTAACCTGTAGGAGGAAGGCAGAACATTACAGGTGGGAGACATGGAAGATGATGTGCCTGTGTTGGCTTTAGACCATCTTTGAGGTGATTTACATCAATGCAGTGAAGACTGTGAGTGATCAGAACTGGAAGATGTTCAGAAGGAGAACCCACGATCCTCTGAAGGCTCCTGCCCACTGGATTTGCTTTATTAGCTGAGCCTGTGCCAGAAAATGCTGGAAGTGGAGAACCCTTTTGCCAAACTTCTGAGGTGAACACCTGACAGAATCATCAAGGTTGGAACAGACCTCCAAAATTCCAGAGTCCAACCATCACCATTTTCTGTATCCTCTGCTGGTCTAGAAGGCAACCAAATCTCACGGAACTTTGCGAATCCTCATGAAGATTCCAAGGACCTTGCAGAATAACTGGAGAGTGTGAAACCTCCTGAGAGAAGATTTAGATGGGATATTGGGAAGGAATTGCTTCCTGGGAGGGTGGGGAGTGGCTGGGCTGGAATTCCCAGAGCAGCTGTGGCTGCCCCTGGATCCCTGGGAGTGTCCAAGGCCAGGCTGGATGGGGCTTGGAGCAGCCTGGGATAGGGGAAGGTGTCCCTGCCCATGGAATGGGATGATCCTTAAGATCCCTCCAATCCAAACGACTCCATGATTCCATCAACTTGTCCATCAGGAAACGACAGCAGAGTCTGCTTGTGAAAGGAGGAAACCACAGCCGCACTTGATCTTCGTGTCTCTGCCTGGCTGGGCTAAAAGATGTTCAGAAACATAAAACCCCCGGGCAGGATTGTGGCTGAAACGCTCACGTGGGCTCCTAACTGTGGCAACGTGCCGGATTCTGTGATACGGAGGGGTTATATAACACCTTTCATGAAACTCTTGGCACGAAAACAATGCATAAAAATAACAGATGTGGCAAATCACAACCACGTTCTGAGGTCCTGCTGCAGCTCAGTTCCATGAAAACAATAGGCTGGGTTTAAATAGGGGATTTTCTTTTTTATTTCCCCTCAAGGGAAATGTCCATGGGCAAAGAAATGGTTGAAAGAGTAGGAAAGAGACTAAAAGCGCAAGTGGGGTTTCACCTAAAGGAAGCTGGAGGTGGCTGGGAGCTCCAGGATCTGGGATGGGATTGAGGGTTGAGCCCTCAAGTGCTCCTTGTTACCTTCGGTGAGACTTTCCTTCCGAGCCAGGCAAGGCCGATGTGCTCCTGGGATGGATCCCAAGGGAACAATGGCAACCCGGCATCCTGATGAGCCACTGTCCCTCTAGGGTATCGCAGCGCAAACGTGGCACTTGGGGACGTGGTTTAGTGGTGGCTTGGCAGGGCTGGGTTGACCATTGGATTTGGAGGGATTTTCCAGCTGTAATGATTCCATGATCCCTTCTGCAAAACCTAAAGGCTTGGGACGAGCTCTAAATGCGGGACATCAGCAAGGGAATAACCCTGGCTGTATCCAGTCCTTCCCCATCCCTGGAGTTTTCCTGGATGGGTAGCTCCTCAGGAGAGGTGCTGGCCACCAGGAACGTGGCTTTTCCCAAGCCTCTGTGAAGCTGCGGGGCCGATAAGAGGCCCCTCCCCGGCCGCCAGGGGAGCAGAACGAACGGGCTGTGCCTGCCCGGCTGATAAAGAGGAACAGCTCCAATTAACCACCAGCAATTCCCTCTGTTTGTTGTGGAACACAGCGTCCTGAGCACGGGCTGTCCTCGGCTCGGAGCACCTCAAACCAGACCCAGGGCTTTAAACCACGAGGTGATGCATGGAATAATTGATATTGCTGGGGGTTGGGTGGTTTTTTGTTTCAAACCCCCTTCCTGGCCATCATTTTATAGCTGTTTTTCACTGTGGCGTATGGGAACACCCCTGGTACCACAGCTCCATCATAACCCCGCTTCCCAGAAGGGAATTCGGCCTCCAGTCTGCCCCAGTATGTGCCATTAATCCATAATTCATCGCTGGAGAGAGCCCAGATGTGAGCGCGGGACCGGCCGCGCCGTCGCTCCGCAGAGATTTGGCCGAGAGGTGCCAATTATTTCTTGGTATCATTTTAAAGAATTCGGGTCCCCAGATGGGGGAAAACTGCAGGACATCTTCAATGGGAAAGGGAAAAACAGTGCGAACAGGCTTTCTTTATTAGCAGAGAAAAGAAAGATATTTTAGCTAAAGGCTTCCAACTTGAAAAAATAAAAAAAAAAGGAAAATTTGACTGAAAGAGAGAACTTACTGTTTTGAAAGAGTTTGCTGGGTGGAGACATCAAACTGAAAGGATCTTGTGTAATTCTGCTTTTTAGGTCTAATACTAAATTCACCCATTTATTCCTTTGCTTCCCCACAGGGAGATGGCTGAGGAATGCTCAGGAAAAAGCTGATTTCTGGAGTAGCTGGAAGCATGTGGCATCTCCCAGGATCGGCCCCAGACACTTCTGTCTCTAATTTTTGTCCAGACAGCTGATATTTCAGAGCTCTTCCCATCCTCCAAGCCCTCTGCAAGTGTTAAGTATTTTTTGCATCCAGCAAATGGAACAATAACGGAGGACTTAATTTTCCCATCTGTCAACTCGTCCTGAACAAATTGTACGTCTTTCTCTTCGGAGTGAAATCTCAGCTAAATTAAAAGCTTTGGTGTTCATTTTCATGTAGCAGAGGTTCTGAAGGAAATTCTGTCATCGCATTTCTGCCTGGTTTTTTTCTTCTTCTTTTATTTTTTTTTCAAACGTATTAGGAATCGCAGATGATTTGTTTTTGTAACTTGGGTGGTGGCTCTGTCTGAGGTATCGAACCTTAATTCATGCTGCCCTAAAGTAATGCTGATCAGGTTGAAGCCAGAATTATCATGGAATTGTGGAATGACTGGGGCTGGAGGGACCTGAAAGCTCATCCAGTGCCACCCCTGCCATGGGCAGGGACACCTTTCCCTATCCCAGGGTGCTCCAAGCCCTGTCCAGCCTGGCCTTGGACACTGCCAGGGATCCAGGGGCAGCCACAGCTTCTCTGGGAATTCCATTCCAGCTGCTCCCCACCCTCGAGGGAGCAATTCCTTCCCAATATCCCATCCATCTCTGCCCTCTGGCAGTGGGAAGCCATTCCCTGTGTCCTGTCCCTCCAAGTCCCTCTCCAGCTCTCCTGGAGCATCTTTAGGCTCTACCAGGAGCCTGCTTTTCTCCAGGCTCAATTTTTGGGGCAAAAACGCTGTGTCAAGGGTGGTTTGTGGTGTTGGCAAGGGCCAATCCAGGGAGAGTTTTTCTTTGGAGATATTCCTGTGCTGCTGCAGAGCCCGAGGGCCACGAGCCCGTGGTGATGCTGCAGGTGCCACCCTGCCCTGCTGAGGACCACGGGCACAGCCTGCTCCTTGTTCTCCGGGCCAGGGAGCGCTGCTCCCTTCTCCCCCTGAGCCCCGGATCTGCAGCAGGGGGTGACACAAGAGGTGTTTTGGGTGCAGAAACCCCCTTCTCTCACAGTTTTATTTCCTTGTAGGAGATGTTGTCTGTCCTCCCCTCATCCTGCCCCTCCCCTGTCCCAACGTCACCCAGCTGGCAGGCTCAGATAAGGGCTCGAGGGGGAGATAAGAAGCTCTTCCCCTTCCCCTCCCTCATCTGGAGCAGCAGCAAACGCTGAGGCTTCGCTTTCGCAACCCCACCAGCTCCGTTAAATGCACGGCAAAGTGAAACCGGTCACACCCCCCCGCCCCGGGCTCCGGGAGGAAGATTTGTCAACGCAAATCTTTGGTGAAAGAAGTGAAATAATAACAAAAAAAGCTAGTTCCCCTTGTCCTTAGCACGTCTAAGCCACCCTTGACCTACCCTAAACCCAGGACAGGTTTACCTCGAGCAAAACCCTGCTCCGTGATGTGACAGAGACACGCCCTGCAAGAGACAGGTAGGAATTTGGCTCCGGAGCTGTTTTCATTGGAAAACAAAAGGGTTTCTGTGACAGTCCGGAACAAGTGCCAGTTCAAGGGTATGAACTCTTTTCAGACCATGGTACCTGCAGGGTATTCCTCACAAGGTTCCTCCAAGCCCACAGTAGCTTTTCCCACCTTTCCCAATTAGGCAGCTGGAGTGCAGTGTAGTGACAAATCCCAGGAAACTGGGAAAACAGGGCAAATAAATAACTTCTCCTCATTGTCTCGTGGCTTGTCCCCTCAGCAAGGCTTTCGCAGAGCGGCATCCGTGGATGCAGCCGTGCAGAGTGCCAGGAAGCAGCGCCAGGGCTCCGGCAGGAATCATGTGGGGTGACTCCTGCTGGGATGTTCAAAGGAGGTGCGATAACTTCCCCGCACCGCTAATGAAGTAGAAGAGGAGGGAAAGAGGCAGCTACTGCCTGGCTCAGGTTCTCCCTGCTCCGAGCTCCGGTGTCAGGAGCTGCTGGCGATTCCAGCGCCGGTATCCATAGCAGGAGCTTTGGAGCGGATCAGGTTCAAGTATTTTTGCTGGCTCGTGCTGCAGCAGGGATAAATTATGATGTCAAAACAGGGAGATGTTGTCACACAACCATCTCCCCTCGTGGGGTCAAGGTTCTGCTTTATAGCTCGGAAAGCCATTAGTCCATTTGAAAGCATATGCCCAAGAACGGACAAAAAAAGGTCTTGTGTGTTTGGGTCAGAGCTGCAGACAAAAGGCTCTTTGTGCTGGGCGCTGACAATGACAAATAAAGAGGAACCTGTTGATCTAGGAGAGAAATGGAGGATTATGGAAAGATCACATGGTGAGAAAAAGACCTTGGCTGTTTGTCTGGCCGTCGGTCTCGCCTGTCGTTAAAATGCTTTCTGCAGCTCCGGCGTGTTTGCTCAGAGAGACGCTGGCTCCTGCTCACGTGCTTTTCTCTAGCCTGCAAAAGGCTACCTGTGCCTGAATGTGCTGCCCACATCTGAGACGTGATATGCCCTTACCTGGCTCCCGGCCAGGTGTGAGGCGTCAGGGCAATAATTAATGTTTGCAAATCTCTCTGATCGCGGCCGGAGCAGCAGAAACACTAAAACCCGGTGTCTGTCCAACCATGGCCATAAATACAGGACACAAAGACAGCCCAGCAACAAAACGCCTGTAATTCAACAAAGTTATTGGAAGGAGCCCAAAAGCTATGTCTAATGCTAATAATAAGCATATTTCCCAAAGGTAACATTTGATTTCTCTCCAAAACGAAACATATTTGAAGCTCTGCCTGGCCGTCATTGTATAGCAGATTAACTGGGGCAGTTTAATGTGTGACTGAGTTTGTAAAGCCTTCAGCCAGCTCTGGAGAAACAGCCACAGTCTTGACAAGACTGGGCTACAAAACACTTCCCAGATAATGTGGTGTTTTTCACAGTAAGCCTGGAAAAAAATAGGGAACGGCTTTGGGTTTGTGGCACGCACATCTGGCAAGTGCAGAGCCCGGATCGGTGTGCAGAGAACACGCTGACCAGAAATATTTATACTCGGCCTTGATGGGCTGCCTAAAATGACCTCCAGAGCCTGTGCAGCACACCATGGATTTTTAAAAAATCTGTTACAGCCCATTATGTGCTGGAATGCATCCGAGTCCATCAGCGCAGGGAGCCTCTGCTCGAGGAGACCTATGGAAATGGGTGGAATTGGGAATAAAGAAGGGCCGTGGGGGGGGGGGGAACAACAACAGAATGCTTTCCCCCGGTTTTATTTATCTTTACAGCTGAAGAGATGGAGCTGGGGAAGGAGAGTGGGAAATGAAGCCCAAAGGGAGAGGGCCCTGGCTGTTCTGTGAGCGCTGCTCTGAAATCAATGCCGATAACGCGCTTGGAAGGGCTCTCTCATTTACTGGTTTTCCGTAAATTGCTGGGCCGCGCCTCCCAGTGATAATGGGAGAGCTCTGCCTGCGCCAGTGAAAATATACTGCAGCATGAAAAAGGAGTGTGCAATTCCTTGGAGCTGCACTGGGATAGCTTAGTCTGGGCTGCCCTGAGCTCCATACATTGGAACTCCCCCGGGTTCTGCCTCTCGCTCCCATGGAACAGAGCGTTCCTCCCTTCCCCGAGTTCATCCCAAAGACACAACAAACCCTTTGAGGCACAACATCCTCCTGCACAGGGAAATGCCATCTCAGGGAGGTCTGCAGTGCCCATCCCCGCAGGTGCCCAAGGAATTCCTGGATGTGGCACTCAGTGCTCCGGGCTGGGGACTAGGTGGGGATGGGACACAGCTTGGACTCGATGGCCTTGGAGGGCTTTTCCAACCTCAGATTCTGGAATTCCTGCTCACCAACCTCTCTGGCAAAGCAGAGGCATTTTCTAACCACTGCTCTTCCTTCTCCTTTGCCATCCTGATTTTTCACCCTGGTAGCGGGTGATGCACTCCCGGCACTGCTGGATTAGGCCTAGGGTCCAATTAGCCTCATTAAAAGTATAAACTAATAATTCCTCGTTCCAAGTTGGTTTGCCATGGACTGCCCCACCAGGGATTTAGTGCTTGATACTGGAGCTGGGGCTTAGCTTTTCTTTTAATAACATTTTTTAACTGGAGGCACTTCTATTTATATATGCTTTGGGAGGGTAATTTTATGGGTAAATATAATCTTTATTAATATTTTCTTTGTTAACTCATTGATGTTGGTAAAGAGCTTTGAAGATGAAAGCACTGGATGCAATAAATATTAACGTTATTCCAACTTATTTGAATGTTGCCAGCATTCCAGCTCCAACATCTTTCATCCAAGAATCTCAAAGTGCTTTTCCAAACATTAATTAATTTCCTCTCAGCAGTCCAGGGAGATACCTGTTATTACCAGCATCTTCATTTCCCAAAGGAGGCAGTCTGAGTGCATTTCACCCCATGGTTTTGGGCAAAACCAGCTGATATGGCAGGAGTTTTTTGGGACTGATCCAAAAATTCCTGCCTCCCATTTTCCCAGCCTTGTTGCCTGACAGCATTCCCTTCCTGGGAGTGGGGTGTGACACTCAGGTGTTTCAGGTGCTTTTATTGGTGGCTCTTAAAAGAAAAAACCCAGACAACGATCACAAGCCCCACCCAGGGCAGGGGAGGAAATGAAACTCTTCCAAATCACAACGATCACACTCAGGAACCCAGGAGGTTTCAGGATTTTTGATGTGCAGGAGGAAATCTTAATGGGATGTTGGTTTCGAGTCCTATTGTAGAGTCAGAATCTCGTAATCCTTATTTAAAAGGCCATTAAAATGGAAATACTTTCTCAAATGCAGCACCAGTGGAGATCTGAGCTGAAAAGCACATGCTGCAGGTGAAACGTCTCCCAAAACACCCTCCCCATCCAGAGGTGAGTGAGTGATGAGACAAAAGGAGGGTTTAGAGACAACGTGACTCCAGCAGGCCATGAGAACAATGAGAAGTTCAAAAATAGCAGTATTGACTGGTGGAAAAACAACATACATATAATTTTCAGGTAATTACTGCAGTATAATTAGCTGGGTTGTTTTCATATGAGCCGTCTGAAATGAACTCTGCTTGCTGCTGGAGCTCGGCTTTATTCGCAGCACTCCCATGACTCAAGGGATGCTGTAGGAAGAGTGATTGGGTAAAAAATGAAGATTTTTTTCATAGCTGAGCCCATCTTGGGGCACAGCCTGGCTGCTGCTGCTTTATTCTCAGTTTATCCTGCTCTTCAGGCACAAGAACTGGAAGTTTTGAGCATAATCCCCTCCTATAGTTCTACAGGAATCCCACGCGTGGTCCATAATGGGAACTGTAGGACAGGAAAGGGATTCGAATTGTAACAGGCCTTTTTCTAGATCACTCTCTGTGAAAAATTGATATAAATCTGGATTATATGAAATTGTCAGTGTTTTACAGGCACTCTGTGAGTGGAGGGATGGGGCAATAACACGGGACATCCTAACAAGGACCCGCTCTCCATGTTCTGGGAAACACAGCACCTGAATTATTTTTATTTATTTCATTACCACACACTTTGCTTATTGAGAATCGTTCAGTATCTGTAGAAACAACTTCTGACTTAAGCACTGGGGCCTTAAAAAATCACTTTTAATTGGAATGAAAGAGCTTCTCCCAGTGAAACCCTGGGTTTGTTGATGCTTTGAGTCTGTAGAGTGTAATTAAAAGCCTCCCTCACCTCTGTGATGATATTTTGGAAATAAATGCAGCTTTCTGTAGCCTTCTCCTCATGTTTGAATAGTTCTTGGCCAATTTCAAGCTTCTGGAGGATCTGATGTTTAAAGTATCTCCTGGCTTTGATGCAGAATTTCTCGGCTCCCCATGACCTGCTGTGGTTGCTTTTTACTCTTTCCTCTTGTACTGCATCCACAAATTATGAAAATGGGTGCTAATGACCAAAAAAAAAATCCCAATTGTGATTCATGGAAATGGAATTTTGTTGACAAAAAAAGTGGATTTAACTCGGCCAAAGGAAATGCTTTTACAACTGGAGATGAATATCTCAGGAATGACCATTTCTTCTCGGAGAGAGAACTATTCTAGTTTTAATTTCAAAATAAGAAAGGAAAAATACAACAATTCAAGCAAACGCCTGTAGAAAAGCGAGCAGATCCACCCAACAGGGGCAGTTTTCCCAGGGAAAAGTCCCAAAAGTTAATTTTAGGTGAGTAAAACGAAGATAAAGTGGATGCAAGGCCAGGGAAGTGCTGTCACCTTCCCTTGGGCTGCCCGTAACACCTCATCCCAGTACAAAACCAGACCCCCATGAGCTTCCAGAATCCTGGAATGGTTTGGGTTGGAAGGCACCTCAAAGTTCATCTCATTCCCCACGTCATCCCGAGAGTTGGGGCAGGAACGGAGAAGCAAATCCTTGGAAAGAATGGGCTGATTGTTGTGCCCATGGCCATTGTCTCACAGCTGCAAGGCTTTGTGGAGCTGTGGAGCGCGGAGGGAGCCGCGCTTGGAATGTGTCATTCCAGGCTGGGAATGCAATCTGAGTGCACCGGGCACTCACAAATGGAGGAGAGCAACTCGGTGTTGGTGAAGAGTTGCAGAAATCGCAGTGAGGGAGAGTTGGTGCCGTGGCCACGGCAGCTGTGAGTACTCGCTGGTGTAAACCTTACTCTGTGAGTAGAGCCATGATACTGGAGAAGGGAAACAACAGGAAGCGGGGAGATGAGGGATGCGTCACACCGTGACACTCTCACGTAATTACGGATTGCAGAAACTCATTTGCATGTGCTTTCCATAGTGCAGTGCTGCTGCTAGGCCACAGCTCAGAGGTGACATTCCCAAAATGGTCCAGGATCTCTCCCTGATTTCAGATTTTAACTCCCCCTCTGGGAATTGTCATAACACAGGCAGCAAAGCTGTCAGGAAATTTTCTTTTCGAGGTAGCAGCCCTTGTTTGGCCCCAATTTGTGAGAGGATGGAAACATAATATGATATAATTTGATCTAATATTGCTCTTGGATGTGGATTTCGGGGGAGATGTTTGTGCCAGCCAAATCTCAGTCACTCCCTACGAACTTCCTGCTCAGCACATCGAGCAGTGCCACGTATGTTGTTATAAAGACAAAAATGGATTTATTTTATCAGCTATTGGCTACTCCATTGTCTTCTCCTGCAGCCAAGTACTTTTCACTAAAATATACTGCTTTTTGTCCCTCAGAAAAGGGCATTTCACACATTTCATGCCTGCAACAACCTCAGCAATAAAGGGATTTTAATGGCTTGGCCATGCTTTGTATCAAGAAAAAGTAACAGACTCTAACTGAGAGTCTATCATTAAATAAGTTCTATTCAGGCTCAGAAATGCCCCTGTATTACTTTTAAGCAGAGAGTAAGTTTGGATTATTAGACAAAGAGGGAAAATTCTTGGAGACTTGGACTAATGAAAACAACATGTTAGCAGAAAAAATGCATATCTGTTCAAAAAATATTATTGTGTCTGAACATGGCTTTGAGCACGTGAGCTATGTGACATGAGACACTTTTGGGGAAGTTACAGAAGAGGAAAATAAAAGAAATGGGGGTGGGAGGCAGATTCTCAGGTCATTTCTTTTACTGCCATATGGCCAAAAGGGGGAAATGTAACTTTTGAAAATTGGGACCTGAAAATACTGAAATTTTGAATGGTTGAGGGAAATCTTGATCTTTCATTTTCTCTCTCCACAGAGGTTAAAAATTAAAAATATTGTAGCTTTAGCTCAGAAGCAGGACAACTGGAGGAGTGTTTTGGGGGTGTTCTCCCCTACTCCAGTTGCATCCCTGTATTTCCTTTGGAAATGGAGAACCCTGACAGATCTGAGTGTTGCCATCACTGCCACAGCTGGAGCCACTGAGAGCACCTCTGGAAATTACTGTGTGTTGACAAAGGCTTTTTTTGGCAATAAACCATCATCTGAGTCTCGGGAGTAGAGAGGAACAAAATTTCATTACATGTAAATAATAGCCTAAAAATAGAAGCGCAGATTGTTTTTCTCATTAAGTTCCTTCTTCATGCTCAAGTATATTCTGCATTGAAAAGGGAGCGACTATCAAAAAGCCCAAACTGACAAAACGAAGAGCCTGGATGAGGTTTGTCTGTAAAAACCCTGGCAGAACCATTTTAAACCTGATTTTCTGTATCCCCTGTTTTAGCTCGCTTCCTTATTTTAATGCAGCCGAAGCCATTCTCAGCCTGTTTTATTTAAAGCAAGTTTTGAAAGAGGACGCTGTGGTTTATGGCCATGTGTCAAGTTTGATAGTGTTATGCCATGATTTAGCAAAACACTTTAAGCACATGTCCACATCCCACTGAATTTGGTAGGAAGTGAAGAAGCAGAGGAAAAACTGTTTGCTGTGCAGCAGCCTCATTCAGGGGGAAAAAAGTAATTGAAATAAAACAAGCATTTGCTTTCACACAATTATAGATCTTTTTTGCCAAATCCTTTCAGCTTGACGCAAGCTCATTGATCATCTTAGATCACGATTATTACACATATTTAATCATTTCAGAGGAAGGGCTCTCCACTGGGCTGGCTCAGGCCACTGAAATAGACGGGCTAATTATGGGACCTGTGGGCGTGCTGGAGTCATCTGACTTTTATGTTTTTAGCTGTCTTGCCGAGCACCCTGCCCCCTCCCCAAACCAGCGTTGCAGACACTGAGATAAGTCTTCATTACACGCGGGATTAAGCCAGAGTATCGGAGTGTTGCTCATCAGCCTCCTCTAATTGCTGCTCATTTTCTGAATGCTTCGTTTGATGTGTCTCAGAACTCCACAAGAACAGCAGACTCTGGGCATCCATGGAAATGGGATGGAGGCATGGCCTGGAAAAGAAAAAGAGGGGTGTCAGCGAGGAGTGCCCCCAATTTTCTGTCAGTCTGGAGAATATTTCTGGGTGAAACGCTTGGAAATGAAATGTTTGGAAAGAGATACGAGTTGTTTTCTTCGCTCAGCATATCAGGACTTCATATATATTCTTACCAAAACCAGGATGGCATCAGAAAGCTATTTATTGAATACATACAATGCATATATGTTCCTTTTCTAGGTTAAGCATATGTGGTCTGCCCACCTTGGTCAACATCCATAGAATTTTGTCCCCGATCGATGGAATGTGACACATCCTGATATGATTCCATTGTCATCCCTACTTACTATGAGTTTTCTTCGTTCAGGGAATCAGGACTTCATATAAATATCCTTACCAATAAACAGCATCGTATCGAAAAGCTCCTCAAAGACATTTGACATCTCTGTCCCATTCTCCCCTCAACACAAACTACCTAATTTTAAATCCTGGGTAACCCTTTGAGTCAAATGTTATAAATTTTAATTCTGTAATTACCACCCATGATTATCTTACCACAGGTTCCCTGCACGGAACCAAGCATGCCTTGTTTTAATCTGCACAGTTGAGACATTAAAGCTTTATTTTGTCTTTCAGTGCCCATAATCCGAGCGCTTTCTGAATGTAGGATGATGGATTTTACGGCAGCTGTGGAAAAGTAGGAAATTTTGTCTCCTTTGTCCTGTTCTGTGGACTAAGATGAAGGCCAAGGGAGAAATTGTCATGGTGATCTATATTTATAGAATAACACACGGTAGAAAGAAATTGAATCAAGCGATAGTGACTTAAATACTAATATTCTATCCACCCAAATTCACAACTGACACCATCAACTTGTCAGGCAGAATTTTGGTAGCTATTTTCCCCTCTGCACTATCTGGTTTGCTCTTGGAAGAACACAAATTTTACTCAAAATTGACATGAAATGAGCATATTTGATCTCAAATCCCTGCTGTTTAGGACTCCTAAAACACCTGTACTGCTGTTCCTAGGTAACAGGAAAACCCGGGCAAGCTCACGATGATTCCCTGAACTTGTTCGCAGCACCCCATGGAAATAAAACTTGTAATTCCCCAAAATAAAACTCATCATTTCCCGCTTGGTGCGGACCAGGAGCCGGAGGTTACCCCCGCACTCGCAGAGGTACCCCAACCCCATCCCCTTCGGCTCCTAAAGGTCTTAAACCCACGGATTAAGCAGCAGGAAGCGGAGTTGCAAAACCCGATTTTAATCAACATATTTATTACAGCAGGAATGCGCATCCACCGCTTCCCTGTGGCGATCCGGAGGGTCCCCGCCAGGCTGAGGGGAGCCGGGGCGCGGGTCCCTCCGGGAGCGCGCAGAGGGGACGGCGGCACCGCGAGGGCCGCGCTGCGCAGGGCGAAACTTTGCGGGCAGGGCGGCGGCCACACGGTGTCCCCGGGGCAGCTCGGGAACCCCGCCGAGGGCCCGGGCGGTGCCGCGGCCCCGAGCCCAGAGCTCCGGCCGGCGCTGCCCGGCAGGGACCCCCCGCCCGAGGAGGCACAAAATGGCGCCGCGATTCAAACGCTGCGCGCTGCGGGCGGGCGGGGCGGCGGGGGGGGGCGGTGTCCCGGCGGGGTTCACTGCGCCTGCGCGCAGAGTCGCAAGATGGCGGACAGTGCGGAACTAAAGGTAAAGCGCAGCTCCGGGTCCCCCCGCGGCGCCGCCGGGGCCCCGGCCGAGACCGGCCCGGGGCGAGACGAGTCCCGCCGGGGCGGCCGCGGCGGGGCCCCGCCGGCAGCGGGGGCTGAGGGGCGGGGCGGGCGGGGAGCGGAGCGCGGAGCTGCCTCCCCTCGCCGCCCCCCCTCGCCGGCCGCGCTCCGCCGGGCGGCCCCGCCGGCAGCCGGGGCAGCGCGGGCGGCTCCGCTCCGCGCCCGCCGGGTCGGGCCGCGCCGCCGCGGGCTGAGGGCGGCGGCCGGGGCAGCTCCCGCGGGTGCCGGCGCGGGGCGGCGCGGCCGCTCCCGGGGCGGGGGACGGAGCCCCGGCGCCCCGCGAAGTTTGCAGGGGAGTCCGGCGGGAGCGACCCCCGGCAGCGGCGGCGCCCGCGGTGACAGCGGGGGGACCGCGCCGGAGAGCCCGGCTCGCCGCCCCTCGGGTAAATAAAGAACGTCACAAGCAGATGTGGAGGAGTTCCGCGGTGTTGAGCTGGCGGCGGTCCCTGTCATCCTGCGAAACACATGGAAATGGGGCGCTCCGAGCCACCCCGGAGCGGGGCCGGCGCTCCCCGGGCGGGGGTCGCTGGGTTTGGGGGATTTTTGGGGGGTTTTGGGGACTCACCCGGGGGGCAGGAGCGGGAGCAGCTCTGCCGACCGCGGAACTTTGGATTTCCTAGCGCGCAAAAGAATCAGCAATTCTGAGGAACAGCACTCGTAGGATAGAGGGTGGTGGGGCATCCGCTGTGTACACGCACAACAATCCAAGGAAAAGACCCCCCGAAACTTTGCAGGCGCTTTGAGGCCGTGTGTGGGTGCAGACTGTGCCCTGCACACCCAGCAGGGTGGTAAAAGTTTTAGTTTCCTTGCAGTTGTCACAGGGTCGTTATTCACCCGGAGGGCTCCTGCCTCCTCCTTTAAAGTTCATAGAGTGAACGGCACAAATCAGGTGGATGTTAAATGTGTACAAGTGTGTTAAATGTGCAACATAAACTACCGAATATGTCAAGTATGACTAAGGAAATATTTTGTCTTTCCCTAGAGGTTTGGTAGATCTCAGTTTTCTGTGTATCAAAGGTATCGTGCGCTTTCATTTTTAGATGCTTGAGGAGCTGTCAGCAGGTAAAGAAATATAAAGTCTTGAGTGTGTTCTGACTTCTGTGGGTCGGGACCCTTCAGATCCTCCTTTAAATCCTCCTCTGGCCTTCGTTTCTGTGGGTATCTTCAGACCATATTGTATTGCTTGAGCTGTGTAGTCCTTAAGCCTTTTTTCTTTTCAAACTGTGCTTCCCGCATAACGAGATCAAAGGGTTAAGATGTGATTCCAGCGCTCAACTTTTGTTAATTGTAGCGTGGCAAATGGAATAGTGTGTTTTGGTAGCTAACTCTGAGAGTTGCGGGGTGCACAGCAGCCAGTTTGGGTTTATGTGATGCCTTTATTAGCAAGACTGACTCAAAAGGAGTTAAAAGAGATGGGAGATAGGGAATAAAGTCATTCCAAACCTCTTAATTGATCGCTCTTTGAAGTCTTCTTCTTGAGAACCGGTAGAGAGAAATCACAATTTTTTAAATTCATGTTTCCTAAAGTGCCATTGCTGCCTCAGGGGTGTGGAGGGTAAATGCCAAACTGACTATTTTATTCTCAATTTCAATTTTCTGCTCAGGTTATGGAGTGGTACTTGCAGGCAGGGACTGTAGGATGGCACTCTATGAACAGTTGGGCTTTTTCCTGTAGCTGTGAGAGCTCGGCAGTTTGCATAAGAAAAAAACCAGTTGCTTCATAAATTCATACTTTGAAGACCTCAGGACATTCTCCTGAGTGTCATTAGACTGCATAGAATTACAAAAGGTGTGTGGGTGAGTGCTGCTCTGTCAGGAAGGAGAGGGGGCACAAAATCTCCTGTTTGGGGTTGTAGCTGTCACCCTGCAGCTCTCCAGGACAGCACGGCTTGGTCCTGAGGTACTGCAGGAGGTGAGTGCTCCTTGGAAAAATCTGGCTCATGGAAAGCTCTGACATCGTGGTTGGGGGCACTGGGTATTTTTTAAGCGGGAGTAAATCCCCAGAAAACATGCTTTTAAGTTCTGTTTTTGGGAGTTGAAAGGAAACTAAGGGAGAGTTTGTGATGAAGACTCTGTTGTTTGAAGAATGGCCAGTGAATTCCTTTAATTATTTTAATTTTCTTAGGTAAAACCTTTTATGGTTCTCCTCTGATTAGTTAGCAAATGGGATTGATTTCAAATTTAGTGACTTTTAAAAACTGAAATCAACTGTAGTATTTGGGCAGGGACTCTTTTGCCTGGCCAGAAAAAGTTTGTCAGAAAAACTTGCTTAAGTTTCTAAAACTTTGTTGCCTTCCTGTGCAAAGAACCCGGGGGTTACATGTGGGGAGTGTCACATGTGGGAATTAGGGAATGTGATATGATGGGTGCTATTGCCAAAGGAAAATTAAAGTTCTTGCTCCCTCCAGAAAAACAGTGGTCAGTCCTCCTTGCCACATTTTTTCATGGAGTTTTAATCATGAAATTGCCCTTCCTGTAATGTATTTTCTTACCACAAGCAAGACTGTTTCAGCCTTTTTGCCCCATTTGGGATTGTTTGTTCTATTGGAAAAACAATAACCAGATAAGATCAAACATACTTTGCAGATCCCAGACTTGTGAGGTTACCGAGTTCCTCAGGACTCGGGAAGGTTTGGGTAAATTGAAGCAGTATGTTTTCCTTTCTGCTGCTGAAAGAAGGTAACTGGAAAGTTTGTTCTTCTGCAGAGTTCTCCCTCACTCTGAGGCTGAGGTATATGTGAATTTTCCTGATCTTAATTACTATTCCTGTCTAATTGCACACAGACTCTAATTTATCTCAAGGTAAGCTATTTAAAGCTCTTTCTAATTGGAAGGAGTATACTTGAGTGATTAAATCTTTCCTTCAATATTTCTTACATCTCTTTAAATTGGTTATTAGATTGTTGTGATCTTTGCCTTCTACTCCAGCATTTTGGAAATCATTACACAGTTTGCAATAATCAATTCAATTAAACATGGATCAAAGAATGAAAAAGAAAAGCTTATGTTCAAGTATTGTCATTCTTGATACTGTCCTAAGAAGCTGGTTTGGAAAGCACATGCTGGGAGGTTTTCTCCTTTGTTCTCTCTCCTTTTAAGAAAGTGCCTTTGGGGATTGAAGAGATCCCTGGTGTGTTTCTTGTTAGACATAATTTATACTTAAAAAAAAAAAAAAAGTGAGCCAAGAGTTTGAATGAAAATTCATCACAGCATTTCCACACAATGGTGAGGAAAACAAGGCACTTAGAAATGCTCAGTTGGGAAATACCCCTCCCCAAAATCCAGGGAAGCAGTTCTGGAGGGGGACAGCAGTGCTTTCAGGGAGTGACAGCAGTGACAAATGGACCTGTGCAATTGCATCCCCAGTTCTAATAAGTGTAATCTACCTACTTCAGTGTTCAGTTAGAATTTTACACTTCTGCATTATGAACTATTTTTGCTTAATCCTTTTATAAGTTACTGGGGTTGCGTGTTGCTGAGATTAAAGTAAATGTAATCTGCTTTTCATTGTTACCGACTCCATGGATTACGTTCGTTCGCGCTGTAATTTGGTGTGTGTCAGCAGAATTGGTTTTTTAACTGGTTTTTGGTCTGGGTATCTTCTTTTGAGCTTTTGGTCATCAACACTGGGGTTGCAGGTATCAGAGGGATAAAATTGGCAGCTGAACTGTCGAAGCTCCAATCCATAACCCCTTTTTATTGCCAATAAACCGCAGATTGTCGCGTGCACATAAATACAGCGTCAGTGCACTTGTGGATAAACCTTCCCCATCCTGGAAGGATCTGTGAGTCTGTGCAAGTGAAATTCTTGTGAGAAGGAAGGGAGGAAGGTATCAGCACCAGCATTTCGTCGCAGTTGTTTTTAATTGATTTACAGATCATTTTTCTTTTGCTTATAAAGATATTTAGAAATTCCAGTTACAAGCAGGTACGAGATGCATCTTATTTAGGTTTCTTGCATGAGAAAAGTGTTCCTGCAGGGAGGGGAAGTGCCCAGGACTGCCTGGCCATTGATAAGAATGCTCATGGATCAGGCACACAAGACAAATAGTTAAAAACATCCCATGGAGCAGGGTGTGGACAGTTCAGATACCTCTGATATTGAAGTTATTTATAGGGATGCAGCCTCTGAGTGCTGTGGTTTATACCCTGCCCTGCATCCACCAGAGGCCAGGGAAGGGCAGACTTGTCGCTAATGTGTTTGGCACCGTGGGATCGAGTTCCTGGAATCTCTTCTCAGAGAAATCAATGTCTCATCAGTTCCCTCTGTAGTGCCATTAGAGTGAAAACCAAAACAGAACTTCAGGCACTTGAGACCCGAGTGCTGCCTGTAAATTGTTCTGAGATACCCCCAGCCCTTTCCCATCCTGATGCCTTTCGCTGGAGCGTCTCCTGGAATCCTTGTTTGTCCTAAAGCTTAGAGTGAGTTGGGGGCTGACCCTCTGGAGCATCTCCTGGAATCCTTGTTTGTCCTAAAGCTTAGAGTGAGTTGGGCTGGTGGATTCCATCCAGTGGCCTTCATTGGACTCTGCTAAAAGTATGGAATTTGAAGCAATAGTCCCTTGGTTGCTGAGAATCAACATTTTGAAAGGGTTAATTTTTGGATCACTCAGTGTTCCAGAGGATTTGTGGCTGGAGAATGGATTGGATCTCTCGTGGCTTTTCTCTTACACAGAGCGTTGGTCTTTGGCTCCATGAGGCAAGAATTTCACCTACAGACCTGAAGTTGTGTCAGAAATGTTTGGTTTTGCTGCTGTGCTTCCAGTGTAGAGACTTTTGCTTTACAGGTGCCCTTCTAATGGAAAACGAGGCTTTATCACCCTCCATAAAAAGTAGTAAAAGCCTTTCGAAAACCCCGGATTTCAGAGAAGAATGCAAACATGGCTTTTATGTGAAAAACTTGTCTGTAAATACCTTGTGTGTCTTGTGCAGTTCAACTGCCTCAGCCTGTGCTGTCCCCCTTCACCTCTGATTAACAGAATTGTGCCTGCAAGAATCACAGAAATGTTTGATCTGTTCTTGGTGGGGGAGAAAAGGGGAAGTGTTCGTTTTAGGTGATGGGGCAGCTGGATTTTGGAATCCTCTCAGTGAAGCTCAGATATTGATTGCCTCGTTGCTCTGTCACTGGTCCAGCTCTGTGCAGACCAGTAAGTGCTGAGAGCGTTGGTTTGGGCTTTTTAAAGTGGAGATGATTGGATTTTATGACGCAGAAGTTGCACATAGTACCTTCAATAGCAGTCTGTTCAGGGAAACAAATGCCTTTCTTAAAAGTAGAATCTTTTACTAGGGAGGGGGATGAGGAGGAGAAAGGAGCTTACAAAAGACTGCTTATTTCTGTAATTTTACTCAACGCTATCAAAGCCATTTCAAACATAGTCGCTGCCATAAAATGTGACTATTTCAAAGTGAATTAAAAGCTTGGGGGCTGCAAGACAAACTAGAAGGTATTAAACCTTTGAGAATATATGGAGTTGAGGATGGGGCCAGGAGATGTTGGTTTTATCAGGCCTTGTTCTGCTCTTGCAGATTTTCAGTGGCAGGCAGAACCCCGTGAAACCAGGTTAACAGGATATTATTGTTCTCCCTGTGCTGTGGTTCAAACCTCTGTATTGTCTTTTCTTCTGCCTCTTTGGCTGAGGCTCCCGTGGCTGGTGCAGCTGTATTGATCCAGGAGTTGGTCAGCAATTTGCTTAATCTTATTCTCCTTTTGGGATTAGGGCTGGCTGTGGATGTCTCTGCTGGTCTGTTGTGTTAGCAAGCACTGGGGGGACAGCAGAGTGCTCTGAAGCTGGGATTCCAAGGCTAGGGAAGAGTGGGAGTTAGCAGAGGGTGGGTATTATGGGCTTGTCTGGAATATGGGGAACAAAGAAATGAAAAGCCAGGGTACAATTAGACCAGAGGTCAGCCTAAGCTTGACCCTCATGTCTATAGGAGATGATATACGAGAGATTTATATGGGAAGTGGCATGATAATTAATGAGAAGGAAAAGGAGCCTTTAAAGGCTTAGCTTGGGACTGATGGAGCCCTGGGCTCTGCAGCAGAGCAAAGACTCCGTGGCCATGTGGAAGTTTATTTAGGGGACAGAGATAAGTGCTGGTCACCTCATGTGCAGATGGCTGTGCAGTGAACTTCCCTTGTTTGGGTTAGGAGATGGGAATGAGCTCGCTGGACACATGCTAATAAACATGCATGGGCTCTGCCTCCTCTGCTCCAGCCAGGCCTGCCTGGGCTGCAGGAAATGCTCCAGTGGCCGGTTTCCACCCGGGAAGGACGTCTGACAGTGGGACAGGGAGCGGGGGGAGTTCCAGTCTCTGCCCTGCTTTGAGGCTGACACGGCCAGCAGCTCTTCCTTAATAAATGATGCATCCCTTTATCTCTGTAGATAACATCCTTCCCTGTGCCTTACGTGTTTATGGTGTATCCTGAGTGCTTTTTCCCAGTTTCCAGCCCTGATATAAATTGTCATACTAAATTCTTCAAGCCAGAATTCAGCAAGACTCTCCTGTTGGTTTTTCATGGTGTTACTTTGTTTGACATCTTCTTGCTCCCTTGATCCTGATCGTAGATCACTTGGTGATTCTGATTTGAAGGGACTGTAGGAAATCTCCAGCCCAACCTCTGCTGGAAGCAGGATCAGCTGAGAGGTCAGAACAGGTCACTCAGGACTTGATCCAGTCTGGTGAAACCTCTGAGGATGGAGGTGGTACCACCTCTGTGGGCAACCTCTTCCACGGCTTAGCTGTTCTCATGGTGAAAACAGGTTGGTTTGGTGTTTTTTAATATCCATCCTGAGCCTCTTCCTTCAGCTTGTGCTGTGTTCCAGTAGGAAGATCATGGCTCTCTTTCCTTGACATACTGGAAGGTTGCCAGGAGGTTGCTCCAAAGCCTTCTTTGAATGAGCCCTGTTCCCAGCCTCCTGCCAGGTCATCCTGCTGGACCTCACATCTTTGACAAAGCAGATTGTTTGGGAATGGGATTTGGACAGGTGATTCCATGCCAGGATGTCGTTCTCGAGGAGTTTTTACTCCTGAGGATTTCTGTTACTGGACGTCCTCAGCAGTGTACAAAAGTAGTTCCTGAGACTGTCCACTGGTACCAGTGGAAAAGGTGGAAATTGCTGCCAAAAATTAAATTTCATAAGCAGTGGACCTTCAGAGTGGAGAAGGTGACACACAGTGGGGCAGCTCTTCCAGGAGGCTTCATGAAATAACTGTCCATTTTGAAACTTGGCATACCAAGCTCTCCCACTCTTTTCCCCTTTTCCATTAAATACATGGTTCTAAAGCAGATGGAAAACTGAGCTCGATCTCCTTGCTTGGCTGCAACACCTGAAGTTGCATCTTTTGTGGCCACAGTCAGTGGAGTGTGCAAACACGTGATAAATGTTCTCAGAAGTTTGTGGTGGGCAGACCTTAGAGGCCTGGCTCTTCTAAGCTGGATTTACACAAGATACTCAACTGAAAAATGATTAGTTAGTGTGCAAAATAGAATATGAGATGAAAATAGCAGCAAACTGAGTTTTCCTTGGCAGTTTAGCCTAGGTGCAGCACACTATTCCATATTGAAAAAAAAAAAAAAAAAAAAAAAAGCAGAAGCCAAATGCAATAGGGATAATTTGGTTCAGGTAAAATCTGTAACCTGAACTGCAGGAGAGTCCTGTAAAAAGTTGTGGGGATGAGAATGTTTTTGATACATTCATTCCTCATACTGTTTCTTGAGACTCCCTTGACAAAATGATCTCACTTTTGTGCAGATGTTGTATCTTGTTTCCCTGGTGCAAAATAAGAGGCTTTGAAGCAGTCCAAGTATTTGTGTAGATTTTCAGCTTCTTGGAAAAGCTGTTGGAGCCAGCTCTGCTCAGGCTGTGGATGGAGCTGTGAGTGCACCTAGAAATGCACGTCACCAGGATGAGAAACGTGGGACAGAAACAAAGCTGTTCCTTTTGGTAGGTTCTGTGTTGATTTAACAGCATCTCATCTGTGAATCTGCTGAGGCCACTCCATGGCAGGGCTTCAAATTTTTTTAAACCACGTATCAGAACTGTTGTTGGTTTGAATCACAAGGATTTTAGATAATATTTTTCTAAAGGGTGTCCACCCAGGTCTTCATTCAGTTAATTCCTACTTTTACCTCTTTGCTGTTAAAATTTGACTCTTTCTGTTCTGCAGTAACATTTTTATTCGAGGCCCTCAACAATGTCACTTGGGTTTCGGAGGAAATGGCTAAAAATAAATGTGTTATAAACTGATTCTTAGGAATGGAAAAGTGGCTGTGGTGGTTCAGACCAATTCTGCCTGGTGTTGTCCTCCTGCAGCTTCTAGAAATGAGTGAGTGGGGAAAGCAACAACAGGGCAAAGTGGGAGAAATACCTGTCCCCTTCCTGCCATACTCCTCCATCTCCAGCCACTTCAGCTCATCCCTCTGGATCCAGTGGGCTGGATGAGCCATAATAAATCTATTTCCAAGTGGCTGCCTAGGTTTCTCTTGAACCTTTATAATCTGATTTTGTTTGCAGTGTTTTGGGAGGAATTTCTGTTCTGCTCTTTGCAGTGTGAGGACCCTGCTCGTGTTGCTTTGAGCCTGCTTCCATCCATGGCTGGTGTGTGATGGAGGAGGACAGACAGCTCATCCCTGTCCATCTCTGTGTGCTGCTCATGGTTTTCTAGATTGGATCATAGCTGTCATCAGGTCCTCTATTTTTAGGTTGAAAACTCTTAGCTTCCATTATTTCTTCATTAGGGGAGTCATGCTGGACTTGTGCCATCCTAAGAACGTTTCCACTTCCCGTGTGTGCGTATATATTTATTTTTTTATGATGAGACCACTGAACCCACCCACACTTGGAGCTTTGGGTGAAGCAGGAATTTATATAATTTAGAATGATTTCTTATTTGCTCTCTGCTCCCTTTCCAGTGATTTCTCCCAGTGATTTGTGTGCTTGCAGCTGAGCTGATGTTTTCATACCTGTGTTTATCTTGGGCCCAGCTGTGGCAAAGGTCACCCCCGAGCTCTGTAACGCTCTGGGCTGGCTGCTCTGCTTTTCCCACAGGCATCACTTAAATGATGGACATTAAACTGGGCTCTGCCAGTGATGCTTCATCCTTAAAACCCTGCTGATCCCTGGGTTTTCTTGGACGTTCAGGAACAGGTTAAGCCGAGTGTGCCAGTGCAGAATTCCACGCATGACCTTCCTCTATTGTTCGCTCTTGGAACAGCTCAGCCACGATGGTAACAGAAGAACTTTGAATAGCAACTGATGATCTAGAGCCTGGTTTTATTTTTTTGAAGAAGTTATTAATGCTGGAGGAATACTCAGCTTGTGTGTGCAGACTGGATTTTCATAGTTTCCTTTGACCTGTGCTATTCTGTTGTTTTTAAACACATGGAGGACTCTGAGGTGGTGCCAAGCTGTTTTAAGGGGAAGCAGAGATGTGTTGGAACTTGTTTCCTATGTTCAGTTCACTCGAAAAGTTTGGTAAAATGTGCCTTTGTTTTTCAGAGGACATTCACACAGTTTGGTAAAGGGCTTGAGCTAAATAATAACTGATTAACTGCAGGGACTCCTTCATTTTTTGGGCCCACATGATGATGTCTCGATGCCTTTATTTTTATTTTTCCCCAGTATTTTTCCTTTTGACATAGAGGCTGAGCAGTGAAGCAATTGGAACATCCTTACCTGGAAGTAGGAGCTGTACGTTGTTATCTAGTGAGCGGATCAGGAGGCACAAAGGTGAAGACAATTCATACTAAAATTCCCTGCTGAAACCCGGGAAATGCCTTGTTTTGTCACGGGACCCTAAATAATCCCTCGTGCCCCTGTGCCTGTGGCCCACGTGTGTAAAAGGGATGGGCAGGGCATAAATTCATGAACGTGTGAGAGTTATTCAGAGGCCATTAATGAGTTGCAAAAGACTTGTCTATATGCAAATTCCTATTCAGAGTGGGATTTGGATGAGGGTGGTTAATGAGGTGGGGCAGTGGTTTGGTCAGTCAGGATGAAAAGGAGCAGTGAGTGGAGCATCCTTCTCCCTCTGCCCCCAGAGTGGGATGGGAATGGGGGGAGGAAGGCTTGGAAAAGTGAAGGAGTGTTTGAATCTGCAGTCAGCGCTGCAGAAACTGCACCTCTCGCTTGGTTGGGATTTTGATAACTTTGCTATCAGAATTTTCTTAGGCAGCTCTTTGGATCCTGGTTTGTTCTCGTGGCTGAAGCCAAGTGAATGCAGGATCGTGCTTGGAGTTTACTTGCAATGGTTTTCACGGATTTTAAATCATAGGTGTGGCTGAAACTTGGCTTCTTAAAAATCCCTCATTCCATCAAGTGGTTTGTTTCCATGCAGGGTAGGGGTTATTGTGGGAATAAATTAATTGTGTTCAGTCTTAGTCTGGTTGTTAGAAAAAGTGTCTGGAGGATGAGGTGGTGGGTTGGGGCCCTGGGAAATGAAATATCCCTCTTCCCACCAAGCAAGTGTCCTTAGCATGTGCCAGAGTAGCAGGAAAATGTTTCTGTAGGCCCTGCTGTGCTCTGTGTGGGCCAGGAAAATATTGCATACAGAGTATATATAGTGTTCTAACTCACTGCATGCTTGAGCCTATAGGTAACACGCTGCTAATACACAGAAAAATGCAGTTTTCTGGCACGGACGGCTCTGGAAGCTGGAAGGACGGAGTATCCCAAATTCTGAGGGGTGAAATAGGATTGTGGGGTTCAGCTCAGCTTTGCCAGGAGTTCAGGCCTTGCTTAAGATGCATCTTCTCAGTCTTTCTCTGGCTGCAGGCTCATTCAAAGCCGTTTTCTTTCTCCTCATTGAAGGCTGAAGAAAAGCAGGAAGATCTGCTTCCTCTGCTATTCTTCTGTCATCTTTCTGCATTTTTACATAGTGGGAAGAAGCCCTGCGTTGTGGGTGATATGAAAAACTGAACTTCCTGCTTTCCCCTCTCCCTTTCTTTGTGCCCGGGGCTCTTTGAGCGCCAGCCCCGGGATCCGCATTCAGGCCTTGGCACGGCTGCCGCCCCCTCGCTCTCCTTCCAAGCTGTGCTGCTTCTTGGAATGAAATCCCTGGGATTCCTGACAGTCTCCCTGATTCTTTAGTGCTGGCAGCAGCAGCCAGAGAAGTCATCCGTGTCTCATTAACTGACTGACCAAGGATCCCCAGTCCGCCTCGCTGGGAACTGGGTTGAGGACGGGCTCAGGGAGGTTTTCAGTGGGAGCTGAACTTCTCCCTGCCAGGATTTTCACCTGGGCTTGGATTCACATCACAGAAGTTTTGTTGCTGATTTCTCTAAAAATATATTTTAGCGCTTTAAAATTAATCTGTGTCAATATGTGATGTGTAAATGCTAATTTTATATCATCTTGTTGCTTGCAATAAATAATTCCAGCCTCATGGTTTCTTGGTGCTGGTACCTAAAATCCTGAACCTGTAGGTTTGCAGGTAGCTGCTTCTATAAAATAGAAAGGGACAGTAATTCTTCTAATATAACAATATCATTCTTAACTAATACAGTGGAAAACCATTTCAGAGGTGCAAATCCTTTATTTAAATAGAATAAAAATGGAATGTAAAAAGATAATTTCTCAGGATTCTTCAAGCTTTTAATTAATCTTGATGACTTATTGCCATATGACTGCTTTAAAAAAAAAAAGCTGTGTACTTTGGCTGCCTGACGTAATTGCTGTGCATGGATTTGAAGACCTTAGGAAATAAAGAAATGTGGAATAGTAGCTCTCTCTTTTAAACTTGGCTTTTTCCATGCAGAGGCCAGGGTGATTGCTTGATGGAATCCTTGTTCTCAGCTTATTGACACAGTGGGAACTTGTGGCTCCGTGGCTCATTTCTGTGATAACAACTCAGGCTAATTGTTGGTAGTAATGAATTATTATTCTCAGTGCTATTAGAAGGGAATGGGGTGTTTGGCCAGTGTATTTCAGAGGGATTTGTTGTCAGCAGATTTATTTCCTTTGGGAAGGGGAATCTTTTAGTGGTAAATTATTATTTCCCATACCTGATGTTTTATCTTATCTCGTTGTTTTCCTGTTCTCCCTTCCTTCCGCCTTTCCTTCCTTCCTCCCTCCCCCATTTTAAGATGTTTTTGAACTGTTACTGGAGGCTTTTCTGTATTCCAGCTAAAATCCCAACCAAACATCCTGGAGCATCCTGTGGGATGGATGTGACCACAGTGATCGTGGTCCCTGGTACCCACTGACAAGGCCCAGGCTCCAAACCAGTTCCCAAACCCTGGGAATTCATTTCTCAGAGGGGAAGTTTGCCTCAAATTCCAAAAGGACCCATTCATTTTGTCATGTTCCATTTTGGGTTTCATGGGTTTTCTTTCTTTTTCGAGTGTGAATTGTGAGCTGATCACTCCAGTTTTGCAGTTTTCCCTCTCTTGGGGCATTAACAGAGCCATTGGTTACTTTTCAGGGAAATGAGATTCAATTATGTACTGCCTTCACCCTGCTGTTCAGTACTTTGCAAATCAGTATCCAAATTTAATATGATTCTTAATTAAACCTTCTTGAGATACCAGAATAATAGTCAGAGATGATGTAGTCTGTCTCCTGTGCTGCATCCTAGAAAATGGGACAAATGAGGAGGAAAAAAAGGGACAGTTTGGATATCTTTGAGTGCATAATCTCATATCTTGAAGTGTTATCTCATTCTGAGCTAATTAAGAGCAAAGTTTTAGTGGATAACTAATTTTTCAGTGCTGGGTGATAACTTACAGCACGTGGGGAATAAATCACTGTGCAAGGTGCAGACATTACAAGATTTTACTTTTAAAATCTTGGAGGAAAACCTGCACCTCTTACGGCAATAATTAGTTTTAATCAAGTGCTGTTTAAGTTGACAAACACAAGCCAAGTAATAACGTCTGTTGCTGCAGCAGAGATTCACAAAGCTTTGCAGGCAAACATCAAACCCTGCGTGTAGGAATGTTGGTCTTGGTGTGTGTCCTGCTGCTAAGAGGCTCTGGAAGCTGCTCCTGGAAGCTGCCTCTTTATCCACGTTGCAGTGAGTACATTCACTGAATTCCAGGTGCATTCTTCTCCAGCTTTCCCTCAAAATTGACTTGCAAAAGCTCCGTGTGCTTCATGCAGGTATTTGAGATATTTAGAAAGTAACCAGAGCTGTTCGCTGGGGTTGTGTTGGGAAAGGATGGCTGGAAGGGAGTCTGACAGGACAATCCAGTCTGTAAATCCCAAATCACTCAGAGAGTTTGTGTGATGGTTTATTTTGTGTTAGTGGTAGATTCTAAAGTGGATGTTTTATTTTTTTAAATCACTGAGGGAGGGGAAATTAATGTGAATTTGTGACCTCCCACGTGGCTTCTTGGTCCTGTCTTTTTTTATACAAAGAGACAGCATTTCAGACTGTTCCTGAGTGCTCTAACAGTTGTTATATCTTGATCAGAACGCTGTAAACCTTTGTCACAGTGATTCTAAGAGGACACAGTGTGTTTAGGAAGCTCTTTACACATCTGTTTGCAGCTGGCTGGGGCTCCACTGCTCCTCATTCCATAGGAGTTGGCTCTTCTGTCAGCCAAGAAGGCTCAGTGAAGAATATTCTTAATAAAAAGTAAATCTGTCTGGCAATGACCCTCTCCCAAATAATTGTGTTCATTCTTAGCCTTAGGTGTGAGTTGTTTGCCTGCAGAGAGGCTCCTGTGTCAGAGCCAGGATTTCCCAAACTGGTGTTTCTGCCATTACTTGTCATGGAAATCATTCCAGCAAAAGGAATTCCCAGCTGCAAAGAGAAAGACACCAGGGACAATTAAGTTTGAGCATGGCTGAAAAAACCTGGAGTCTCCAAGAAAATGGAGATTACCACTGTGTCAGCAACCTTATTTAATACCAAAAGTAATAATATCGTTCACCTAGCGGGGAAAGTCTCCTGAGACCGGTAAAGCTTTCGTTACGGATTAAGATAAAATGTTACTTGCTTTAAATCAAGCCCACTTTAGACATGACTTAAGTCTTGGCAGACTTTTCCTAACAAATCTCTCTCGCAGCTGGAGCAAGTCCCTGCCCCAGCATCTCTGCCCAGCATGGTTGGTCCATCTTCATTGTCACCAAACAAAAAAACCCCACGGGGTTAAGTGTTCAATACTGAATTTGGGGTGTGCGGTCACCCGGTTTGGCTGGTTCTCCCTCCTGGAGGAAATAACCTGTAGGAGAAGGGCTGGAATGGAGGTCCAGAAGGGCAAGTGCCTGCACTAATATGCCAGGTTTTATGTGTCAACACTTTTAGAAGGTATTTCCCATGTCCCAGAGCACAGCAAAATACCACAAGCATCTGCCAAAAGCATAAGACAACCTTTAAGACACGGGGATTATGTTGAAAATTCCAAACTCTGCCTGTTACCAGCAGCAGCTCAGGGGGCTGGAGCTGCCTCTGTGTTTGCTTTTCCAAGATCCTGTCACTCATCACTGAGTTTTGGTGCTTTTATCACTGTGGGGTTTTTGAATCCAGGCAGTGACAGACATCCCAAAGAACTCGGTGACATCACTGGTGTGGGATGAAATGGAGGGCTCTGGCTGGAATTTACAGAATTTATTGGTGTGTAGGTATGAAACAGCATCACTGACCTTCGTGAAACTTACTGAATTTAGGGATAGGCAGGTTTTACCAACGTAATAAACAAGAAGAAGTGTTTGCCAGGACCAGGTGAGGAGAATATTCCTTGGATTAATTATCCGTGGAATTCCAAGTTCAGTGGTGACGTGCTTCCATGGGCTCATACAGAAGCATTTTGGTGGGAGAGCCTGTCCAGAAGCTTCCACCTGAACTGCTGCAGTTTTTATGATCTCCTCCCTGGCAGATTCTTAGTATTAGCACTGATCTTAAAGTTGTAGGATCTGGGTTTAAAATTGCACATTCACAGAATCATTAAGGCTGAGAAAGCTTCATCGTTCAGGCAGGTTGGTTCAAGGGTCGTAATGTTTCTATTAAAAGATCTGCAGCACCGGTGTGATTCACAAGGAAATCTCTTGTTTGTGAGCCTGCAGAGGTAAATAACACCTGATGGCTCCAGCTTTATGGGTGCTTTCTCAGCTGCCGTGGCAGGGAATGCATTGCTTGGGGAAAATCATGAATACAGTTTGAGCTTAAGGAAGCCCAGATCTCTGGAGGTGCCATCAGCAGCTCTGCCCAGGCTGTTTTGGCATTTCCAGCAGCATTTTGTTGACTGATTTT
Source organism: Aphelocoma coerulescens (assembly GCF_041296385.1). Taxonomy (NCBI): domain Eukaryota; kingdom Metazoa; phylum Chordata; class Aves; order Passeriformes; family Corvidae; genus Aphelocoma; species Aphelocoma coerulescens. Next base: position 11,975,623 of record NC_091024.1, read on the forward strand.
TACTGGTTTCAAGCCTGGTTTTTTTGCCAGCTGTTCAGATGAGTAGATTTGCTCCTACAGTTACCACCTGTCCTTTATGAGCACTGATACACCGTGTAAATAGAGGTTTCTTTGACTAAGAAATACTCAATCCTCTTGTGTGTGCAACAAAAAGCAAATAATATTTGTACCTGCTACTGCCTTGTACCTGTTCCTTTGGTGCTGCCTTCATTCCCAAAGCCTCGGAGGTCCCACCCCAGCAAAAAGAGTTTTTCCTGATGAAAGCCGGTAGCCTCCTTAAAGCTTGGAGGATGTTGCATATTTATGACCGTTCTTCTGTGCCTTTGCCTCCCCTCTGGTTTGAATTACAGGGACTTCAACCTGTGGCTGTTTTGGTTGCCTGAGACAAATGCAGGAAGTCACAGCCTGTCATCGAGGCACTCGAGCTTCCCGAGCTTCCCGGGATTTGTTTCACTCCCTCTTGCAGATTTTCAGGAGACTGAGTTCAGTTTTTATAGTTCAGCCTTGAGAGCTTCCTTGGTGAGCCTTGCAGGTGGAATTTAGGGCTAGGGAATGTGGTTTATTAAAAATGGGGATATTTTTACCTTCCTGATTGTTCCTATTACCTTCCAGTTTCACAAATCTTAAATATCCAAGAAGCCAAGAGTTTAGTCTGAGTGTAGAGAGCTCCCTTCTGCAGAAAATTGCCCTCAGGGGTTAAAGAGGCTGCTCAGAGCATGCAGGAGCTGTATTTTTACAGCTGGGGGTTGGAGTTTAGTGGGATTAATTCAGAACCATTTCCATACTCATCTAACACTTCCTCATTGCTGTTATTAGAGAGAAAAAGTTCAATTTTTATTTTTCTACCTGCCTTTTGGAAGTGATTATGGAATTCCTTTTTCAAAGGGGGGAAATTTCCATTTGTGTTGTCCTTGTGTTGTTCGAAGGAATTTGCTGCAGAGCTTGCTCTCTTCTGTCATAATGACTCTTAATTACTAAAAGATCACTAAAGCTACTCACTGTGTTTTTAAAAACAAGAAATTTACTGTCACTGCCTGAAGTTGCTGTTTATAAACAGGTGATCTCCCATTTCTTTTTTTTTTCTCCTTTTACTTACTCTCTTCCATCTTTTGTCTGGGGTCTGAGGTGATTTTTTTTTTTTTCATTCCTATTTTTTTTCCTCCTTCACCTTTCGTGTTAATGCTTGGAGGATTGGGGAGGACCTGTTGGATTGCTTTAGGCACAGAATGTGGTGTGGGCCCCAGCCAAATGCTTCTTGTTGTGCTGGCAAATCATTAGAATGTGTTTTGGAGCTTATTCCCTGCTTCTGCTTATCATAAACATCCAGGAATAACTTACTGGATTCTCCAGATAGATCCTGGGGCTGACAACTGGAGATGGAGAACTATCTTTTCTAAAAAATCCAGGTCAAACAGTGGGATTAGAATGTTTTGCCTTGCAGACAGTTCTTGTGCTTCTGGATGGGTGAAAAATGCTCAGTCTTGTCCGTCACTCTGTGAACACTGCTCAGTTTATTAAAAATATAAATAAATACTGGCTGCTGCCTGGTTTTCACCTCTCAGACAAGTCCCTCCCTTCTAAACACGGGGGGAAGAAGATGCAGGTTCCCCGTGCGTGGTGTTGGATCTCAGCAGATAACCTGGGTCTGATCTTTCTCCAGCAGCAGCACTTGCAGCTCCTCTTCCTGCATTTCAAAGCAGAGTTTAAACCTGCCTGTGTTTTCCAGGCCAGGAATGATGTTCCCTGCCTGCATCTGCTCATTCCCCTGAATAATCGGAGCCTGTGAGACCAGCCACAGGTTATCCAGGGAATTTCTTATCCAGAGGCACCAACACTTAAATTTTATTTATTTTTTATTTATTTTTAAGCTTAATTCCCAACTTTCATAAGTCATGGAGACAAGATGTAGTTCCTGAAAACAATTTTCTCTGCTCTGACCTGTTAACCTGTGGTAAGGGTTGGAATTCCTTGAGCTGGGAATCTGCCCAGTTTGGGAATCTTTCTTTGGGTGGAACAACTGGGCTTGTGTGGAAAGCCAAGATTTCATCTCTGCTATTGCCCTTGCAGAGAAAATCAAAGTAAATGGTTCTTACTTTAAACAATTTCCATCTCTAATAGCTTTTAAAAAAATGTAATGATTATTTTGGAAAAGAGCTGTAGGTAGGACATCCCTTTCCTCTGGATAAGCACCGGAGAGCAGTGGGGAATGATGTCAGTGCTGCCCATGGATTACTCTCATATACTTTAACTGGCTTTTTCCAAACCTTCTTGGTTATCTGAAGTAGTTGTGGAGCAAGGAATTCTCCTGGTTCCCAGGTGGGTTGTTCAGAGTGTTTCCTCAACACAGAGAAATTGGGGATGCTCCCACTCCTGCAGCAGTGGGAATGGCATCAAATGCTTGGGACACATGACAGATGTGGGACAAATGACACAGCCAGAAAAATGGCCCAGGTTGGACACAGTTGGAAACTGGGAGGTGGCAAAATAACCTGGCCTCTTTCCCACCTCACGCAGACAATTACGGGACTTGTTTGATGGCAGCAAAATTCCCGGAGGGATTTGGGAAGGACTGTGGTGTCAGAGTTGGGATGAGAATGTTGGAGAGGGAGCACGGATAAGGAATCCATGACTAATGCAGGTTTGGTGGAGGAGCACGTGGTTGTGTTGTGTTGTCGAGCAGGAAATGTCAGATTGTGTTTAGAGATCACAGAGTTCCCTCCTTCACTCCAGGAAGGTCTTCACAGGGAGTTGGGACAGAAATGTGCCACCAACCTGAGCTAGGTCGGGTTTCTGGAAAGCTTCTTCTGCCTCTTTCACTCTCTGAACGATGTTTCTCACCAGCCTCGTCCTCTCTTTGGGCTTCGGGTATTCCCTGGGTATGACAGGTACCAAAATGCACAATACTAATGTGTGTTTGATGCTGGGGTTTGTTGGCAACCAGTTTGAGTGGCAAAAAACTCAACCTTTTTAGAGCTAAATAGCATCAGTTTCTTGTGTGCTGCTGTGATGTGTGTAGGAATGGGGACTCCCATTACTAGACACCTCGAATTGCAGCGTGCAGGATTTCTCTGCAGCCAGTCCTTGGGAAAAATGTGCATATCCAAAGCAGTTCAGCTTTTCTCTGTGGTTTTGTTACTTTCGTTCCTGTTAGGAAAGAGAAGTCCAAACATTTTGGCGATTCTGCTCGGCAGCCAGAGGTGGGGGCAGTTATTTGTGCTGTGGGTATTTGCTGTTGTTGGGGCCAGGCTCTTTGTGGTGGGCTTTGTACCCGGCAGGTGCCAGTGATCTTTTCACTAAACTGCTGCAGGCAGCAGGAAAGAAAAGCAAGATTTCCTGAAGCAAAACGCTTTGTGTCTTTGCCCTTCAGCTTTGCTGCTGCAACTGAGCCAGCGAGGGGTTGGAATTGTGATGAGGTGAGATGTGACAGAGAAAACGTGACAAGTTGCAGCTTTTTCATGTATTTACTTGGTGTGTCTGGCAGCACTTGGGTTGTTTCCCTGCTGTACTATCCTGCCTGTTCCAGGGTCAGGATGCCGTGGACCAAAGGATTGGAACCTGGAGAGGGCTTGGATTTCTGCTGGTGGAGCTGGGTTGTGTCCTCAAATAAAACACAGTGGGGTTGGAGAAGGGGACAGGAGTATTCCTGTTCATGTTGTGCGAGACCTTTCCCAGCTCGGCTTCCCGGTGCCCCTGAGGGACACGATCCCCTGGCAAAGCCCTGTGCAAGGTGGGGATGGTTTAAGGCATTGCCCCCCTTTGCTGTGGAGGAAAGGTTTATCTATAAAGTGAGAAGCTGTAATGAACCTGCAAGGCTTCACTGCTGGTTTTAAGGATGGCTCTGTTGGTGCCCTGAACACTGCAAACAGAATTGTTCTTGTCCTCGTGTGCGAGGAATGCGCCAGGGTGGGGAAGATGTGGGAATTTTGTTTGTTTTGGTCTCTGGGTCTGGCTCCACCGTGGACTCTGCATTCTGTATGCTCATTCCAGCTCGCCTTTACCTTAAAAACAGAAATCATCCCACATGGAGCAGGAGCTTCTCTGTTGCCTCAATTATTTCTTAAATCTCTTGTGCTCTTTGCAAACTGGGCCTGTGAGTTTATTACAAAACAAGAACAGAGTGAAGCTCTGAGAGGTTCTGGCTGTTCAGGAAGTGACTTTTAATGGTGATGGCATTAAACCCATCAGCTCTAACTACTCATTCTGTTGAAGAAGTGTTTGTAAAGCATTATAAATAGTGTTTTTCCATGTTTCAGATCTATTTGTTTCACTTTCCTTTCAGCTGTCAACACTTCAGATTGGAGCTGAAATGCCTTATTCTTTTAAGACATCTTCATTTCTTACCAAGTACCTCGTCTGTTCTCATTAGTAGCTCTGTGACAGTCCCACAGTTAAGTGTGAAGAAAGTTCTTGGGGGAAAAAAACCAACTCCATTTCTACCCAAAGGGTTTGTGGAAGGCTGCAGCAAGGCTTATCTAGGATTAGCAGTGAGATTCCTGAGCTCTGGTGCTGTGGTTCAGCAGAGCAGAAGTCTTGTGGCAAACTTGAGTTCAGTGTGGCTGGTGCAAACCTCATTGAAGATGTGAATCATCTCATTCAGGGCTTTTAAATAACAGGACCAGTTTCAGTGGAGGGAAAAACCTCCTGTGGACACCTGGGCAGTGAAGATTTCTTGCAGGTGCTGGAGCTTTGAGGAAGTGATGGGAGTTTCAGGCTGGTTGTGCTAAAGCCAGGGGCAGCACCTTTCTAATCTTGGCACTTCAGGTTTAAGAATGAATGTGAATAAAATCAGAGCAGTGTTTGAGACTGAATGCCTTGCACAGTTTAAAGGACCAGAGAGGATGGGAGCATTTGTAGTTTAATTCAGAGATTCCAAATGCAAATTCTGGTTTGGGCCTCCATCCTTCAGTGGCTGGGAAGTTGCAGAACCCTCGTGTGCTGAATTAGCTGCTTTGGTCCCGAATATTTACATCAAGTATTGTTTGGAATTGGATCTTTTGGGATTGACTGCAAAATACTCAGGGTATTTCATGCAGAAGGGCAGCCAGTCATGTCACTGGGCTTTAGGCATTTCACTTCCTTGTGATTCCTTGGGAATCCAAAATTCTGCAGGAATATCATCATTCCAGCTGATGTCTCAGGCCATCTGATGATGAACAAGCTGCTGTCAAGCGCTGAAATATATTTTTCTATAAAAACCAGGCCCTGAAGTTGATTTTCTGGCTCCTCCCTGCCCAGCTGATGCGCACTGGTGATTACTGGTTTCACTGGTTTGGGAAGTGTTTTTCTCAGTTCCTGGAGAAGTGAAACAGGTGACAAGTTGTACCAGTTTGATTCATTAGGTCATATTGGGAGACACTGAGTGGCTGTGTTAATGAAGATGCTAATTAATAGAAGGCAAAGCCCAGCTCCCCCATCCGAAACAGGACACGCAGCTCTGATGGGAGAAGCGCAGAATGGGAAGAAGTTTCCTTTAACCCAGGAATGATGGCATGGGGTTGCACACAAATGGGATTATATTCACTCTGCTTTTAATGTCATTGATCTCCTTTCTTTGAACCTGTGTGGATTAGTTCTGCTGCATGGCAGAAAGTGAGGGAGGCACTTGGAAGGGGTGTCTGGAGTTGAGGATTGGCACAGCTTGGATATTGTCAACGTATAACTTCTTTCACATCCAGCTAGAGCAATAAAAAATTGTTAGCATCAGAGATTCTAGCAAGTGCCCTAAAAAATGATTCAAGTTACAACCTTTATTTTGCACTGGCAACTTGTCCTTTTCTCAGGTTTTTTCCCCACAGAATGGAAATGCCTTTAAAAATCTCTCATTGCAGACCTTAAAATAAATATCTGTGAGCACTGTAAAAGGGGGCAGAGCAGTGGTGCCGTGCCTTCACTCTTAATGGGCTTCAGGCACTTTCTAGTGTTGCTGTGGATGCTGAAAGTCGAGTATTAATTCTTTGTTTTGTTTCTTTGAAGCAAATGGTTATGAGCCTTCGAGTTTCGGAACTGCAGGTGCTGCTGGGCTACGCGGGGAGGAACAAGCACGGCCGCAAACACGAACTGCTGACGAAAGCCCTGCACTTGCTCAAGGCTGGCTGCAGCCCCGCCGTCCAGATGAAAATCAAAGAACTCTATAGGAGAAGGTTCCCCCAGAAAATCATGACCCCAGCAGACCTGTCCATCCCCAGTGTGCACTCGAGCTCCATGCCGGCCACGCTGTCGCCATCCACCATTCCACAGCTCGGCTACGACGGCCACCCCGCCACGTCCCCCTTGCTCCCCGTGTCACTCCTGGGACCCAAACACGAACTGGAACTGCCCCACCTCACCTCGGCCCTGCACCCCGTGCACCCCGACATCAAACTGCAGAAACTCCCTTTTTATGACTTGTTGGATGAGCTGATCAAACCCACCAGCCTAGGTAAGAAAACCTCGTCCCGGCACTTGGTGGTGTTTGGGGAATAATGGCCCAATTCAGCTGCTGGTGCAGCAACTGGTTAAATATTGCATCACACCAGTGTTTAGAGAATTGCTATTTTTGGTAACTTTTGGAACAGATTGTTCTACATGGAGAGACGTCTTACGTAACACTCATTAGTTGCTTTAGCTGAGCCTCTAAATATGGTTTAAACATCCGTTATTTTTAAGGGGGGACTTTGACAAGAAACAAACTAAATCTTAGAAAAAAAGGAAAAAAAAAAACCAGTCTGCTTTCAGTAGTTCTTATAAACCACAGAGTTTCATTATTAAAAAAAAACCCCAAACTAAACAAAACTACCCCCAAATCCATCAAGCTTCTAAAATGTTCTCTTCTGTGCTGGGAAGGAATGCCAGGCTGGAAATTTGCTGGATCCATTACAGCTTGAACATCTGAATTTAGGGAGTCTTGTGGTTCTTTTGCAGTTGTGGCTACTTTTCTTGCAACTGATTTTTTGTATGAAGGTATAAATCACTGGTGGAGCTGCTGAGAAGGATCTGCTGCTTCCAGAGCATTATATAATGTGTGATTTCTCTGGCTCCACGTAGCACTTCACAGCATGGTTAACTTTTAATACTCTTAAATATTGCCTAAATGCAACAGTCCTGGTGATTTCTGAGGGGCTGCTCGTGTGGTGGAACCTTCTGCTGGCTTGAAACCCCAGGAAAGATTCACTGCTGGTAGGAGGAGCAGATTTGTGAGAGGAGATCTGGGAAGAGAGGGTGGGTGAGTGAGAAAAAAAGTCATTTGCAGAAGAAATCCCTTGTAAACAAAGCTGAGCAGGTACTTTCCAGTGACAGTCTGAAGGGCTGTGGGGATGTGGGAGGCCTGATGTGTGAGTGCTGAGGGTTGTCTGTGCATTTCTGAAGGATCTGGCACGGTTGCTTGCATATTTTTTTGGTTTATCTGCTGTAATTGAGGGAAAAGCAGAGAGTTTTTGGTAATTTAATCTTCTGGTTCAGGTATTCTTTCCAGGGGTGCACTGTATCTATTTAGCTTTAATCTAAACTCTAATTGATTAATAACCATTCCATGCAATGCTGGTGGTGTGAGCTAATTAGCTACTTGGTATGTGTCTCATTGCTTTTCCATTATAAATACTTCAAAATAAGGCTGTAATTTCCACAAGACATTCCAGTGCAGGAATGATGGTGTGCATTGATTCCTGCGTGTGGGGAGAGCACTTTGCTGTCAGCTCTGCGTCTGACAGGCCAGCCCCAAATGCAGGGATCGTCATTCACTCCCTGCCAGGTCTCAGTGCCTCAGGAGTTGATGGACAATGGGATATTTTTCCCCTTTGTGCAGTGTCAGGGTGAGAAAAAGGAAGTGAAAGTCCAAGCGGATAGATACCTTTGGAAGCAATCCCTGTCCTTTCTGTTAACTTCAGGAATGTTGGGGGCTTTTGTTTTGTATGGGAATTCTGTTTGTCTGAAACAATCCTGTTAAAAACCTTTTTACTTGAGCATTTGAGGGAAGAGCTTCAGTGTCCATGCATATCACAGAATCCTGGAATGGTTTGGGTTGGAAGGGACCTTAAAGCCTATCCAGTCCCATCCCCACACCTTCCACTATCCCAGGCTGCTCCAAGCCTTGTCCAACCTGGCCTTGGATACTTCCAGGGATCCAGGGGCAGCCACAGCTTCTCTGGGCACCCTGTGATAGGGCCTCACCACCGTGTTCAGACTTGGATTTGTGTTCTCCGTTGATTACTGATACTTTGCAAAGTCTGAAATGATTTGTAGAATATTTGCCCCAGATGGTTTGAGCATCCTTCTCGCTGCTGCCAGCAGTGTGGGTTTCCTCAAGTGTCCAATGTGTAGGTTCCCTGGTTTGTTTTCCACTGGCAGATCCTACTGCAGACGCTCAGAACCTGGCATTCAGCCAGCATTTCAGCATCTCCTGCTTGCTTTTTCCCATCAGATTACTCATGGGATAGGGATAAAGAACTTTTGAATTTACTCTGCCGCCCTCCCCCACAAGGATGAACTGATGACCTGATGTGGGGTTTGGAATAATTCTCTGCCTGCTTGAAATAGAACCTACTGGAAGAGAAAGAAAATGTGTGTGCGAGAGAGAATTTGTCTAATTCAAGGTTCCGATCCTTCTGGGATGACAGTCATTACCTAAAACTGGGCAAAGCACATCCTTGGGTGAGATTGCCCCTAGCTGTTCCCAAGTCCAGCTGGGAAGGTTTGCTATAGTTTTCCGTCCCTTTGAGAAGTGATGGTTGATTGGAGAAGCAATAATTGGAGAGAGCCTCAGGGCAGGGAGTTGCCCAGCAGGGCACTGGAACAGGCATTCTGTACCCAAATATTTCTTTGGGTGGGTGGGTAGCACACAACTAATGTGAAGAACGGATGAGGAAATAAAATCTGCTAACTCTGATTTGTAAGGTCAGGAACAGGAGGGAATAGATGTTACCTCCTTCCACTTGAGTGCGGCTCTGGCCCGGGATTCACGTGGATGCTGGCTGCTTGCTGGGCTGGATTCATGGAATGCAGGATTTATCCATCTGCACCCTTCTCACCAGCACCTGTTGAGCGTGGCTGGCTGAATCCCAGGATCACTGACATTGGAAAAGCCCTCCAAGATCATGGAGTCCAACCTTTGATCAGCACCTTGTCACCAGCCCAGGCCCTGAGTGCCACGTCCAGCCCTTCCTTGGGCATTGCTGATGTGAGACAAAGAGACATTTGTTCATTTGCTGTGGAGCTGTTGAATTTGATCCACATTTTATTAGTCACCCTCACTGCCAAGTGGAGAAAGCATCGAGATGGGATGGGTTTGTGTCCAAGCCAGCCAGGAAAGCTCCTTGTTCTGGAAATGTGTGCTGGTGGGTGAATGTGCACTGAGCTCTCTGCCGTGGTTAACCACCATTTGAAGTGATTCTATGGCTTTTTTATTTTTGGAGGAAAAGCTGTCCACTCTGGCCTTGGTGGAATGTATGCAAGTTGCCTTATTACTGTGCTTCTCTGTTGTTTTTTAATAGGATCTCTTAAAGAGGAGAATTTAGGTTGTTTGTCAAGTGAAGCTGCAGCTCTCACTTAATTCTCCCATTTCCAGCCCCCAGAGCCCAGACGTTGCTAATTGGTTGTTTTTTAAGCACATTTTCTAAAAGTAACTCCTAACACACAGATAAGATCTCTTTTGTGTGGTGAAGTGTGTTTACTGTGAGTAACAAGGACCAGAATTTGCCAGATTATTATGGAAGGGACATGAGATAGTTAAGTAACATCTTAAAAAATGTGTCTTGTTACAGCAAATGTCATTCCTAATTGCTTTAGCTGTGTAGTCGTTCCAAAAAACATTTTAACTGGCTTAGGGGCCTTCACTTACCTGTAAGGGGAATGAAGCTTTTTTTTTCCAATTGAAAGGATTAAAGAGGCTGTGAGCTCTCCTCCTCTTTAAAATCAGTCCAAATGGCAGAAGGATCATCATCCTGCAGTTTATTTGCTGTGCTTCAGCTCTCAGTGATACGAACACAGCACTGAAAGTTGGATCAGAGCCAGAGGAATTAGAATTTTTACCTGCAGCCTCCTGGAAGGAAGAGGCACAGATCAGTCATTATCCCTCAGAGCCAGGAGAATTCCAGACTCCAGGTACCATCAGAGCTTCCAGTGCCTCTACTGAGGCTTCTCTGGATGGAGGTCTCAGTTTAATTTCTTGATTTCTGGACTCTACCACCAGGATTTCTCCCAGCAGCAGAATTTCCCCCTCAGGGATTGAGTCCATGTACCCCAACCAGCATTTGTTCTCCTGACCTGCACTTACCATGAATTTCCTTTGGCTGTGAGTGATCCTGGTGCCTTGGACATGGAGCCAGACCTTGCAACCGAGCTGCCTGAAATCTTTAGGGTGCCTGCAGTTCAAGGTACAGCCATTAAACAATTAAACAATTCAGTGCACAAGAAAGCTGGGTTGGAAACAAGAAAGTTTTGCTTGGCAAGTATTTCTCCTTTTTCTCTATCAGTGAGCTGATCTCTTGCTCCGTGCAATTGCTGTTACGGTTTATATGAAAGTCACGCTTTTACTGTCTTCTGTGTTTATTATTTTTTGAAATGTACTTTGTGGGAGGAAGTTCAACAAAACACTATATTCTCAACTCAGCTTTGAGCTCTCTGACTTCCGGCCCTGCAGCTTTTCATTGTGCAAGAAGGGGGTGAAATATTAGCTCTGTGCTGGAGCTGCACTGGAATTACAGGGCACTTGGGGTTCTTCTTTTGGATTTGCGTGTGCTGGGCCTCAAGTTCAGCTTTCCACAGTCAAGAGGGTTTCTTTAAAGTCTGAGAGAGCTTTAACCAACTGGGTAACTCCTGTGCTAAAAACAAGGAGTGTCATTTATTGAGGCTCTCTTCAGCTGATTGCTCAATCTCCTCATGCGTAGAGCTGAGGTCACTGAGATTCCAGGCCCCGGCAGTATGTGGATGTACCAAGATTCCAGGCCCTGACAGGATGTGGATGTTTTCAGGCACGGCTGCTCTGCTGTGAATGGAGCTGGGAAGCCACTTGGCTTCCACGGAACCATAGAGAATATAAAATATCCTGAGTTAAGAGGAGCAGGGAACAGAATCCATCTCCTGGCCCTGCGCAGGACATCCCAACAATCCCGCGCTGTGCCTGAGGAAAGAAACTTTCTTGTTGAGAGGAAAACTTCTCCAGAACTGTGATCTATGCAGGGAGGTGGCAGTGCTGACTTGGTGCTGCTCCTTTGAAGTGTCTGACTTGGTGCTTTTAGGAATAAAAGTTAAAATACTGAGGCATGAAAGCAGCATTTGAGTTGTGGGACATAATTCAGGTGTCTGAAGGAATCGAGGGGCTGAACTTGAGTAAGGGGGATCCAGTGATGTTCCTTCGCTCTGGAGAAATGATGGATATGGAGTGGAGATCCACGGCCCTAGGAGGGTGAGAGGAGAGTTGGAATCCATCCACAGAGGTGGGTTGGGAGAGTGGAGACTTTGGGCATGGAATGTTGGCATGGAAGTGTCCCCTAATCTTCCTGCAGGTCTTCAGAAATGCTCTGCCATGAGTGATTTAAAGAATAATCAAACATAAGTGTCTGTCCAATTGCACATAATTTCCAGCTGATCTGTTCTGTATTCTGTTTATACAACATATCAGAAAGAGTTATAAAATACATAATATTTATGGATTAATTGTAGCCCTTGGAGTATTTCCAGGCTATTTTCATATATATATTTAGGCACAATTTCAAATAAGCTCCTTCACATCTCTTTACTCCCTTCTTTTCCCACCCCCAGGGTGGCTCTGCCTGTTCCTCCTGAGGATTAACTGTGAGTTGAACAGAATCTAAAAATGATTTGAAGGGATAAATGCAGCAGCTGACCAGAGCCAGGGTTCAGTTTTTCATCTGTTCTAAGGTGGAGGACGTGGTCCTGTCACTTCACTTTTCTCAGGCTGCTTGTGGCGCAGTTGTGACCTGTGGAGGTGGGTGAAGAGCTCATCAAGGAAAGAAGGATTTGGGTGTTTACTAAAATGCTTCCCCTCAAGTAGTTTTGGAGTGTTTTGAAAGGTTGAGGATGCAGCATCCGTTGTGATAAGTGATGGAAATGAAGTGGAATGGCCAAGGTGTGACAAAAAGCAGTGGGAATTTGGGATTTCTCTTGGTGCTGGACATGGCTCCTGATCCCCACAGCTTGTGCAGGACATGGCTGAGGGATGTCAGATATTGGATATTGGGGTGCAGAGCCCTCCTTCAGCATGGGCTGGCATGGCTTTAGTTATGGCTGAGAAGCTTTTCCAGGGCGAGGGTGGCTCCAGGAGGGATCTGGCTGCGCCCAGCCCCATCCTGCTCACTGCAGCTGCATTTAAGGGCAGCAGTAAGTGCAGGGAATGGTAGGTGGTGGTTTGAAAGCACTGCTGGTTCCAGAAGATGACAGAGCTTGGGGCTGAGAGGTTGTGGTTCAGAGGCAGGAAGTGTTGATGTGTAAATAAACACTTGGTTACCCCGGAACTCCAGAAACTGAGGTGGCTTAAAAGGCCTCGTGGTGCAGCCTGAGATGAGACCCCCCATTAAGGTGGATCCTCTCAGCATTTTTCTCTCACAGACCCACTTGGATCGTGCTTCCCTACAGCCATTAGAGCTCAAACCCAGCCTTGGCTCCTGCTTCCAAACACAGCTGGATAAATGAGCCCTGGGCAGAGCGATCCAGGAGGCTCCGGACAGCCGGAGCGATGAGGAGCCGTGCTGTGGTGTTGTGTTACGGATTTCCTGCCTTCTGCTGCCCTGGAGCAGGGCTCAAAGCCTCTCTGCATTTTAACATTTTCAAAGCTCCATGTTTTCTGTGCCCTCCTCTAAGCACAGTCATTTTTCTGGTTGGGAGGCAGGGATTAAATTTTCAGCAGTGATATTTGATAGAGGACTGAGCATAAATCGATGCGATGCCTTCTGTTGTTTAAAGGAAAAGCAAAATGAGGCATCTCACCTGTCTGGGGAGGAAAAGCAAGAACTGGGGAATATCCTGAGTTGGGAAGGACCCAGCAGGATTATCCAGTCCAGCTCCTGGTCCTGCACAGACACCCCAAAATCCCACCCTGTGCATCCATGGGAGCGTTGTCCCATATTCCTGGAGCTCGTGCAGCCTCGGGGCCGTGCCCATTCCCTGGGGAGCCTGGTCAGTGCCCAGCACCCCTGGGGGAAAAACCTTTCCCTGAACTCCATCCCAAACCCCTCACTCAGCTTGCCTTGTCCTGTGCCTGGTCACAGAGAGCAGAGCTGCCCCTCATGAGGAAGTCCCAGACAGCTATTCCGTATTTCTGGTTAATATTTTGACAAATGTAGCTAATCCAGACTGTTAGGTTAGTGAATAACCAATTAGGCATCCCATGTTTTTCTTACAGCATGCAGCAAAAATTTCTGCTGCTCATACTCTTCCTTAACACAACTGGTTTTGCCTTTGGAAATCAACACAATTATTGGGAATCATTGGGAAAGGGCCCATTCAGTGGTATCTTAGGTAACAACTGTGGTGTAAAGTGCAAACTTAATTTCAGTCCAAGCCTCTCTCTAATATATTCCCTCCAGTACTTAATAAGCTGCACTGGGTGATAATGGTGGGAAGATGAACCTCAGTTTATTGGTCAGCTGCGTTAGGAAGCATCAGCACCTCCTCTCTGTGATCCCAGAAAATTCATGAAAGATTTGAGGGTGTTTGTGCCTGAATGGAAATTCAGAGAGTGGCTTTTTCTCAAGACAGCAAGAGGTATTTTACTGCAGAAAGATTGTGTGGCTATTTTTAGCCCTGGGTACTGGTGAGGTGGAACAGAATATTTTTAGAGCTGTAGAAAATGCAGCCACTCAAGATGGGTTCTTTTTTTTCACTCTGGTGCTGGAGGGGTTTTCCAAAATAAAGAGCAGAATTAGTAGAAAATGCCTTTTCTGTGTTATTTTTGTTTATTAAATAGGTGATCTATTGATTGTGTGTATATACATGTATTGTACTATGTGTATATATGCACCTATATGTACAGTGTGTCTATATATATATATTCCTATAGGATTTTAAGTGTTTTGGCCCTGTGGATGCCATATATTGAAACAGTTTTCCCTTAAATTTTGAAAACTTTTTACCTCAGTAAAATGTTTTAAGAAAATCCTCAACCAGCAAGGCACAATTGTGTCCCTCAGTTAATCTGTATCAACCCCAGGTGCTGTTTGGATCATTACTGGAGTGAGGTAAGCCTGGAGTAATTCAGGAAATGGTGGTGAGAGCGAATTAGGAAAAGAAGAGCTTGGGAAAAGAAACTCTGTAACTTTTTAGGCATTTTGCACTCTTGACTCTTCCAAGCTCTTTTCCATTCAGAGACAGCTAAAGAAAGTGTTTTCATATTTAATAAATCATAGTTATGGAAAAGAAACAACAAACCCAACCCCCAGAAAAACATTCCTGGCATCTTTCTGAAGAATGTTCATATTAACTCTGTTGTCCTGGCTTGATTCCAGCTTTATTGGATTATAAATTCTATTTTCATCCACTTGGTTTTCAATTGCAGATCTATTTTTACCTTTCTTTTGTTAAGTAATAATGGTTGTTTGCAGGGCATGGTTGTGTTTGTAGCCATCAGAATGATTTTATTGTCTAAGACGATATAGTTGCATGTTTCTGGTTCTAATCATCCTCCAGAACTTTAAATTATGTGCTTAACTTGCCAGGATCTGTTTGGTGTTTTAAACACAGCAGATACACCAGATGAATTAATAGAAATCTGTCAGCTTTTCTGCGCTCTGAAATTCCAGATTTCCAGTGTCTCTGCCTTGGAAAATCTCAAGTCTTTGGGAATAGAGGAGTTGGAGCCAGAGATAAAGATGGACGCTCCGTGTTTCATGGAGAAGCTGCTAAATGAGCTCTGTTTCTTGTGGTTTGGTGGGATTTTCATGCATCATTTGTAGGCTAAGCAGATCTAGAAGGACTAGATATGGGCATAAAAAGCTGATAAGGGAGAAGATTAGAGAAAGCCACAAAGAAAAACCAGACTTCATCTCCCTTTTAATGCGACTACACATCCAAGGGGCAGAGTGGTATCCTCAGAGTAGCTGAGGAGCCTGACCATAACTCAGTTGTAGTTTAATGTAGCTTCTGGTCTGTCTTCCTCTGCCTGTTCTGCTCAGTCTGTCAAGAGTTTTGAAATATTTTGATTGCCTTTTGGAGCATCTTTGCCTAATTAACAGGTTTTTTTCTTTCCTCTTTGCAATTTGGCCGTGCTCCCGTGGTAATCACAGCAAGGGCTGTACACAAAACAACGTATGGAGAGCTTGGGGGTGGCAGTGCTGCTTTCCAGGGAACCAGAGCTCTGGAATCAGGGATCCAGCAGCTCCCAGGCTTTGCTCCCAGTCAGTAAAACAAGGGCACAGCACAGAGTTCCAGGAGGGTTTGGGTTGGAAGGGACCTGAAGTCCCGTCCCACCCCTACCATGGGCAGGGACACCTTCCACTATCCCAGGCTGCTCCAAGCCCCAGTGTCCAACTTGGCCTTGGAAACTTCCAGGAAGCCAGGGGCAGCCACAGCTTCTCTGGGAATTCCAGCCCAGCCCTTCACCACCCTCCCAGCCAGGAATTCCTTCCCAGTATCCCATCTAACCCTGCCCTCCTTCAGTTAAACCCATTACCCCTTGTCCTGTCACTCCTTGCCCTTGCAAAGTCTCCTCTTGGAGGATGCAGCATTAATTGCACAAAAGACACTGAAAAGACAAAAAAACCCCCAAATCTCAAGAAGAAATGTCCAAGGGGTTTTTTTTATTTCATTTTTGATTCAAACAGAAGCTGTTTTCTGTCCTGGCATGTACCATGAGAAGAGCTGGAATGGGGAAAGCTCCCGTGGCAGCACTCAGGGATCTCCTTCTACATTTTCTCCCAATTAAATGTATAAATACTTTAATTCGACCAGTACAACAGCTGGATATTGGGAGAAATTTCTTTCCTGGGAGAGTGGTTAAGTATTGAAACAGCTTCCCCAGGGAAGTGTGGAATCACTAACCCTGGAAGGGCTCAAAAATCAAGTTTTGATTTAGTTGACGAGGTGGTGTTCAGTCAAAGTTGGACCTGGCAATCTTGGGGGTCTTTTCCAACCTTAAAAATTCAGTGATCCTGTGAATATGGAAGTTCAAATCCCTCTTTTCTTACCACTGTTTAGTAAAAATAAATTTTCTATCAACATGAGCATGGGAAAAAGGATTGAATGTGAACCTCTGGACCAAACTGTGTTGCACTTTTCCTGCTGCACGCACTTCCAGTTCCTCCTGTTTGCCCATTTCCCTGCTGCATTCCCTAAACTGGAGCTGCTGCAGAACCAAACCAAGCACAAAGATGGGCAGGGGAAAGGGAAAAGCGTGGGAAATGCAGGGTTAGAATTTTGGTAGCTGCTGGTTGACTTCTCTGGATAATTAAGCTTTAAATGGAGGTGGCATTAGTTAAATGCTCAGCAGTTTTTAATTAATAAAGTGCTGGAGTTCACACCAAAAGTTCCCAAAAAACCTTCCAGGACTTTTCTAATAAAGCCAAAGTTGACAATTTCCAGGCTAAGGAAAATATTACCTGGGAGAAAAATCAACCCAGCAGATAAAACTATGGAAAACTTGGAAATAATAACTGGAATTCCCTCAGTTCTCTGCAGTGCATTAGCTTCGCTCACTCAACTTTTTTTAATTAGAGTTTGTAATGGTGATCTTTCCATTTATAGCTAAAAACAGGTGTCAAATTCTATCGAGGAGCACGTGTGAAAGCAGCTTTTCATTGTTAATTGTACACATTGTGTTTGTATTTCCTGCAGACATTGTGCTTGCTGGGCTGGCTGGGAGGAAATGTATGCATTTCAAAATACAAGTTCTTTATAAAACTTCATGCCTTTCCAAAGATTCCAAGCAGCAACTTTCTGTTCCCCATTCCTGCTCATCCAGCTTGGGAGCAGCAGCGAGTAATGGAATAAATGGAAGGATTTTGCAGCACTGTCAGGCAGGATGGATAGAGATGTAATTTTGGGAGGTTGCTGCTGGTAATATTTATACTCAGGCAGTGCCTTCGCTATTGTTGGTTCCAGCCCACCACACGCTGTTTGGAACAAAATCTCTCAAGTCTCACCCTGAAGTGTTCACTCTGCTGTCACTCAGGGATGAGTCAAGAAGTGCATGATAGTAAACCAAAAAAGGGTAAATTTGTCGAGTGTTGAGTGCACTGGAAGTTTATTCAGAACCCTATAAAGTTATTAAGAATAATGAGATTGAGTGAGAAGCTGCTTGCAGGGTGCACTCGGGTGTGTGTTGGTGAGTGTGCGGAGTCATTCTCTGGGGAGATGATGCTGATGAATCTCTGGATTCATTGCTGCAGTGGCCCTGTGAAGGGCTGAGTTTTAGCTAAAAGCACCATTTTAGAGATATTTAACGTTAATTTCCAGCAGGAGCATTTACTCTTGAGCAGTGTTTGGTTCAGCAGAGGGGAAAGGCTTCAAAATCAGATTTTATAGTTGCAGATCTCACGAGTTCTTGGCTTATTACAGATATATTTGGTGCCTTTCAGTCCATAAAATACTGAACTGAACTGTGAGATGTCCCACATGTGCTTCAGCCCCTCTGTGAACTTCTACAGGCCAAGCCATGATCTGCTGCAGTGAGGGAAATAAAAAAGTGATTGATGAGAAGTCCCAAGATACATTTTTTTTTAATATCAGAGCACATTTGACATTAAATTACAGTGATAAAAAGCCTTGATTTGCCTCAGCTCTGCTGTTATCTTCATCCCTATTTTAATGTACACTTTATAGGCATATAAAGTTTGTTCATTGTATTTTTATTTACAGGAGGCTTTCAGTGGCAACTTCCTCATTGGCTCTAAAGCTGTTCAGAGAAGCAGATGTGCCTCACACTGCTGGGCTGGCCATAAAAACGTGTGTTAGAAATGTAGACACTTTCTTTAATTATTGACTGATTGTCTTGGCTGGTTTTGATGCTCTCTGTTCTCCTGCAGCCTCAGATAACAGTCAGAGATTTCGAGAAACCTGCTTTGCCTTCGCGCTGACGCCACAGCAAGTGCAGCAGATCAGCAGTTCCATGTGAGTGAGCTCCAGCAGCCTTTAAATCCTGATAAACCACCCAAAGGAGCCAGCTTTCCATACCCCTAACTTGGAAATAGGAGGGGGGTGTTTCCTCTTTTCCCCTTTGTATGGGGAGCAAAAGAGTGATGAGGAGAGAATTCAGCACCGCCAGTGAGTTTTGGGTGGGTTTCTCTGGCCTGAAGTTCTCTGCAAATCAGAATTCTGTTTCCTGCAGCCCTTCATTGCCACCATCTTCTCTGTTAATTCACTATAAAGGTGGTACTTTACCCTTCAGAACTTTATAGTTTACCAAAAAAAAGGAAATTATGTAGGTCAGATGAGGATTTATTTGTTTACCTTGAAAAATAAAAACTGTTCCTTTGAGCTTGTCTTGGGAGTGGTGGTTTGAGCACAAGTATCAAAGTCTGGTGTACATTATACATACACCTGAAAGTGTGTATTCTACACTTTTTTGGGGTAAAAAAGAAGTGCTTTCCATAAATTGAACTTCCAGCAAACTCTTAAGGAATCTCTATTGCAATATTGAGGGATCTCTTGTGGAAACAGGATGTTTTAACCCACGTTCTCTTGTTTCCAGGGATATTTCTGGGACCAAATGTGACTTCACAGTACAGGTCCAGCTAAGGTAGGTATTTTATTGCGTGTGCTGCTGTTGGATTTTAGGATTCAGATCCTGCCCAGCAGGTTGGGAATTCCTGGATGGAGAAGAGCCTCATCCTGGTTGATTTTCTTGTCAGCGAATCCTCCTTCCTGTAACTCCACGTTTGCATTCCATGTGCCTGGGCCTGAAGAATCCATGAGCAGGGAGGGTTGTTTTTCCTAGCAGGGATGCCAAGCTCAGCATTCCATGGGCATCCCGAGGTCTGCTTCTTTAGGCACTTTGGGAATCACAGCCTGGTTAATTTGGGGGTTTTGGCAGGTATATCACAAATTGATGAAATCCTCTCTCTCAGCTGGGTGGGGTGGGAGGGACCAAGGGCTGAGGAGGGAATCAGGGAAAACAGGGCCAGAAGGCAGCTCCTCCTCTTTGGGAGCAGCAGGTTGGTTATCCAGCCCCTGATGGGATATGGACATGGACGGGGCAGGTCCCTGGAAGGAATCCAGGGGAGCTGAGAGGCTCTTGCTGCTCCTTGGAATGCCCATTGTCCGTGAGCTGGGCTGGGAGCAGGAAGGGTGGGTCCTGCTGGGGATCCAGCAGCAAAAGCGCCTCTTTGAACTTCAGTAAATAAACTCAACATCAGAGGCCTGAGGAGTCCGTGGCTGTGCTCAGCAGCTGCCTGGTTTGCTAGAACTGCAGCTGGGACAGTGGAAAATGTCACTTGTGACACCTTGGTCTGACCGTGGAGAGGTCAGGCTGGAGAAAAGGCAAAAAAGAAATTGGGATTGTCTGTTGTGACAGGAACCTGCCTATGGGAACGAGTCAGGCTGAGGAATTCAAGGAATCTGAGGAGGAACCTACAGCCTTCTTGAATGAACCTCTGTCATTTTGGGGGGCTTTCCTGCTTAATTGACATCATTTGAGACTGTGCTCAGCAAGACTTGTCATGATTTCATAGCTCAGTGGAAGAACAATTCCTTGCAGGAAAAGACGATCTTTAAATCACTTTAAAAGTGAAAGATGATAGCAGCTCTTTGCTTTTAGGTTTTGTTTATCAGAAACCAGTTGTCCACAAGAAGATCACTTCCCACCCAATCTATGTGTGAAAGTAAATGGGAAACCATGCAGCCTTCCAGTAAGTAAGATGTTCTTTCAATACACATTTTGGGATGCACTATTAGGAATTATCTGTCAGAAATTAGCCTGAAAATTTATCCCTACCTTTATTTTCACATTCTGGAGCACTGGAATGGAAAGATCAAGGAAACTGTTTTAGCCAGTAGGTCCAGAAGATGAATTCCCAAAAGACGTGACCGGAAATTTTGGTGTTTGCCCAACAGCAGCTGCCAGTCTTGGGCAGCACAGGGGCTGGGCTGGGCAGTGTGAGCCAGGCAGGCTCCAGTGCAGGAGCTGGATATTAGGAAGAATTCCTTCCCTGGGAGAGTGGTTAAGGATTGAAACCTGGAAGGGTTCAAAAGCGACTTCGGATTTACTTGACAAGGTGGTGTTCAGTCAAAACTTGGACCTGAGGATTTTGAGGCCTTTTCCAGCCTTAATGATTCAGTGATTTTATGAAGATGGAAGTTGAAAACTCCCTTTTTGAGATCACATATTAAGTAAAAATAAGTCTTAAACTAACATGAGCAGAGGAAAAAAAGGATTGCATTTTAGAACCTCTGGTCCAAAGTTTAGGGGTTTTTTTGTTTAGTTTTGCTGAGACAGGAGAGGTGGCAAAGTTGCCTTCAATATTCTGTGGGCAGGGTTAGAATTTTGGATTTCTGTCAGGAGAAAGATCTTGTAAAATAGTTGGTATTTTATTGTCTGATCCTTCTCTCTTTGAATTAAACATGCAGCCTGGTGTATTGGGTTGTGGTGGGAGGGGCAGGAGGCAAAAACTCCATTGAATTCTTTTTCTTGAGAGATGAAATCTTTTGGTTTTTAGGGCTATCTGCCACCAACCAAAAATGGTGTTGAACCAAAGCGCCCCAGCCGACCAATCAACATTACCTCACTCGTCCGCTTGTCCACCACGGTCCCCAACACCATCGTCGTGTCCTGGACTGCAGAGATTGGCAGAGTGAGTGATTCTGGGGTCTCTTGTATGTCTTTGAGAGATGAGCAGGTTTAACTGTGCAGGAGATCCTTGCTGGGATAGCCACAGAGTGTCCTTGTTCAGCTGGAATTCCATGGTGCCGGGCGGTCGGGACATGCTCCCTCAGATCCCTCGCGTGCTCCCTCAGATCCCCCCTGACATTTGGGGTGGGATCTCTCCCTCCTCACTCCCCCCTCCCCCCCCCAAATCTTTGTGGCTCAGGGAGAGCCCAGATAAAGAGATCAAGGCATCCTCTAAACCTTTTGTTTGTTGATTTGGCCAAACTTCAGACTTTGAAGCTCTTCCTGACTTCAGGGGCTTGACAAACCTTGGCTTGGACTTGCAAGGAGCGGGTGACGTTGAGTACAGAGTGGCGCATTAGAGCTGTGAGTGTGGGCACAGAACAGCACAACCCAGCTGATTTCATTGGCCTTTCCTACATTTCTCCTCTCCCAGCTGCTCTCCTCATCCTTCGGATATAAAACCTCATGTTTTTATCACTTTTTTGTGTCTGGGGGGAGAACGTTACAACCGGTGTTAGAAAATTGCTGATGTTCCACTGGACTAATTAAATCTGGAACATGCTGCAAAAAGTGACTTCAATAAATCAGCCCATGAATTAGTGAGCTGCTTTCAGTGCTGGCAGCAAAGCTGCTGGATGGGCATTCCAGAGGCACCGTGTGCTGCTGCCACTGCCCCCATCCTGTTTTTAGAAGTCCCCAGAATTGTCCTGAGGTGAAACTTTGTCCAAGAATTTGTCAGCATGCAAAGCCCAGGATTCCTGAACCAGCGTGGAAAAATGCTTACACTCCAGTCAGGCACAATAGGCAGTTATAAAACACCAGGATGGTATTTCATGATGGATTTCTTGTGGAGCGGAAAACAATCTCCATTCAGATTATGGGATAAAGGATGGCTGAGTGATTTTTGTAAAAAATCCTCTTTTATCTAATGAGAACTGCAGGTACCAGAAATAAGCAGTTACAAATCAGCCTGCTTTGGTTGACACTGCTGACGTGTCTCCATGCAGGTGGATGGATCCTGGATGCTACTCTGAGGGATTCAGAATTCAGGATTTAGGGACAAGAAGAGCCCCAGGTTTGAGTTAGTCCCTTGGGAACTGGCTGGTTTTTAGGTTTCACAGATAAATCGGTTATAAAGAACATTTTGGGTAACTTCTGGCATAAGTAAGCATTAGATCCCAGAAATGTCCAAAGCCAGGTGGGATGGGCTTGGAGCAGCCTGGTCTGTAGGTGTCCCTGCCTATGGCAGGGGTGGAATGGAGTGAGCTTTAAGATCCCTTCCAATTCTGTAAGATACAATCCTTCTTAAACTGATTCTTCGAGACTTTGACAGTGAAATGTGAGGAATTATTTTTTATTTGGCTGTGCCTGTGCAGCACAAAATTTGAGTTCTCCTCTCCCCCTTCCCTCAAGAATCACTTGCATGTCCCAACTGGTGCTCCCTACCTTTGCTGGAGTCCTCATTGTGATTTTTACACAATCTGTTTCAAGAGCCTTCTGTACAGGATGCCTCAGGCAAGTTCCTGCCTTTGTAGATTCAAGCTGTCGGTAAATAATTTCACAACGTTAATTAGCATTTTTCTAACTTCGCTCCTAATTGAGGCATTAAACAAACAAGTTAAAGCAGTAGTGGTTTTTAACGATGTGAGAAGCATTCATTTCGAGAATAAAATATTTAAAACGTGGTGTTTCTGATGCTATTTCAATTTGTGCAATTTTGTGGTGAGATATATCACTGAAATCCTGCCTTCAGATCCTAAATAAAGGATGGGAGATGTCACAATTACATGGATTTTTTTAAGTGGAAATGTGTGGCAGTTGCTGGGGGAAGCCTTTTATTTTTCAATTTAAATTGTATGAATGCAGCTCCAGGTTTAGCCAATGTTTAAATCAAAAAATAATTGATGTACCCTAATGTGAGAACACAGATTTGGTCGTTTCCATTCTGGGGATTGAGAGGTGTTGCTGCTGAATCACATTTTTAGAAAGACATTTATAACCTGATTTTTTTGGAGATTGTAAGAAAAATGAGAGCTTCAGAAATCCAGGCTGTGAATTGAACTCCCTGGCAGGAAGAGCTCATTCCATGAGGGAAGGCTCACCTGAGTTACGGGACCTGACAGAGTTGAGTTCTGCCTCTGACCTGCCTGGATCCCAAAGGATTTCCTGTAGAGGCAGAAGGGAGCATCCATGGCTTTTCCTGACCCTGATAAGGAACTTTGGCATGGTCAGATCTGCTGGGACTGTAGGGGAAGTGACCCAGCCCTTGGACAGGCTGGGAGTGGGGACTTGGGCTGGGTCTCCAGAGCACATCTTGGCCCCTCTCAGCCCTTGAACTCCTGAACTACCTTTTTCCTGTTCTTCTCTGGTGGTGAAGTTCACATTTCAGAGACAACTGAGTGCAGGAAGAGAAGATGACCAGTGCTTCCAGATACTGCAGATGATGCATCTTTTGAAGAGGCATCACTGCTCATTTTCCTATTTTGAAACCAAAATAAGCTTTTATTAAAAAAAAAAAAATCTGATGATATTTGAACTGACAGCTTTCCTTAAATGCACTGCCACAAGTGCAATATTTAACATTATCTGTATAAAATTCAGTGCACTGCCATGAGTGCAGTGCTGAACATTACCCATATAAAATTAAACCACTGCCACAAGTGCAGTGCTGAACATTATCCATATAAAATTCAGTGCACTGACACACGGGCAGTACGTTATCCATGTAAAATTATCCTGTTTAGAGGGATAGGCTGCATGTCTGAAATAGATGTACAACTTTCAGAAGTGTCCTAAATGCTGTTTTAAAAGCCTGGTTTGCATCTCAGCCTCAGTGAAGTGTGAAGTCACTTTCGTTGCCTCTGAAACTCCAGCCCCGTGAATTTCCTGAAGGGTTTCTCCGAGAACTTTGCCACCTGCAATCCCATAACAAACTATCTCCAGGCTGCCTGTGCTGCAGCCAGGCTTTGCTCTGATGTGTTTGGTGTTTTCCAGAACTATTCCATGGCCGTGTACCTGGTGAAGCAGCTCTCCTCCACGGTGCTCCTGCAGCGGTTGCGGGCCAAGGGAATCCGGAACCCAGATCACTCCAGAGCACTGAGTATGTGTCTGCTGGGCTTGTTCAAAAAGGAGAAATCACTTTTGTAAAGGCAGATTTGGAATCAGGACTGTACTAACCAAGCTTTGGACTTCCTACAGCCCTCTGGGCTTTGGGAATCTGATAGTGGTGTTCTTTGTATTCAGTTCCAATTCAAAGACTCAGAGGCCTTTGTTTGCACTAGGAGCCAGTCCAGGAACCCTGTTGACACTGTGAGGGGAAAAATGCAAGAGAATCTCTTTCAGCTCAGCCATCCTGGCTTTGTTTGTGCAGAATGGCACAACTGTATTTCTACAGAGAAGTGCTCATTCAGTACCTTGGGCAGGCTGCGCTGAAGGCCTCACCCTGGACCTGGATGCTGGGCAGGAACAGCTCCATCGAGCTGGTTCTGTTCCCTTGGCACAGAGCTGTGGAGTGAGCCTGGAGAGAGTGGCCAGCACAGAGCTCCTCCCAACCCCCTCCTCACTCGATGTGAGATTTGCTGCCTTAGTGTTTGCTCTGACAACAAGCTGGTGGAAGTTTGTGTCATAAAAATGCCAGCACAAACTGCTGCGTGTTTGGTTTTCAGGGAGAGGGTGAAATCCCAGCACCTGATCGCTGTTGTTACTCTGTAATGCTCAGATAAGGGCTTGTACCTTCTCCACAAGGGAAGAAATGAATCCAGCAGTAAATAAAAGTGCTGGGCATTAACTTGTCCTAATGCAGTTTGATGATTTAAATGCCCAAAAATCTAGAGAGTTCCAGGTGGCTGCTGCTCTGCAAGTTGACAATGAGGGTGTAGGTGCAGTTCTTAGAGCAGGGATAAAATGGGACTGACTCGTTCATTTAACCAATGACTGCTTATAAAACAGGCCTTGTACACCAAAATAGAGGATGAAAGACTCTAGAAGTGAAAGACTTTGGTATTTCACTGCAGTTACTTAAATCTCAGATTTTGTCATGGTACTTCTGACTTCCTGCTGCTCAATT
Source organism: Aphelocoma coerulescens (assembly GCF_041296385.1). Classification (NCBI taxonomy): domain Eukaryota; kingdom Metazoa; phylum Chordata; class Aves; order Passeriformes; family Corvidae; genus Aphelocoma; species Aphelocoma coerulescens. The sequence continues at coordinate 12,000,438 of NC_091024.1, forward strand.
TGCTTTTCAGTTTTAAGTCACAGGATTGCTTGATGAGGATTTTGGGGGGTTTTAGTGGTGCCTGTTCATGTGAGAATTGTTAACAAGTTGAACAACTTCAGCTTGAAGTTAGAGGTGAAATTAATGTGCCTTATCTGTTGGTAGGTATTAAAAAATGATCAGTGCAGAGTTGCATGTAGAAGAGTTGAGACCTGAGTTTATCTCTGGATAAACACATTTTCCAGGGGTCTTGAACTGGAAGTTTACCACACACATTTCAGACTTGTTTTATTTATCATCCAATTCATGTTTGAATTAACCTAAAATAAACCTTTTCTTTTTTAAATACCAGTTAAAGAGAAACTAACTGCTGATCCAGACAGTGAAATAGCAACTACCAGCTTAAGAGTGTCTCTTCTTTGTCCAGTAAGTTGTTTTTTTATTCCATCCAAAGTGATTCTGATTGAAATGTGGCTGTTGTGTGATGTGTGTGGGAGAGGTTACCTTGTGTTTACCTGGTTTAACTTTGTCGGGACAGAGAGCAGCTGAAATTTTCTCTCACTGTGCTTAAAAGCCTATGAAATACCCCTGGGAAAAGGAGTATTCCATTAGCTTGAAAATGTTACTCAAAATATATGTAAGCACACATTTAAATCTGTCACTGGATCATCTGAGTGTGCAGGTTGGGCTTGGATTGATAAAACCTCTCTCAGGGGGAAAGGGGGTGAATGTGGTAATGAGCACCTTGAATCTGAAATGGGTGATGTGCAAATGTACACTTGGAGTATTTAATAATCTGCACTTAAAAACAAAACAGTGTCTTGGAGGTTGTTCAAACAAAATGTTTTGATCCAATTTGAGGTGAGAGAAAAGAATTCCAATGAACATGCAAGTGGCAGGGATGTATCTCGACCTATTTGTTGTTTTTTAACCAAGTAGCTGCACTGTTTTCTGCCTGGATTTGTGCTATCAGTGGTAAATGCCCAACATTAATGTGATGTGTGCTTCTTTGAATCTCTGGGGCTTGTTTCAGGTGCAGGGCACCTTCAGAATCCTTGACTCTCTGTATTGATTGACAGAGTCCCTTTATTGCAGCACAGCTATTGAAATTCTTGTCAAGATTAAGGATACATCTGTTTCCTGCTTTGCCTCAATCTGCTCAGGCTTGACACGAAATTCTCAGGTTTAAAATCCAAACAAGAAAACTTGGCTTTATTCTTGCAAAATTGGAGCTTATTTTTCAGGTTATTTAATATGTTCTTAAACTCTAGAAAGAAACTTTTAGAGGTGTAATTGCTTCATAAAAAGCACAATTAACAGTGTGGTTACTTTATATATATATATATATATATATATAACGTTCTTGTAAATCTTTGAATGTGGTATTGTCACGATCTTCAATTTTATTCCTTTCTCCATATCAGCATTGATTCTAGCTAAGGAAGATAAGGAATTTTTAAGGAAGATAAAACTAATCTGTGAGAAAGATACAGATTGCATTTACCAGAAAACATCCTGATCTGTATAGCTGATAATCTCAAAAACCTGTAACTGCCATGTCATATTTTGGAACACTGAAGTATTGATGAATTATTTTAAGTCAGTCTTCATGCATCTGGTGGAATTACAGATTTTTATTCAGCTTATTTGATTTGTCAAGGTGTTGCTTTATAGATCATTCCATGGGAATTTTCTGTTTGTCCTGATTGCCTTCATCACTGATAAAATTCTTCTGCGGTGCTTTTGGGTTCCCTTTTTTCCCCCACTTTTTCCTCCTTCAGTGCTGCCTGATTTCCCAGTAGCTCTTGGAATAATCCATCCCAGGCTCTTTGGGGCAGAGACTGCACCTTCCAGCAGAAAGGTTTTACCTTGATTCTCCTCAGGTCTGAATGGAATTTCATTGACAGCCCTGTATTTTCACTTGCTGATTTGATTTGCAAGCCTTTGGCTCAGGGAGAATTTTTTGTCTGTATTTTGTGGTTGTTTTCTAAGGTTTAAATGCTCTGAAGGCGCACCCTGAAAATGCTGATTTGGTCTCCAGCAGCAAAATGGAAAATTAAGGAATTTAGCATCACTCTGGGAATGGGAGAGTGCTGCTCTCCCCTCCCCTGGGTGTGATTCTCCTTGGGAGTATCGAGGAAAACAAATGAGGGAGGTGGGTTTAGTCTTTATAATTTTAATTTTGCCCTCCAGGCTGCTCAGAGCTTCCTTGGAATTTGCACCCATGCAGGATCCAGCAGGCAGAGGGGCTGCTCTGAGCCCGGAGCTCAGGAACACACTTGAATTCATGTTCCTTTTTGCCCCTGGAAGTACAAATAAATAAATCTCCAGGCTCTGCAGCCGGACCAAATATTTAACTGAAGAAAAATTCCAAATCCAGGGGTTTACTGGAGGTTTTGCAGCTTTGTTTACAAATCCTGAACTCCTGTTTTTTAGCAGGGAAAGATAGAAATGTTTTGTGTGCTTGTAAAAGAAATTAATGCAGTGTTTCTTTGGCTGCCAACAGGCGGGAATCAAACAGTCCCAGTGCTGGGCAATGCAGCTTTTCCAAAGTTGGGATGCATCCCTGCTTTTTTCTGTCAGTTCTGACACGGCTTGGCCATTGTGGCAGAGCTGATCCAGGAGGTTCAATGCCAAAAATGGGAAAAGAGCATCAACCTGTTAACTCTGAGTGTAGTTAAATCCCACCTCAGGGAAGTCACAGGCAGAGGATTTATACCAAAACCTTGGGAAAATCTTCCTGGTTTTTAACTCTGCTTGTTTCCCTCAGGAAATGGGGTTTTATGTCCTTGCTGCAGCACCTGTCCTCGACCTTCCTTACTTTTCATTTGAAGCATCCAGGTTTTCCCTCTGATGCTCCCTGAGCTGGGGGACTGTGCCCAAAAGACAAATGAGCCATTGCCCCACCATCTGGGAGATGAGAATTCCTGACAGACACGGATCAGGGGCCTGGCTGCTCTGGGAGTTGATTTTGGGATAGGAATAATGTGCTCGGTCACGGATTCGGGGGAGGGGGTGCCAAACACATGGCACACAGAGCATCTCCTGCCGTGGGCTGAGCCTCTGCCACCAGCCTGGGGCTCCCCAGGGAATTCTCTGCCCCCTCCCATCTGCTGGGCCTTGGTGACAGCGACTGAGAGCCAGAGGGAAGGAAAAGAAGCGAGACCACGCTGGATTTGCCAGGAGTGGGGCAGAGGGGTTCTGTTCACAGGGAATAAAAATCATCATCATCATCATCATGGAGGAAGTGGTGGCCTGTGAATAGAGCCTTTGTTCTTGATGTTGTTTTTGGTTTGGGGATATTGTGGTGCCATCCTGTGGCATCCTTCTTGTACTGCTCAGGATCAGCCTGGCCACGGGGCTGGATTGAGGCATGCTCCCAACCTGCTCCACTCCCAGCCACCACTGAAATTGGCTGAGGCTGCTCAGATGGAGGCCTTGTGTATATTTTAGTCAAATATCGAACTTCAAACTACTCGGCATAAACAGTTCTCCATAAATGATTGTTTTGTTGGGTTTTCATGTGGTGAAAGTCTTGTTTAGACATTGCTGCTTCTCACCTTTAGTGTGGCCAGTCCAAGCCCCTCCCAAACTGCAGTGTAAGCACTTGGCCTCAAACCAACTGCTGGAGTTTCGTGAGGAGATTTTTATTTCAGATTAAGATGAAATTCCTTTCACTGTCTACTTTCCACTCAGTATAATGATACTTTCACAATAATGAAGCATAATTCTGTTTGTGGTCTGTGCAGGACACTGGTATTTACGGGTGCTCAGTGGGCCCTGTATGTTGTTAGGGGAATATGGCAGGACATGTTCTTCGGTTCCCTTGATCAAATGTACTTCAAAATGTGATTTTTAGTCACTTTTATGCCACTTCAAACTTACAGGAAGGAGGGAAGTGTGTGACATAGTTCAATCAAAACTCAGATTTCTGAGAGTTCTTTCTGGATTAAACTCAACCTGGCTCTTGTCTCTTTTCAGGCAGAAAAGCCCTGTTGGTTAGTTTAACACCGAGGTAATAAAATCCTGGTTTCTTTCTCTTACAGCTTGGCAAAATGCGCCTCACCATCCCCTGCAGGGCCCTGACTTGTTCCCACCTGCAGTGTTTTGATGCCACTCTCTACATCCAAATGAATGAGAAGAAGCCAACCTGGGTTTGCCCCGTGTGTGACAAGAAGGCTCCCTACGAACATCTCATTATTGATGGGTGAGTAAAGCTGAGATCAAAATCTGGGTGTTCCTCCTGTCTGAAATCGAGGTGATCTCCCTCCTTTTTTAACTCCCCATATTTAACTTCCCTGCTGCTGGTCACGAAGTCCTGACCAGCTCCCTCTCATTCAAGAATTGTGCTCCTCTGACTGTTCAAGTTGATAACAATGAAATCTATTCCTTCCAATCCTCAGTAAATTCCTGAGCTATCCTGCTGAAAATGCTTTTTTCCCCCCACCATGTTCCATAGTGCTGAATTCCTAGGTGAAAACAGCACATGTTGTATTTTCTTTTAATGGAGCAACTGTACCAATCTGGCAGAGTTGATAAGAGACAGCCACGTTAGAGCAAATAAATCCTGCCACCCCTCCGAGTGCCTGTACAATTCCGTGTACAATTTCACACTTGGGGAGTTGCTATCTATAGAAAGTGACACAGAGATTGATTCCCTGGTACTGCCTACTTGCAAAACACTAAAAAAAAAATAAATCTTGTGTTGTGCCAAGAGTGTATTTCTGGGTTTGCATTTTAATTTCTTAAGAGAGGAATCTTGTTTTTTTTAAAGGGTGATAAAGGGAGAGAACAAGTAGAGGCCTCTGAGGATACTCTCAATATTTAAAAAAACCCCCAAACTGATGAAACAAACAAATAAAAACCCCAAAGGCAAAGCTGAAAACCCTGAAAAAACCCCAGAGTTTTAGAAAACCACCTTATCAATGATGAGTCTTTTTTAGGGAGTGTGTGCTTCATTTTGCCAGTGAAGCATGAGGTCACTCAGGGTCCCTTGAGAGCCTTGCAAAAAGCTCTTGAAGAGACACTCAGGCTGTTTTGGACTCCTGGATGCCCAGATTTACGGGTCCTCCACCTCAGATCAAAGAGCTGGGGGGCTCCTTGTCGAGGTTTCTGCCTAAAATAGCGAAGACAGAAAGTGGGAATAATGCAAGCACCACATTTTCCTTATTTCTCCTCGTGTTGCCAGGTGCAGATGTTGGAGATGAGCTGATCTAATTAGAGCATCCCAAAGAGAAGGTTATTTCTGGAAAATGCTCCAATCTGGGAAAGAGGGAACTGTCTCTAATTAAAGCCAAGCTCTTTCCTGCAGAACCACATGAATGGCCCTGGTCAGAAGCTGGAATTCCCACTGGGAGTGATGTGGTGCCAGGATCCCAAAGTTTTAGGAGGTGCCTGTGGGAGAAGAGGCTGCAAGTTGAGATTCCCATGCTCAGCATTTGTTAGGAAGTGTCAGGAAATACAAGTCCTTAAACCCTCAGCTGCAGGGACCCCTTTAAGAGAGGTTTCCTCAGGAAAATTTTGTCAGAGGGGGTGAGGAGGAGATTTTTTTTTAAACTCTCATTCACATAATTCCTTTGTTTGGGGACATGGAGAGTTCTGTATCACGAGCTCTGCAGGATTCTGCTCCCAGGGGTTTTAAATAAATGTGCAGATTTTTATTTGGGGTAACACTGGAATTTTTTCAATGTTTCCTTTTTCTCGAGGAAGCAGCTGAGAGAAGAGCAGAACAATGAAAGCTTTTGGTTTCACACCAATTCAGACTTACACTGACTAATAAAAGCTCTTCTTTAGGTCTGATATTAAATATTTTTGATGGACAGGTTGTTCATGGAAATCCTGAAGTTTTGTACAGATTGTGATGAAATCCAGTTTAAGGAGGATGGATCCTGGGCTCCCATGAGATCGAAGAAGGAAGTGCAGGAGGTGACTGCATCTTACAACGGAGTTGATGGTGAGCCATGGTTGGGGGGTGTGAAGGACACTGGGATCCCCTAAGGATTGATGTTCCTTTAACCTCTGAAAATGCTCATTTTTAAACGTATATTTACAGCTTTGCTCATTTGTGAGATCAGCTAATTGAGTAACACCTGTTTGGGGCTGATGGTAAAGTTTGAAGCTACCACCATTGTGTAGTTTATTTATCTTTATGACTTAGAGCTTTTTAATGAGCTGTGATCTGCTAATTGTAGCTTCTTGTGTTGGCTCTGTGCAGGATGCATCAGCTCTTCCTTGGAACACCAGGTGTCCTCTCACCAACAGTCCAATAAAAACAAGAAAGTGGAAGTGATCGACTTGACCATCGACAGCTCGTCAGATGAGGAGGAGGAGGAGCCCTCTGCCAAGAGGAGCTGTCCCTCCATATCTCCAGCATCACCAATAAATAACAAGGGGTGAGAACAAAACAAACAATGCAGAGAGAAGTCAGAAATTTCAAAATAAATCGTCTCTAGAAAGTTCTGTGCTTGGGTTATATCCTCATTCAGTAGCTCGTGGATTTGCTCTCAGGTCACAAGGCCTACGGTTGGAATCACAGCTTTGAGTTAAGTGTGGAACACAATAAAATGTTTTAGTTGTGTTTGTGGGATGGTGCAAAGGGTTGTGGCTAAAAGTGTGGGTTCTGCAAATCTGGGGATGTTCTTGCACACGAAGCAGCACACGGGGAGAGAGCAGGGAGGAGCAGGGGTGGGGTTGGGGTTTGGAGCAGCACGGGAATGGGCAATGCCAGGAGCACCTGGGCACCTTCACCTGAGCAGCCAGGCTGGAAACAGCTCCTTGTGTGTATAAATATTCAGGGATCCGTGGTGAAGTGGTTCCTGCTCCATCATGGGAATGACTCGGTGGTCACTGAAACCCCTCACGGCCTTTTCTCCCGTTGGAATGACCTTGTAGGGTATCGCTGCTGTGGGGTCACACAGATTCCTGTGGCGGTGGGGGTTCAGTATTCCTTCAGGATTGTCTTGTCCTGCCTTGGGAATATCTGTAATGTCTTTATAGAGATCCCAGCACCATTTACACTTTTGGCTGGTTGAGACTGAACTTTCCTTTCCTAAATTCCAGCTGCCTTGGACTGAACTAATTTTCCTGGTAAGATATTGTGAGGAGATGAAAGCTTGGGGGATGTGTGATGCTCATGTGAAGCTTTGAAATTGCTGCGCATCTTTCAAGAAGCTCAGAATGCATTTTGAATTGAAGTTCAATGTGAAAATAAGCCAATAAGCGTCCCCTGATGGGACAGCAATAAACCAGGAGTGTATTTTATGCTTCTAAAAAGCTTTTTTTTCCTTCCAGCATTTTAAATTTACCCCACCAAGCTTCTCCTGTGTCAAGAACCCCAAGCCTTCCTGCTGTGGACACCAGCTACATCAACACATCACTTATCCAAGACTACAGGCATCCATTCCATATGACACCCATGCCTTATGACTTGCAAGGTGAGTTCTGTCTGGACCTGTACAGCTCTCCAAGCACTAATATTAATTCTAAAATTTTTTAAAAATTAGTTTAGTATCTCTGTTAGTGAAGAGAACCTGAAGTTTTGTCAGTGTTGGGCTGGTTTTATTTCAAAATGAATGGTGAAAAAATGGAGAGGTGCATTTTTGTTGTTGTTTTGATCAGCTTAATTGTGTTTTTGTCTCTTCACAGGTTTAGATTTCTTCCCTTTCCTGTCAGGAGACAATCAGGTAAGTCAGGGAGAACCGAGTCCTGTGGCAAACACTCTTCCAGGCAGGATGTGCTGTGTGGGAAGCAGCAGCTGTGGGGTGGAGGTGTGAGAACAGCGAGGCTGCAGCTTTGTTTTGTACACACAGGAGCAAACAGGAGCATTGTCTGAGCACAGGGGTGGGATGAGGCATCTTGGGAGCCAGGGGCTGGCAGTGATCCTCAGCCGTGGCTGAACGTGCAGCTTGATCCCTTTCCCTCCAAAAAAAAAGGGAGCTGGGATGTCTCACCTGCCCTTTCTGCACTCCCAAGTGGGAAAATTGCATTAAAAGTTGAGGGATACTTTTAGATCCTAATGAAGAGCAGAGCCTGCTGTGGAATTTGGATTCAGGAAACCTGGCTTGGTGTTCAAGATCCTGAGAATTACTGTGATCCAAGGAGTGCTGCTCTGGTTGTGCCAGTGGAGAGGTATTAGGGAACAAGGCTGGGCAGCCTGGGTGTTCCATCATAATGGCATGGAGCATGGAGAGCAAAGTTCCCCCCGCAGGGAGGTTGGTTTAAATGGGATTTTTGACAGCTCAAGCTCCTGCCCTTCAGGGGTGCAGCAGAGAGGATAACGTGGGACATCCCTTGCTCCATCCTGTGGGACCAAGCTGTCCCTAAATGCATTTTCCCAGGATTCTGCCGTGCTTCCAGCAGGGATCAGTACAGCTGTGGCTGACCCTGACTTTTGGGGGCTGGCAAAATGAACTTGGGGGAATTTTGCCCCCAAGGAATTTTTTGAAGAGCTAAACAAAAAAACCCAGAAGTGCTGCTGCTTGTCCTTTTTCCTGGTTTGGGTTCTCTGGTCCCATTCCCTCCCTGCTGTTTGCTGTCACTCAACCCCAGCATTCCCAGTTCCTTTCGGCTTCAGGAATGCGGGGCCGCAGAACTAGAAATTCATTACATCCTTGCACTGGCCGAGCTGCTGTGAAATCCAGGAGCTGCCAGAACTTCAGCTTAACCAAAATCCCTTCTTTCTGTGCTGCTCTGAATGCCAAGTCTGCTGCAATATCTGAAATCTAACTGTTGTTTCTCCCCCCAGCATTACAACACCTCCCTCCTCGCCGCCGCAGCCGCGGCCGTTTCCGCGTCCGATGATCAGGAACTTTTACACTCCCGTTTTTTTCCCTACACTTCATCCCAGATGTTTCTGGATCAGCTCAATGCAGGAGGAAGCAGCTCCCTGCCAGCCACGAATGGTAGCAACAGTGGCAGTAACAGCAGTCTTGTTTCCTCCAACAGCCTGCGGGAGAATCACGGGCACCCCGTCGCGAGTAGGAGCAGCACGGACACGGCCTCAATCTTTGGTATCATACCAGACATTATCTCATTGGACTGATTTTTTTTTTTTTTTTCTGGGGGTGGGCAATGGGGGGACAGAGGAAATCTTTGTGCTTGGTTTTCCTTTCTGTTCGAAAAAAAAAAAAAAAAACATTAAGACAAGGTGGTTTTTTTTTCCTTTTTTAAAAAGGGGGAAAAAAAAAATTTACGTGTACAGAGAACAAAAAAAAAAGTCTATTTTCAGTTTTACTTTTGTATATAAACCTAAGATGGCCTCACTGGTAAAAATAAGAAAAAAAAAAAAAGACAAAAGAGAAAAAAAAATTTAACAAAAACAAGGAGCTTCAGTTCATTTTTCTGGATGCTGAAGATTTTACACCTGTGCATTTGTCATGTGAGTTTCTTTTCCTTTTTTTTTTTTTTCCCCTATAGTTTGGACACAAATGGCATTATTTTCTTCACAGTTACAGAAACAGGAAAGGAGCTGAACTTCTAAAGTTCAAGCTTGGGAGAGGGTTTTTTTCCCTTTGCTGGTGGAATCTAATTCCCCATCCCATACTGAGTGCAGATTTTCTTATGCCGAAAGCAGAGCAGACCCTGCTCTGTTTGCAGGCCGGAGCCTTTCAGGAGTGGGTTTGGTTTTTTGGGATTTTTTGTCATTTCTGGTTCCATGTGCCCCTCTATCCAGGCAAATTCTCCTTTTTAATTCCGTGCTTTAGTCAGGAACGTTGCAAACTCACCCGTGACAGGGCTCCAGGGAGTGACATGAAGCTGAGCGGGAGGTTCAGGTTGGACATCAGGGAAAGTTCTTCCGCCAGAGGGTGCTGGGGCGCTCCCCAGGCTCCCCAGGGAATGCTGACATTCCCAAGGCTGCCAGAGCTCCAGGAATGTTTGGACAACGCTCCCAGGCACAGGGTGGGATTTTGGGGTGCCCTGTGCAAGGACTTAGATCCTCGTGAGTCCCTCCCAACTCAGAATATTCCACAGCTCCGTGTTCAGTTACTCCTGAGGGCCTGACTCCATCTATTCCCAGGCTGAGGAATGACCTGTGGGATGAGATGGAGCATTTCTGTGCAGTGGAGCCCCACATCAAAGCATCACTTGGGCTGGAGGGGTTTTGTTTCTAAGAACTTCAATCCTGTTCAGATAACTTCAAATCTTATCAGCAAAATCCTGAGCATGTGTCAGTGTTACCTCATGGAGCTGCTTCTGCTTTGGCTTAGCCGTGCCTAGAAACGGCCTTGGCAGCCCAGGCCTGGCTTGTCTGGCTGGAAAATCCTCATTTTAGTGCAGTAGATCCAATGGCTGCTTCCAGGTGAACTTGTCACCAGCCTGCAAGAAGCAAATAGAAACTCCAGCACACCCTTGCATGGTCTGTGCAGCCGGTGATGCTCTTGGTGCCCTGTGCTGAGTTCAGTCGCCCCATGAATATTCCGTGTTCAGTGTGAGTCTGAACCCCAAACCCACCACTAAAACCCCCACATCCCAGAGTGTTGCTCCCTTTCCAGCTCTCTTAGGGGTAGTGGCTTTCAAAATTCACTTTTCTTGGAATTCTTTGGATTTCCCGGATTTTTTCAGTCTGTTGGAGCCATATTTACTTCCTGGTTTCTTTTCTCTTTTTTTTTTTCTTTAAGTTGTGCATGACATAGGAAATTTTTTTTTTTTTTTTGGGTCATTTGGGCTGATCCGTTCTTCTTAAGGAGTGGAATGTGTAAATAGCTGGAATGCAGTTTTTTTTCAGGAGATTCTTTAAAGTCAGAGAAAGGGGGAGGGAAGGAAGTGATTCTCTTGTGTCCCAAAGTCCATGTCAGAGAGAGTAAATATTTCCTCTGGTGTGAAAAATATTTTTATAACTGGTTGAAAGTGCAGGTAACGAGTTTATCAGGAAAGAGAGTTAAGGAATACTAAAATTAGCAGATTCTTGTCTGAATTTTTTCATGTCCAAAAAAACTGTTGATCGCAAATAGTCGCTTCAAGCATTGACAAGGGCCACCTTTTGCCTATGAAGTCGTCTCAAAACAAAAAACTAAATCTTGCATTGATTAAAAAAAAAAAAAAGGAAAAAAAAAAAACAGGAAAAAATGATAAAAAAAAAAACAGGAAAAAAAAGCAAAAAAAAAAAACCTTTAATCCAAGTAGCATTAGGTATTGCTGTCTGATCAGTCGTATGGTTATTTGAAAGGTTCACATTATGTGGCATCAAAATTGTTTTTAGTGTTTTTACAGCATCCCTCTGCCACTAAATAGTTGACTTGAATTTTGGAAAACGGAACTGTTTGTGTTTATATGTATATGTGTGTGTATATATGTATTTATAGATCCGTGTGTGTGAGTTCCAGGTGAGTTAAATAGTTTTTCCCATGCATGTGTATTTCATACATATCTGGCTGATATATATATTTCACCATACACCGATTTTATAATTTATTAAATGTCAGTTAAAAAAGAAATAAAAGGATAGAAAATGGGAAAGACTTATTTTTGAAACAGTCTGATTTTGGAGTGATTAAACCTCCGCTAGGAGAAGCTCTTGTCCAGTTAATCACAGATAACCTGGAGCGTTTTTAGTGGGAGTGCCCTGGATTTCCGGGAGCTCCTGGAACACCTGGCAGGGATTTGGGATTGCTCACGGCTGCTTTTCCCACCTTCCCATGGCCTTGACCCCAAGAACAGCTTGTGCCGCTTCTGGCAGCGGGATCGGAACCGTGTTAATCCCATGGAAAGCGGAATGTGGCGGTGTTGGTATCCCAGGATTTGGCACTTTGGGAATGGGAGCTCGGCTTGGCGTTCCTCATTCCCTGTGATCCCGGTGGGAGGAAGGCTCCAGGGTCACTGCCGGCCTGTGTGACCTCAGTGCTCTGCTCAGGAGGGACAGCGAGGGCTGTGTGAGTATTCCTGCTCCACGCTCCGGCATTCCCGCAGCTGGAATTCCTCTGCGCCTCTGACCACAGTGAGCGGTGCCTGCCAGAAGTCTTGGTCTGGTCTCCCCAAACCCCGGCTCTTTGCGCCCCCAGCTCTCCTCTGAGTGGCCTGGGCTGTGCTCCTGCTCCGCATCCTTGGAATTGCGGGTTCTTGTCCTCGGGCTGTGCCACGGCAGGAGCGGGGTGTGCACGGACATGGCTGTGGGGTGTGCACGGACATGGCTGTGGGGTGTGCACACGTGTGGGGTGTGCCCAGATGTGTGGGGTGTGCGCAGACATGGCTGTGGGGTGTGCACACGTGTGGGGTGTGCACAGCCATGGCTGTGGGGTGTGCACATGTGTGGGGTGTGCGCAGACATGGCTGCGGGGTGTGCACATGTGTGGGGTGTGCCCAGATGTGTGGGGTGTGCGCAGACATGGCTGTGGGGTGTGCACACGTGTGGGGTGTGCGCAGACATGGCTGTGGGGTGTGCACACGTGTGGGGTGTGCGCAGACATGGCTGTGGGGTGTGCACATGTGTGGGGTGTGCACAGCCATGGCTGTGGGGTGTGCACAGATGTGTGGGGTGTGCACAGCCATGGCTGTAGGGTGTGCCCAGATGTGTGGGGTGTGCACAGCCATGGCTGTAGGGTGTGCCCAGATGTGTGGGGTGTGCGCAGACATGGCTGTGGGGTGTGCACATGTGTGGGGTGTGCACAGCCATGGCTGTGGGGTGTGCACAGATGTGTGGGGTGTGCACAGCCATGGCTGTAGGGTGTGCCCAGATGTGTGGGGTGTGCACAGCCATGGCTGTAGGGTGTGCCCAGATGTGTGGGGTGTGCACAGCCATGGCTGTAGGGTGTGCCCAGATGTGTGGGGTGTGCACAGCCATGGCTGTAGGGTGTGCCCAGATGTGTGGGGTGTGCACGGACATGGCTGTAGGGTGTGCCCAGATGTGTGGGGTGTGCGCAGACATGGCTGTGGGGTGTGCACACGTGTGGGGTGTGCACGGACATGGCTGCGGGGTGTGAACAGGTGTGGGGTGTGCATGGCCATGGCTGTAGGGTGTGCCCAGATGTGTGGGGTGTGCACAGACAGACGTGGCTGCGGGGTGTGCACAGATGTGTGGGGTGTGCATACGTGTGGGGTGTGCACAGACATGGCTGTGGGGTGTGCACAGATGTGTGGGGTGTGCACAGATGTGAGGGGTGTGCACAGACAGCCATGGCTGTGGGGTGTGCACACGTGTGGGGTGTGCACGGACATGGCTGTAGGGTGTGCCCAGATGTGTGGGGTGTGCGCAGACATGGCTGTGGGGTGTGCACACGTGTGGGGTGTGCACGGACATGGCTGTGGGGTGTGAACAGGTGTGGGGTGTGCACAGCCATGGCTGTGGGGTGTGCACAGATGTGTGGGGTGTGCACAGACATGGCTGTGGGGTGTGCACAGATGTGTGGGGTGTGCACAGACAGATGTGGCTGTGGGGTGTGCACACGTGCGGGGTGTGCAGCGTGTCTGGAATGTGCACATCTCTCTGGGATGCGCACACGTGTGTGGGATGTTCACAGACGTGTGGGATGTGTACAGAGGTGTCTGTGGAACGTTCACACGTGTCTGGGACACGCACACACGTGTGGGATGTGTAGACACGTCTGGGATGTGCACATCTGTCTGTGGGATGTGCACAGGGACACGGACACTGCTCTGTGGGACATGCACGTGTGGGGGGGGGGCATTCACACACGTGTCTGGGAGATCCAGATGTGTTTGGGGTGTGCACACACATGTGGGATGTGCACACACCTGTCTGGGATGTGCACACGAGGGTCTGGGACATTCTCTCCCGTTTGGGATGTGCACACGGGTGTTTGTGGGACATTCTCTCCCATTTGGGATGTGCACACGGGTGTTTGTGGGACATTCTCTCCCATTTGGGATGTGCACACGGGTGTTTGTGGGACATTCTCTCCCATTTGGGATGTGCACACCTGTCAGGACAGCTCTGTGTGTCCGTGCAGCAGGAGCAGGCTGCAGGTGCCTTTGAGCGCCCCTCCCATCCTTCAGAAGCTGGAAAATGCCCCTAAACCACACCAGAACCCTTCTTGCCACTCCCACGGTGATCCAACAGCAGCTCCAGGCTTCCCTTCCTCTCCCTGGTTCCGCAGGTGGGATGGTCCAAGGTTTCCTTGGGCTCTCGAGGACCTGCAGGGCCCAGGAGTGTGAGCAGAACGTGGTGAAAATTCATTCTTTGTTGCAACCGACCGCGTCAGGGTTTGAAGCGCGTTTTAAACAGAAGCGATTTGGCTTTATCCGTGTTGTTTAATTACTCTTTTTTAACAGAACGTAGGTGTCTAACGAGGGCAGGCTGCTGGTGGGCCCCTAAAGCGCCGCTGCTCCCGGGTTAACAAAGGGGGAGATGTAAAGAAGCGGCACGTGAGAAGTGGCCGTGAATTCCGTGAGTCGAGAGCTGCCATCCCTTGCCTTCGGCCCTTTCTCCTGGCTTTCCATAGGGCATTCCAACCCCGGCCCTGGCTTTTACGGGTGTACACCAGTGTCAGTTTGTGTAGAAGTACCGAGTGAAAATATCGATTGTCTGCACTGGGAAAAAGCCCCGCCGAGCCCAAACCAGCCTGGTCTGAGTGTTTCCTGTTCCTGTGGAAAGCTGTAGGTGGAATAAAAAGCGTTCGGCTGTTCTGTGTTTCCTGACGGGGGAAAGGGGAGGGAGTGGGAAGACGGGGTTTTCCCGGGTTTTTTTGGACCCCGGAATGCTTTTTTGGGGGATGACTTGGGGTTGTGACAGCGCTGCTTTGTCCCGGCAGTGCGTGCGAAGGGCGGCTCCTCCCTGCCAGCTTTTCTTTGGGAATGTTTTCACAGCAGGAGCCGTTCTGGAGCAATCCCAAGTGACTGGGAGCTGCTCAGTGCCTGTGCCACGCTCTGCCATCGCCTGCAGCCGCCAGGATTTGGGAGTCAAATCCCGGGAATGGGGAGGGATGGGGCTGGGGATGGATGGGATCCGTTGGAATCTGGGAACAAACGCTCTCCGTGAATTCCTTGTTCCGTCAGCTCCACAAACCAGGCCTTTCCTGGTGGATCCAGGGTCGGGAGAGCTCCAGAATCCAGGAGCAAACCCCCAGTGGGAGCAGAGCTGCATTCCCAACTTCATCTAAACCCTGGGATTAACTGAGGGTGGCAACAGAGCGCGCAGGGAAATCCCACCTTCGGCTCTGGGTTCTGCCTGCTCCTGCTTTTCCCTGGGGATCCCGGCTCTGATCCGGGTGTGCCGCTTTCCTGGAGCGGTGTCCGAGTGCTGAGCTGTTTGTAACTGCGATTTTCCGCTCTTTCTGGAATGTTTCCTATCCCTGGAGCAGGAAGAGCCGATTAAGAGCTGAGGGGTGTGGCAGGTGTCAGTATTCCATGGGGCAAAGTTCCTTTTCCCTGGAAGGAAGCTGCTCAGGGAGCCAGGAATGTGGGGATAGATCCTAGTCTGAGCTCCCTGGGTTTGGGATCAGGGCTTGGATCGGGAGCTCGGGCAGAACCTGGTGTTTTCCTTAACTGCAGGATTGAAATTCCTGGATCTGCTTCCATGGCTCAGGTGGAGTTCAGCAATGTCATTTAATCTTCCCTACCTTTCCCCCCTCCATGTGATATTCCATGAGGATAATCCCTGTTTTCCCCTCACAGGGACCCTGTTATGGATTTGAAAGGTTGGGATTTGCTGACATTTTGGGGTTTTTTCAATTTCTTCCCAGCTTTGTGTGACATTCCTGAGGGGTGGCGGCCTTGGAGTGTTCCAGCTGCTCCGCAGGGATGGATGAATCTCGGAATCGTGGGATAATTTGGGTTGGAAGGACCTTAGATCCCATCTCATTCCATAGGCAGGGACACCTTCCCCTATCCCACTATTCCACTATGGGGCTGCTCCAAGTCCCATCCAGCCTGGCCTTGGACATTCCAGGGATCCAGGGGCAGCCACAGCTTCTCTGGGAGTTTCAGCCCAGCCCCTCCCCACCCTCCCACAGAAGAATTCCTTCCCAATCCCTTGGATCTACTGTGGCTGCCAGGATTTAATTCCTGATTATTTCACTGATGGGGCAAAGAGGAGATTCAGGATTAAGAAAGGGCTGGAGGGAGAGGAAGAAGCTCCTGGAGCAGAAGCCAGAGCAGATTCTGGGAATGTGGGCTCTTCCAGAGAGTTTTCCAGGTTGCTGTTGGTGCCATGATCCCTGTGAAATTTCCCAGCTGAATCCAGGGAGAACCTGCTCGGAATTCCAGACACCCCTTTGTGGACTTGCTCTGAGGCTCTGAGACACAGGTGGGATAACAGTAAGGATCCAGAGGGGTTTTAATTGGTCTGGAGCTGGGGAGCTTTTTCCTGGTGTGGAGAAAGGGAATTTCCCTGGCCCTGTTTGTCCCTGGCACCCAGGCCGGAGTGTGGGGACACCAAACACCCGCTGGGTCGGGCTGACTTCTTGGAGAACCAGGAGACCCCGACCACGAGTTCCTTCTCCCACAAGCCCAAGATTTAAATGCTTTTTAAAATAACTTTTTCCAGCTTGACGGGTGTTGTTCTATTCCGTTTATTCCAGTAACAGCTCACATCTTGTTTCTCCAGGAATGAGGGAGGAGTGGAAGTGGCAGAGCCTATGGAAGTGGCAGCACTAAATGAAGGCAAAATCAGGTTTCAAAAGGCAAATGGTGGTTCCTGAGTCCAGCTGAAAACTGGGAAAAATAGGAATAAAACCCTTTGGGGTCCTGCTCGTAGCCGATCTCACTCTGGGTTTCAGTAGTCGGGCAAAGGGAGGCAAATGCGGCGCACAAATTCTTCGTATCGGATGGTTCCGTTTGGCCCAACTTTGGCCTCTTTCAGCAGCTCATCGACTGAAAGCAGGAAAATACCGTCAGCATGGAAAATCCAGGATTTGAGGTCTGGGATGTTTTTGTTAGAAATCACCTCTGGGGTCAAGAGGAGGTGGCAGCCAGGAGAGTTTCAAACTGGCTCCATTAACACTCGGATTTTAATTCCATGTAAAATTCTCTGGAGCAGAGATACCCATCTTTTTGAGCTCCTCAGGGGAAAGAGTCACGAATCCAAATGGGTTTGGGGGTTTATTGTGCCCCTTGGAGCCAAATCTCTGACAAACTGGATGGGTTTGGGGGGGAAGGGAAGGGAAGGGAAGGGAAGGGAAGGGAAGGGAAGGGAAGGGAAGGGAAGGGAAGGGAAGGGAAGGGAAGGGAAGGGAAGGGAAGGGAAGGGAAGGGAAGGGAAGGGAAGGGAAGGGAAGGGAAGGGAAGATGGATTTGATTCCTGTGGGAATTGCAGGATACCTTCTTCCTCGGAAAGCTTCTCACCCAGGCGGGTGAGCTTGGCCCGGAGCTCGGGCACGGCGATGACCCCTCTCTTCTGCCGGTCGATCATGGCCAGGGCTGTCAGGATCTCCTTCTCGGGCTCCTCCTGCTTCATCTGCCTGTACATGATGTTCAGGAAGGTGGAGAAGTCCAGCTCTGCGTTCCTATCTGGAAAAGGAAGGGCAGATCCTTTGGGAATGGCTCCATTTGGGGCCAGATCCAGGATTAAGCATCCCCCTCCTCTTCCCCCCCAGTTCCCTTTCCTGGGGCTTCTTCTCCCTGACCTTGGGGTTTTCTTTCCCCGCGCCTGGTCTGGCTCAGGGCACGCCACAATTGGGGTTTTTTCTCCTCAAACCCCATTTATAACTTCGTTCAGTTTGTGCTCCGAACTTGGATCCTGAATTTTTAATCCCCCCCCGCATCCAATCTCACAATTCCTTGGACTTTGTGCTTTGAGTTTTTCTGACAGGCCTGCAGCTGAGCATCTTTCTGTGCTCTCCCCCCTCTGCTGCCTGGCCCAGACAGTTTCCCAACCTCAAAATCCATATTAATACGTTTGTCTCCCACTTTTTTTGGGGATTTTAATGGCACTGTTTTAACCTGTGGGCTGGATTTAGCACATCCCAACCGCTCTGGGTAGATGTTCCCTTCTGACTGTGCCTGGAGCATCCTGACTCCAGAAAACCCACATTTTCCCACCCTTAATCCATGTTTTTGGTGGCTATGCCCGTGGCTCACCGATCCTGTGCAAGTGCAGGTGTCTCTGCACCTCCCCTGGTGTGGGGCTGGCTCCCAGGCACCTCATCACGGCCAGCAGCTCCGAGGCTTTGATCTTGCCTTTCTGCTTCTTGTCGTACAGGGAAAAACATTCCTTGAACTCTAATTAAAAACCGAAACTCGGTTACGCCATGTGAGATCCCATTGAGCCCCGCTCCCGCGGCCCGGCGGCCTTGGCAGGATTCCAGCCGGGATCTGATGTCGGCTTCGGGGGTGGCTCCTTTCCAGGAGGGTGATGGGCACGGCGGGAGGACCCCGCCAAGTGCCAGGGGCAATTAAAGCCGAGCCTTGGGAATTGCGGCGCTAATTGGGGCCCTCCAGCCTTGGGAAGCAGGGCTGGGAGGGGAATCGGGAAACTGGAGGATGTTGGTGAAAAGTGATTTTCCTGCCTTCAGGGGGTAGGAGAGGGCGCTGAGGGACAGGGGATGCTGAGGGAAAGCCTCGAGGACTGAGGGGGAGGATGCTGGAGGGGGAGGATGCTGGAGGGGGAGGATGCTGAAGGAGGAGGATGCAGGGAGGAGGAGGATGCTGGAGGAGGAGGATGCAGGGAGGAGGAGGATGCTGGAGGCGGAAGATGTTGGAGCTGGAGGAGGCCGAGCTCTCCCGCATCTCCCCCTCTCATCCCGCTCGCCCACGGCCTTCCCACTTTTCCAGCAGCAAAGCCCGGCTTGCAGCTGACCTAGATACGGCCGGGAGCTCTCACGCCCCTTCCCACCCCGCTCCCAGCGCTCCCGGCTGGCTCCCTCCTGGTCCCGCTGGGCGCTGCCGGACGAGTTGTGCTGAGCGGGGAAAATCAGCCTGGTTCTGTGCCATCCCCCCGTCCTTGTCCCCGCTGCCCCCTGCCCTCGCTGCTGTCGGGGTGTCGGGGCCCGGGGGTGCCCCGTGGGCGCTCCGGGGATGCTCCGGGGGTGCCTCGGGGGTGCCCGCGGGGTCCGTGGCCTCCCCTGCCCCGGCCGCCTCCTCCTCCCCTCGCCAATCCCTGCGCGGAGCCGCAGATTATCAGATTTGCCATAATACTCTTATTTCAGCTTTCTTCGGCCATTCCCGGAGCAATCCCAGCCCCCGGCGCGGATCCCCATTCCCAGGGTGGGTCGCGATGGGAATTTGGATCTCCTGTGCCGCCTCCTTCCTCCTCCTCCTCCTCCGCTCCCACGGCACCAAAACCCTCCAGGAACTGGGATGAGGCACCTGGAATTTCTCCCGGTCCCTGTGGGATTGGGAGGGGCCGGTCCCTCTCTGCTGGTCCCAGTGCAATCGGTGCAGCATTTTAGTGGGACTGGGGAAATTTCCCTGTTTTCCGAGCACGCAGATCCCGGGAGAGCCGGGAGGAGGGGGAGTGAGGGAGAACAAGCCCAGACGGAGACATTTTTGGGGGAAATACCATTTTTATACATTTACCATCTTAATCTTGCTAAGTAACCCCCGGCCCAGGACAAACCCGCACTCACCATTAATTTGATCCTGGGACAGAAACTTTGCCTGGAGCAGGAAGGGGAGGAAAGAGGAGAGAGGAGAGAGAGAAAAAACCGAACAGCTTTAAAATCTGATTTAGGGGCGCAGAGAGAAGGGTCGGCTCCGCCCGCAGCGCGTCACTCACCATGATTTTGGGGGCGATCCGCGGGGTTTAGGGTTCCTGGCAGGAGCGGAGGCGGCTGCTGCCACTTCTGCGGTTGATTAAGGGCTAAAGTCCGGCAGCCCCGGGCGGAGGCGGCCGGGCTGTAATAAATACCCGCTGCCATGGCTACGGGGCCTGAGCCTGCTGCTCCCAGCGCAGCTCCTGCTCCTCCCGGGGAAAGGGATCTTCCCGAGCCTCGGGATGGGGCTTTGGGGCTGTTTGGGGCCGCGCTACTTGGGCACAGCTTTGGTAATCCCAAAGAGACACACTGAGCTTTGCTGCCGGGAGAGGAGGAAAATCCAGCCCCGCTGGAATTTTCTGGGGCCTCTGGGGAAGGGTGAGGGGGATTTATGGATCTTCAGGAGGGTTTGTAGGGGATGGAGGTCCGGATGTGCCCCTGAAACACTCACGGACAGGTGGAGAAGGTTTAAAAGCTCTCTGAGGTTTTATTTATTAGGATTGAATACCCAGAGGGGGATGAAGCACCTGGAGCCAGGCGTGGTGGACAGCCAGACCCACGGACAAAATATTTACTGGCCACACACGGACTGGACCCTTCCCGGTGACCATCCAAGGTCCCTAAACCCGCTGGGATGGAGCTGCTCCCTCCAGCGCTTCCCGTGAGTCACCGAGCTTCTCCCACGTTTTTATTCCGTGTTTCCCTGGGAACTTTCCTCCTTCCCCCACCGGGGCTGCGTCACGCCAGCTCTGACAGGGATTGTTCAGACCTGACGGGTCCCGGGGATGCAGCGGGAGCTGCGGGAGCTCCATCCCCGCCGCTGGAGAACGGGGAGCTGCCCAGGCATCTGATGCTCCTTTTGGGCCGCGTTTTTGGGGAATTCTGAGGAATTCTCATGTCTGAGCGAGAGCTGGAGGTGCTGCTGCACAGACCCTTGAAATTCATGCCCTGCCTGATGGATTTTGGGGCCGTTTGTGGGGAATTGGCCCTTTTGTGAGAGCAGGAGGTGCTGCTGCACAGATCCCTGGCGTTCAGCCCTGCCTGATGGATTTTGGGTCATTTGTGGCGAATTTGTCCCTGAGCGAGAGCTGAAGGTGCTGGTGGAGAGACCCCTGGAGTTCAGCCCCTGCCTGATGGATTTTGGGGCCGTTTGTGAGGAATCCTGAGGAATTCTCATCTTTTGAGCTAGAGCTGAAGGTGCTGCTGCACAGATCCCTGGATTCAGCCCCTGCCTGATGGATTTGGGGCCGTTTCTGGGGAACTGGCGTCTCCTACCCCGTTCCTGTGCGGGGCAGCGCGGGACCAGCCCCGCGAGGCTCCCTGGGCTGCAGGGAGCAGCTCCGAGCGCGGATCCCTGCCCGTGGCTGCTCCTCCGGGAGCAGCGTGGGAGGAGGAGCAGCTCCGGCTCCGTGCCGGGAAACCACTCCCATTCCAGGCTGGGATGATGATGGGAATGTCGGGACTCAGCGGGAGCGAGGAGGGATTTGGTGACCTGAGGAAGTCCAGCGCGGAGCTGGGCTGTGGAATCGGGAGGGCAAATCCAGGGAAAGCCACCGTGTTAAATTAACTCCGTTTTTTTGGGGAACCCCGTCCGTGGCCCGGAGTCATGACACAGCAGCTACCGCTGGTCAGGAATTTATTCGAAATACATCAATCTACATTAGAAAAACTAGAGTTCTATTGCCCCCCTCCCCTCCCCTTTCCAAATCCCTCTCAAATATCAAAACTCAGAAGCTCTCCCTGGCCGCGTGGAGGTTGCTCATGTGCAGCGTGTAGAAGGCCCAGGGCTCGGGGATGTAGATCACACCGGGGTATTTCTTCCTGAGGATTTTGTCGTTCCAGAGCCACCCCACCCAGCCCGCGATGAGGAGCAGGGCGATGATGAAGGAGTAGAAGAGGAAGAGCCCGTTGCTGTCCAGCACCAGCCCCTTCCGCTTCTGGTGCATCACCAAAGCCATCATGGCGAAGAAGGTGAAGATGTAGAGGATGAAGATCTGGCCCTCTGTCACCAGGTACCTGCCGAGGAAAAGCACCTCTGGTGACCCTGGGGAGCAGGGAGAGCAGCATTCCCAGCTTCCCTGGGATCTGCTCCTCATCCCGACAAAGCTGTGCTGCTTCCTCTCCCTGATTTATTTTCACATTCCTTATCAGGAACTGAACACCTGAGCTGTGGCCTTGGGAAGAGCATGGATACAGGGAAGCATTCCCAGACGGGAGAAGCTGCTGGGCTCAGTTTGTGGCTGGGATGCTCCAAGGCAGAGCCAGATTCGGGCTCCAATTCGGGGATCTTGTGCTCATTTAGCCCCAAATCCACTGCTGGGGAATGGAAAATCCACTCCACTTCCAGCTGTCTTTGAAGCCAAGGATGGATGTTGTCCTAAAAATATCGTTTGGGAGAAGGGCTCTGACTCCTGGAGCCAGAATTCCAGGGGGAAGGGATTTGCTTTGGATATGCAGGAAGCTGGGGTGTGTCCAGGTGCTCTTTAAAAAGCAGCATCACAAATCCTTCCCGGAGTGGGGAATTCCCCCTTGCTCTGCCCTGCCTGGGAGGCAGCAGGGGAAGGAGGAATTGCACTCCTGGCTCTCCAACCCCACAGAGATCCACCCTGATCCATCCAAAGGAAGTGCAGGGGAGCTGACCAAATCACCTGGCTGATTCTGTCCCAAAGGACTTTCCTGTGGGAAAGCTGCCTCAGCAGGGGGTAGAGGCTGCTGGAAATAGGAACTGGATCAGCCTCATTCCTGAGGCCACGGCAGAGAGAGGAGGCAGTGCCTGAGCACCCCCGGGGAGCTGCCAGGGGCGTCTCCACTGCCCCCGACCCGCTGGGACAAGTGGGAGCACTGCAGGCACCTGGGGACCACCCCAAAATCGCCACGGAATGGCCCGAGAGCAGAGCCGGCACTGCAGCGGGGCCAGCAACGGCAGGGGGTTCCTGTGGCTGCAGGAACCCCCAGACATGGACAGGAATCCGGCTGGGTGGCCCTGGATTGTCCTGGGTGGCCCTGGGGTTGTCCTGGGTGGCCCTGGGATTGTCCTGGGTGGCTCTGGGGTTGTTCTGGGTGGCCCTGGCACTGTCCTGGGTGGCCCTGGGGTTGTCCTGGGTGGCCCTGACGCTGTCCTGGGTGGCCCTGGGGTTGTCCTGGGTGGCCCAGACGCTGTCCTGGGTGGCCCTGGTGCTGTCCCAGCTTCCAGAGATTGAAGTGGCTACAAATTTCCATGAGGTTTAATTTGATTTTCCAGCCCTGCAGAGCCCTGGGGAACCCCGGGGAATGGAGAAGCTCTCCTGGGGGTATTCCCAGGATACTCCTGGCGGTATTCCCAGGATACTCCTGGCTGTCCCTGGGGGGTTCCCTCCTCACGCAGAGGGGACAGGAGCCACTCACCAGTAGTAGAGGCTGCTGGGCCCCATGAGGAGCATGGCAGCCACGGGCATCCTGCTCTGCTCCGCCACAGGGGTGAAGCAGCCGGTGAAATAGATGAACAGGATCAGGAAAAACGGGATGTACCTGCAAGGATCAACAATTCCCAGCGCTGGGAGGAGCCTGGAATGGGGTTGAACTCGCCCCAAATCCAACCCACACCCAGAGCAGCTCCTGTGCTGAGCCTGGGGAGTCATCTGGGGATGGAGCAGCAGGGGAATCTCATGCTCTGAGACACAAAGGGCCTGCTGAGGGCTGGCTTTGTCCTGGCTGCTCCCAGTGCTCCTGCAGATCAGGAGAACTCCCAGGGTCCGGCAGGAAAAGCCCCAGTTTGCTGATCAGGGCAAATTCTGGGCTCCAGTGCTACCCTGAACAATTCCAGTTGTTCCCTTCCCCAGCTCTGGGAGCCCCGTGCTGGGTCCTGCAGGACAGCAGGACATGGAGCAAAACCCCCCCGAGCCCTTTTTTCCTTTAGAACAACGGGGTTTCTCCCTCACAGCACTCGAGGAACAGCAAGGCAGCCAGGAGAGCCTGAGGGGGAGAGGCTTCCCTGTGCCCTGAGCAGCCCCGGGATTTCCTGGCAGCGGATCAAGGCGCAGCCAGGCCTTCCTGGGGTCTCGGGGTGTTTGGGGCACAGCTGGGGGTGGTGACAGCCAGAGGAACCTTCTCTCCACCTGGACACCCCCTGGAAGGACCAGCTGTTCTCTGGCCCTACAGCTGCCCCATCCCAGAAATATCCCTGACCAGAGGGGATTTTCCAGGGCCCAGATCCACTCTAATCCCCCTGGCCAGCGGAACTTTATCCCCAGCCAGCTTTGGCTCCTGTTTTTCCCCCCTTTAAGCCCTGCTCTGCCCTTCCCCCTGCGCCACCCCAGGCCCTCTGGACTTGCTGGGAATCACTCACCACATGGAGTGCCCCAAATACTCGTCGTAGTAGTAGAGCAGCTCGAAGGAGTCGATCTGCAGCACGGCACAGGGGTTAAACGTGGGGTTAGCAACGAGCACGAGGATCCCACCTTTCAGCAGCTGTATCCTCCCAGCCCAGCCCAGCCCAGCCCAGCCCAGCCTCTTACCAGGGTCTCAGGCTTGAGGTTCCTGATGATGGGGTTCTCCCTGACGGACAGGTGGTGCTGGTACCCGCTGAAGATGAGCCGGTGGTTCACCGAGTCTCCCACCAGATGGATGCTGGCGCCCATCACGAAGGTGATGATGCTGACGTAGACCATGGACCTGGGCAGGGTTTTGGGGGACCTCTCGATGAGCTGGAGGCACAGGGAGGGGGTGAGCGGCTGGAGGGGGCAGCGGGGACACGGCAGCCGAGTTTTGGGGCTTTGGTGCCTCTGCCAGAGCACTCAGAGCAGTTTTTTGATCATAAATGAGCAAAACCCATAAATGAGGGAGGAAAGGCCGTGACTTTCCCAGCTCTGGAGAGGATCGGAAGGTTGGATGTGCCCTCCAGTGGCAGGAGAGCCTCCAGCACACTCTGTCCTCACGCTTCCCTCCCCTTCCGGACACTCCGGGATTCTCCAAGTGAACGTTTTGGAGCTCTTTTCACTTTCTTCCCGAGGGAATGGCATTCAGCTCCTATGGGACGAGCTGTGTTTGACCCCACAGCCAGGAGGAGCTGGGTGCCACAAAACCAGCTGGGGCCACTTTTTGGGCATCACCTCCAGTGCTGGGCTCTCCCTGCCCCATCCCAGGCTGGCTCAGGGCCTGGGACAAGCCTTGCAACAGGAGCAGGAATTCCACGAAGCAGCTCCACACTCAGCCTGCAAAGCAGGGAAGCTCTCTCAACCAGATCCCAGCTCCAGCGGTTTGGGATTGTCCCAGCACCGGGATCAGCCAGGCCCCCCCCGTCCCTAAATCAGCTTTGCAGCCCTCCCCAGGCAGGGAAAAGCTCCTTATTTGTGTTTAATTTTGAGGCTTAACTTTCCCTTTCCCCGTGACTGTGGCACGGACGTCACCGGAGGCCAAGGAGAGCACAAGGTCCTGGAGGGTGGGACACATCCAGGGAAACGCATCCCAAATAACCACTGGAATTCTTCTGTGGATGAGCCCTCGGTGCTGAGCTCCCAGGCAGCAAACGGA
Source organism: Aphelocoma coerulescens (assembly GCF_041296385.1). Lineage (NCBI taxonomy): Eukaryota > Metazoa > Chordata > Aves > Passeriformes > Corvidae > Aphelocoma > Aphelocoma coerulescens. The sequence goes on from NC_091024.1 coordinate 12,025,505, forward strand.
GCCCCCAGCCTGCAGAAATCGCCTGGGAAGGGCCAGCTCCCACATCCTGGATATTCCCATTTTTCCAGCAGCGTTTAAAGTCTCCCAGAATCTCGGGAGAGAATTGTTTCTGTCTCAGGCCATAATTCAATTCCCAGCTAATGAGGGTTAAAATATATTTATAATTGCTTTCTCCTAAGTGTTTCACAGGGAAGGGTTCCTAACGATCTGACAGAACTTAACCTCATGAATGGTTTATGGGATCCAGAGGCTGGCAGCTGGAGCCAGATAAATTCCAGCTCCAGACACAATTCCAGTGTCAAAGACCAAGTGTAATTAAGCCCTGAACAATTTAGAAAATCCACTCTACTTCCAGCTGTCTTTGAAGCCAAGGATGGATGTTGTCCTAAAAATATCATTTGGGAGAAGGGCTCTGACTCCTCCTGGAGCCAGAATTCCAGGGGGGAATGATTTGCTTTGGATATGCAGGAAATTGAGGGGTGTCCAGGTGCTCTTTAAAAGGTGGCATCACAAATCCTTCCCGGAGCAGGGAATTCCTCCTCGCTGGCAGGAGTTTGGAAATAAGCAACATCCTAAAAACCTCAGAATCTTTGCAAAACTGGGAATGGGAAAGGCCTGAACATTCCCAGGGTTACCTTCAGCAGCAGGAAGGGTGTGATAACGTTGTAAGCCATGTGGAAATAATCCCCAGCACTGGGCTTGTTCAGAGGAAACCATTCCAGAGGGAGGATAATCTGAGGAGAGAGGGAAGAGCAGGACATCCATGATTATGGGTGAGGGACAGGGAGAGGGAGAACATCTGGATTGCTTGGGAATGGTCAGCTGAATTGCAGGGGCCTGGTAGGGACCAAGCTGGGCAGCTCTTCTTGGAGCAAACTTCCCAAAAACCACCCTCTGGAAGTTTTCACTCCTATCCCTGCCTGGTGCTGGGAAGCTGTGGGGCCAAGGAAGGCATTTGGGATCCTGCAGCTGTGGATCTTCCTGAACCTCCTGCTGGCTTCCAGCTAGAGAAATTCCATTTAAATGGAACAGTCACTTCTGCCTGCTCCAGCTGGAAGCTGCAGCCCCAAGCTCCGGGATCCAGGCAAGGAACAGGGAAGAGCAGGAGGAGCCTCCCAGGTCCCTTTCGGTGTGAAAACAAAGGTGTGGAGAGACAACAGGGAACAGGATTCCTGGGAGACTGGGGCTGGCTCGGCCCCAGTGACACCAGAACAGGGTCCCAGCTCCTCCAGGACAGGGACAGCCCTGGGGACCGCCTGGCCCTGTGCCCTCACTCACCATGGCAATGGGGCGCCCGAAATCCAGCACCCAGTTCTGCAGGGTGAAGTAGAACCACAGGTCCAGGTGGAACGGGGACGTCTTGAAGGTGTCCTCGGCCTTCACTGCCCCGTGCCTGGAGGGGACAGAGGGACACGAAGCCGTGGAGCAGCTCTGGGAGGAGGCAGAGCTGTTATCCTGTGCTTCCCTGGCTCTGGGATCTGCGGGATAACCAAGCTGAGGAGCAGGCAGGACAGAGGAGCACGGAGCTGTTGCCATCCCTGACCCGTCCCTGTGGGAAGACTCTTCCTGGTCTCTTCAGCAAGGTGAAAAGTGCTGAACGAAGTGCAACTATTTTTAACTTTTGCATGATGAAGCAAAATCCCAACTCCCAGGAGTTGAGCTGAGTGCTAAAAATGCAGCCATGCCCGGTGGAATTCCAGCACCGGGATGCTCAGGATGCACCATCACCTTCAGCTCCTGCACCGAACATCCTCTGCCTCTGCAGAGGCCGGATCCAACCCCGCTGGAGCCTTTCCATGAAATACCTCTCCAGCACCTTCCCGTCCCTCCAGGTAAAGCGGATCGATCGCTCTCCTGGTGCTGAGACCAGAACGGGATCAGCGGGATGAGCCTCGGGCTTGGGCTGCCTGAGCCATGGTCCAAAGGCCATGGAAGGTGTCCCTGCCCATGGAACGAGAGGATCTTTAGGGTCCCTTCCACCCCAAACCATTCTGGGACGGTTCAATGAACCCTGAGAGCTGGAGGGTGAGGATGGGGTACCCTGGGTGAGCTGGGAATGCTGCGGCTCCCTGGAAGGGGCTGTCAAACCCTGGATCGGCTGGAACAACCCAGGTAAGCCGGGATGTCCTGGACAAAGCCGAGTGGGGGAACCTTGTGGGACTCCGACCCTGGGGATGCCCCGGACCCCGCCGCAATCGGCCGCGGTGGTACCCGGGATGGGGCTGGGCTGTCCTGCGGCCGCGGGGCAGGGTGAGCCGGGGGGATGGATGGGGTGAGGATCCGCAGGGAATGAGGGGCGGATTTTCCCGTTCCCAGCCCCCCCGAGCCCCGGCCGCGCTCACCTGCCCGGGTAGAGCGGCCCGGCGGGCGGGGGGGACCCCGGGGCCGCGGCCGGGAACGGCCGGCGCCGCGCCGAGCCCTGCATGAGCCCGGCCGGGGCTCCGGCCCCGCTCCCGGAGCCGCTGCCGCTGCCTGTCCCGGTGTCGGCGGCGCCGCCGGTGCCGCTCCCCGCTCCCGGCCCGGCCCGCGGAGCAGCGGCGGCTGCGCGGGGGCGGCCCCGGGCCCGCCCCGGGGCGGGGGCAGCGCGGGCCCCGCTCCCCGCAGCGCTCCCGCTCCGCGGCCCGGCCCGGCCCCGCCGCGCCCGGCGCCGGGAGAGCGGCGGCGTGCCTTTAACCCCGCGTGTGCCGGGCCTGCGGAGCCCCCGGCTCTGATGCGCGGCCCCGTCCCGGGACTGGGATCAGAGCGGGGAGAGGCTGGCAGGGAACGCTCAGGGCGTTCCGTGCAGTGGGAATGAGGAGTGGAGCTCCCCGTGGATCTGGCTGGTAGCCGCGAGCGAACGCTGCTTTTCCCGAGTTTCCGTGTCCCTGGATCACGGCACAAGGCGCATGGACAGTGGGGCCCTTCTCTGTTCCCTGTTCCCGGTTTTGGCTGGATAAATCCATCCGGCTGGGGTGGCTCACAGGCAGGGGAAGTGGGAGGCAGGGAGGGATTTACACCTTTCGGGACTAAATTTGTGCTCCCTGGGATTTTTGGGTCTGAATCGGGAGCTGCATCCTGCCATGGGCAGTGACATTCCCCCAGGACTACCCCAGGGTGCTCCAAGCCCCATCCAGCCTGGCCTTGGACACGTGCAGGGATGTGGCAGCCACGGCCAGGGCCTCACCGCCCTCAAGTAAAGAAGGTTGGAGGCACCAAACCCCTTTGGCTCCTGGGCAGCTCGAGGGCTTGGTTTGGGCACGGAGGCTCCAGCATCCCTGGGATGGGAGCTCTGTGTGACCACTCCCTGTCCCCGTTCCCTTGGATGTGCACAGTGTGACATGGAATGGTAACAGGACAATCACTGGGAGCTGTGCCTCAGCCTTCCACTGAGGAACTGTGGCCTGGAATTCCGGGAGCTGGTCCCACCGGAGCTGAGGGGGCTCCCAGAAGAAGCAGAACTGAGATTTTGGTCCCTCACGAGGAGCAGTGGCAGCGGAACACGGGTGGCACCTGGGAAAGGTATCCCTGGAAAGTGGAGGAGATCATCGAGATAACGGAGCCAGGTTCCACTTAATCTTACCAGGACCCTGCTTGTCACCCTGTGCTTGACACGGGTACGTGGCTCTGAACAGCTGATCCTGGGAGCCAGGGCTGACCACAGCCTGCCTCGTGTCCCCTCGTGTCCCCTGGGCTCTGGCTGCTGCTCCATGAATAATGCACATCCCACAAAGAGCTGCGGCTCCGGTTGCAGGACTCCAAATTAACAATTAATGGGGCTGAGACCGGATCCCCCACAGGACAATGGGGCGGCAGACGGGGCCCAGGGCGGTGTCCCCTTACTGCCGGTGGCTTGTGTGGCCATCCCGGCGTGGGGCACCTCCGGAAGGGCTGCCAGCAGCCAGGGAAGGTGGCCCAGCAGGGGGTGGAGGTGACAGGTGTGTGACAAGGTGATGGTGTCCTCAAAACCAGAGATGAGGGTCCTGCGTGTGCTGGGGACGGGCACCATGGGCTGGGTGGGGTGAGGGCATGGGCGAGGTGATGGGAACTGCTGGTCTGGCTTGAAAAACCCAAACCGAACCAAAGCCAGCCCAACCCAACCAACCCAGCCCAACTAAACCCTGCCCAGCCAGCTCAGCCCGACCCAGTCCAGCTGAGCCCAGCCCGGCCCAGCCCAATCCAGTTGAATAAATTCCAGCCCAACCCAACGCACCCCACCCTCGCTCTCCACACCTTCCTGACAGGAGGGGGCAGCCAGGGAGGGTCAAGCTCTGCTCCCAGGGAACAGGGGATGGGATTAGAAGACATTTTCTTAAACTGCACCAGCTGAGGTTCACGATGGATTTAGGTTGGACATCAGGAGGAGTTTCTCCATGGAAAGGGTGGCCAGGCCTTGGCAGGGGCTGCCCAAGGAGGTTTAGAGTTCCCGTGCCTGGAGGTGTCTTAGGAAGGCCTGGATGTGGCACTCAGTGCTCTGGGCTGGTGACAAGGTGGGGATTGACACATTTGGACTCGATAGCCTTGGAGGTCTTTTCCAACCTCAGTGATCGTGCAGTGGAAATGCGGATTAAAAGCTGAGGCGGTGACATGTGCGGCCTAGCAGTTGTCTGTGTTACTGTGTTTTGTTGCTCGCTGTGGCGCTTGGGGACAGGCTCGGCGGTGTCCTGGCGGTGCTGCCTTGGCCTCGGCGGTGTCCTGGCGGTGCTGCCTTGGCCTCCATGCTCTGGAGCGCTTTTCCAGCCTCGCTATTTTTGGGATCCCGTCACCGCGAGCCCCGGAACGGCCGCGCTCGGCCGCTGTTGCCGGGCGGCCCCGCTGTGGGATCGCGGCGCTGCGGAGCGGTTCCGGGGCGGAGCGCGGCGGTGCCGGCCGGGCCCGCGCTCCGGGCGGGGGGGGCCGCGCCTTCTGCCGGGCCGCGGCTGCGCTCCCGCCGGGGCCGGCGCGGCGCGGGGGGCGGCTGGCCCCGGGGCGGCCGCATGTGCGCCCCGCGGGGCGCCGCGCCAGGACGGAGCGGGCCGGGGCAGAGCCGGGCCGGCCCGAGCGGGGCCGTTGCGGGCGGCGGGGCCGCGCGGAGGCGGAGGCGGCCATGGAGGGGCTGGCGGGGTACGTGTACAAGGCGGCCAGCGAGGGCCGCGTGCTCACCTTGGCCGCGCTGCTGCTGAACCGCTCCGAGAGCGACATCAAGTACCTGCTGGGCTACGTGAGCCAGCACGGCGGGCAGCGCTCCACGCCGCTCATCATCGCCGCCCGCAACGGGCACGCCAAGGTGGTGCGGCTGCTGCTCGAGCACTACCGCGTCCACACGCAGCAGACCGGCACCGTCCGCTTCGACGGGTACGTGCGGCCCGGCCGGGACAGCCCCGGGCGCGGCCACGGCGGGGCGGGCAGGGCCTGGGCTGAGGGGAGCCCGCTCCGGGAGAGCGGGGCTGGGAGGGCCGTGTGGGCCTCTTGCGGCTCGCGCTGCTCTGGGGCTTGGTGGGGCTTGGGAGCCCTCTCCAGCTCAGAGTATTCCGTGACCTGATGGTCCTTGCGGGGTCCTTCCAGCTCAGCGTTCTGGGACTTGGTGGGGCTTGTGTCCCTCTTTCAACTCAGGCTCTTCTGTGACTTGGTGGACCTTGTGCATCTCTTCCAACTCGGACTATTCACTGACTTGATGGACCCTTGTGGGTTCTTCCCAACTCAGAGTATTCCGTGACCTGATGGTCCTTGTGGGTCCCTTCCAGCTCTGTATTCTGTGACCCCGGCTATTCCATGATCTCTGACCACTTCCCTGCCCTCCCTGGGCCTCAGCAGATTTCCAGGAGGATCTGTTCCCTGATTTTCCCAGGCACAGAGGGGAGGCCTTCCTTTCTGCTGTTTTTAGAAGTGAATTCGTGACATCCACACCTGAACATTGCGTGGGTGTCGGAGACCACAATGAGGTCACAGTTTGGTGATTTTGTGATAAAAATGCCCGTGTGGTTGGAGATCCCACCTGACGCTTTACAAGCCTTTTCCATTTAGGAATTCCCCACCTGAAGCTGTGGACAGGATAATATTCACCACAGCCCAGAGAGGCTCTGCTGGGCCAGAGTGGCTTTTCTGGGACATTTTTGCTGCTGCAGGTGACAGTGGCATCGGGGAGGGGTTCTCACACATTTTTACATGCAGAACCCCTTCCCTGGGTGGTTTGATTTTTATTCCTTCCTTTTCCCTCCCAGCTGTTAATTTTTTTCCCGAGCAGAAGCGGGTTGAGAATTCCTGGGGTGAGCTTTGCCCCGAATGCAGCTGGAGGAAAGGCAGCACATGCTCTGCCGCTGGATGTTTGCCTGGCTGGGGTGGGGGTGAGTTTTCCAGAGGCCGTGCCTGGCACAGATGAAAGGAGGAGTTGTCTGAGGCACAATGGATGCACTGGAGAGGAGGAGAGGAGAGCTCGTGTGATCCCCAGGGATGGTTGTGCCTCAGATAAGGTGGCTCAGCAGCTCCTCGCCTTTGGGCTTTTTGCTTGGAACCTCAGCACACCAACAAATCACCTCGTGCTCGTTAACAAATCCTCTCTCCTGACTCTCCCACCGCTTTAATGCGGAAACATTGTAGTGGGATCATTTACGAAAATCAGGAACTTCTTACTTGGAGTTCTCTCCGCGATCTTAAAGAGCCTCTGGAGGTGTTGGATTTGCAAACAGCCACAGCTGTTGCTGTTTTGGTACAAGAACTTCACCAACTGATTAAAAAGCACTGTGAAAGTGAAATTTAAGGTGAACTTTTATGATATTTTAACTCTGGGGAACGTGGCTGTTTGGGCACATGGAAATATTTGTCTTTCTGTGTGTTTGGGGCGTGCCTTGAGGGTGTATGAGCACTGCCTGTTTCTTCATAAAATCCTTCAAAAAACAGGGAATGGGAAGGACAAATCCTTTATTTTGTGCACTGGGTTGAGGAATGAAATCAGCTTAAAAGGAGGGATCTGTCCCCTTATTTCCCCTTTGTCTGCGAGGCCGCCGTGTGACACAGATCTGTGGAACAGCCCAGCTCAGAACTTCTGCTTTTCTAGGGTTTATTTTCTTCCTGAGGTTCTATTTGTGTCACCAGGCTGCCAGGCCGGTTCCCGGCGCGGGATCTCGAACACGGAAGCGCTGGCAGATCTGCAACTCAGGGAGAGGGAACAGGGGAGGTGATCAGAAATTTTGAAGCCAGTTTTGCTGCCAGGGCTGTTGCTGGTGTATAAATCTGGGGGTTTTTTTGTGTCAAAATACCCATTTTAAGCTTTCTGTTGGCCTTTAACATGTCACTTTGTGGCACTGAAGTGATAATTTTAGAACTCTTCTTCCCAGGCCTCCCTAAGCTGAGGCTGGAGTTTGTAAATGGGATCTTCAAGGTGGCCAAACCCTTTGGCTGCTTTGAAGCTCCAACTTCCACCGCTCCTTCCCTCAGGAGCTCCGTGTGCTCCGCCAGCCTCATTCCTTGGCCGTGCCGATCCCGGCGAGTTCCTTGAAACCCAGGAACGGGCAGGCTGTAAAATACCTGTTGGTGGCTGGGTGTGGGATGCTTTTGGAAGAGCAAAATTCCCTAATCCCCTGTCCTTGTTCTCCCGTTCCCAGCTTCGTCATCGACGGGGCCACCGCGCTGTGGTGCGCGGCCGGGGCCGGCCACTTCGAGGTGGTCAAGCTGCTGGTGAGCCATGGCGCCAACGTCAACCACACCACGGTGACCAACTCGACGCCGCTGCGGGCGGCCTGCTTCGATGGCCGGCTGGACATCGTGAAGTACCTGGTGGAGAACAACGCCAACATCAGCATCGCCAACAAGTACGACAACACCTGCCTGATGATCGCGGCCTACAAGGGCCACACGGACGTGGTGCGCTACCTCCTGGAGCAGCACGCCGACCCCAACGCCAAGGCCCACTGCGGGGCCACCGCCCTGCACTTCGCCGCCGAGGCCGGGCACCTGGAGATCGTCAGGGAGCTGGTCAAGTGGAAGGCGGCCATGATGGTCAACGGGCACGGCATGACGCCGCTCAAAGTGGCCGCCGAGAGCTGCAAGGCCGACGTGGTGGAGCTGCTGCTGGCTCACGCCGACTGCGACAGGAGGAGCAGGATCGAAGCTCTGGAGCTTCTGGGGGCCTCGTTTGCCAACGACAGGGAGAACTATGACATACTGAAGACTTACCACTATTTATATTTAGCCATGCTGGAGAGGTACCGCGACAGCGAGAACGTCATCGAGAAGGAGGTGCTTCCCCAAATCGAAGCTTACGGGAACAGGTCGGAATGCAGGACCCCTCAGGAATTAGAGTCCATTAGGCAGGACAGGGATGCCCTTCACATGGAAGGCCTCATAGTGCGGGAGAGAATCCTGGGCTCGGACAATATCGACGTCTCCCACCCCATCATTTACCGCGGCGCGGTCTACGCGGACAACATGGAGTTCGAGCAGTGCATCAAGCTCTGGCTCCACGCGCTGCACCTGCGGCAGAAAGGCAACAGGAACACCCACAAGGACCTGCTGAGGTTCGCTCAGGTCTTCTCCCAGATGATCCACCTGAACGAGCCTGTGAAAGCCAAGGACATCGAGAGCGTCCTGCGCTGCAGCGTGCTGGAGATCGAGCAGGGCATGGCCCGCATCAAAACCACCCCGGACGCCGACATCCACACGGCCACGGACAACTATGAGTGCAACATCTTCACCTTCCTCTACCTGGTGTGCATCTCCACCAAGACGCAGTGCAGCGAGGAGGACCAGTCCCGCATCAACAAGCAGATCTACAACCTGATCCACCTGGACCCGCGCACGCGCGACGGCTCCAGTCTGCTGCACCACGCCGTCAACTCCGGCACGCCCGTGGACGACTTCCACACCAACGACGTGTGCAGCTTCCCCAACGCCCTGGTCACCAAGCTCCTGCTGGATTGCGGCGCCAACGTCAACGCCGTGGACAACGAGGGCAACAGCCCCCTGCACATCATCGTGCAGTACCACCGGCCCATCAGCGACTTCTTGACATTGCACTCCATCATCATCAGCCTGGTGGAGGCCGGCGCCCACACGGACATGACCAACAAGCAGAAGAAGACCCCCCTGGATAAAAGTACCACCGGGGTGTCCGAAATCCTCCTTAAAACTCAAATGAAGCTGAGTCTCAAGTGCCTGGCTGCCCGCGCCGTGCGGATCTACAACATTAGCTACCAAAACCAGATCCCCAGGACTCTGGAAGAGTTTGTCCAGTTCCACTAGGCCGTGTCCAACCTTTTGTGGTGGTGCTATCCCGGGACGACAGCAGAATACACCCGTGTCCATGAAGTTGTTTTTCTCCATTCCTTTGGTTTTGGGTTCCTCTGGATTCCGTCTGCGGCCGCGGTTCTCGGGTGGAGATGGTGGAGGGCGGGGGCGGCAAAAACCACGTCGTTGTCCTGTCGTTGAATCTGATGTGTGAGATTTTGGTCCTTTCTTTTTCCGATTAAAAGAATCGCTTTTTAGCTCTTGGTTTTCTAAACAACACAAAAAGAATCCCCCAGGTAACTCCTGTCGAATGTTTCGTGTCCGATACTCACGAGTCGCAGATTGGATTGAAACTCCTCGCGGTGAGGTGGGGAAAAAAAAAAAAAATTGGGAATTCTGTGGGAGTTGGTTAAAAGTGGAGTTGTCCACACCCAGAACAGTGCGTTGCTCTCATACCTCACCGTGCTTTTATGCCTTTCAGTTCATGCTGAAGATGTTGGTAACGTTTTAAAAGTTGTGTTTGGATTCGGAATTCCGTTTTTGAGCAGCAGTTATCAGCAGCTACGGACGCGAGGGACGCTCCGTTAGGAAGTGCAGGTGGAGATGCAGCTCTGAGGGGCTGAATTCAGTTCTTACCAAGCTCTTCACTGACACTGCTCCAGTAAGTATTGAATAGCCTATGGACAAAAAACTTCCACGCTGACCGAAAATAACCAGAATCATCATTTGTTTTTCTGTAGCTCCGTCGCTCCTATCCACACATCATGCATGGATCCCTAGAAACTGGGTAGGGAGTTGGTGTTTGTGTGTGTCCCAACATTTCAAACTGCTTTTAACTTGGGTTTTTTTCTGTTGTTTCAACGCTCAACACGCACCTTTCTTTGACTCAAAGTCTGTCCAACTGCACTCTTGGATTCCAGATGCTGGATCTTCCTAACGGAGCAGTCTGTCGCCAAAGAGAGTCTTCCTTGAACCTGGCTTTTCCAAGAAGCATTGGAGTCTGTGCCTCCCTGAATTGGACTCGAGGATTTTTCATGGTTTTTACTCCTTCCAGTAGGAAAATCTCTTCTTAAAACTGATTTTTATGAAATTCTCCTCTCATCAACCTCTTTGCTGATGAGCGAGTGATTGTACGGGAACGTTGTTGCTTGAGAACTTTGGGAGAAGTGGCAGATGCTCCGAGAGGAAAATGTCACTTGTTGGGACAGGCTCCTGAAACCTCTGTTCCTTTCCCACGCAGCTTTTTAACCGTCAGGATGAACGAATGTTCCGTAGGGGTTTTTTAAAAACAATCTGGGTAGAACTTTCAGGCGAGATTTGGGCACACGTTTCTATTTGTATGACAAAGAAATAAACATTGAATGTGGAATTTGCTTGGAATTCCTGATTCTTTTGCAGGGCTGAGCGCTGGGTGCTGTCTCCTTCAAGGGAGAAGCTTTAGGATCAGGTTTAGGATCAGGTTCTCCTGAGAAGCTGTGGCTGCCGCATCCCTGGAGTTGTCCAAGGCCAGGTCGGAGCAGTCTGGGAGAGTGGAAGGTGTCATTTTCCTGAGGAGAGGATTCCAAAGCAGCAGTGAAATTCCTGGCAGTTGATTCCCAAGCACTTCCAAGAGGAAGTGCTGTGGGCAGAGCAGCTGATGGGAAAGGTGTGTCCCTCGTTGTTACCTGCTTCCCAATGAATTCCTGCTGCCTGATGTCATGGAATGCTGTCCTGCCACCTTCCCTGTGCCACCAAAAGCTCTTGGCAAAGGAGAGGGAATACCTGTGGATGCAGCAAAGTCCATCCCAGCCTTTGGAATCCCGGGACCTTCTCCATGATCTGGAATTTTCTTTCCAAGCATTGTGAGGTTGCCCTTGCTCACTGTTACTTAAAGCTCCTGATGAAATTCCTTGGAGCCTCCAGGTGCTGTTTTCCCTGGGAAAAGCACGGAGCGAGGTCCCCGTGCCGGGAGGAGCCGGGTGGTGCCCGGGGTTGGGATGTTGTTGATGGAGTGGGATCAGTGCTGGGAGAGCTCCGGGAGAGGCAGAAATAAACCCGGCCCAGCTGAGCCCAGGCCGGGCTGGGAGCTGAGCCAGGCCTTGGAATCCCGATCCCGCTGTCCCGAGGGATCCAGAGGGACAGAGCCACCCGGGGGCTGGGGACAGCCGTGTTCAAACCCCGCCCTCGCTGCTGCCAGGGCTCCCAAGGTCCTGACGTGCCTGGAAATCCAGCATTCCCACTGCTTCCTCGGGAATATCTGAGCAGGCGAACGGGAGGTGGGGCAGGTGCATCCTGAGCTCCACAGAAATGTGGGAATTGTGTCCTGCACTGTTCCCAGGGATCCGTAGGGAGAGGTGCGGCCTCGGCACGGCGCGGGATGGGCGCCGGGCACTGGGAGTGGGCAAGGAGGGTGGGAATTAAATATAAATCCATTTATATTCTATTATATATAGGATATACATAGCATATGCTATATATAGCATATATATATATATGCTATATATAATATAGCATATAAATTTATATTTATATTTAATATTCACATATTAAAATTATATCTAGATATATATTACAAATCCATAAAAGATATATATGTATATATATGCACACACATATATTTTATATATATACACATATATATTATATATATGCATATATATGAGACATATATAAATATATATACATATATAAAAATATAGAAATAAAATATATAAATATTTTATATTTATAGATATTTTAGATAAAAATTTACATTAAATATATAATATATCTTAATATATATGTAATATTTTATATTTTCTATAAATATATAAATTAAAAAATATAAAATCTATATAAAATGTATATGCATATATGAGTGTGGGTGTAGACATATGTCTATAAATATATACATATAAAATACATCTATGCGTGTGCACATATATATAAAACAGCTACAATTATATTTATTACAGGGAGTTATATATATCTCATGTATATATAAAATATATATATATATACACACACACACATATATAAAAATACCCAGAGTGCTCCCAGCACAGCATCCGCTGTGGTCACTGGAAGGCTTGAAATGCTGGCTTTGACTCATATACATATACATATACATATACATATACATATACATATACATATACATATACATATACACATAATATCTATAAATGCATATAAATATCTAAAAATATATATAAACGTGTGTGCGCCCGTGTAGATGCACCTTCACACACAAGCATATAGACACTCCACAAACTGTCATTTATGTATATATAGATATATATTATAATTTTATAGGTATGTGAGAATTTTATGTATATATATATGTAGACACATGCATGTACTCACAACCTAATGCGTCATCTGATAAATGTATATATACACATATACATAATATACATATATACACAGGTGTATATATATATGTATGTAGTGTATACGTATATAGAGAGAGAACACATGAACACACAATACATGTATATAAGGCATATATAAGTATATATTGTTTATATACATATATAGTACAAAATATACATTTGTAGCGTACATAAACATATATATACACCAGTTATATATAGAACTATATGCTCTATATACCTGTATATCTCTATATATGTACACGAGATAGAGATATAGATATATATACAGAGTATATAGAGTATATAGTCCTATATACACTATGTCTATATCGCTATATATCTGTATCTATATATCTATAGCTATAGCTATAGCTATCTATATCTATACATCTTTATCTCTCTATATACTATATAACGTACTCGGTATAATATATAGAATATGTTATATACAGCACATAAATATACCTCTGTGTGTATATGTTTATATATATGGATGTATATGCATATATTTTTATATACAATATATAGTACAAAAAATATATATGTACGTTTATATGGTACATAAACATATATATACACAAGTTATATATAGAACTCTATATACTCTATATATTTATATATATGCACACGAGATGGTATATATAGGACTATATACTCTAAATATCTATATATATGCACGAGATAGCATATATTGAACAGTATACTCTGTATATCTATATATCTATATATATGCACATGAGATAGCACATACAGAACTCTGTGCTCTATATACTCTATATGTCTATATATATGCACACAAGATAGCACATATAGAACTGTATGCTCTATGTATAGGTCTATATATCGATATCTATCTCTATATCTCTATATCTCTATATATCTCTATATCTCTGTATCTATATCTATATCTATCTCTCTATCTCTCTATCTCTATCTCTATATCTCTATATCTATATCTATCTCTCTCTATATCTCTATATCTCTATATCTCTATATCTCTATATCTCTATATCTCTATATCTGTATCTCTATATCTCTATATCTATATCTATATCTATATCTCTCTCTATATCTCTATATCTCTATATCTCTATATCTATATCTCTATATATCTATATCTATATCTATATATCTATATCTATATCTATCTCTCTCTATATCTCTATATCTCTATATCTCTATATCTATATCTCTATATATCTATATCTATATCTATATATCTATATCTATATCTATCTCTCTCTATATCTCTATATCTCTATATCTCTATATCTATATCTCTATATATCTATATCTATATCTATATATCTATATCTATATCTATCTCTCTCTATATCTCTATATCTCTATATCTCTATATCTATATCTCTATATATCTATATCTATATCTATATCTATCTCTATATCTCTATATCTCTATATCTCTATATCTCTATCTCTATATATCTATATCTATATCTATATATCTATATCTATATCTATATATCTATATCTATATCTATCTCTCTATATATCTCTATATCTCCATATCTCTATATCTCTATATCCCTGTATCTCTATATCCCTGTATCTCTATATCTATATCTATATCTATATCTCTATATCTATATATCTATACATATCTCTCAATATACTGTATCTGTAATATACTCTGTGTAATATATATAGAATATATTCTATAGAGCACATAAATATACCTCTGTGTGTATATATGTTGATATATATGGATGTACATACATATAGTTTTATATCTAATATATATAAAGATATAATTAGTAGTCTATTTCTCACCTATATATGTGTACATATACTCATATTTGTCTATTTATGTGTTTTTATAGATATTCTATATATATACATACAGTATGGGGTATTTTGTTCTCTATGTTGCACACCGTAGTAGTATCTATATTAAATATTATATATATTAAATATTTCCTATAGATAATATAAAGAAATAGGTGTATAATTTAAATAAATATATTTATAGATATTTAAAAAAATATAAATAAATAAATATATTACAGATAATAGATACATAAACGGTCATATATATATTTATTATATATTATAGATAGTCATGTGTGCATGTACATATAAAAATAAATATATATGTGTGTAAATATGCATAAAATATGAAGAAATATATATAAAATATAAAGATAATGTATCTCTTAAAATATATATTCATATATATATAATCATGTATATAAATATGAATATATATTTTGGTAAAAATGTATGTTTATATATATCATATATAAAATATGTTAAAAATAAATATAAAATAATATAAATATATAAAGAATATAATATATAATATATAATATATAATATATAATATATAATATATAATATACAATATACAATATATAATATATAATATAAAAATATAATATAGAATATAGAATATAGAATATAGAATATAATTATATCATGTTATATATTATATAATATATAAATATATAAGAATATATGTTTATATTTATATATAATATGTAGATAATATGCATGTGTATTATATGTATATTTTATTATATATAGTATATTATATATAGTATATAATATATATCCTATATATCTTATATATATTATGTATAAGATATATTTATATACATTTATATATTTAAAATATATAGATACATAACTATATATATATATAAATACATATGTTTATATATTTTAAGATATAATATGTATATAATATATATTAAAAATATAATTTTTACATATAAATACACATCTATTAAAAAATATATATTTTTATGTACATATATATTTAGGATTTCCCGGAGGATCCTGCCCATTCCTGGCTGCTCTCCAGCTCTTTCCCTCCGTGTGCAGGGATCCAAAGCCTGGGAATGCGGGAAGGAAGGAGGGACGCTGTGGGATCCGCCAGGACAGGAATCCCAGGATTTGAGCTCTCCGGGGTATCCCTGCACCCCAGCGGGACCCCTGAGCTCCCAATCCATCAGAAACTCGGACATGCAGAATTCCCACTCCGGCTGAGGATGGAAAACTGCTTTTGGGAGGTTTTTCCCCACATTTTATACCAAGTTTGGGGCTCCCAAAGGCTTCATCCGACTGCTCATCCCACCTGAGAGCATCCCTTCAAAACAGCCTGGAAAAGCTGCCCATGCCACAGAAATAAAGGATGGGAAAAGTCTGGGATCCATCCTCCTCCCCTGATCCCAGAGGGATGGGAGCAGCCCCGCCTCGTACCCGTGGAAGAAGGGAACAGACACCAGGAATTTTTAAAATACCATATTTTTAATCCTTAAAAAATACCAGGACAGTATTTCCCGAACCTCATCCCGCATCCAGAAACATCCACTTCCCTTTCCTCCATAAAATTAATATTAGCATAAATAATTCTGCTATGCCAGGGACACATTCCTGCCCTTAGATTCCCATGATTTCCATGGCTCCAGCTATGTACAGGTATGATACAGGTGGGGGCCCTCGCTGGCCACCAGCTCCCCAAACTGCTCTGCCGGGATGAAACTCATCAAACTGCTTTTAATTAATCAATTAATTTTTTTAAAAAACTATTTTTATTTTTTTTTTCCCCCCAGGATTTTTCTTTTTTTTTTTTTCCCCCCCCTCCTTTCCTTCCTATTTTTGGAATAATTATGTACAGCTGGACACCCGAGATTTGCATTAAGGTGCTTGAAATCCCAACAATTTCATTCAGTGCATTCAGACTAATTAAAGCCTCCTCTTAATTACTCCGCTTAACGAAGGCAGTTTGAGAGCCGTGGCCAGCAGAGCCCGGGATTTGCTGTGGCTGCACCACGGGAGGGAGCAATCCATGGGGGTTTTTTTGGGATATTATTATTATTGTCAGGAGTTTTCCAGCCCCGCATCAGGGACGCCTCACATCGGTGTCCCCTCGTCCCCGCTGCTGCCACCTCCGTGGAATCCCACTTGGAAGCTCCGAGGAGGAGATTTTGGGGAATTTCCCGTTGGTTTGAGGGGGTTTTGATGGCTTTTAGGTGCTGTCCCACAAGGGGTGTTTGCTCATCCCGCTGCAAAGCCAAGCTCAGCCCCCAAATCCCTCGGGATCCCGGGAATCCCGGGCTCCGGAGCTGGGAAGGGGCTCCTGGCCCCAGCAGTGTCACTCCATGCCTTGGGAATTCTGCTCCCGCTCCGCCTCTCGCCGGCGGCTCCCGCTCTTGAAAAACCCGAGCTGTGGGGAGGGAAGAGAAACAAAACCCTACTGTTATCCCAGGAGCTTGCCTTCAGTGGGAGAGTAGCTGGGAGTTGACCCTGGATATAATTTATATGGAAAAGGAGATTTTGGAGGAGTTTTTGGGGGCTTTGAGGGGCTCGTGAGGTGCTGGACATGGAGCCGAAGGGTCCCTCCATGCATGGAATCTCCAAAACTCCCCCAAAAGGTGTGGCCTAAGGGCTGCTCACCTTCCAGAGCGCCAGGACGAGCAGGGCCAGGAGCAGGAGACCTCCGAAGGTGCTTCCCAGGATGATCCAGATGGGAATCTGCGACTCCTCGGCCTTGGAGATCTCAAAAGTGATCTGAAGGAAAGAAAAAAGCACTGCAGATTCCAGGCAGGGATGGAGGGGAAAAGGGGACAGCGGGAATGCTGAGCACCCCTTCCTTTGGGAATGCTGCACCAAAGATTTGGCTCAGTTTTCCCTGCGGAATCCGGTGATTCCAGGATTGGAGCTCGGCTCCAGCCACGGCTGCCCCGCGTTTCTCCAGACCTCGGTGCTCAGCCTGAGTCACTCCAGCCCTTCTGCTATCCACAGGGGTTTTCCCAGTGGGATCAGGGCAGGGTGTGGCAGCATCCCAAAGCTCCAAATCCCACAGTCACCTGGCGGCTGGGATCCTCCTCCCGGAAAATGAAGGGGCTCCGGAAGCGCCGCTGGAGAGCGGCGTTCATGGTGAGCTTCAGTGCCTTGAACTTCAGCTGCACGGAGAGGACCAGGATGAGCATCCCACATGGAAAAGAAGCCCCCATTCCCAATGGGATCCATCCCAATGACAGCAGAAAGGAGGTTTTAAATTAATTAAATTGGCATGGATTAATTAGTTACGGAATGCGATAATCCACGTTGAGGTGCTGTGTGGGATGCTGGATGCACAATCCCACAAGTGGGATAAGTGGCTTTGGGAACAAAATCACCCCCCACATTCCTGGGGGAGGGAAAATCCCCACACTTCCGGGGTGTGGAGGGGATTTCTCCCCCAAATCCCTGTTTTTTGTGGGAGCACTCACTGCTTTCAGAGACTTCATCCACAGATTTCCACGCAAGTGCAAGTTCAGCTCCTCGTTGGGTGCCAATTCCACGTCACAGTCAATGGAAACCACGTCGGAGTTGCTGTGGTTCTGCAGAGGGAAATGTGGGATCATCAGTGGAAAAGGAGGGAGAATCCTGCCGGGATCCATCCCTGGCACACACCGAGTGGGGGAGAATCCCACATTCCCGTCCTTCTGTGTGGCCAAATCCCCATGTTCTTTAAAACTTTTTAAAACCTTTTTCAGCCCAAGCTTCCCAGACTTGCTGGGTTTTGTGCTGTTCTTTTCCTCCAAGCTTTCCCCTGGAAAAGAACGATCCCAATCTTTGGGAGCTGGAGGCTCCCCTCGCTCCCCATCAGCCCCGAGTATTAATGGGGTTTTATTTGCAGTGGCTGAGAGGAGAAATAAAAATCAAATGATGGAAGGGCTTCAAAATCCCCTAAAAATTCCAGCATCCACCTGCCCCTCCCATGTCCATGGGCCATCCCTGTTCCAGGTTTTTCCTTGGTTTGGGATATCCTGGAGCCAGGACCAGCCCCGTGGGGGTGAGTACCAGGTGTGGGGTGCGGGACAGGTCCTCCTCCGCCGGGGTTCTCCGGTAGTCAGTGGTGTTCCCCCAGATGCTGCAGGTTGTGTTTTCCTGTGGGAGAAGCCGATGGAATTCCAGCATGGACACAGGGATCGTGGTGACCGCTTCCCTGTGCTCCCATCCCAATGGAATTGGGGATCCCCAGCATCCCCCAGGCTTTGCTGGGGCTGGGATTGAGCTGGGCTCGCTGTGGGATGTGGCTGGAGGAAGTCCTGGAATCCTACTTGAAATAATTCCTGAATTTTGTGCCTCTTCCCAGCAAAACTCAGCCTGGCAGGGAGCCCAATCCCAGATTCCAGCCAGGTGTGCCAGGGTGGCACCGGTGACACGGGGACTCTGCCAGAGCTGCAGCAGAAACATTCCCAACTGAGGGCAAACCCATCCATAAAAACTTTGTCCATAAAAATCCCATCCATAAAAATTCCAGGCTCCTTCCATGGGCTTGGGAAGCCCCGGGATCTGCTCCCAGCCCTCACAGTGCAGGCCCGAGCCTGGAGTTCGTCCCAGGCCCAGCCGCTGCCTCCCAGACCCTCCGGAATTCACTGCACACTGGAGAGAGGTTGGGACTGGGGAATTCCTTGGACTAAACCCTTTGGCCTCGGGGTTTTCCATGTTCCCAGCCAAGGGAATGCTGAAGGATCTCTAGGCACGAGCCAGGTGTGAGCACAGCAGCGTTCCCAAAAGATAGAGGGACATTCCATGGAATTCCTCCATTCCCATCCCTGTGCAGGAGGGATCTATCCATCCAAACCATGCTGGAATCCCATCCTAAACCATGCTGGAAACCCGTCCCAAACCAGGCCAGAATCCCATCCCATACCCAAAACTGGGCTGGAATCCTGTCCTAAACCATGCTGGAATCCCATCCCAAACCATGCTGGAATCCCATCCTAAACAAAACCATGCTGGAATCCCATCCTAAACAAAACCATGCTGGAATCCCATCCTAAACTGGGCCAGAATCCCATCCTAAACCATGCTGGAATCCCATCCCAAACCATGCTGGAATCCCATCTTGAACCAGGCTGCAATCCCATCCCAAACCAGGCCGGAATCCCGTCCTACCTGGTCCACCCGGAATTCCGTGGGCAGCAGGAGCCGGTTGCCCGCGCGGGTGGCCACGGGCACGGTGAGCTTTAGGGTCACCCCTCGCACCGGGAAGAATCCCAGGTTCTGCAGCTGCCAGGGAAGAGCACTGGGATGTGCCGGGATCACGGCATGGGGATCCTGGCTCCCAGGGCAGATCCCAAATCCCGGCAAATCCCTCAGGGATCCAAGTCCTGCTCACCGTGAAGGTGCCGTGGAAGGGGGGCCCGATGGGGTTGGATCCATCCAGGGAATTGTTGGATCGGATCTCGAAATAGTCCAGGCTCGACGTCCTGTGGGACAAGGGGTGACAAAAGGGTTTGTAGGGTTTTCCCCTCTCTTTCCAGGATTTTCCCTTTCTTTCCAGGATTTTCCCTTTCTTTATAGGATTTCCCCTTTCTTTCCAGGATTTCCCCTTTCTTTCCAGGATTTTCCCTTTCTTTGCAGGATTTCCCCCTTTCTTTGCAGGATTGTCCCTTTCTTTGCAGAATTTTCCCCTTTCTTTGCAGGATTTTCCCTTTCTTTCTAGGATTTCCCCCTTTCCTTGCAGGATTTCCCCCTTTCTTTATAGGATTTTCCCCTTTCTTTGTGGAATTTTCCCTTTCTTTGCAGGCTTTTCTCGCCTCTTTAATAAAGCAGAGCTGAGGTTTGGATGTCACAGGAGGTAAATCAATCCCTTTCTTTGCAGCTGGAAAGGCGGGAAAAGAGCCAGGAATATCCTGTGGGAATCCATTCGGGAGCACCTGCGATGGCCCCAAATCCCCACATTCTTTAAAATTATCTCCCTCCTTTTGCACCCCAAAGTTCCCAAATTTGATATCTTCTGTGCTCTTCTTTCCCTCCGAGTTTTCCCTTCGTTCTGACCCGAGAATCCCCTGGCTCCCCGTAAATCCCGAACATTAAAGGTGTTTTATTCGCAGTGTCGGAGTGAAAAATAGAAAATGACCCAAGGGCTGAAAAACCTCCGAAAAATTCCAGCAAGCACTGCCAGGGAATGTGCTTTGGGATCCCTGATTTTCCCATCAGCACGTTCCTGAATCATCTCTGCCTTCATCCCTGGCTCTCCCAGACTTGAATTCCCGCTGCTTCCACGCTCAGCCCACAGCTGAGCTTCGCTCCGATGCTTTTGTGGGATGGCCAGCGGCCCAGACACTGGGAGCACCTGTTAGGGCCATTACTACCTCCAAGAAATCCCTTTTTTTCCCATAAAAACTTGCCCTCACACCTCCTTAATAACTCTGTGCCTTTAAACATCGGGAGAATCCAGCTCCCCACAGCTCGGGAATTTTAGCAAAAGCTCTCCCTGATTTTATGGTTCCTCCAGCTCCTGCTTTCTCAAGAATGAAATGAAATGAAAGCTCTGTTTGAAGGCTGCTCCCGGCTGCTTTTCCCAAGGGATATTCCCTAATCCGTGACCTCCCCGGAGCCGCATCCCATTCCAAACCTCACCTGGTGAAG
The DNA here is from genome assembly GCF_041296385.1 of Aphelocoma coerulescens. Lineage (NCBI taxonomy): Eukaryota > Metazoa > Chordata > Aves > Passeriformes > Corvidae > Aphelocoma > Aphelocoma coerulescens. The sequence goes on from NC_091024.1 coordinate 12,046,408, forward strand.
AGCAGGTCGGCCTCGTACTTCAGCTGGAAGTTGAGGTGGGCAAAGTTGTCCTCCTTGGTGCTCTCCTTCTCCTCGCTGTCACTGCAACAGCAGCAGGGCCCGGGGGATCAGGCAGGAGCCAAATCCCCTCGGGAATGTTTTGGGGGAAGACTGGACTGGTTTTGCTTTTTGGTCAAAGCAGGGTTTTATTCGGGGATTTTTATGAATCTCCCTGAAATGATTCGGAGGGAGGCATCATCAGCTAAAAGTGGTGCAGGGGAATCCTCCCTGAATGAAATTATTAGAATTTTTTTTTTTTTTTTAGATTAAAAATGAAAAAATTAAAATTAAAAAAATTAAAATTAGAAAAATTAAAATTAAAAAAACCTTAAAAATAGTAATCAATTAAAGAAACTTCGCTTCCCTGTGGGAAATCTCTACTGTGCAGGAATTGGGAGTAAGAAGAGTTTTGCAAAATTATCAGGAGATATTTTTCCTGGGAATTTTTTGCAGTGGGAATATGGATAGGAAAGCACCAGTGGCTGGAGATCCAGCTTCCACAGGCATGGAAAAATCATGGATCTAAATCCCCAGATAAATAAAAGCAGCCAGGTTTGGCAGCGCAGGGCTGGGATAACCCACAGCAACCGGCTCCCCGTGGGGTTATTCCATGGAAAGCCTCTGGCTCTGGAGGAGGGAATCCCAAGGGAAGCTGGCAGCATCCCAGGGTGCCCAGAGAAGCTGTGGCTGCCCCTGGATCCCTGGAAGTGCCTGAGGTTGGACAGCTTGGGATAGGGGAAGGTGTGGGAAAGGGCTGGGACTGGATGGCCCATAAGGTCCTTTCCAGCCTGGACCATTCCATGATTCTGTGATTCCAGAGGGAGAAAGCATCCCCAGACCTGCTGGCAGCCATGTAGATCTCCATGCTCTGCAGGAAGACGGACTTGCTGAATTCAAAATCAAGGCGGAAAGCGACCTGAGAAGAAGGGAAAAACATCGGGAAAAACATCAGTGGGAATAAAACCCCAAGTGCTGAGCAGGGACCGTGCGGGACCCTGCGGGTGACACCGTTCCCGATCCCACCAGAGCCTTTCCAGGCAGAGAGGAGATTTGCAGGAATTGTTTTTCCCTGCGATCGGAGCAGCGGCGGCTCCCTTTGGAAGCAGATCCCTGCAGAGGCCCCAGATCGGTGGGAAGGGGAGGCAGCTGGAGAGAGCCAACAGCAATAAAATGGGATCAATGTGATAAATGTCACATCTGCGGTGACCTCAAACCGTCTGGGCCGCCACAGCTGACTGGAATATCAAAGCTCCCGCTGCTCCGGGGCCAAAATTCCATTTCCAGCCGGTCTTTGTTTTGGCAGGCCCGGCAGTACCTGATGGCCCAGGATGCATTCCCGGCCCCCGTAGGTCATGGGGAGCCATGCTCCGCGTGCAGCCACAGGCATCCCGCCGGGATTTTTGGGAGCTTTAAAGCCGAGCCTGCTGCCTGAGGCTCATCCATCATTATCCAGGAAAGGTTTCAGATGGATACGGGAGCTGGGGAGATTTTATCTGCGGATCCCGCTGGTGTTGGTCCCTTTTCCCACGGGAGTATGGGGTGGGGAGGGGGAATTCCACGGGGATCCTCAATGGCTGCATCTCCCCATTTTTCCTTCCCCACCTTATCCCTGAATTTGATGTGTTCCAAGGGTTTATGGCTTATAAAAATGATAAACTGGATCTGGGCTCATCCCAAATACTGGGAACACCGGTTTGGAGGATGCCACCACCCAGGGGGGTTTGGACAGGCTTCCAGCAGGATCCAGAGGCACCTCAGAGAAAGGAAAACCTCTCAGGCAGGGAAGGAGCCTCATCCTGCAGGGAGCGAGCTCAGGGAAGTTCCCATCAGTGGTTTGAAGCCGACACTAAATTTTTCCAAAGGGCTGGAGGCAAATTCTGTCACCTGGAGGAGCTGGGTTGGATTTTGGGGCTCTCCCAAGCACCAGGGCAGGATCACAAGCATCCCAGCTTCCCTAAGATGCCTTTCAAACTCCGAAAGGGAAGAAACCAAACGTTTATATTTAAAATCCTGTTCGGCGTCACCCAGCTGTGGCAGATGTGACCCCCGGGGCAGAGGGTCCATGTCCCGCGGGTGAAGGAGCAGTCGGAAGCTGGGAATGTCCTACCTTGGCCTTGGCGCGGAAGAAGGGGTAGCTGACGTTGCACACCCTCCGCGTGGGGTGTCTGTCGTCACTGGCGCAGTCGATGTTGATGTCTGTGTCATCCTGAAACGGGACACGGAATGTCCAGGACACTGGGAATGAGCCCCGGGAGCCGGCTCTTCGGGAAACAGGAAACACCCAAGGGGCTCAACATGGGCCTTGGCTTTGGGGAGACAACCAACCAATGACCAGCCAATGACCAACCAACCAATGACCAACCAGTGACCAACCAATGACCAACCAATGACCAACCAACCAATGACCAACCAATGACCAACCAATGACCAACCAACCAATGACCAGCCAATGACCAACCAATGACCAACCAATGACCAACCAACCAATGACCAACCAGTGACCAACCAACCAACAACCAATGACCAACCAACCAACGACCAACCAACCGATGGCCAACCAATGACCAACCAATGACCAACCAACCAATGACCAACCAACCAACAACCAATGACCAACCAACCAATGACCAACGAACAACCAAAACCCAACCAATGGACCATCCAACCAATCAGCCTGCTCGCTGCAGCTGGGAACCCTTCCCATGCATTCACCGATGTTCCTGGAAAGGGGCATCTCTACCAAGCCATTTCCAGCTTCCTGGTTTAAATCCTCTTTCTGAATCTACAGCAGTGAATGGATTTAACTGCAGTGAAAGAATTAACCTGATTATTCCTGGCATTCCTGATTTTTCTGCTATGAGAAGTCTTTGGGAAGCACTGAAGGCCGTTATCCTGCATGGCCACCAGCTAAGCTGGAATTCCTTCACCTCAACACTGACATTCCGGCTGCTGGAAAACTTTCCATCTCTCTAGCCAGGCTGGAGAAACTCCTGCCCATTGCAAAGCCCTGGTGGGATGGGATGGGATGGGATGGGATGGGATGGGATGGGATGGGATGGGATGGGATGGGATGGGATGGGATGGGATGGGATGGGATGGGAAGAGACACCAACCCTACTCTGCCTCCTCCACAACCCTACCAGAGGTTATAGCCTGGTTGTAAGCGGGTGTCCACCTCACCATGAGCTATTCCAGCTTTTATCCCAGTGGCAGACCCCACAAGAGTCTCAGTTTGCACCACTGCCACCGGAAAAGTCCTACCCAGGAGCTGGAATATCCCAGCACCAGCCAGCAGCAACAGCCTGGAGCTTCTCCCACTCATCTGCTGAAATTATGGACTTTTTGGGGCCCCAGCAACTTTTAATTTGTATGACACCAATATCCATCCCCTCTGGACGTTCCTTTATAAGGAGCAGCAGCCAGGAGCCCGTTATCCGTGACTCTTCCACGACCAGATGCAAATATTCCCTGCAGCCACTGCTGCCCAGTGCTTTCTGTTCCCCACCACCCGGGGGATTTTCCCTGCTCCCCTCACTTCATTTGGAATAATCTCCAAAAAACGCATTTTTCTTATTTTGTGGGCAACGAGCCCCACAGTTTTCCCTTGGCACGGCTCGGAGAAAAACAAAGGAGATGGGGTCTGCGGGCGGGGATGAAGTCATGGCAGGGTGAGGGAATGCTCAGCAGTATCAGCACATTCCCAAACCTCACTGGGAATAGGGAGGAGTTGCTCCAAGATCAAGTGAGTGTGGGGGGTGAAATTTTCAGGAGCAGATGGGACACTCTGGGATCATCCAGAGAAAGCCATGGAGAGGTGGCATCGCCCGGCTCAGTGCTGAGCTGTGGCCACATTCCCATCATTAGCCCCTACTTCCAGGAGTTATTTCTCAGCTGCAAAAACTCATTCCTGACAGGAACTTGGCCATGTGCAGGGAGCATTTTTAAACGACTGGAGGAGAAAAATAGAGGGAAATAATTTCCTCTGGGTTTGACCTTCGCTCAGGCTCTTAAACGTTTTTGTATTTCCAAAATAAAGAGCTGGAAGTGCTTAGAAACGGAGCCCATAAACAGCTCTGATTTATGAGGGATGGAGCCAGATTTGGGCTCTGCTTTAGGCTGCAGCTTTCTCATCGGGCTGGGATTAGCAGCTCCTCTGGAAAGGCCTGGATCTCCCCCGGGAGCCTCACCTTGGGGATCAGGCTGGCGAACTGGAGGTTCCTGGAGAAGGAGATGTTGAGGACGGTGCTGTAGGCGTTCTCGCCGCGGTTTTCCAGCGTCGCTTCCACGGCCACCCTTCTCCTGCTGCTCTCGATGATGAAGACGGAGGCGTCAAAGGAGAGGCTGAAGGCTGAGCAGTCCCCCCTCCGCAGCGCCCTCCGGCAGAATTCCCTGCAAGAAGGGGCGTTCCCAGGATTTTACGTCCCTGGGTAGTGCATGGAAATCCCTGCTCTCCCTCTGTCCTGCCGTGCTGAAAGAGGAATTATGAATTCCTCCCATTGTCTATAATTTTGGGATTTTTGGCCAATGGTGTGAAGCTTTCTCAAACATTATTGGGAATGCTTGGGACAGCTGGGATGTAGGGAAAAAACAGATCCCATGCCATTAGCAAAGGTGGCTGCAAGCCTCATCCAACCTGGCCTGGGACACTTCCAGGGATCCAGGGGCAGCCACAGCTGCTCTGGGAATTCTGTCCCAGCCCCTCCCCACCCTCTCAGGGAACAATTCCTTCCCAATATCCCATCCATCCCTCTTTCGGCTTAAAGCCATTCCCTGTGTCCTGTCCCTCCAGCCCTTGTCCCCAGTCCCTCTCCAGCTCTCCTGGAGCCTTTAGGCCCTGGAAGGGGCTCTGAGCTCTCCCTGGAGCCTTCTCTTCTCCAGGTGAACATTCCCAGCTCTGCCAGCCTGGCTCCAGAGGGGCTCCAGCCCTCGGAGCAGCTGCAGGGCCTCCTCTGGATTCAGGGATAACCTTTAATAGTTCCTTAACCACGGAGCTGCAGTGTGGAATTATTTCCATGAGTCAAGGCCGTAATTGCCAGGTGGGTAATGCCAGCCTTGCAGTTATTCCCTGTTATTTCCTGATTTGTATCCCTGGATCTCATCACCATGGCACCAAATATTAGTTGGTTTGTGGATTCCCTGAAAAAACACAGATTCATTCCAGACATGGAGAGGAAGAGGCTCAGAATGCCAAGGAGCACCTCATGGAGGGCTTGGATGAACCTTGTGGTGATGCTGGATGAATGACCGGTGATGACAGAATTTACGGAGCATGGATTGGGGCTGGATTTTGGAGCCTCCCCCAGCTGGTGACACTCTTGGAGGATCCTCTGGGTCACCCACTCACATGGCACTGGGAACGTCAATCCTGGCATCCAGCACCAGATCAGGGACACAGTGCTCGTCCTCATTGCAGCCGTTCCAGAAAGGGACCTGAGGGGACAGCGAGAGCAGCTCGGTGACGATTCCCCCGGAGATAAATCTGCCCTGGTGCTCTGGGAGGTGGCACCTGGGAGGTGACACTGTGGGAGATGGCACCTGCAAGGTGACACTTTGGGAGGTGGCAGCTGCTACCTACAGAGACCCTGAGCGAGGTGGGCCACCCATCATCCAGCATCGGGCCGTGCTCGGGATGCTCCAGCTCGTAGTCGATGGAGAACGTCACCGGCTTCACGTAGTCGGCTGTGTCCTGTGGCACACGGAAAACGTCGGAGAGGAGCCCAGGGCCGCTGCCTGGGGTGGGCAGCACCTCGGGGTGTCCCCCAAAGGTCACAGATCTGTCCTGCAGCCCCACCCTGGGCTGGCATGTAAGGACAAAACAGACCCTGTGCTCCAAGGTTGCTCCGAGCCCCGTCCAGCCTGGCTTTGGACACTTCCAGGGATCCACAGCTTCTCTGGGAATTCCTGTGCCGGGCCTCAGCATACTCCCAGCCAGAAATTCCTTCCCAATATCCCATCCATCCCTGCCCTCCGGAAGCCCCTAGGAGCTCTTCCTTTGCTTTGCAGAGGGATGCTCTGAAGGGAGATGTTTTTTAGGCTAAATCACGAGCTCCAGCTCCAGCCTCAAATTTCCCAAAAGTTCATGGCAGTTCAGGCTGGGGCTTGGGGCTGGGCCAGTCTGGCAGCTCGGGCCTGCCTGGCCTGCTCAAGGCTCTCCTCATTCCCTGGGAATGTTTGGGTTTGGCCAGCTTTGTGCATCAGCTGTTCCCTGCGAGCAAGGGATTCACCAGCACTGCACCCAGGGGTGGGGTCCTGCTGGCTTAGAGACCTCTCTAAGGTCCCTTAGAGAGGGACACAGGGGGACACCACCAGGGACTGGCACGGGGACACTTGATTCCCCATGGAAAAAATGGGCATTCCTGATTTTGGAGCAGGAAAAGCCGCCTGAGCCCAGGATCGGGAGCGCACGCCCTGCCCAAGGACACGGCCCGTGGAACGGAGCATGTGGAAGCTGGGCCTGCGATGATGTCACTGCTTGGGGACCCAGCAGCCGCCTGTGCTGGCAGTTCTGTCCCTGACCACACCAAAGCGGCGGGAAGGAATCCAGCGGGAAGGAATCCAGCGGGATGAGACTCATCCCCAGCCCAGGAAGCCACCAAGGGATGCGTCTCGGGGCTGGCCGAGGAGGACATGGCAGCCTCGTCCTGCTCCACACTCACCAGGACATGGAAGGGGAGGATGTGGCAGAGCTCCTGCCCGGCCGGCAGCTCCAGTGCGCTCTGTGCCGTCCTGTCCCCGCTGTCGTCCAGGTGTGCCCGGGGCGAGTAGCGGCGCTCGTCGATGGTCGTGTTGTACCTGAGCCCTGTGAGGACAGGCCCAGCTCAGGCCTTGGGGCCGCACAGGCCAGTCCCAGGGCAAAGAGTGGCCCCAATGCCCGTTCCCTGCTGAGGGGAATCCAGGGAAATCAGGTTATAGCCTGCTGCTGACAGCCCGTTCTGGGAAGAGCTTCCCCTCTCCAAACGAGGACCTTAAGAAAGGAGTTATTTCAAGACCCTGTGGAAAATCTGTGCAGAGATGGAATTTTTTGCCTCTCATACGTTCATGTGCTTCTCTGGAGGTGTCGGAGCACACCTGGATGATTTATAGAGATCCTTTGCTTCCTGCACTGCTGTTGGAAAGAAGCTGGAGATTCCCAGCCCAGCACCAAGCAGGGATTCAGAGAACCACAGAATCCCAGAGTGGTTTGTGTTGGACACACCTTAAATTCCCATCTCATTCCAGCCCCTGCCATGGGCAGGGACACCTTCCCCTATCCCAGCCTGCTCCAAGCCCCGCCAGCCTGGCCCAGGACATTCCAGGGATCCAGGGGCAGCCACAGCTCCTCTGGGAATTCCAGCCCAGACCCTCCCCACCCTCCCAGCCAGGAATTCTTTCCCAATATCCCATCCATCCCTGCCCTCTGGCAGTGGGAAGCCATTCCCTGTGTCCTGTCCCTCCAGCCCTTGTCCCCAGTCCCTCTCCAGCTCTCCTGGAGCCCCTTTAGGCCATGGAAGGGGCTTTGAGCTCTCCCTGGAGCCTTCTCTTTTCCTGCCTGGACACCCTCAGCTCTCCCAGGCTGGCTCCAGAGCCGAGGGGCTCATCCAGGGGGTGACTCTTCCAAGTGGAAAGAAAGGTAAAATCAAATAAATAAGGAAATCCCATTCAGTTTTTATCCCACAGGGACAGCAGGAGGGAGAAAAACACTGGATTTGACAGCACAAAACAAAACTCTTGTGCTGGGGGATGGGAATTTTCCCTTTGGCTTTGGATCCCAATTTTCCTTTGCCAGCGTTTCCTGCCGGACCGCAGGAGCTGAGCCACTATTGCTTCCCTTCGCTCCGCTTAGTCCTAGGAATCTGCTGGGTGGACTTGAGGTCACAGCACCATCCAAGGGTTTAATAGGAGAGCCGGCCAGCTCCACAGATTCCCTGGGATATTAGGGTAACGTGCACATCTGGCCAGCAGATGTGTCCTGCTGCTGCGGTGGGAGGGACAGATGAGCCCTGCGGAACGTGGGCTGGCCACGTCCTCTCCTGTCCTGCTGGGGTGACATTCCCGTCACATGGAGCACAGGAAGGGAAATCCTGGGAGAGCTCAGCGCAGGGAATAGGTGAGGGATGAGGTGGGATTTATCCCGGGGGTGTTTGTTTTGGCACAACAGTCACCAGAACCCGGAGACTCAGCCGGGATAGGGACAAACGTGGGTGACACCAGAGGGATGTGGCAGAGGGACACGTGCGCTCCACCAAGCTCCGGGATGGTTTCCATCCCGAAAGCTCGGTGTTCCCATGGGGCTGGAGACCTGAGCAAGGCAGGAGTTGGGATTTTGTCCTTACCCACGGTGGCAGTCTGGAAGTGGGCGGAGAGGAAGAGGGCGGTGAAGCAGATGAAGGCCCTCATGCAGGTGGCTTCCTTCCCGTTGCGTTTGCAGTCCTTGGTGAAGATGTTGATCTTGGAGGGCTCGAAGCGGAGGCTGGCGTTGATCTGGACCACGCTGCGGGACCTGCGGGGTGCGGAGAGGGCATGGGATGGGATCCAGCATGGGATGGGACATCCTGGAGTCTCCCACAGCTCCAGGTTTGCCCTTTTCCCTCTTTTTCCCTCTTTTTCCCTTCTTTTCCCTCCTTTTCCCTTCTTTTCCCTCCTTTTCCCAGGAGGTTGAAGAAGCCCAAAGGCCCTCTCCAAGCAGAGCCCAGGGTAACCCATCTCAGCTGGGCACAGCCAACCTCCATCCCAACAGCTTCAAGGGACTCTCCAAACGTTAATTAATATTGGAAAATATTGCTCTAATTAAATCAGATCAGAGGGATCCCGGGCAAATCCCCACAAATCAGTTTGGAACTTCTGGAGAACTATGGATGAAACTCAACGGAAAACCAGCTCTGGTATCTTTTTAGGGCCCGAGGGCATTGAGATCCCACAGCCCCGCTGGACAGGGGGTGGTTATTCAGGAAAGATGGATCAGATTGTTGGGAGATCAGTATTTCTGGAAAGATGGATTGGACTGCTGGGAGACCAGTTTTCCGTGGATTTTCTCTGGATTTGGGCAGAGGAAATCGGGAGAGGGCACAAAGGATCCCTGGCTCACCACAGCACCACTGCGTTCCCCAGGGAGCCCACGGCCAAGTCCACGAGTCCATCCTCGTTCAGATCCAGCTGCCCGTGGATGCTGCATCCAAAATACATCAGGCCCGGAGCGAGGTCGGCAGCCGCGATGCGCTGGAAAGGAATGGGAACAATCCAGGCTGGATTCCAGCAGGAGCATCCGTGCCTGCCGAGGGTTTGCCAGGCTGACTCCACCTCGCCGCTGAAAATTCCCCATTCCAAGTGGTTGTACTAAACATGATCTTCCAGGGAATGAGAGCAGTTTCCCTTTGGAGACACCATCCAAGATTTCTATTGGATTTACCCTGCGTATTTAATATTTATCAAAAGTGTAATAAATAAACAAATTATTTATTTATTTTTAATTAGTTAATTAATTAATCTGTAGCGATCCCAAATTCCAAGCCTTTTTCCTGCTATTCCATGGAATAATTTAAGTTGGAAAAGCCATCCAAGGTTGTTGAGTCCAACCATCCCCTGGCACTGCCAAGGACACCACAAATGTCCCCAAGTGCCACATCCACACATCTTAAATCCCAGCAGGGATGGGGGCTCCACCACTGCTGTTCCAGTGCTTGAATTCCAACATTCTGTCTTGGATGTCTCAAAAGAGGGAATATCTGGCCATAATAATTAACAATTCCATCCTGGGTGTGGATTTGTCCTGCTCCATCCCTCCTTAAAATGGGGACAAATTACATTTATTCCCACGAAGGATGAGGAAAACCGAACACATGGCAGCCCCACCTGCTTGTACTTCTTCAGGATGGTCTCCTGGAATCCAAGGAAGATGTAAATGGCTCCTTGGTGCTCGTCCTCCAGAGGGGCCCCGACCACCAGGTCGTTGTAGGAGTCCTGGTTGAGGTCAGGAACGGCGGCGATGCAGGAGCCGAAACGGGAATTCTGGTAACTCTGGAGATCCGTGAGGGCTCCGCTGGGAACGAAGAGGTTCTGCCAGGGGAAAGGGAAAAGGAAGGAAAACAATTCCCAAAGCATCAGCAGCAAGACTGGAAAGAGGAGAAACCCTCACGCAAACGTGCAGTGATGTGGGAGGGATTCTCCAAGGAAGGGAGTGGGAGTGCTCCCAAGGATGTGGGATTTTGGAGCATATCCCTGGTGAGCCCCCAGCCAGCCCCACATCTGCTTTGCACCCTACGGAAGAGATTCCATGACTAATAAACAATCCTGCTTTAGGTACAGGATTCCACACTCCAGGCGGGCTCTCCATCCTTGGATGTAGAGCATGACCTTCCCACGTGCCCCTGGATCCCGATAGATTTGGCTCAGGAGCTGCATTTTGAGCCAGATTTGGGGGTGGCCCATCAGGAAAGCTGGGACAGGACAGGGGACAGGGGTGGCACATGCCCCATTCCCATGGTGGAGGGAGGGCACTTGCTGTCCCCAGAGCCCCGTGAGTGACCAGCCCTCCCAGGGAACAATTCCTTCCCAATATCCCATCCATCCCTGCCCTCTGGCAGTGGGAAGCCATTCCCTGTGTCCTGTCCCTCCATCCCTTGTCCCAGGTCCCTCTCCAGCTCTCCTGGAGCCCCTTTAGACCCTGGAAGAGACTCTGAGCTCTCCCTGGAGGGAGCGAGTTTGGAGGAGGCCACGCGCCTGGAGATGGTTTCTCCAGAGGGACATCCATGCTCCCATGCGGCAAAGATCCCATTGTGCACCTCCCCGGGAGCTGGGCGTGCCAGACCCCGCAAGGGGACGCAGCTGCCACGGCAGCGCCCGAACGTCCCCGCCATGTCCCCAGGCGCCACTCACCCCCTGCAGGGCGTACACGTAGACCTTGCCCCGCTCCCTGCCCTCGCTGAAGAACATGGGCGCTCCCACCAGCAGGACGTCGGTGACGCCGTCGCCATTCACGTCCAGGGAGTTGATCTCGCTGCCGTAGTAGGAGCCGATCTGCAGGAGACCGGACGGGATGGGAATGATGCCACCATTCCCTGGGATCCATCGGGATATTCCAAGCCCTCTCCCTGCTACAGCCACGCTGTGGATGCAGCGACCAGGACATCCACGGCCGCGTGACGCTGCCGAGCCATTCCAACTTTGGAAAATTGAGGGAGAGGGTTGATTTTTCCGTGGGGGAAAATCAGTGCAGCATTCCCAGCTGGAATTACCTGCTCTCCCTTGAGGGCCTGGTGGATGGTGAGGTTCCTGTTGCTGTGCATGTTGAACAGGATGACTTTGCCGGTGTGGTTGAACCGTGGTGCTCCCGCCACATAAATGCGCTCGTGCTTGGTGGAGATGACGGAGGAGACGGTGTAACCTGGAAAGGGATGGACGCGGAGTGAGAATTCCCTGCCTGCTCCCAGGATCTGCTTTCCATTAGCCCCTGGCTGCTGACACAGCTCTGGCCACTTCCCAGAGAAGGAAGCTAAAAATCCCAGATTTTTCCAAAGGTAGAGTCACCCAGATGGACCCCAGTGCCCCTGAGCCGCTGCTCTGCTGCTGCCACAGCCAGAGCTGTGCCAGGAGTTTTGGCACTGCCGGATTTGCACTTCCCGTGCAAATCCTTTTTTAATCGAGGGTGAATCCAATTCCTGCAATTCCCGGGCTTCCGAGCGTTTTATTTCATGCCTCACATCAAGTCGGACAAACACTCATGAGGTGCTGAGTGCTGGGAAGTTGCAGCTCCCGCTGCTCCGCTCCTCTGGGAACACCGGGCAGGAAAAGCTTTGCCGGTGCTTGATGTCAACATTCCCAGTCCAATAGGAGCCATGAATCCGTCAAAACCATTCCCCCTTCTGGAAATAACGCTGCCTAAGCCAGTGACCCTGAGCAATCCTACTGGGATCACTCCCGGGGCTGCAGCACTTCCATGGCTGCAGACGGGATTTTGTAGGAGTATAAAGCTGGGGCTCCCAAATCCCGGTTTTCAACACCAGGTCCAGGATCCTGAACCTTCAGGCTCAGGTTTAAATTCCACTTAAATTCTTAGAAGTGGAACAGGGTGCCCAGAGAAGCTGTGGCTGCTCCATCCCTGGAATGTTCCAGGCCAGGTTGGATGGGGCTTGGAGAAACCTGGGATAGGGGAAGGTGGAATGGGATGAGCTTTAAGGTCCCTTCCAACCCAAACCATTCCAGGATTCTGGGATTCTGTGAAACTCAAAGTTTGGCCAACCATGAAACTGAATCTCATTCCCTGGAAGCGCATCCAGTTAAATGTTGAGTTTCTCCAGGGATTTTCAGACCCCTTTCCCTGCTCACCAGACTTACCTGGGGTCCCTCTTTCCCTAAAAATGCCCCCTGGAGGGATATTCCTAAACCAAGCGCTATCCCTGAGCCCCCCGGCCGCTGCTCAGCAGGATACACCAGCATTCCTCAATATTCCTGGATATCTCACTCCAGGCAGTGGGAAAGAGAGCCCGTCTGAGCTCCCATACGGATTCCCGTGGGAGAGCCACAGCCATCTCTGCTCCGGGGACTCCCAGCCTGGGGGACACTCTGCTGTCACCCCAAGGATGAACCACGTATCCAGAGGCTCTCCACATTCCCGGGAAAGAGCCTGGATGCGCTGATCCCACAGAATCCCACCTCTCTCCCTGCCACATCTCCAAGGAGAGGCTCCATTTCACGATCCAGGCTGCTATTTTTATTCCAGAACTTCAGTGGCTGCACATGGAATGGATTAACCCAGCAGGTATTTCCTGCCTAGGCATGAAATTCCATCAGCGCTTTGAAACCATTCCAAGGAAAGCTGCGGATGACCCGCTGGCTCAGCCGCTCCTGAATTTAAATCCCGTTTGTGCTGCGCTCCAGGGTCAGAGCCAGGCTCTTCCCAGGTGAGGATGCTCCTGTGCTGCATCCCACAGGTCTCCCATGATCCCACTCCCACTGAGGAATATCCCGTGCTTCCTATTATTACGGATAAAATCCCAAACTCCCCCGTGGTCTCGTTCAGCTTTCCCACCTAAATACGCTCCGTGATTTTTCAGCTCCTCCGGGAATTCCTGCAGGTAAGATTCCCGCAAAGGAATGACCTTCCCGCTGCTGGTTTCCTTCAGGACGGCTCCATTCCAGTCGTAGGCTCCCACTGCTCCCAGCAGAATCCCGTCCTGTGGGAAAACAGGAGGGGTTTGATGGGATTTCTTCCCAAGTGGAGGTGATTCCATCCCTCCGATCCCATACAGACTAGGAAACCATTCTTCCAAGCACACCCAGAATGCTGGAGGGTTCTAAAAATGCTGGAATGACACTTGCACCCTATTCTTGTCTTTTCAGTGTGCTTTTCCTCTCCAAGAAATTCCCAAATGCTTTTTCCATGGACATTCCAGCTCATCCTTCCCAAGGGGCTGTGGCATTGGGAGGAGCTGCTGCAGATCCTAAGGAATCCTCGGGTCTCCCAGCACCTCCCCTTCCCATGGGATAATCCAGCAGCATTTCCTTGTCCTCACATCAGTGATTTAACTCCATAACTAATAACGTATCCCAAATCCCGATCTCCCGCCTGGAGTGGGGTGTGATAAACAGGACAAGGCAAGGAGCAATAAAATCCCACATTTCCTCTCTTACTTCCACAACGTGGGATGAAAATCCAGTCTGGGACATTTCCAGTCCAAAGGAGATCTCGTTCTTGTTGGTTCCTTAAAAGAAAAAAAAAAGAGGGAATTTGTGTTTAACGGAGTTTTGTTTTCCTGGAGGGGCTGAGCAGTGCCTTGGTGGGTTCCCATCCCATTCCAGCCCTTCCAAGGGCAGAGACACCTTTCCCTATCCCAGGGTGCTCCAAGCCCTGCCAGCCTGGCCTTGGACACTTTCAGGGATCCAGGGGCTGCCACAGCTTCTCCAGGAATTCCAGCCCAGCCCCTCCCCACCCTCTCAGGGAACAATTCCTTCCCAATATCCATCTAAATATCCCCTTTCCCAGTGGGAAGCCATTCCCTGTGTCCTGTCCCTCCATGCCTTGTCCCCAGTCCCTCTCCAGCTCTCCTGGAGCCCCTTTAGGCCCTGCAAGGGGCTCTGAGCTCTCCCTGGAGCCTTCCCTTCTCCAGGTGAACATTCCCAGCTCTCCCAGCCTGGCTCCAGAGGGGCTCCAGCCCTCGGAGCAGCTCCAGGGCCTCCTCTGGAATTGCTCTGGCAGCTTCAGGTTCTCCTGATGATCCCATTTCTCCCTAAATCCCGCCTGTTCCACAACCTCGTGCTGTTAACAGGTCTGGGAGCTGTGCTGGGGTGCAGCTCCTCCCCTTTCAGAGCTGCGGGATCACCAAAAACGGGGCTTCGGAAATTGCTCCTTCATAATTCCAACTGTGGGAATCTCCTCATCCAGGGCAACTTCCACATGGAAGAGCCAGGCTGGATGGAGAAAACTGGGTAACTTGTGAGGAGTTTGCGAGCTGCTTTGAGCAAAAATGCCCCAAATCCAAGATGTTTAATTCCCAGCGCGAGCCCTCCATCTTCTGTTCCAATTGTTCATTCCAGGCTGCATTTTTCCTCTGAAATTTGGATAAATTTAGTTTGGGAGACGGACAAAGTTGTCACAAGAGCTGACATTTAAGACAGAAATATTTCCTGATATTTCACTTCAGCCAATAAAGCTGAAATTCCAACATTATTCCCATAATCTCCTGATGTCTGGCACTCCTGTGTGTGGGTTTTCCTGTTTGTAACCCTGGAATTTTGATGGATGAGGAAGACACTGGCACCCAAATTCCCCCCATACCAAATTTCCAAGGTTTTCTATAAAAAGGAAAATCAAAGCCACCAGAATTCCAGTGGCCGGAATGAGGTGTGTCCTTTGGAAAAGGCATCTCTGCTCCCGATATCCGAAGGATGCAACCACTCCAAATAAAGACATTTCCTCAAACCTGAAGATCTTCCAAGTGGGATTTTAGGCTCAGGACGGAAGCCACGTCCAAATCAGGCAAACAAAGGATCGGCAGCGCATTCCCAGCCTGGGATGTGCTGGGGAGGAGCATCCCTCACCTTCCAGGCTGAAAATCCTTTCTCCCAGAGCATCCACGATGTCCTTGAGCGCCGCCTCGTCGGTGACGTTGAAGAAGTGTTTGTCGTCGGGGTCGCTGGCGATGAACTTGATCTCGTTCAGAAAGGCCTCGGGGTTGATTCCTCTCCTGTTGTAATAACCCAAGACCTGGTTGGGAATAAAACGCAAGGCTCAGGGGTTTTCATGGAATTAGAATTCCCAGATGGCTTGGGTGGGAAAGGAGCTTAAAGCTCATCCCATTCCATGGGCAGGGACACCTTCCTCTCTCCCAGGGTGCTCCAAGCCCCGTACAACCTGGCCTTGGACACTTCCAGGGATGAGGGGTCAACAACTTCTCTGGGAAGTTCTTCCGTGATGGATAAAACCATCCCAAAGCCTCTTGGGGTGTCCATATGGGAGAAGCCCCATCCTTGGATCTGACCCCACTTTGTGGGAACAAACAGAGGAACTGCTGTGATTCCTCCAGGCTGGACATTCCTTGTGGAATTTGGGGTCCTGCCTGTTCCTGGTCCCGGCACCTGCTCCAGCAGCCAAATCCCGAGCTGAGCATCCCAAAAGCAGCACCAGGCACAAGGAGCTCTTGGAATTCTCCAGGAGCAGTGGGGATGGGCTGTCCTGGTGTTTTGGGATTCCTGGAGCACCACCAAGCTCTGCAGGACTTCTTCCACCACCCAGAGGTCCCCTCACTCACCGCCACGGCGTATCTGGTGACGTTGTCCCTCTCGCTGTCCTCGATCACCTTCTCCAGGTCTGGGCTGTCATGGGATTCTCCATCTGTGATGACAATCATTACTCTCTTTGCCCCTTTCCGGCCACCTTTCCGAAACGCTTCCGAGCTGCAAGTGAAGAGATGCCCTGGGCTGCTCCGTGGGGGCTCCGCTGCCCCACCGAGCCCGCCCCTTGGGGAGGTGCAGGAACCCTCGGGAAATTCTTGTGGACGTGGATGTTCCCACTTTTTGCGGGAAAGAGGCCCTAATTCTGCAAAACTGGACAAGGGAATGGATCTGGAGTTGGCCAGTGAAGTTTTGGCCATGGCCTGTGGGCTCTTCCCCCGTGAGGGAAAACTTCTTCACCCAATCGTCCAAAATCCCACTATTTTGACAAAACACGGAGCCAAATTCCAGCATATTTATGGAAAAGGGACATTGAACAGGGTCGGGGGACTCTGTCTGACACAAATCATCCAGGACCTTGCTCGGATCCGGCCAGGACCCATCTAAAACTTTTCCAAGCTGCCCAGGGCAGGGCTGGAATCCCCATTCCTGGAGGGATTTCAAAACCATATGGATGTGGCCCTTGGGGACATGGTCAGTGGTGGCCTTGGCGGTGCTGGAGTCGATCTTAGACCTCTTTTCCAACCTAAATGATTCCATGATCTGCAGCAGGAATATTGGTTGGGATGAAGGAATAGTGCGGGAGCAGGGATTTGTCCTTGGAAAGGGAGGAGATGGAGCTGGATCTGTCCTGAGTTCCTGGGGACCCTCCAGGGATTTCCAGGAGAGCTCCAGTGCCTGGGGTGGAATTCGGGAACTGGGAGCTCATCCCTGAGGGCTTCCGGGAAAAGGACACAATTCCAGAGTCTGCTCCAGACGCAACCGAGGACGGAGAACTTTGGGAAGCACCACTTGCAAAGCTTCCCACAAACGGAAGTTTTCTCAAACCTTGGTGGTTCCCCCATTTTTAAGCAGCCATGAAAACAAACGGAGAGGGAAGGAAGGGCAAAACCCGGGGATTTGAAGGTTTTCCTGGGAATAGGACCAGGAATGGGAAGGGTTTTACCGAGCAAACTCAATGCCGTAGGCAGTCCTGGTCTCGGTGCCCCCTCGCTGCTCGATGTGGCTGGCGGCCGCCACCACATCCTGCACGGACCTGTAGTCGTTCAGATGGAACTCATGGACCACGTCCTCTCCGTACTGGACAACTCCCACCTGGGAATGACAGGAATGTCACCAAAAATGCCAACGAAATGAGGTCCTGTCCGCAAGGAGCTTTGTCAACCATGGGAAGCACCAGCCACCAGGAAAATTCCATCTCTCATGGAATTTTCTCTAGTTTTCCCTCCACCAGATCATTAATAATTCCCAATTTTAAAGCTCTCCCCCCTGCCCTGCTCCCAAGTTTTGGAGTGATCCAGATGTGTCCCAGTTTGGACCCACAGCATCTCCAGGTGGGACCAAACTGGATTATTTGGGAAAATTTGGGATATTCCTGCCCAAATCCCTGCCCAAATTCCTGCCTAAATCCAGCCATGATCTCTCGGAGCGAGAGGATGGAGAGCTCCTCACAGCTGCCTGTCTTTCCATAGGGTTTCATCCTCCCTGTTCCCACTGGGATGTGGGATGTGCTCCCTCCATGGCTCACTTAGGGACATTAATGGCAGCGTTTTTTCCATGGAATGAGTTAAAAATCCCAATATCTGGACAAATTCCAGCAGATTGAGAGAAAAGGGACGTTGGGAATGGCCCCGGGATGACACAAACAGTTCAGGGTCTTACCTGGATCTGTCCGGGACCGATGTAAAACTTTTTCAGGATATTTATCAGGAAGTGCTGGACTTCAACCCACGGATAAATGCTGTTGGATCCATCCAGGACAATGATGATGTCCATGTAGGTCTGGCATCCTGTGGAAAATCCAGGGATTTACTCAAAGTCGTCTTGCAAAGGGGCAGGTTTGTGGCTTCACTCCCAGCCAGCTCCTTCCTCTTAGGATTTATCGGGAAAACAATGGGATTTCAATCACTTGGGGAAGAACTTGGGGCTCCAGCAAGGTGGGGAGAAGCCACAGGAATCCGCTCTGCTGAGAGAAGATGGGATCGCTTCCTAGGAATAACACTCCGTGGCATCATTTGGGATTCAGCTTTGGAATTTGATCCCATCTAATACCATTCCACACTTCAAAGAGGAGCAGGATCCGGCTCCGTTCCTCCCGCAGAGCCGTTCCTGATCCCTGAGTCATTCCCAGCCCTGCCATGGAACACAAGGCGGGCATTTCCTCCCTTCCCATGAAATCCTCGGCTCCGAGGCAGCCAAAAACCCCAGAGGGGACCCCAGGGCTCGGCTCTGCAGCCGGAGCAGGAGGGATTTCAGGAGCTGCCTTTTTCCAGTGCGGAAAATTGCTCAGGATCATCTCAGTCTGCTGATGTTTTATAACATTCCTTGGAAAAATCAGGGATGATCGTGGATTTCAGGGATTTACCAGCTGCTCTTCCATCTTCTAGGTTTTCATGGATTAAAGAATCCATGGACTGGAGTCACTCCTGGATCTCTGGGATGCTCTGTGTGCCTCCATCTCCATCCCATCCTGGGAATCAGGGAGAGCAGCTGACCCTGCATCCCACTAAACGAACACTTCCTAAAACTCCCTAAAATCCCAAATGTCCTTTGCAGGAAGGGCTGGAACATAATGAGGGAAGTGACACTGGGAATTTGGTGATGCCTTTCCTGCCTTGATCCTGAAAATCCCATTTTCCCAAGACCCTCTTTATGCCCTGGCAATTTGGTGATGGGCCCTGCCTTTCCTGCCTCAATCCCCCCAAAATCCCATTTTCCCAAGCCCATCTCTCTGCCCTGGGCATTAACCAACACCAGAGGGGTGCTGGAGCTGGGGAATCACATGCCATGGGATGAGGAGCTTCCAGGAGCAGGACAGGATTCTAGCAATCCTTCCCAGCTCCAGGAAATCCAGGAAACTTCATTTAAACCCTCCAGAATAAAATCCCGGCTCCGAATTTCCAAATTCCAAGGTATTTAACTCGCAGTCAATGAGGGCTCTGTTTTGTGCAGCCAAGCTCGGAATTCTTTCCCTATTTTCCCTCCTGAGCTCTGCTGATAAAATATTTGGGACGTTGGATTCTGGGCTCGGGAAGAAGAAGGTGTTTTTGTCTTCCCGAGGTGTCAATCACAAGGAAAATCATTCCCAGATGTGTGGAACCCTTTGGAATCGCTTCCTCTGAGCACTAACAGCACTTTGTGTTCTCCCTGGGGTTGGGAACAGAGATTCCCTCTGATTCCAGAGGTGGGATGGGAGCCAGGATTGGAGCTGGGAGCGGAGCAGGGACTGGAGCTGGGATTGGAGCAGGGATCGGAGCATCGATCAGAGCTGGAAATGGAGCTGGGATTGGAGCCGGGATTGGAGATGGGATTGGAGCTGGGATTGGAGCTGGGATCGGAGCTGGGATTGGAGCATCAATCAGAGCTGGACATGGAGCTGGGATAGGAGCCGGGATTGGAGCAGGGATCGGAGCATCGATCAGAGCTGGAAATGGAGCTGGGATAGGAGCCAGGATTGGAGCAGGGATCGGAGCATCGATCAGAGCTGGAAATGGAGCTGGGATTGGAGCCGGGATTGGAGCTGGGATTGGAGCTGGGATTGGAGCTGGGATCGGAGCTGGGATTGGAGCATCAATCAGAGCTGGACATGGAGCTGGGATCGGAGCCGGGATTGGAGCAGGGATCGGAGCATCAATCAGAGCTGGAAATGGAGCTGGGATTGGAGCCGGGATTGGATCTGGGATTGGAGCTGGGATCGGAGCATCGATCAGAGCTGGAAATGGAGCTGGGATTGGAGCCAGGATTGGATCTGGGATTGGAGCTGGGATTGGAGTCAGGGATTGGAGTCAGGGATTGGAGCTGGGATTGGAGCTGGGATCGGAGCCGGGATTGGAGCAGGGATTGGAGCATCGATCAGAGCTGGAAATGGAGCAGGGATCGGAGCCGGGATTGGAGCCGGGATTGGAGCAGGGATCGGAGCAGGGATTGGAACCGGGATCATTGGTCCTCACTCTGCAGAGCTGGAGCCACGGTCCTGGAGAAGCGGAAGTTGGAGTTGACTCGGGAGCACATTCCCGTGGTGTAGTAGGAGCTGCCGCACTCGTGGGACCACAGGGGGCTGCAGGCCTGGCGGGGACGGGAAAAAGCAGGAATGGGATAAAACGACCCCTTTTCCATGGATGTGTTGGCAGCTTTTCCCCACGGAACGCGTGAGGCGGTGCGTGAAACAGGGAATCATGGAATTATGGAACGGGTTGGGTTGGAATGGAGCTGGAAGAAGCCGTTCCAGCCCTGGCCAAGGACAGGCAAACATTGCAGAGGTCAGGGTGTTCTGAGAGTCGCCCGAGCTGGTGTCAGACACTTCCAGGGATGGAGACTCCCCAACAAATGAGTGACTGAGGGAATAAACAAGTAATGCTGTGCAAATAAACGAAGGAAGGCACAAAGGAAGCGCTGCAGAGCGGGTGTCCGTAATTCCCAGCATTACAGCAGAGCCGGATCCATCCAGGAGGTACCGCCCGTCGCTACGTGCTCCCGTAAGGGCTGCGATCGATGAGCGCAGGGCGGCTCGGTGCTGGCACGGGCAGCACACATCCTGTGCCCTTGGAATCAATTAAATCCATGTAATGGAAATATGACGAGAGAATCACCAATTATCCTGAGCTGGAAAGGACCTACAGGATCATCAAAGCCCAACTTTTCTTTAATTTAATTTAATTTAATTTAATTTAATTTATTTTATTTATTTTATTTTCAATTTTTCCCCTAATTTTTATTTTATTGTATTTTTATTTTCTATTTATTTTATTTAATGTTTTTATTTTTATTTATTATTTTCTATTTATTTTATGCTTTTATTTTTATTTATTTTTATTTTCTATTTATTTTATTTTGTTTATGTTTTATTTTAATTAATTTAATTTAATTTAATTTTTTAAATTTTCTTTTTATTTTATCTTTATTTTATTTTACTTTTTAAAAATTATTTATTTTTATTTTTTTATTTATTTTATTTTATTTTTTGTTTTATTTTAATTAATTGTTTTTAATTTATTTTTTATTTTATTTTTATTTTATTTTATACTTTCTTTTATTCTACTTTCTTATTTATTTATTTTATTTTATTTTGTTTAATTTAATTTAATTTTTTATTTATTTTCTTTTATATTACTTTATTTTTTATTTCTTTTATTTTATTTCGTTTTTATTTATTTAATTAAATTAAATTTTATTTTATTTCATTTTACTTTATTTCATTTCATTTCATTTTACTTAATTTCATTTTATTCCATTTTATTTCATTTTATGTAATTTTATTTCATTTTACTTTAGTTCATTTTATGTATTTTATGTAATTTTATTTCCTTTATTTTATTCCATTTCATTTCATTTCATTTCATTTCATTTCATTTCATTTCATTTCATTTCATTTCATTTCATTTCAAATTTATTTTGGTTCTTTTACATTCTTTTACTTTATTTTATTTTTACTTCATTTCATTTTACCCTAACTTCCTTGATTTTATCGTGCCTCACCCTTAAATCCACATCGATCTCCCTCCATCACACAAACAAAACCCCCCAGAGAGGAGCCTCTCACCCCTTGATGTCCTGCTGCCCATTCCCGCTGCGCATTCCCACATTCCCATCCCACATTCCCACATTCCCACATTCCCACCCCACTTTCCCACATTCCTGCCCCACATTCCCACTTTCCCACATTCCCACTCCACATTCCCACATTCCCGCTGCACATTCTCACATTCCCGCCCCACTTTCCCACATTCCCACATTCCTGCCCCACATTCCCACCCCACTTTCCCACATTCCTGCCCCACATTCCCACATTCCCGCTCCACATTCCCACATTCCCGCTGTGCATTTCCACATTCCCGCCCCACATTCCCACATTCCCACATTCCTGCTCCACATTCCCACATTCCCGCCCCGCATTCCCACATTCCCACCCTGAATTCCCACATTCCCACATTCCCACCCCACTTTCCCACATTCCCGCTCCACATTCCCACATTCCCACATTCCCACATTCCCGCTCCACATTCCCACATTCCCACATTCCCGCTGCGCATTTCCACATTCCCGCCCCACATTCCCACATTCCCACGTTCCTGCCCCACATTCCCACATTCCCGCTGCGCATTCCCACATTCCCGCCCCGCATTCCCGCTGCTCACCAGGAAGCTGCTGTCCCGGGGGTTGGTGGCCAGGCTCAGGCCCAGGCGCATGTTGTCCTTGCGCTCTGAGACGTTGGACAGCGTCACCCGCCCTTGGGAGAGAGGGTGGCATCGGGCACAGCTCCCGGCAGATCGGGAACGCTCCCTGGCATCTCCGGAGCAACCAGGAGTTGTGCCGGAGGAGCCTCTGCCGGCGGAACTCCGGGTTTGGGGCATTTTTGGAAGCGGTTGGCGAGGTGAGGATTGGGTTTTTTCCTAGATGAACAACTAAGGAAGGAAAATTGTTTGGGGAATGAGGCTGGGAGAGGAGGAAATCCCTCGGAGGGCTCAGCGCCTCATCCCATATTCCTGGGCCGGTGGCTGGTCCATCCCTGTGCATCCCTGGTTTTTCCATGGCACAGCCCAGAAAGCAGGAACAGCCCCCAGGGCAGCCCTGTCAATCCTAAATGTCACTGAGCCGCGTCCCAAATCCCTGATCCCACCATTTCTCTGGGAAACAGCTCCCCGTGAGCCAGAGCTCCCCCTTTGCTGTCTGCCTGGGAAGCAAACTGGGAATCATGGAATGATGTGGGATGGAAGGAACCCTAAAGCCCATCCCACCCCATTCCATGGGCAGGCACCCCTTCCACCAGCCTTGGACACTTCCAGGGATCCAGGGGCGGCCACAGCTTCTCTGGGAATCCATTTGTCCTTCCCCGCCCTCGCAGGGAGGAATTCCTTCCCGATATCCCATCCAGCACTTCCAGGGATCATTTGGGATTTGGGAAGGGGCCGTACCCAGGTTGAGCTTGGTGCAGTTGCTGTGGCCGTCACTTGGCACCGGACACTTGTAGACGTCTCCCGTCTTCTGCTGCCCGTTGGATTCGTACGGAGCTCCCACCACCAGCCTGCGGAA
Source organism: Aphelocoma coerulescens (assembly GCF_041296385.1). NCBI lineage: Eukaryota > Metazoa > Chordata > Aves > Passeriformes > Corvidae > Aphelocoma > Aphelocoma coerulescens. The sequence goes on from NC_091024.1 coordinate 12,069,340, forward strand.
AACACGGATCCGTCAGCGCCTGGAGAACGGGAATCCCCCTGGGAAAAGGATTCCTTGGCCCCAATTCCCAGCTTGTGGTTGGGAGTGGCAGGAGAGTGTCCCAACCTCAGTCATGGTCCCAAAGACAACTTCTCCTTCCCTTCCCACTGGAGCAGCAAAAAGCTGGGAATGTGACTCCCTGCCACCGGGAATTATGGAATTGGTGCCCATCAGCTGCAAGGAACGGATTCCTGACAGGGAGCGAGGGCTCCGAGCCCGTCCGGAAGCACAGGGAGGAGCAGGGCACCAGCTCCAGGATGGCACCAAATCCCTCGGAATCAGCTGCTGTGCCCATGGATTGGCCCTTCTTCCAGCTGCCTGTGGAGGAGCCTTTCCATAGGATCTTGGAATGGTTTGGGATGGAAGGGGCCTTAAGGATCATCTCATCCCAACCCTTTTCCATGGGCACCTCCCACTTCATTCCGAGAGCATCTCCAGGACATGGATGTGGATGCAGGGATCCAGCAGAACCAGAAGGAAAAGCAAAGAGCTGGTAGAGCACTTCCAGCAAATCCGCCTGGGATCCACAAGGAATTTTCCCCACCAAAAGCCTGGAAAGGGGAATTTGCTCCAACCCGGAGTTGTTGTGAACAGCTCTGAGCTGAACATCGGGATCTCCAGTGGTGGGTGAGGACGTTGGGAAGGAATTTTCCCTGGGAAAACCCTGGAAAAGGGAATTCTCTCCAAGCCAGGGTTGTTCCAAACACCGGGAGCCGAACCTTGGGATCTCTGGTGGACATTGGGAATTCCCCTGCTCTCCAAAAGAAGGGAGCTGCGAAATCCCATTCCCCCAGCAAGGATTCCAGCTTCCTGCTGGGATATTTCTGGGACATCCAAGCATTTTTCCCACTTTTCCATGACCACAACGCTGCGACCCAGCAACCCAAAGCAGGAAGAGCGCAGGACCGGAGGAATCCGGCTCTTCCTTCCAGGCTATCCTAAAAATCCTCGGCACCACGAGTTGTTGGCAACTCCCGCTCCCAAAAGAAATGGGATTCTTTTTTTGGTAGCTTCCCAAAAATCCTATGGATGCAACCATCCGAGTCTGGATCTCTGGATAAACAGGAGCTCTTTTGTTCCACAGGGCCCTTCCCAGCAGCTGGAAAAGCCACCGGCACAGATGTTCCCGGTTAGACCGGGAATGGTCATCCCTTAAAAATGCTGCTCCTCCAAGGACAAACATCCCATTCTTTGATCCCAGCGCTCCCAAGCGGAACCGCTCACCCAAGGAAAAGCTCCCGAATCCAAGGATTCTCATGGAAACGCTTCCTGTCTTACGGCTCAAGTGTTAATGTGGGATTTGGGATGGGAAAATTGTCCCCAGCTGGAGCTGTCCTCGACAGCATCCAGGAGCTCAGGGAAATCTGGGATTTTCTGGGAATTTGCTGGTTTTCCTGAGGCTCTCCCACACTGTCCGTGTGGATGTGAAGAGGAGGGAAAAGCTGGAAGATGGGGAAGGGGGATGGAAAAACCTTGAGGATGAGGAGGAATAAAGGCAGAGGCACCTGGGAAAACAAGGCTCTCCTGGCGTAATTCCCAATTCCCAAAGAATTTCGGATAAATGGAACGTAATTAACTTCTCGGAGCAGCTCCACCTGGATGCGCCCCCCATCCTGCAGAAATCCTCTTGGAGACTTTTCCATTAATTGATATTCCTGTATTAACACGATCACACCACCCACTTCTAAATATCCCCAAAAAACCAGCAGATTGGGGGTCGGATCATTCCTTCAGGATGACGAGGCAAACCCACCCATTCCCCAGTTCCGGGAGCTCAAAGGAAACCCAAACATTCCCAGCTTTTGCCACGAATCCGAAGGGGCTGTGGAGCTCCCGGAGCTGCAATTCTTGTCTCCCAAAAAACAATGGAATTGTTTTCCCTTTTCAGTTAACTGGGAATGATTCATCAGCCGGAGCTGGCAAATCCTCATGGAAACTTGGCAGCTCGGGAAAAGGCTTTTCCAGCTGTTTGGAAGGTGTTTTTAGGGATGCTGCTCCACTCTTCCTTTCCTTGGAAACTGCAGCTTGAAACCCTGGATTTCTCCTTAAAAAAATATCAGGGATTTGGGATGGGTTATCCCAAATCACCCAGAATATCCAAATAATCCCAATCATCCCAAGCCAACTGGAGCATCCCGCCATAGAAGGGAGACATTCCCAGCTTTTTCCAAGCTTTCCCCCTCCTCACACCTTGGGATGATCCCAAATCTCCATATTTTTCCCTGGATTCCCAAGAGGGAAAAAATGAGGCTTTGGAAGAAAATCGGAACCAAACCATTCCTGCTTCACCTTCCTCTCCTTTCCCTGCTCCTGTCAAAGCAAAAGGGGAATAAAACAGGGATGAAGTGGGAAAAGCTCGGGCTGCTCCGAGCAGTCTGAGGATGGATCCTTAACCTGCATCCCAAAAAAAAAATCAGGAGAGGAAAAGCAGGAATATCCCAGGAGCTCCAGCAAAGCCCAGTGCTGGGTCCTGATTCCCAGTTTTCTCTCCAGGCTGGAAATGGGATGGTTGTGTCCACGTCTGCAGGCTGGGAAAGGCTCAAATCCTACAAAATCAGGGAATTATGGAATGGTTTGGGTGGGAAAGACCTTAAAGCTCATCCCATTCCAGGCCCAGATCCCGGACTTGAGCCTTGTCCCGATCCCTGTCTTGATCCCTGTCCCGATCCCAATCCCTGTCCTTGTCCCGATCCCTGTCCCTGTCCCAATACCTGTCCCTGTCTCTTTCCCGATCCCAATCCCAATCCCTGTCCTTGTCCTGATCCCTGTCCCTGTCCTTGTCCCAGTCCCAATCCCTGTCCTTGTCCCAATCCCAATCCCGATCCCTGTCCCTGTCCTTGTCCCGATCCCTGCCCCATCCCTTTCCCGATCCCTGTCCCTGTCTCTTTCCCAATCCCAGTTTCTGTCCCTGTCCCGATCCCTGCCTGATCCCTGCCCCAATCCCTGTCCCTGTCTCTTTCCCGATCCCTGTCCCGATCCCAATCCCTGTCCCTATCCCAATCTCTGTCCCAATCTCTGTCCCAATTCCTGTCCCGATCCCTATCCCGATCCCTGTCCCTTCCTGCCATTCCCGTGCCCCAAGCCCCCGGATCACCCCAGCTGTTGTTTTTCCAAGGCTTCCCAGGGTTTTCCCCGCTTCCGTTGAAAAACCAAACCTAAACGCTCCCAGCCTTTTCCAGCCGCTCTGCATCCAGCCAGGAATGGTTATTCCCAATTTCCCGGTCTATGGGGCCAGGCGGGGCCGCTGCAGCTCCAGCGGTGACAAATCCATGACCGGACCCCAAATCCATAAAAACAGTGGATTCTGGGAGCAAAGGCAGCCTGAGGAACCCTGGAATACCGTAGGCAGCAGGAATGCCACATTCCCGTTTTTCACAGCGTCGTTTTTCCCTGTTTTTCGGGATGTTAAGGAGGTGTTTACAGGCGACGCCTGCCCATGGTTCTTGGATCAGCCGAAATTTTCTATGGAGCCGTTCGGGATCCACACGTATCCATAGGCTCTTGTGGGATCTCCAGCTTCCCTCTGGAGATTCCCAAGAAAACTGTGATCCCAGTTTTCTCCAGGTGACTCTTCCCAGTTTTCCATTTCCATCCCAAACAAACCCTTCCCCTTCGGAAGCACCATTGATTCCCAGATTTGTTGCCACCCCATCCCTGGAATGTTCAAATCCAGCTCGGAGCAACCTCTGGAAGCGGGGTTGGAATGACCTAAACCAAGCCAGGATTTTCAAGGCCAAAAAGAGGGAAAATCCCCCCAAAAAACAGGGATAGGGTGGGATCCTGCATCCAGGGCTGGGAGGGAGAGCCGGGAGCAGACATTATGGAATTCTCTGCACTTCCTACCCTTCCACCCAAATATTCCGAGTGCTCGGGTGGCGGCCAAGCCACAGAGAATTCCAGCCAAGACACCTCTGGCGGGAGTCAGGAGCAGCGATCCCTGGAAGTGTTTTTCCAGATCAGCACAACTCTGGCTTTCAATCCAGCCACAGGATTTCTCCCTCTTTATTTTCCCTCTTTTTATTCCCTCTCCAGCCGGGCTCCAACTGGGAATGTCACGTCTGTGCCTGGAGCAGCTGTGCGAATGAGGTTCTGGATGCCCCTCACCAGGATTCCTTGGAAAAGGAGTTTTGGGATCAGAACTTCCCTTTGGGATACAAGCTTGGGATAGGGAAAGAACTCCCCAGGAGCATCCAGCATCCCAAAAAATCTGGGAATGGAGCTCTGGGTGCTTCTCGCCAGGATTCCTTGGAAAAGGAGCTCTGGGGTGCTCCCAGGGAGGAGTTTTGGGATATAAGCTTGGGATAGGGAAAGAACTCCCCACGAGCATCCAGCATCCCAAAAACTCCAGGAATGGGGCTCTGGGTGCCCCTCGCCAGGATTCCACAGCTCCTGGAATGACGGGAAGCAACCGGGACAAACACTTGGAAGGGGGAGGTGAAAGACGAAGGGAATTTTTTCCCTTTTTCCCCTGCTCTTGGACCTCTAGGAATGTTTTTCCCCAAATTCCATGAGATTCCAGGTTGTGTTGGCTGCAAACATCCAGGAGTTCCATGGGAAGAGCTCCTGTTCCCATGGGAGCTTCCAGGTTTTTAGGGATATGAATCCCACATTTGTGGGAATTCTTTGCTCCTTTTTCCCAAATAAATCCATCCACAGCATCCAACCTGCCTGGATTTGGGATTCAACTTTAAATCCCCCCAAATCCGCTCCGTCCTCCCAGGAATTCCCTCTCCTTATCCCAAAATTCCTTCCAGGTCATTTTATCCCAAACACAGCAACGCAGGGAATTCCCATTTTTCCCCAAAATCCCCAGCTTGGACACTGGGAATGCTCTGATCCCACAATTCCAGGTCTCCCTTTCCCTGCCTGCTCCAGGAGTGCTCCTGGCCTGGGAAGCTGGAATTCCACAGAGCTCTGGTGTTTTTTGGGATGAATTCCAGGCACCTGTCGTCATCTTTTCCATTCCCACCTGGAGGAGACACCTACAGCTCCATGGAAAAGAGGGAAAAAAGTATGGAGAAAGAGGCCTGGAAACCCCTCACAAGTCAAATCCCACATGGAGGAGCTTTTCCAGCCTTAAAAATTCACGTGGAATTTCCCCCCCACCCCCCCGGATTTTAATAACCTGAATTCTTCCCTCATGGATTTGCTCCCGGATTTTCCACTCTCTGGGATGCAATTCCAGCCCCCACCTGTGAGTCTGGCTGGTTCCTTGAAAGGTTTGGAAAAGGGGGAACAATTCCCAGCTTTAAAGAAACACCTGGAGAATCCGAACTGTTTGGATCCACTCCAATATTCCTTTATAATTCTATGGAAAAAAATACCAACACCACATCCTTGGAATCCATTCCCAAACAATTCCCAGAAGGCAAAAGCAGCACGGAAAGGCTCAGACTGAAGGAGAGGTGCCAAAATCCTGGGATTCCACGCTTGGAATTTGGCAGCTGGATCCCATCGCTGGGATTCTCAGAGAACCATGGAGTCTCTGCCAAATTCCAGTGGATTTGGGGGAATTCTTTGGGATGCAATTGGAAGATGCTCACCAGGAATTGGGGTCTCACAACCTTCCCATTCCTTCCATGTCCTGCCAGCTCCTGGGATTGTTATCCAGCTCCTGGAATTGTTATCCAGCTCCCGGAATTGTTATACAGCTCCTGGAATTGTTATCCAGATCCCTCTGCACATCCATGGTTTTTATTCCAGAGGTTTTAGTTGCTCCCACATTTCTCCTTTGAGTCACTGCCTCCATTTTTTAGCTGCGTCCACATTTTTCCTTGGAATTTTTTTCCCGCTTAATCGCAGATTCCAATGGCACTGTCCGGAGTTTTTATGTCCGTGTCCATCCATAGGATCCCGCTGGAAAAATTCCATTTTTCCAAGCAGAGGGAACCAATAGAAGGACAAACTAAAGGTGGATCCTGCAGATGTTGGTGGGAAAAGTTGGCGGGAAAAGTTGGGAAAATTAGCCAGAGCTGGTCTTTGCTCCAGTGTCATGCTCGGGAAAGTGGGAAAAAATTCCCATTTTCCAGGGAATCCAGCCCTTGGCCACCCCATCAGTGGTGGGGCATGGAAAAATGGGATAAGAGATCCCAAATATCCCAGGAATTGCAGCCCCTCCGCTGGGATGGAGCTGGGAACAGCTCCTAGGGATAAAACCAGGATGGGAATATTCCCAGCATTGGGCTTTTCCAGCAGTTTCCCTCAGAGAGCTCAGAAATCCCAGGAAACATTGAATTCCCAACTTTTATCCAGAGCCGTTGATCCCAAGGCATCACCCCTTGCATAGGATGCACAATTCCCGTTGGGAAAAAGCCCCGATCCTGGTGGAAAACAGGGCTGGGAGCTATGGAAAGAGAGAACTCCCAAACTTCCATGGAACGGGAATGTCAGGTTTGGGATACGGCATGGGATCCCCCAGCAGGGCAGAAAAGGTTGGATTCTGGAATTCCAGGAGTATCCATTGCGTAAATTATGGGATTAAGCCTGGCTTCGTCCCCCTGGGGGGAAGATCCGGAATTCCAGGGAATTCCAGGGGCTTTGGAGCATCCGGATGTGCTCCTGGAATGCACCAAAAGTCTTTGCCAACATCTGGGCAGGATTCCCTGGGATCAGCCCTGGGATCCCCCTGGGATCAGCTCTGGGATCCCCCTGGGATCCCCCAGGGATCAGCTCTGGGATCAGCCCTGGGATCAGCTCTGGGATCCCCTGGGATCAGCCAAACGCATCAAATCCCAGACCGGAGCCAATCCCAGGCTCATCCCACATTCCCGATGGATATTCCCCATGGATATTCCCCATGGAGCACTTCCCCAGGTCCCGGCTCCTCCACGGAAACTCTAAAAAGCGGGATGGCCCCACCCAAATTCCAGATGGAATTCCAGCTCTTGCAGAGCCTGAGAGCCTCCAAGGAATCCTGATCCAGCCTGGAGCAGCCGCCAGGACACCCCGTCCATACCCACCCTTCCCAAATTCCCAATATTCCATTCTCCTACCGGCAATTCCTCTTTTTGGAAGGAAAAGCTTTCCGTTCAGCACGTCCAAGATCAGCCTCATCCTGGCACAGCAATTCCCACCCCAAACTGGGAATTCTCTTGGAGATTGTCAGGTTTGGGGTGGATCAGTGCAATTCCCGCTGAAATTCCCACCAAAATTCCCGGTTTTCCGGAGCCCACTCACCATTTCTTCCCAGCGATGTCGTGCTGCTGCACCGTGTATCCAAAGAAAGCTTCCCTGGATCCCGGGATAATCTGAGGCCTCTTGGTGTCGACGTTGAAGGAATGCCCAAATCCTGGGAAAAAAGGCAAGGATTTGGCTGGAAAACCCAAATTCCACGTGGCCAGAGGATAAACTGGGAATCCAAGGACTTGGGAAGGCTCCAGCCATGGAATGATTCCAATCGCAGCCCCACTCCCGCTGCTCCCGCTTGGGGTCAGATTTGGTGATTCCAGAGGCGCTTCCAAGCTCGCCCATCCCGGGAAAGCTGCTCCCAGAATTGCTCCAGGTGCATCCAACATGGAGCGGGGATGGTTTGAGCCCATTCCCACCCCAGCCAGGATGGAAATTCCAAAGTATTCCAGCCCCACCTCACCTCCCAAAATTCCGCTCTCCATCCCGGAATTCCCGAGGCTTTTCCCAAGGAGCTTTTCCCAAGGATCCAAAGCCCCCCAGCCCAGCCATTCCCGAGGCTTTTCCCACGGATCCAAAACTCCCCAGCCTGGCCATTCCCGAGGCTTTTCCCATGGATCCAAAGCCTCCCAGCCTGGCCATTCCTGAGGGTTTTCCCAAGGATCCAAAGCTGGGATTCCCATTCCCTGTTGGAGCAGGAGCTGAGGAGAGGCAGCTCCAGAGGGGGATCTCCCTAAGGATGGAATTCCAGCTGGGACAGGGCCATTTTTGGGCTTAGGACCATAAGGATCCTCTGGAAAATTCCCATTCCCACAGAATTCCCTGTCCATGGCATCCCAATCCGGGGATCCTGGTGCTCACGTGGGACAAATTCCCGAGAAATTTCCTGGCCCTGGAGCAAATTTTGGGGAATTTTCTGGCAGCTCCTCCCTCTGCCCGGAAGTAGATCCAGGTGGGAAATTGGTAGATCAGGAATTCCTCAAGGATTGGATTTGGGAATGCTGGAGATGCCCCTTTGTTATCCATGGGAAGATCCAAATCCCAGGAGAGAGCAGCAGGATAACCAGGATATCCCGGATTCGATTCCCTGCATCCTGCTGGATGAGTCATTCCAAGAAAAACCTTGGAATCCTCCTCCAGGACAGGGACAGGAGGCTTGGGTTGGAATTTCTAGGGAGAGAAAGGAGGAATTTATAGGGATCCGTCAGTAGGAAAGGTCGGCACCGTGGAAAAATCCAGGCTGGGAATGTTTGGATAGACGGGAATGTCTGAGCTAACGGGAACATTCGCAATGCCAGGAGCAGGGAATGGCGGAATCCGGCTACGGATTCTGAGGTGAAGGAACTTCTGAGTGCTCCAAGAAGCAACTCAGGGAAGCAGGGATAAAAATACAGGGAGCAGGGAGGAGAGCCGAGACTTTTTGCAGAGCGTTGACCTTGTTTCACATTCCCAAAGGAATGAAAATCTTCTCCCTGTTCCCAGCTGCAGAGAGGGGAGCTGGGATTGGGCTTGGAATGATGGGAAAGGGAAAGCAGGAAGGGCATGGAGAGCAGCCTGGACTTGGCGGGAATTTCGGGAAAGGGATTTGGTATTCCCAATAATGAATTCCAGGATCCGGAAGTGTCGGAGAGGATGGGATGAGTTTTCCTCTTAATTTGCTTGGATTTTGGGAATGGGAATGCCAGATCAACTGGAGAATCCCAGTCCATGGCTCCTTGGTTTAGGAGCTGCAGCTTCCGGATGAAAACTCCGGAAAAGGAGCGGAAACCCTCCAATGATGGGAAATATTCCATGGAATGGGAAATCTCTGGGAAAACAGGGAGAAGAGCTGGGAGTGGCTCCTGCTGGAGCATCCCAATCCCAGGGAATGGACCCAGGGAAGTGAAAAAATCTGGGAGAGAAGATTCCGAGCAATGGATGGAACCTCAAAATTCCGATGGAAAGAACGGAATAAAAGAAATATTGGGAATTTTCCAAAATATTGGGAATTTTCCAAAGTATTGGGAATTTTCCAACTGGCTCCAGCTTCCATGGGAACCTCAGGAGAGGTTATCCAGGAGATTTAGGAGCCTGAAAGATTTTCCTGCCGGGAATGATGTCACTGTCCTAAAGAAGGGACTACAAGATCCAGGTTTTCCTTGGAATTCCAAGGGCAACTTCCTTGTAATTTCCTTGGAATTCCAAGCGTCAGATTCCTCCTTTCCTTTGGAGCTTCTGGAGCATCCAAACTTTTGATTCTTGTCAGGAAAAATCTCGGGAAAATGAGAAAAACTTTGGGAAAGAAGAATGGGAATGAAATCGTGCCAGGAGAAAAACCAGGATAAAAAGAACTCCTTGGAAGGGAAATCTCCAGGATGGGGGGGATTCCAAAGGCTCTGGCAGCACGGGGGGAAACTGGGGGAAAAAGGGGGAAAACTGGGGAAAAAAGTGGGAAAATCTGGGGAAAAAAGGGGGGAAATCTGGGAAAAAAAAGGGGGGAAATCTGGGAAAAAAAGGGGGGAAATCTGGGAAAAAAGAAAGGAAAACTGGCGGAAAAAAGGGGGGAAAACTGGGGGGGTAAGGGGGAAAATCTGGGAAAAAAGGGGGGAAAAACTTCCCTGCCTGAACCCTTTGGGATTCCCAGCTGGAAAAAGGAACTCTGGGAATGTTCCTGGCAGCTTTCCCGTGATTCCCAAGCCTCACTCTACTTCCAGGAAAATTTGGGGCTGGATTTTTCTGCCTTTACTCCAAAGTTTTCTGATTCCAGGAGCTGCTGGAAGAATATCCCAGTTCTTATTGGATTGGCAGGAAAATCCAGCTTTTTTCCCTGGGCTTCGGCACTGCCAGAGCTCGGGATGGAATTCCTGGAGAGGGAATATTCAGCTGAACAAGGAAAACTTTATAAAGGATAAGAATATTTGGGAAAAAACTCCGGGAATGAGCAGGGTGGGCTCGAATTCCCGGGAATCCCGCTTTGCCAAGGGAATGCTGGTAGCTCCTGGTTGCTCTCTCATCTCCAAGCCAGAGTTTGGCATCAGTTATTAGGGAAAATCCTGGGATTTGGAGCCTGGGAATGCTGGGGATGAATGGAGGGTCAGGCATTCTGGGATAACGCCAAGTGGGAATTAATAACGGCAGCACTTCCCGGGAAAATTCCAGGAAATCCAGAGGCTGGGGGGAAGTGGTTGCTCTGAATTCCAAAGACCTTGGAGGGGTTTTATGGGATCTTTCCTGGCAAAATCCTGGATGGACAAAGCCCCACCCACTGTGCAGCCGCCCAAAATGAAGTCCCCAGCATTCCCAAGGATTCCCAAGGATCCTTGGGAATTCCCAATTCCAGATGTTCCCCACAATGATTCCACCCTTCGGAGAGGGAAGGAGCCAATTCCTTCCCTGGAAAACCAACCCAGGAATTTATGGAATCTCAGCACATCCTCCCGGAATTCCCAGATTTCCTGGGAAACGTCTGTGATCCCAGTGCCGGGAATGGGAACCCTTCCCACTGGGATACGGCTCATTCTGGACACCCCACGGGCACAAAGCCCTGGGGGCAGAAATCCCTGGATACCTGGAAACCTGGATACCCCGGGAAACCTGGGTACCCTGGGAAGCAGCCTGGGCAGGAAGATCCAGGGGCAGAAATGCTCCGGGATGGGAATGAAAATTCCCATGGGGAGAAAGATCCAGGGGCAGAAACTGCCGGGGATGGAAATGCCTGTGGGCACCAAATCCCGTGGGCAGAAACCTCTGGATACAGAAAATTCCAGGGGCAGAAACGCTTCAGGGTGGGAATGGAAATTCCAAATAGAAATGGGGAGAAATATCCAGGGATGGAAACATCCACGGATAGAAACCCCGAGGATGGGAATCCCTGTGGGCATAAATCCTGGGATACAGAAACTTCCAGGGGCAAAAGTGTTTGGGAATGGGAATGGGGATCCTTGTGGATAAAAAAATCCAGGGGCGGAAACATCCATGGATAGAAACTCTCGAGGATGGAAATCCCTGTGGGAACATCCATGGACAGAAATATCCAGGGATAGAAACCCCCATGGATGGGAATCCCTGTGGGCATAAATCCCGGGATACAGAAACTTCCAGGGGCAGAAAATCTTGGCTACAGGAAGCACCGTGGGCAGAAATACCCAGGGACAGAAACTTCCAGAGGCAGAAACAGTCGGGAATGGGAATGGAAATTCCCATAGATAGAAATATCCATGGATGGAAATCCCTGGGGACACAAATCCAGGGATACAGAAACTTCCAGGGGCAGAACCGTTTGGGAATAGGAATGGAAATCCCTGGGGATAAAAACATCCGTGGACAGAAACATCCATGGATGGAAGCCCCCGAGGCTGGAAATCCCTGGATACAGAAATATCCAGGGTCAGAAAATCTTGGGAATGAGAATCCCCATGGACAGAACCATCCACGGACAGACCCCTCGCAGGGATCATCCCACCCATCCCAATTCCCGCTGTGCCACATTCCCAAATCCCGCCACATTCCCAAATCCCCCTGCCACAATCCCCCTTTATGGACCAGCAGCGTGTCCATGGGGGAATTCCCCGGGGCTCCTCCAGCTCCCAGGATTTTTCCAGCATCCCATTCCAGAGCCGCAGCCACGCCGGCAGCCCCAATCCCTCCATCCCGGCACACATGTTCCCAATTATCCCAGGAAAAGCAGCTCGGCCGCGGCTCCCTTGAAAGGATCCCCCGGCAGAAAGGGAAAAAATTCCCTAAAAGCGGCCAGAAAAACCCCAACCGTCCTGGCGCGTTTTCCAGCAGGAAGTTTGGGAATGTTTGCAGCTGGAGCAGGCGCGAGCCGGCGGCCGCGCTGCCGCGACTGGGGAAAAGCTTTTTTTTCCCCTTTTTTTCCCCGGTTCCCCCCCCCCCCCCCCCTTCCGACTTTGGCGGCTCCCAGCGCGGCTGGATTCCAGCTGGGATTGAAACGGGAATGAGCGCTGCTGGGGAGGCTAGTTTTCCAAGGAAAAGCCCGAGCGAGCCGGGAAAAATCCTAAAAATCCATCCCAGCCCCCCCCGGAGCAGAAGGGGAAAAGCCGCAGGCTCAGCTCCTGGAATTAAACTCCGCCTAAAGCCGCTCCGAACTCCTTTAACCCCGAGCATTCCCATTTTTCCAACGGGACAAACCTCCGAAAAGGTGGATTTAGGGAAAAAGGGATTTCATTTTGGGGGGAGGGGGGGTTCTTCCCCCCCCCAACATCAGATCCTTCGGGAAAATCCCGATGCCGGGAATCCCATCCAAGATCTCCATCCTTTCCCAGCTCCCTCCCGCTCCCGGCAAAACTTTTCCAAAGAGCCGCGTTAAGGTTTCTCCATGGGCTTTTCCAAGCGATTCCCGCTTTTTGGGGATCGGGCTGGGCACTCACCGGGCAGGAGGCAGAGGGAACAGGCCAGGAGAATCCCGCTGGGAAAGGCCATGGAATCGCCGGCTGCCCCAGTCCCCGCTCCCGAGCATCGGCGGGAGGCAGGACTGGCAGCTCCTATCCCAAATCCCTTCCCTTATCCCAAGCTTTTCCCGGCTCCCTGACAGCGGGCGAGCATTGGGAGGGAGTGGGAGGGACGAGGGAAACTGGGAGGAGGGACAGCGGGAAAGGTTGGGAATGGGAACAGCCTCCTCCGGCCGCGGCACCCTTTAGGGAGCGGCTTCCAGCCGGGAATTGCGACCGGGAATGCTGGCATGAGGTCCCGCAGGAAAGGTTGGGAATGGGGACGCCTTTTCCAGGCCGCGCCACCCTTCAGGGAGCGGCTTCCAGCTGGGAATTGCGGCCTGGAATGCTGGGCTTCTCCCGGTGGGATCACACCTTGGTGGGGTTGGCTTCAAGGGGACACTGGGGGCCGCGGGTGGCACCGCCGGGGCTGGCACCTCCACCGGGATGGTGCCGCCCTCAGCTCGGGGCCACCTCTGCTGGGTGTCACCTCTGCTGGGTGTCACCTCCAGTGCCACCTCCACTGGGTGCCACCTCCACTGGGTGTCACCTCCACTGGGTGTCACCTCCCTGCAGTGCCACCTCCGCTGGGTGTCACCTCCACTGGGTGTCACCTCCCTGCAGTGCCACCTCCACTGGGTGTCACCTCCACTGGGTGTCACCTCCCTGCAGTGCCACCTCTGCTGGGTGTCACCTCCGCTGGGTGTCACCTCCCTGCAGTGCCACCTCTGCTGGGTGTCACCTCTCTTTGGGTGTCACCTCCACTGGGTGTCACCTCCCTGCAGTGCCACCTCTGCTGGGTGTCACCTCTGCTGGGTGTCACCTCCACTGGGTGTCACCTCTCTTTGGGTGTCACCTCTCTTTGGGTGTCACCTCCCTGCAGTGCCACCTCTGCTGGGTGTCACCTCCGCTGGGTGTCACCCCCATGCAGTGCCACCTCTGCTGGGTGTCACCTCTGCTGGGTGTCACCTCCGCTGGGTGTCACCTCTGCTGGGTGTCACCTCTCTTTGGGTGTCACCTCCCTGCAGTGCCACCTCTGCTGGGTGTCACCTCCACTGGGTGTCACCCCTGCCCAGGTGTCACCTCTCTTTGGGTGTCACCTCCACTGGGTGTCACCTCCCTGCAGTGCCACCTCTGCTGGGTGTCACCTCCACTTGGGTGTCACCTCTCTTTGGGTGTCACCTCCCTGCAGTGCCACCTCTGCTGGGTGTCACCTCCCTGCAGTGCCACCTCCACTGGGTGTCACCTCCACTGGGTGTCACCTCCCTGCAGTGCCACCTCTGCTGGGTGTCACCTCCGCTGGGTGTCACCTCCCTGCAGTGCCACCTCTGCTGGGTGTCACCTCTCTTTGGGTGTCACCTCCACTGGGTGTCACCTCCCTGCAGTGCCACCTCTGCTGGGTGTCACCTCTGCTGGGTGTCACCTCCACTGGGTGTCACCTCTCTTTGGGTGTCACCTCTCTTTGGGTGTCACCTCCCTGCAGTGCCACCTCTGCTGGGTGTCACCTCCGCTGGGTGTCACCCCCATGCAGTGCCACCTCTGCTGGGTGTCACCTCTGCTGGGTGTCACCTCCGCTGGGTGTCACCTCTGCTGGGTGTCACCTCTCTTTGGGTGTCACCTCCCTGCAGTGCCACCTCTGCTGGGTGTCACCTCCACTGGGTGTCACCCCTGCCCAGGTGTCACCTCTCTTTGGGTGTCACCTCCACTGGGTGTCACCTCCCTGCAGTGCCACCTCTGCTGGGTGTCACCTCCACTTGGGTGTCACCTCTCTTTGGGTGTCACCTCCCTGCAGTGCCACCTCTGCTGGGTGTCACCTCCCTGCAGTGCCACCTCCACTTGGGTGTCACCTCTCTTTGGGTGCCACCTCCACTGGGTGTCACCCCTGCCCAGGTGTCACCTCCACGTGGCTGCCACCCCCAGCTTGGTGTCACCTCCACGTGAGTGCCACCACTTCCCAGGTGCCACCTCCCTGCAGTGCCATCTCCACTCGGATGCCACCTCCTCTGGGTGCCACCTCTGCTTGGGTGTCACCCCCAGCTCGATGTCACCCCTGCCCAGGTGCCACCTCCACTGGGAAACGAGGGGGAAAACCTGGGGGAGAGAGGGGAAAAACTGAGGGGGGGGGAATTTGGGGGGGAAAGTGGGAAAAAAAGGGGGAAAACTGGGAAAAGAAGGGGGGAAAGATTGGGGAAAAAAGGGGGGAAAAAATCTCAGAAAGAGGGGGCTGAAAATCTGGCAGAGTGGGAGGGAAAACTGGGAATGTTTCATCCCAGGGAGCGAGTTCAGCTGGATGCGGATCTGGGAATTACATAAGCCATTCCCAAAGGGAAGATCCCGTGTCTTCCCCAAATGAAAATCCTTGGATGACTCCTGAAAAACCCTGGATAAGGAGGAGGCTGCTCCGGCTGTGCCCTCCCAGCTGGAGTGTGGCTGAGCCCTGGATCCAGGAAAAGCCCCTGATTGCCTGGAAAAACCTACGGATAATGGGAATTAGTCATGGAATCATGGAATGCTTTGGGCTGGGAGCTCATCCCATTCCAATCCCTCTCCATGGGCAGGAATGGCACCCACAAATCCCTGGATCCCAAGGCCAGCTCCTCCAAATCCCACAGGATTTTGTGCTTCCACCTCACCCCTTCCCAGCCTTCCTTCCCGACTTTTTGGGATCCATTCCCAGGAGGTTTTCCCACATCCAGGCTCAGTTTTTCCAGGCTCCAGCTGCTCCCACGGCAGCTCCTTGATCCTGACCTTTGGGAGGCGTCCGGCCTTGGATGCAGCTGCCTCGGGAGTTTGGGAAGAGCGAGGCTGGAAACCAGGAATGTAAACACAGGGCAGGAATGACAACAATTCCCAAATTCCCAGACTTCAGTGCAGGAAGAGCTGGGGGGAGTGCAGGGATTTTATCCCGATCCAGATGCTGCTCCCAGGGGGCTTTTCCCACTTTCCAGGGAAGGGTGGATGCCCAGGAACACCAAAACCCACCCCAGAACTGGATTTGGGATCGGGATTTGTTCCTCTGGATACCAGGGAGCAGCTCCAAGCCGGAGCATGTGGATCCCTCATTCCCGATCCAGCGGCTCTGCTGAGCTCAGAGCTCTGGAGAATTGGTCCAAAAAAAAGTTGGAAGCAGAATTCCAGCCTCTCCCACACTGGCAGCTCTTAAAGGAAAACTCATTGAACACAAGGAATTTCGGGATGAGTTTTCCATGGAATTCACTCCCTCACGTGACACCACAGGTGCCACCAGCGGGACAAACCTCCCCAGAATCCCACCTGGAATTCTCCATGGATCAGTCTGGATTGACTTTCCCCAGATGCAGAGAAGTTCGGAGCTTTTCCAGGCTAAATTCCTGCTCTGGAGGATCTGTGGGATGCCCCAAATCCTTGGAGCACCTGGGCCCACCTCCGACCCCTTTAATTAACAGCTCCTAATTATCACTGGCAGCTTAATGAGCTCATTTGCATATGCAGCCACAGCTGCAGCTCCAAAGGGGCCCCAAAAACGGGGATGATCCCAAAAGATTCCTGGGAAAGGGATAGGGGGGAGTGGGAGGGGAGGAGGGGCCATGGGGAACCCCTGAGATGGATCCTGGGTTTTGCTCCCGGAATTCTGCGATGGATCCTGGGTTCTGCTTCCCAAAATGTTGGGATGGATCTTGGGATCTGCTCTTGAAATTCTGGGATGGATCTTGGGATCTGCCCCCAGAATTCTGGGATGGCTCCCGGCAGATGGGGGGTCCAAATTTTGGGAATACTGGCAGGGCTGAGGAGCTCTGGGGGTCTCCCACCAGCTGCTCCTCCAGGGCCCTTTCCAATCCCTGCTCCCACTCCTGGGAATCGTGGGAATCCTTGGCTCACAGGGAGACACGGAGGCCACCTGGTGCCTCCGTCCCTGCTCCGTCACCCCACGGAAACTTGGGAATGCTCCTGGAGTGAGGGGAGAAGGAGCAGCCAGGCCAGAGGTGTCAGATTCCCCTTTAAAATTCCCGTTGGAGCCAAGCCCGAGCTCATCCATCAAACATCGGAGTCCAGGCATGGAAAACGCTCCTTCAATTCCCTGGGCTGGCTTCCTGCAGCCTGGGATTCCTGCCAGGAGCCCTTTTCCGTGCCCGACTCCCGCTGTTTTCCGAGCTGCCACCGGATCCCGCAGTTTCCAAACTCAGCTTTCCCCCAGCAGACGGGAATGGGGCAGCCGTAAATCCAGGCTCTGTTTCCATGGAATTCCGGATCCATCCCGGAGCCAGGCCAAGGAGGGATGGCGAACGAGCTCCCAGTGCAATTCCAGAGGCTCAGGTGGGATTCCTGCTGGATTCCTGCCCTCATTCCTGTTCCACCAGCCGCTGCTCCCTATTGGAGATTAATGATGGGATGGGAAAACTCTGGGAATTTCCTGGAAGCTCCCACAGCTCAGGGAGCCCATGGGATCCAAACGCTTGGATTGGGAACATCCCCCGTAACCCTGGATGTTGCCGCAGGGTTTTATCCCAAAAATCCGTCCCACTTTTCCCTCGATTCTTTGAGCTTTATCCATCGGCATTGGAAAGAGAGAGGAATTCGGCAGGAGAAATCCAGGCATCGCCATAACTCCGAGTCTGTGGAGGATGTTGGGAGAATTCTGGGAAAATGCTGGATTTGGGGAGTGGCGACGGAGCAGAGCCACCCCCATGGGGAGATTCCCACCTCGGCCCACCTGCATCCCATGGGAATGCTGTAACTACCTTGGATTTTCCCATTTATCCCTCATTTAAAGCTCTCCTGCCTGGCTTTCCCGGGATCCCACAGGTTCCTCCTCCGCCATCCCTCGGCTTTCCCACTTCACAATAAATCCAGATGGGCAGAAAAGAAGGAAGCTGGGATAGGCACCAAAACTTATGGAATCCTGGAATGCTTTGGTGGGAAGGGACCTCAAACCCATCCCATTCCATGGGCAGGGACAATTCCCACTCTTCCAGGCTGTTCCAAGCCTCATCCAGCCTGGTCTTGGACACTCAAATCCCAAATATTCCTCTCTTTCCCTCCAAAATCTCTTCCCTGGATCTCTTGCCTTGCTCCCTTCCCCCTCATCCTCTCCCAAGCTTTTCCCAGCCTATGGAATCCACGCTTCATCCACGTTCCATTCCCAGGCATCCCCAATCCTGGTGCTCACCTGGGGATTGGAAGCCTCGGAGATGGGAGTTTCAGTTCCCATCTCTCTCTCTCCCAAGCCTTTGGAACCGTTTTCCCACTGGGAAGAGCTTTTCCCCCAAATCCCCACTTCCCAGGCATCCCAAATCCTGGTGCTCACCTGGGGTGCTCACCTGGGGATTCCCACTTGGAGGTGGGAATTTCAGCTCCCCCTTCCATTTCCTGGGCCTTTGGAAGTGATTTTCCACTGGGAAAAGCTTCTCCCCCCGATCTACAGATTCCATTCCCAGGGATTCCCAATCCTGGTGGTAACCTGGGGATTGGAAGCTGAGGGCAGCAGCACTTGGAGATGGGAATTTCAGCCCCCAGCTCCCTCTCCCGAGCCTTTGGAAGCGCTTTCCCACTGGGAGGAGCTGCCTCATCCCGATCCCTTCTCCCGCTGGAATGTGCTCCACATTCACTTCATACTCGGAATGAGTAAAAGTGGCTCCGAATTCCCCTCCCTGCAAAGAGTGGGATCTTTTCCAGGGATAATGGGAAGCAGATGCCGGCGGCAGAGGGAAGTGGCAGCAGACGGAGCTGTTTGTTCCCGCTGCCGGCAGTTGGAAATGGAATCTTCTCCCTTTCAGTGCCGGGATTCGGGTTGTCCGTGTGCTCCCGGCGCCAGGTATTGTTATTCCAGAGGAGCTTTCATCCAAAGGGATGAACGCCCGGCCCTGACTTCTCCATAAATTATCCGCTCTGGAATCCAAACACGCCGCTCCCGGTAATTGGCGGCTGCGGCGGCTCTGGGATATTCCAGGACACTCTGGGTGCTGTATCCATGGCATTCCCCTTCCTCTGCAATTGTGGGCAGAGCCAGGGATGTGCCGGATTTGGCCACGCGGCTCCGGCAGCGACGGGAATGTCCCGGAACTGGAATCCCTGGATGGG
Source organism: Aphelocoma coerulescens (assembly GCF_041296385.1). NCBI lineage: Eukaryota > Metazoa > Chordata > Aves > Passeriformes > Corvidae > Aphelocoma > Aphelocoma coerulescens. Next base: position 12,087,990 of record NC_091024.1, read on the forward strand.
CCACGGCGGCAGCTCCGGGGGTTTTCCCTAAGGATCAGGTTTTGCCAAGGAGGATCAACTATCCGTAATTTCAGAGGGAATGCTGACACTGAGGAAAACCTGGAGCACCTGGAATGGTCCCACCTGTCCCTGGGGGTTGGGATTGTGGGGGCTACGGGAACTCCACGAAAGATTGGGATCACCATGTCCAATGGAAAGATTGGGATCACCACGTCCGACGGAAAAATTGGGATTGTGTCCGAGAGAAAGATTGGGACAACCGTGTCCCATGGAAAGATTGGGAAAACTCTGTGTCATGGAAAGATCAGGATCACCATGTCCAATGGAAAGATTGGGATCACCACATCCGATGGCTGGGGGGGTCACGGTCAGTCCCTGCAGCACTCCAGTGCTGACGGATCCCAGCCATTCCCAAACCTGGAGCGTTCCCATTCCCCAGCCATTCCCAAACCTGGAGCACTCCCATTCCCCAGCCATTCCCAAACCTGGAGTGTTCCCATCTCCCAGCCAGTTTCCATCTCCCATCCATCTGGACACCCCTGGAGCCGGAGATTTGGGGCTGGAGCTGCATCCCTGGAGCGGATCCATCCCGGCCCTGCATCCCAGCTCCAGGATTTTCCAGGAATTCCGTGTCCCAGCAGCTTCTTCCATGTCCCTGAGCCCATCCCGGTGCTGTGGGTTGGGTCTTCCCAAGATTTTCATCCAAGGAAGCGTTAAGCTCATTCTTGGAGCTCGGGAAGCCCAGGAATGAGGAGGGAGCTGAGGAAGCCTCTCCATCCTTGGATTTGGGATGGGCTGGATGAGATTTTTCCCAGGAGATTTCCCTGAGCCGGGTGATGTCTGGTGCTGATCCCAATCCCTGGACGCGGCCGCTCCGCTCTTCCCGCATTCCCAGGCTCCAATTTCCCCTATGATTTAATTGCTCGCATCCAGCCCGGTAGCACCAGGAAAGGAAATTCCGGGATAAGCACAGGGATGGGATGAGGAAGGATGGAAAATTGTCCACGCTGGGCTCCAGATGCGGCGATGGGGGGGAGAACGGGAACCCCCAAAGCGGATTTTGGGAATGGTTTTGTTCCTTATCCCGGCTCAGATCCCTGATCCTGAATTTCCATGGAATTCCACTCACCCCAAGGGATGCGCGCTCTCCTCGTGCCACGCGCGCGCTCCCGGTGACATTCCCATTCCTAAGGATTTCCGCAGCGATTCCCTCCCGGCAGCGCCAGGAGAGGGAGCCCGAGCTGCTCCCGCCTCCAGGAATTCTCCGCTCCAAGGATTCTCCGCTCCACGAGGCCGCATCCAGCGGGATCCGCTCTTCCCATATCCCGGGACACGCCGCGGGTGGGGAATTCCCACTCCTGGCAGCCGGGACTCTGCTCCACAGCTCTGGGAATGGGGCAGCCTGGGAATGGGATTGCCCGGGAATGGGGCAGCCTGGATCCAGTCCCGCTGGAGCATTCCCACCAGCCTTCCCGTGAGGATCGTCCTGGGCTGTGGGAGACACATTCCAGAGGGCACGGGGACCAATCCAGACCGCTGGTGCTGCTGGGAATTCCGGGATCTCTGATGCTGTGAGGGATGCAGGGATGCTGCTGGGAATTCAGAGATGCTGCTGGGAATTCCGGGATCTCTGATGCTGAGAGGGATGCAGGGGTGCTGCTGGGAATTCAGGGATCTCTGGTGCTGCTGGGAATTCAGGGATCTCGGGTGCCGATGGAGAAGCAGCTCCAGCTGGAGGAGGCCAGGACACAGCTCCCGGATCCTGGTGCCAGCAGGAGATCAGAACTCTGGGAACTCTTTCCAGGTGTGGAGCATCCCATTTGCCGGGATCTGCAGCGGGATCATGGATGTTCTCCATGCAGGTCTCCAACAAAGCTCTCTCCAGGAAAGCAAATCCAGTTGGGATCCCAGCAAAGGTTCCAAGCTGAACCCAAGGCACAAAATCCCTGGGATCTGTCACTGCCTTCGTTTGGATCCCAAATGGAATCAAATCCTCTCCAGTCTTCCCAAAGCCAGGCTTTGGAATTGCTGGGCTGTACTGGTGGAGCCAGAATTTTTTTAGGAATTCCCTCAGGGAAGGGAATTATCCCATGTTTGGCAGGACCAGCAGTGCTGCAAATTCCCAAAAATTCCCCAAAATTCCCACCCCATCCAGAGCTGAGCCCCCAGCATTCCTGCTTTTCCCAGCTTGGATGAGGGGCTCCCCCAGCTTTCCCCACACCCAGCCCCTTTCCCAGCATTTCCGGGCTCCTCCCGAGCTGCACTTGGGATTTGGGAGATGCTGGGATTTACCACAGCACGGAAAATCCAGATCCAGCCATCAGTAGCACCAGATTCTCGGGATCCTCCCAGCTCCAGGCACCTTCCCACAGCTTTCCCATCCCATCCCATCCCATCCCATCCCATCCCATCCCATCCCATCCCATCCCATCCCATCCCATCCCATCCCATCCCATCCCATCCCATCCCATCCCTACCTTTTCCAGCTCTCCCAGTTCAGCTCCCAGTGAGTTTTTCCAAGTTAATTGGGGCTAATTGATTCCAGCAGCTCCAGGAGGCTCCGGGTGCTGCCACTTCCACCTCTGGAATGAGGCAGCCGGCACACAGAGCTCCTCCAAGGCTTTGGAAAAACTGGGATTCTCCTCCTCCAGCTTATCCAAGCCTGGATATTCCCTGTCTTGAGCTCTGCTTCATTCCAGGCATCCTCTCATTCCACATGGATCCTTCTGATCCAGCCCAGATCCCGGGAAAAGGGGTTTTTTTCGGGAGAAGGTCACAGCTGGGTGGGCCGGGATTTAGAGCTTGGCTGATGTCATTAATTCCCGTTAATTGCATTAACCTTTCCCACATTTTCCAGCCCAGCCCACGTGGTTTATCCTTAAAAACAGTCTATTTTCATGGAATATCTGGGATTTTTATTCCCCTCATTCTCAGATCCATTGATTTTTTACAGGGAAGCTCGACCCTGGAATAAAACTCATCTTCCACCGGGTTCTTGGCTGAATAATCTCCTCAGGAAAAGGAAATCCTTGGTTTCTGGGCAGTGCTTTTCTTCCAGGAAAACTGGGAATGCCTTTGGAAGTGGCTTTGAAAGAAATAAAATTAACTGGGACAACACCTAATCCTGGAGAATTCCAGGCCTGGGCCGTATCTTGGTTTCATTCCCTGGAAACAAGGAGCTCAAAAGTTCTTCCCCCCCCCCCCCCCCCCCCCCTATTTATTCCCTCATCTGCAATCCTGGGAATATTTCAATACGGGAGAAAATTCCCAGATTTGGGGCATGGAGGTGATGCAGGGATGGGTGCCAGGTGTGCGCCTCAATTGATTTCAATCCTATTAGAATTCCCTAAATTACCTGGAATTGATTTGGAATCGGTGCCACCAGGAGCGGGATTTCCTTGGTGGGGAGATGGGAATCGGGATGCAATTCCCCAGGATTTATTCCCTTGCTGGCAGCTCTTTGGGGCCTGGGTTTTGGGGTTGTTTGGGAACACGAGGGGACATCGGCGTCCTAAATGACTCCGAGTGTCCCTTCCAGCTGGGCCTGGAGAACGGAGCTGCCAGCCCTGCCGGCGTTATCGTCAATAATAAAGACGGGGAAAACACCTTTTCCATGCGGATGGATCCTTCTGGATGCTGGGATATACAGGAATATCTGAATATCGGCGGATTAGATCGATTTCTATGGAATATCCGTCCCCCTGGATCGCTGGAAGCGGCCGAGGCCGGCGCTGGGGCGGTGGAAGCGGCGCTGCCGTGGCAGGGGTGGGGTGGGATGGGCTTTAAGGTCCTTCCCAGCTCCGCATTCCAGGATTTTCTGGGAGCTATCGGGACATGTCACGACAGCGGCGAATCATCGCCGGCACCGCGCGTTCCTTTCTGGCGTTGCCGGCGGCAGAGCCGAGCCCTCCCAGTCCGGCCGCGCTGAGGGCCGCGGGCTGCAAAGGGTTAAAGCGGCACCGGGACCGAACCGGGCCTCTAAAGGGTTAAAGCGGCACCGGGGCTGGAACCGAACCGGGGCTGCAAAGGGTTAAAGCGGGACCGCGGAGGCGGCACCGAACCGGGGTTCCCAAAGGGTTAAAGCGGCACCGGGGCTGGAACCGAACCGGGCTCGCAAAGGGTTAAGGCGGCACCGAAGCGGGGCTCGCAAAGGGTTAAGGCGGCCCCGGGGAGCGGCCCCGGGGCTCGCAAAGGGTTAAGGCCGCGGGCCGGGCCGGGCCGGGCCCCCCCGCGCGGGGCCGCTCCCCGGGGGCGGTGCGGGGCTGACATCACGGCCCCGCCGCGCCGAGCACCGGCCGAGCTGCGGGCAGCGCTCCCCGCTCGGCAGCGGGCACAGCCCGGCCTCCTCCTCCCTCTCCTCCGCCTCCTCCTCCTCCTCCTCCTCCTCCTCTTCTGCTTCTCCTTCTCCTCCTTTTCCTCCTTTTCCTCCTTTTCCTCCTTCTCCTCCTTCTCCTTCTTTTCCGTCTGCTCCGGTTCTAGCCCGCCCGCCGCCGCGCCAGCCGCATGACTGTCCCCAAGGTAAGGACCTGCCCTCCGCCGCCGCCGCCCCCCCGCCGGCCGCAGGTGCCGCGCAGCCCTGCCCGCCCCAGCCCTTCCCCGCTCCCGGCCGAGCCTCTCCCGCTTTTCCTCTCCCCGATTCCTGGGATTTGCTCGTGGCCGAGCCCCTCCCGCGGCCGCGGCCGCTCCGGCCCCGCAGCTCTGCTGCAGTTTTAACCCTTGGAGGGGGCGGCGGCGCGGGGGGAGCACCCGGGGGGGGGGGAGCTGGAGACCCCCTGATCCCGAACCGCGCATCCCCCGAATCCCTCATCCCCCGAACCGCGCATCCCCCGAATCCCTCATCCCCCGGACCGCGCATCCCCCGAACCGAGCATCGCCCGGACCGCGCATCTCCCGAACCGCGCATCTCCCGAACCGCGCATCTCCCGAACCGCTCATCCCCCGAATTCCTCATCTCCCGAACCGCGCATCCCCCGAACCGCGCATCCCACGAATCCCTCATCCCCTGGACCGCGCATCCCCCGGGACCCCTCCCCGAGTCGCTTTCCAGCTTCCCGGACCTCCACAGGTGGCTGGAATGGCTTGGAAAACCTCGGGAATGGCGCTGGGGAGATTTGGTATTAAGGAGCCGAACGGGAGGAGCTCGGTGGGAGGGGGCGCGGGGGGTGCGGAGCCCCCAAATCCATCCTGGAGCATTCCCGGTGTGGCTCTCCCGGATTCCTGTGGAGCAGGGAAGGTTGAGAAAAGGAAACCTGGGAAAAGCCTGGGTGGAGTCATCAACCTTTGGGATTGCTGGGGGTTGGGAACAGGGATAAGGAGCCGGTGGAATCTGGAAAGGGAAGATCCCTGTTCCAGTGCTCTTCCCATCCCGCGATCCCTCGGGGCTGATCCCGCTCTCCCATCCCGTGGCCGAGGTTGTGCCCCTGGAGTCATCCAGAGGCTCCGGATCCTGCTGGATTTGGTGATATGGAGCAAAGGGGGTGATTCCAGACCCTGGAGCTGTGGGATTTGGGAGCAGAGAGCTCCAAGCCTGGGCCAATTCCAGACTGGGAATCCATGGGATTTGGGAGCAGAGAGCTCCAAGCCTGTCCCATCCCGAGGGTGTGGCACAGCCACGGCTCTGGGGGTCACCAGACATTCCAGGGAAGCAGCCTCGGGAAAGCTCATGGAGCAGGGAAGGGTCTGGAATGGCCTCAGTGGGATCTGGGAATGATGATCCCGGGAAGCCCTGGGATGTGACAGGGATTGGGACAGGCTGGGATATTGGGAATAAGACTGGCTTGAGGCACTCGGAGTGGGAGCCAACGGGACTGGAGCTGATCCATCTCCAGATCCTGGAATGGGATGTGGGAATGTCCAGATAACCCCATGCTGGTGGCTCCCAGGGAAATCAGAGAGAATCCCTCTTTTTCCCATCTTTTTCCTTAAGAAAACACTTGTGGATGTGACCAGCGCTGCCTTGGGGGTTGGGTATTCCCAGAATTCCCAATCTGTGCCAGCATCCTGGGAAAAGTGTGTTCCCAGCAATTCCGGAGAGGGATGGATGAGCAGGCCGGGATTTGGGTTATAAAAAACTGCAGTTGGGATGAAATATTCCCAAATTCCCAGATATCCAGGGGCGTGGTTGGAAGCCAGGCTGGGAATTTGTAGCTCTCATTCCCAGGGGTTTTTTTGGAGCAGGAATGGATTTATCCAGGAAAAAGGCCCCAGGGAAAGCCCCTGCAGCAGGATGGGAATTCCCGGTTGATTTTCAGGGAAATCAAATGGAAAAGTTTTCCATCCTCTGTCTCAAAATTCCCTTGGTTAGATCCAAGCTCTCCCTCTGGATGTGATCTCCTGCAACCTGGATTGATGAAATCCAAAGAAATTCCAAGTGCAGATTCCTGACCCAGCACAGCATCGATTCCAGGGCTTTTCCAGGCAAAACTGGGACACGGATCCCAGTGCCCCGACATTCCCTGGATGTGGAGAGGGCAAAGGGAAGTGGCACAAGGAGCTGGGGGAGAGGAGAGGCTTTTCCGGGAAGTGTTTGCCTCTCGGGAGTTTCTCAGGAAAAGCTGCTCCAAAGCTGTTGGAATGGTGGGATTTGGGGAAGGGAATTGTTCCCACAGCGAGGCAGGAAAAGAGGGAGCCCCAGGGAATTCCGGGATCCACATCCTGCCCCAGCTCCCGGCCTTATCTGGGACAGGCATTTGGGATTCTCCTCCCACGCCGGGGCTGCTTCCCAGGCAGAGCTGCAAATCATGGATAGGCTTTTCCAAACATTGTAAATATTCCCAAGCAATTCATCCTTGGAGGAAAATCCAGCTGAAAATCGGGAGCAGGGAACGAAAGCCAGGCAGAGGCATCCCAAGGCATCGGAGAGGGAGCACAGAAAGCTTTTCCCGGGATGTGGGGGCTGGGAAAAGCCTTGGAGGGGGGGCTGGAATATCTGCTGGATCCATCCCTGTCCCAATCCACCCCCTCCCTTCCCACGGAAAGGAGCAGCCGGAGCCGCAGCTCGGCCCAGATCCCACTCCTGGGGGAGTTTGGGAGCAGGGAATTAAAAATAGGATGGAGCTGGATCCATGGGAATGCTGGGAGAGCCCACGCCTCGCCCAGAATTCTGGGATGGATCCTGGGATCTGCTCCCAAATTCTGGGGTGGATCCTGGGATCTGCCCCCCAAATTCTGGGATGGATCAACCCCCAAAAATGCTGCAGTGAGCTCTGGGAGCTGCCCAAATTCCCTGGAATCATGGCATGGATACCATGGCATGGCCACTCCAGCTTCTTTTCCAGCTTCTTTTCCAGCTTCTTTTCCAGCTTCCAGCTGGGAAGATCTGTAGGAATCTGGGATAATTCATCCCTGCTGTGGAGTCCAGTTTGGTCTCTGTGCTTTGGGAAGGGAAACCATCCCAAATGTTGAGAATTCCTCCATGGAATTATCCCGGATAACTCTGCCGTGCCCCAGGAAGCAGCAGGAGCGGGAAGCCGATGGAAGCAGGATTTCAGAGAGAAGGGATGAGTCAGGATGGGGAACAGAAAGAGGGGGAAAGAGATTCCTTTTGCCATGAAAATGGTACTGGGATCGTTGGGAATGTCCAAGTGGGAATTCTGCAGTCAGAGAGGGGCCGGAGAATTCAACCTTGGATAGGGGCAGGAGCTGTTGGTTCTCCCAACTCCCATTCCAGAGGCTGCTCCCAAATCCCAGAATAAATCAGTGGGATCTGGGGCCATGGGGATTTTGGGAAGGGGGCTTTGAAATGAGTGGAATTTTTTCCCAAAAAACGCTGTTGAAAGGAGGATTCCATGTGGGAATGATCCCACAGCTCCTCTGGCTTTAACTGGCAAAATCATGGAGCCGAAGGAATGGGACCGGCTCATCCTGGGAGCAGCAAGGAGATGGAGCCAACCCCAAATTCCAGAGAGGAAATTCCGACTATTCCCTGTCGGGATCAAACCAGTGCTGCCCTACGGAAGTTCTCCACGGCTGGGAGGTCGGAACTCCAGGATATTCCCAGTGGGAAGTCCCAGTGTCCTCTGCCGCTTTGGAAGGGCAGATTTAGTGGCCGCAGCAAATGCTGATCCATGGAAAAGCTGATACCAGATCAATCCATGGGAAGCTCGATGGAATCGCAGTGGTAGCAGGGAATTGGGAATTGGAGAACATGGATTGATTTCCTGGGAATGAAGGGGGAAGGCTTCTCTGGGGGGAGTGCTAAAAATGGATTTGATGGAGCAGGCTGGCCTTGAGAATTCCAGATTCTCCAGAAAGGGGAGTTTTAGATGGATATTGGGAAGGAATTCCTGGCTGGGCTGGAATTCCCAGAGAAGCTGTGGCTGCCCCTGGATCCCTGGCAGCGTCCAAGGCCAGGCTGGAGCAACCTGGGATAGTGATGGAGAGAATCCATGGAAAGTGGGAAGTGGGAATTTCCTGCCTCATTATCCCTTCCCTTCCCTTCCCTTCCCTTCCCTTCCCTTCCCTTCCCTTCCCTTCCCTTCCCTTCCCTTCCCTTCCCTTCCCTTCCCTTCCCTTCCCTTCCCTTCCCTTCCCTTCCCTTCCCTTCCCTTCCCTTCCCTTCCCTTCCCTTCCCTTCCCTTCCCTTCCCTTCCCTTCCCTTCCCTTCCCTTCCCTTCCCTTCCCTTCCCTTCCCTTCCCTTCCCTTCCCTTCCCTTCCCTCATTCCCAAATTGTCCATAAAGCCTGGGAAAAGCCCAGGTGGGGTCACCAATCTTTGGGATCGCTGAGGGTTGGCAACGGGGCTGCGGAGCCGTTGGAGCCTGGAAAGGGAAGATCCCTGTTCCAAGGAATATTCCCCTCATCCAAGGCAACTCCGGCCCTCGGCTTTTTAATGAGTTTTAATTGGGATTCCGTGGAATTAATTGGGATTCAATGGAATTAATTGGGGTCGTTAACGGGGCCTGGAGGGATCTGTAACTCACACCCGGCCGGGCAGGCCCATTCATTCCCACCCCCCCTTCCCGCTCCTTTCCATGGAATTTTATCCAATGATGAATAGTCCCATTCATCCCGCAGCTCCGAGGAGCCCAATCCCGGATTCCTATCTCCCGAGTCATTCCCTAAATCTGGCAGCGGAGGGGAGGGGGGAAAATCTCCGGATGGAGGCAGCTGCTCCGCTGCCCCCCAAATCCACGGATCCCAGCGTTCCCGGAGCCGTGCCAAGCACCGCTCCCAGAAATCCCGCGCTCCTTTGTTCATGGCAGAGCCGCTGGCAAAGGCTGCGGATCTCCGGCTGGAATGGGGCCGGGAGCCTCCGGCAGCGCCGGGAAAAGCTCCGGGAGTGGAATTCCTGGGAGAGGCCGTGCCAGGGAACAGCTGGAAGCGGGCAAGGTGTTGTCGGAGCGGAAAAATCGGGATAAATTGGGATAAATAGGGATCAACCCTCAGGATCTGAGCCCAGATTGGGGCGTGGCCACAGGAAATGCGGTTTGATGGGAAATGTGGGAATTCTGGGAATGGTACCAGCCCCATCACTTCATCCATGAGGTTTTCCAGCTGGTTGCTCCAAGCTCACCTAAAAGTCAAGGAATTTCAGGATCAGGAATTTCAGGAGCTGTGCCTGCCCTCCCTACGGATATGGAATCATTCCCATGGATGAGCCCCTGGCTCAGTCGTGCTCATTCCAATGGGAAAAGCGGCTTTTCTCCCTCTCTGACTTCCCGAAATCCTCCTCAAGTTGGGAGAAAGCCTGGAATATTCGTTCCCCTCAAGGAAACGTAATTCCGCGCAGCTCAGCCCCATCCCAACGGGATTCCCACCTGGAATTTCCCCTCTGGTTTCTCCCAGCAGTACCTGCCGTGCAAATCCTAGCAAACTGGGCCTTCTGGAAAAATCCTCCTGTCCCAAAATGTTGGGAAGAGCCGCACTCCAGCAAAATTCCCGGGAAGCTGCTGGGGGACTGGGGTGGGGACAGGGACAGGGATTGTCACGGAATTAATTCCGGTTGGATTTGGGAATGGGAATGGCCTCAAAGGCTGAGCCGCATCCCTGGAATGTCCAAGGAAAGCTTGGATGGGGCTCGGAGCAGCCTGGGATAGTGGGAAGTGTCCCTGCCCATGGAATGGGAAGGGATTTAAGGTCCCTTCCCACCCAAAGTATTCCAGGATTCCAGAATTCCATGGTTTCCACGGATGCCGGTTGGTAAACCTGAACCATTGGGATGCCAGATTTGGATCCTTGTGGAGCCCAGCCCCTGGAATTCTGCTGGGGGCTGGAGTGAATCCCAACATCCTCCGGGTCATGATCCCTGTTCCCTGGTTTTGGTGACTCCGCAGTTCGGGATCGATCTCGGTTGGAAATCGTGACAGGCGGCAGCTCCCGTATCCAAAGGGTTTCCCTCTTTTCCAGGCTCCTGGAGCAGCCCCGATTCCCTGAACTCCGTGTCCATCCCGGGGGATCCGGAGGCGCCGGAGCAGAGCAGGGCAGGTGAGGATTCCGAGGGACCCGGAGAGGGATGGGAACATTCCCGGGATGTGCTGCCGTGCCCAGGGTGGGAATCTCCCATCCGCAGCCGTTCTCATCCCAAATGTCTCTGCTGGGAGCTGGGAATGCGCTCCTGTGGCTGGAGGAGCATTTTTGATCCGTGCCTTTCCTCCCTGAATTTGACCTGTTATCCCAAAGAACCCCTGCAGATCAAATCCAGGGAACACTCGGGAATGAGGGGGAAAGGAATGAATTACGGAAATGATCCAAAAGGCCTGGAAAAATTGATCAGGGATGAGCATTCCATGGTGGCTCATCCAGAGGGATCCCAGCTGCCGGTGGGATCACCCTGACCTCTGGAAAAGGGAATCGCTTGGGCCACTCTGGTGTGAAGAGCGGAGAGCCCCGATTCCAGAGACATCCAAGGAAAACCTGGGAAAAAAGCGGCATTGGAGGCACATCCCGGGGCAGGGGAGGGACATCGCCGCCGCTGCTCCGGCAGCTCCCGGCTTTGCGCTGGAATAGCAAGGAAAACAAGGATAACAGCAAGGAAAACAAGGAAAACAAGGAAAACAAGGAAAACAAGGAAAACAAGGAAAACAAGGCTCCCTTGCCTTTCTCCGGAGGGTTCTGCTCATCCCGGGAGCTGGAGCACAAGGAAAGGCTTGTCCAGGCTCGGATTCCTGAGGGTTGGGAAGGGGGGGGTCGGTGCCTCCCGCATCCCGAGCCGGCCATCCCGTGACCTTCAGGCTCCTCTGGCGCTTCCCGGGAAACGGGAATGTGCAGCCTGGAATATTGACCGGATCCTGTTTGTTTTCCTTGCTCTTTTATTTCTGGATTTGGCCTTTCTCGTTCCGCCGCTTCTGCTGGAAAAGTTTCACCCCCAGCCGGGAGAAAGTTCCCGAGAAAAATCCTTGCGGTTTGGAAGGAGGCGGGATGGGAACGGAGCCGCCGGAGCTTCCCGTGGATGCGGCACCGTGGGGTGCTCGTTGCCAGGAAGAGTTGGAATTTCAGAGGTGGAAAGGGAGAGCTGCTCCCTGGAGCGCTGGGCCCTGCTCTGGAAAAATCCCGGGATAAATAAATTCCCCTGGTTCGTGTCCTGTGCAAAGCTGGGGCTTGGGAAGAGATTTTTCCCAGGTTATCCCAGTGTTTCTGCTCCCGGTGTTTTCCCGCAATTTTTTGATCCTCTCCCACCCAGCATCTCCCGAAGGACTTTGTTCCCCGTGGGATCCATTTTCCCTGACAATTCCATCCCTTGAATTCCCGCTTTAACGTTGCTTTTCCCGCTTTTTCCGATCGAAAAGCTGACTTTGGGAAAGGTCAGATTGATGGGATCTTCCCACCGGAGGCTCTTCCTTGGGATGGACCCACCCTGCTTATCCTGCTCCGAACTGCTGGAAAATCCCGGCTGGAAAATCCCGTTGGATCCAAGGATTTGTCATGGGATGTGAAATCATTCCTACGGATGAGTCCCTGACTCGGTTGTGCTCATTCCAATGGGAAAAGCAACTTTTCTGCCTCTCTGAATTCCCTAAAACCCCCTTGAGTCGGGAAAGAGCCTGGAATGTTCTTTTTCCTCAAGGAAACACAATTCCAAGGAGCTGGAGGAGGGAAAATCCTGGGGGTGGTGCCCCGGGGCAGCTCCGGGGGCCAGGAATTCTTTGTGCTCCATCCGGAGCTTCCCGGGGTGGGAAGGACTCAGCAAACAAAGTGGGAGGAAAACTGGGCTACTTTCCAGAATTTCTTCCAGAGGGGGAATTTTGGGATTGTTCCCGGCACGTGGGGCCTGGGAAAGTTTGGGTTTCCTCCTCCAGGAGTTTTCCTGGAGGGAAAAGGATCCAAACTCGGCTTCCTGAGGGTGCCAGGGATGATTTCCGCCCCTTTCCAAGCATTCCATGATATCTGTGGGAATTCGGGAAGTAGCTCCATGGGTCGGGAGGGATGAGGATTCCTGGGAAGAGCTCAGCTCTGTCCACCCTCACTTGGAGCTTTTTCTCAAGGTTTGGGAAGAAGAGAGGCCATTCCCAGGATTTCTAGGAAGTGGAAATCCTTGGAAAGTCCAACTTCAGGGAAATCCCAGGCAATTCCAGGCTGGGAGAACCTCTGGGAATGTTCATCCGGCTTTGTGTTCATGGAATGAATCCCGAATATTTGGGCGGCCAATCTCCCACTCTTTCCAAGCTGGAAAAACACGGCTATCTCCTCCCTCTTCTTGTCCATACGGAAAAGTGGCTTTTCCCAAACCCCATCCATCCATTCCCAAACCCCATCCATCCATTCCTGCTGTCCCAGGCTGCTCCAAGCCGCCCTTGGACATTCCAGGGATCCAGGGGCAGCCACAGCTGCTCCAGGAATTCCAGCCCAGCGCCTCCCCACTCTCCCAGCCAGGAATCCCTTCCCTGCTAAGGGAGCAGCTCAGCAGGAACCGGGATTGCTGGGATAACCAGAAAATCCTGGAATGCTTTGGGTTGGCATCTCCAAGCCGATCCCATTCCATGGGCAGGGACATTCCCGCTGTCCCAGGCCGCTCCGAATCCAAGTGAGGGAAACTCTTCCAGCTGCCCCCTCCCTGAATCCCAACCGAACCCAGATGGATTTGAAGGAATAACGAGGCCGGAGATGTCCCACGTCCCACATTCCATGGATTCCATGGATTCCATGGATTCCATCGCTATCCCAGGCTGCTCTGAGCCCCATCCAACCTCACCTGGAACGTTCCAGGGATCCAGGGGCAGCCAGAGCTGCTCTGGGAATTCCAGCCCAGCCCCTCCCCCGCTTTCCTAGGGAGCAATTCCTTCCCAATATCCCGTAATCCCACCTTTTCTTACCACAAATCCATGATTTTTATGGAATTACCTCGTCCTCTCGAAGAGCTTGAGCGGCCGTGTGGAATTATCCCAACCCTGGGAGGAGCAGACAGGCTCAGAGCCACCAAAAATTCCCTGCTGGGGGTCGGACCGTGGCCCTCGGGAGCAGCAGGAAGGGATCGGGGGTTTTCCCTGGGATTCCCGGGATTGTGAATGGAATGTTTTCCTTTCCCTCTCTGCACAGAGCTCTGGGCGAGTCCATGAGGGACCTGCACAAGTCTGAGGTGCTCGGGAGCAAGCGCGGCCTGGTGAGTGTCCCGAGCCGGGAATTCCCACATGGCCGGGACTAAATCCATGGAAAACACATCCCGAGCCAGCCCGGAGCCCCCGGCAGGGGCCGGCTCCGCTCTGGAGAGCCCTCGGAACGAAGGGAATTCGCGTCATTCCCACCGCTCATCCTGCGCTGCTTTGGGTTGGCCATCGGGGGGGCGAGGCGTCCATCCCGCGGCGAGGTTGGATCGGGAATTCCGGCCCTGTGGTGGGGATGGATCGGGAATTCCAGCCCCACAGTGAGGTTGGATTGGGAATTCCAGCCCCACAGTGAGGTTGGATTGGGAATTCTGGCCCCGTGGTGAGGTTGGATTGGGAATTCCAGCCTGTGGTGAGGATGGATTGGGAATTCCGGCCCCATGGTGAGGTTGGATTGGGAATTCCAGCCTGTGGTGAGGCTGGATTGGGAATTCCAGCCCTGCAGTGAGGTTGGATTGGGAATTCCAGCCTGTGGTGAGGATGGATTGAGAATTCCAGCCCCGCAGTGAGGTTGGATTGGGAATTCCGGCCCCACTGCCAGGCTGGATTGGGAATTCCAGCCTGTGGTGAGGATGGATTGGGAATTCCAACCCCATGGCCAGGCTGGATTAGGAATTCCAGCCCCACAGTGAGGTTGGATTGGGAATTCTGGCCCCGTGGTGAGGTTGGATTAGGAATTCCAGCCTGTGGTGAGGATGGATTGGGAATTCCAGCCCCATGGTGAGGTTGGATTGGGAATTCCAGCCCCGCAGTGAGGTTGGATTGGGAATTCCGGCCTGTGGTGAGGATGGATCGGGAATTCTGGTCTGTGGTGAGGTTGGATTGGGAATTCCAGCCTGTGGTGAGGATGGATTGGGAATTCCAACCCCATGGCCAGGCTGGATTAGGAATTCCAGCCCCACAGTGAGGTTGGATTGGGAATTCCGGCCTGTGGTGAGGATGGATCGGGAATTCTGGTCTGTGGTGAGGTTGGATTGGGAATTCCAGCCCTGCAGTGAGGATGGATTGGGAATTCCAACCCCATGGCCAGGCTGGATTAGGAATTCCAGCCCCACAGTGAGGTTGGATTGGGAATTCCAGCCTGTGGTGAGGATGGATTGAGAATTCCGGTCTGTGGTGAGGTTGGATCCGGAATTCCAGCCCTGTGGCCAGGCTGGATTAGGAATTCCAGCCCCACAGTGAGGTTGGATTGGGAATTCTGGACCCGTGGTGAGGTTGGATTGGGAATTCCAGCCTGTGGTGAGGATGGATTGGGAATTCCGGCCCCATGGTGAGGTTGGATTGGGAATTCCAGCCCTGCGGCCAGGATGGATTGGGAATTCCAGCCCCGCAGTGAGGTTGGATTGGGAATTCCAGCCTGTGGTGAGGATGGATCAGGAATTCTGGTCTGTGGTGAGGTTGGATTGGGAATTCCAGCCTGTGGTGAGGATGGATTGAGAATTCCAGCCCCGCAGTGAGGTTGGATTGGGAATTCTGGCCCCACTGCCAGGCTGGATTAGGAATTCCAGCCCCACAGTGAGGTTGGATTGGGAATTCTGGCCCCGTGGTGAGGTTGGATTAGGAATTCCAGCCTGTGGTGAGGATGGATTGGGAATTCCAGCCCCATGGTGAGGTTGGATTGGGAATTCCAGCCTGTGGTGAGGCTGGATTGGGAATTCCAGCCCCGCAGTGAGGTTGGATTGGGAATTCCGGCCCCACAGTGAGGTTGGATTGGGAATTCCAGCCTGTGGTGAGGATGGATTGGGAATTCCGGCCCCACAGTGAGGTTGGATTGGGAATTCTGATCTGTGGTGAGGTTGGATCCAGAATTCCAGCCCTGTGGTAGGCTTCATTGGGAATTCCAGCCTATGGTGAGGATGGATCAGGAATTCCAGTCTGTGGTGAGGTTGGATTGGGAATTCCAGCCCCATGGTGAGGCTGGATTGGGAATTCCAACCCCGTGGCCAGGCTGGATTGGGAATTCCAGCCTGTGGTGAGGCTGGATTGGGAATTCCAGCCCTGTGGTGATCAGGAATTGATGTGGTGAGGTTGGATTGGGAATTCCAGCCCTGCGGCCAGGATGGATTGGGAATTCCAGCCCACAATGAGGATGGATTGGGAATTCCGCCTCCGCAGTGAGGTTGGATTAGGAATTCCAGCCTGTGGTGAGGTTGGATCAGGAATTCTGGCCCCGCTGCCAGGCTGGATCAGGAATTCCAGCCAGCTCCCACTCCTGAGTTTTCCCCTCCCAATGGGAAGGATCCCTGGATTGGGATGCGGCTGCAGCTTTGCTGTCGCGTTCTGAGCTTTCCCAGCTGGATTTGGCTCTGGATCTCGATCCCAAACCATCTCCTGCCTCCAGCTGGGCGGGATCTGGGATCAGCCCAAATCCATTCCCAAATGGACCAAATTCTCTGGGTTTTGTTCCTCGAGGCTCCCAAATACCCGGTCCTGATGCTCCCAAGGTGCAGATTCCCTGCGGAATCCGCCGGGAATTTGGGATCACGGCTCCATCCTGGGAATCCCCCCAGGAATGTGGCCCGGCAGTGAGGCTGGGAGGGATTTTTCCCTCCAAAAAATCCCAAATTTCATATTTGTTCCCTGTTTTCCGCACCAGGGAACCGCGGGATCTCCGTGGGCTGGGATTGGGCAGCTCCAGCTGCTTCCCAGCTATTCCAGATCCTTGATTTTCCTCTGGAAAAGCGGCTCCCGTTTGTGCCCAGTTCACGAGCGATCGATGCTGGGAATGTCAAACTCCGGCGTTCCTGACCTTTCCCATGGAAAAGAACTTCCAGAGGCTCCCAGGGATGTGCAGGATCCCCACGGGGCTGCAACTGGCTTGGATTTGGGATTTCTCCCTCCAAAACTCAGCGTTGATTTGATCCGGAAAATCCCAGGCAGGGAATCCTTGTCACAAGCTCTGAGGGAGGCAGGAAAATTGTGAATAACTGGATATTGGAAAGCCTCAAAGCCCTCTCCTGAAAAGCCTGGAATTTTCAGTGTTGGATTTCCTTTTCCCAATGTGGTTGTCCAGGCAAATCCCTCTTTTTTTGTTTCCCGCTGCTCAAGCGAATTCACGGAACAGCCAATCCCGAGGAAGGAGCCCTTTTTTCCCCATGAAAAATCCATGGCAGATGGGATTTTTCCAAAAAGCTGGAAGGGCCCAATTCCAAGGAAAAAAAAAAACCAAAAAGGTTGAGGGGAATTCTTCCTCCCAGAAATTCAGGGGTTTTTTTTGTTCTCTGCGAGCTCCGATGCTCGGGGCGGATTAACGGGAGCTATATTTAGGATATCCAGGTTTTTTCGGGATTAGGGCCGGGGCTCTGCCATGTCCGGAGCTCCTTTCCCGAGCTTTCCCTCGCTCCCGCTGTTTCCAAGACTCCCGAGGGATGAAAGGATCCTTTGAAAAGCCAAACACACAGAGCCGAGAGCCGCTCCCGGGAAAGGCCGCGGCCGCCAGGAAAGCGGGAAAGCATCCAAGCACGGCCGGGGGCTGCTCCTGGGATCTCTTCCCGGTTTTCCAGCATTGCTGTTCCCAAGGAATGAGGGCAGAGCTCCTGGGGGTCCTTCTCCCGGTTTTCCAGGCAGGGACATTCCCAGGGAATGAGGGCAGAGCTCCTGGGGGTCCTTTTCCTGGTTTTCTGGGCAGGGACATTCCCAAGGAATGAGGGCAGAGCTGGTGGAATTTTGCTCCTGGGATCTCTTCCTGGTTCTCTAGGCAGGGATATTCCCATGGAATGAGGGCAGAGCTGCTGGGGGTCCTTTTCCCGGTTCTCCAGGCATTGCTGTTCCCAGGGAATGAGGGCAGAGCTGCTGGAATTTTGCTTTTCCCAGTTTTCCAGGCATTGCTGTTCCCAGGGAATGAGGGCAGAGCTGGCAGTTTGCTCCGGGGTCCCGGATTCCCCCCTCCATTCCTGTTATCTGTGTCTTTGTTCCGGAGTAATGGATGCTCAGAGAGGGGAAAAAAATTGGGATAAAAACCTAGAAGTTCTGAGGCAACGAAATTTGGGAAAAATTGGGTCAAATCATTGGGAAAGACCAAGAAAAGTGGGAAAAATATCCCAGGGGTTTGGAATGCTGCCGAGTTGCTGGAAGGCAGTGGAAAGAGAGTTTAAATTCCAGCAGAAAGCAGGGAATTCCATGTTTTCCTGAGGTTTTGGGAAGAGTTTTTTCCCCTTGGCCAGGTCACATCCAAAGCTTCCATGGGAAGTTCCCATTCCCAAAGCATTCCCGCGGGAGGAAGCTCCTGGCCAATCCCAGTGTAGGGCCAGAGCTGCTCCCGTTTCCGCCTTTTCCTCTCACGCTTTGTCTCATTCCGTCGGGAAAGGGGCTCCGTTCCTTCCTGCTGGGAATGTCAGCCCCGCCTGGAATGCTGCCGGTGCCAGAGTGGGATCCATCCCGCTGGAGAATCTCAAATCCATTGTCTCCGTCCAGGAAATCCATTGTTTTTCCAGCCCTGAATTCCAGGGATTCAAGAGCCCAGATGCGCAGAGGGGAAAGACAAAAAGAAAGAAAGAAAGAAAGAAAGAAGGAAAGAAATTCCAAACCTTTTTCCCGCTTGGAATTCTTGCCTGGATTGTAAAAACTTTGGGATTTCCATCCTCTCACCTGGCAAATTGGATTCTTTTCCCACAATTTTCCACCGTAAATCCCAGAATCCTGGAATGCTTTGGATTGGGAGAGACCGTAAAGCCCATCCCGGGATTTCCGTGGGCACTTCCAGCCATTCCGGGCTGCTCCAAGTCCCATCCGAGCTCACACATTCCAAGGATTTGGCAGCCACAGCTTCTCTGTGCTGATGGAAAGTGGTGCTTGGGAATGCGGGGATTTTCCTGGGAAAAATTCCTGAGTTTGCAGCGTCCCCCTCGGGATGCTGGAATTCCATTGGCTTTGCTCCCTGGCGTCCCTGGGGGGGCTTTGGCCACATCCTTGGGAAGCGGCTGCAGGGCGGGAAAATCTTTCCATGTGAGAGCCCTGGGATCCCTTTCCTTGGGATTTTTGGTTTGCCGGAATCACCCGGAGGATCCTTGGGATGCCTTTTCCACCAGGATCAGCTGATGGATCCTTAGGAAGCCTGAGCTTCCAGGATCAGGCGATGGATCCGTGGGATCCCTGATTCTTCAGGATCATCTTGTGGATCCTTGGGATCCCTCATCCACCAGGATCAGGCAATGGATCCTTGGGATCCCTGATTCTTCAGGATCATCTCATGGATCCTCGGGATCCCTCATCCACCACGATCAGCTGGTGGATCCTTAGGATACCAGAGCTTCCAGGATCTGCTGGTGGATCCTTGGGATCCCCACTGGCTCCTGTGCTGCTCCGTGTGGAAAATGAACGTGGAATATTCCTGCTTCCTGACGCTCCCTAAGCGCTCCCATCCCGCTCCAATTCCCACTCTCCTGCCATCCAGGCCAATCCATTTCCAAGCCGGCACATTCCAAGCCCTAATTCCATTGTCGTGTGCAGCCGGCGTGGCCCAGCTGAGCATTCCCGCTCCAAAGGGGAGCAGCTGGAATTCTGCAGCAGCACCGAGGCTTTTGGAGATTTTGGGAGCCGCTCCTCGCTCCAGGGGGATCCCTTAGATTTTCCAGGAATGTTCAGGGTGGGTCGGAGCCATCCCAACATTTCCGTATCCCGCCAGGTTGAAATAGGAATGGGAGAGCAAGCGGGAATGGGTTTTTTAGGAATGCTGAGTCATCTTTCCGAGCCTTTTGGGAGCCATTCCAGCACCGGGGGGCTGCTTAAATCCATCAGGAATGTTCCTGTTGGAATGGGGCCATCCCAACCCTTCCACCAGCTAAAGACGGGAGTGCAGCCGGGTGCGCGGCGTTTCCGTGGGAACGCTGATCCCTGCACTTCCCCGCAGATGTCATGGCGGCCGCAGTACCGCAGCTCCAAGTTCCGGAATGTTTACGGGAAGGCGGCGAGCCGGGAGCACTGCTTCGACGGCGTTCCCATCACCAAGAACGTCCACGACAACCATTTCTGCGCCGTCAACGCGCGCTTCCTCGCCATCGTCACCGAGAGCGCCGGCGGCGGCTCCTTCCTCGTCATCCCGCTGGAGCAGGTGAGATTCCGGATGGGAGCTCCCACCCGGAGCCATCCCATGGTGTCCCAGTCCCTGCTGGTATTCCTGGGGTTTCCTCATCATCCCATGAGAGATTTGGGAAGGGAATTCCTGGCTGGAGCCATCCCAAAGTGTCCCAATCCCTGCTGCTTTTCCCGGGATTTTCTGTGGGGTGAATTGGAGTTTTTTAGGAATTCTGGATTTGGGATAGGGCAGGGATGGATTTGGGATAGGACGGGGCAGGATTTGGGATAGGACAGGGATGGATCTGGGATGGGACAGGGATGGATTTGGGATAGGACAGGGCGGGATTTGGGATGGGACAGGGATGGATTTAGGATGGGGCAGGGCTGGATTTGGGATGGGACGGGGCTCGATTTGGGATGGGACAGGGAGGGATTGGGGTCAATTGGGGTTTTTTAGGAAGAATTTAAGCATCCCATTAAAGCATTTTTGGAATCTCTCGGGGAGTTTCTCCGGCATTTCGGACACTGGCAATGTCTCCGCCTGGTCCCATCCCGGTGCTGCTCGGATCCCGGGATTCTGAGGACATGGCTCCTTGTTGGAGCCTCTCATCCCGCCGCTCCTTCCCTTTAGTTGGGCTTTCCACAAGCTGAGGGAACAGCTGGATCCCTTCGGGATCTCAGGTTGGATATTTGGGAAAAATTCCTCATCCAGAGGGTACTCGGGCACTGGAACAGCTCCTTTCCATGGGAAAAGCGGGATTGATCCCACTCATCCCTGATCCTGCCAGGATCTTCCTCCTTCTCCCGTTGTGCTTTTCCTTTTCCATGTCCATCCAAGATTCCCTTTGGCCTTTCTCGGGAATTCCCCCAGGATCTGCTCCATCTCAAGTTGAAATTCCTGTCAGTCCGGCCACTGCTCTGGCAGCTTCCCATGGGATCAGCGGCTCCGGGAGGGAAAAGCAGCGGCGGAGGCAACCTTGAGCCTGGAATTTACCTTGGATAAGGAAGGGGGAGGGTTTTGGCAGGAAGAGAATCTGTTAAAATCGGATCAAAGGAATTTTTCCAAGGAGGGAGGTGAGGCCCTGGCACAGATTCCCAGAGAATCCGTGCCTCCCCCATCCTTGGAAAGTTCAATGCCAGCTTGGAGCAAGCTGGGCTATTGGAATGGGATAAAATCCCTTCCCACCCGAATCCCAGGATTCTGGGATTCTTGGATTCTTTGCTTTGCTCCCAAAATTCGGGCACTGCCCTGGGATTCTCCTGCATTCCCAGCTGGAATGCACATCTCACCCTGGGCACCTGAAGGAACTCCCAGGCTCATTCCCAGGAGGAATTTTGCCCTGGAAGAGCTGCATTCCCACGGAAGAGCGGCATTCCCTTCCCTACGGATACACCGATCCCACATTCCACGAAGACACTCCACACATGGAGCATCTCCCGTTCTCCCAGACACCAAATCCAGGGCCAAACCCAATTCCCAAATTCCCAAATCCCCAAATCCCCAAATTCCAGCTGGGAAGGGAAGCTGGGAGAATGGAAGAGCTCTCCCTGTTTCTCCCCATCCCATCATTCCTTTCCCTGTGCAGCATTCCCACCTCTCCCGAATTCCTCTTTCATTCCAGGAGCCGCTCCAGATGGAAGGAATTCGAAGGAATTCCAATCAGGATTTAATTGCTGAGCACAGCTTGAGCCTCATTAATATTCCCAGAAAAAACCCCCCGGCAGCTTTGTCTGAGCACCCGGAGCGCTCCGGCTCCATCCCCATCCCTGCTCCTTCTGCACCCTCTGCATCCCGAATCCTGCGGAACGACCCCAAATTCCCAGCAAATCCCCATTTTCCCTGGCAAAATCCTGGCGGGATAAAAGCCAGGATGCCCTTTGCCACCTGTTCCAAAGGGATCCTCGGAAATCCTGGGATATCCAGCCCATCAATCCCGGCTGGAGCGGCCCTGGATGCTCCGCAGCGAGAGGAGTTAATAAATTCCAGGGGGTTTTTTATCCGGAGCCTGATTAGCTCATTAAGGAGAAACTCATTTTCCTTGGAATTCAGCAGCTCCTGAATTAATTGGGATCCATAATTAGCAGCTAATGGAGGTAACCCGGATACTGGGCGCCGCTCTGTGGATTTGCCGCCGTATTTTTGGATCCTTTCCCTGGATTTTGCCCTCAGCAAAGCTCCCGGGATCTGGGCCGGGCCAGCTGCTCCTCCCGCACATCCCGAATCCCAAATCCGGCTCCCAGCGTTTTCACGGAGCGATCCAAGGGGATGGGTGCCTTGGGAAGAGGGAGCTTGGCTCCTCCTTCTTCCCACATTCCGGAGCCTCGGCCGTTGGGAATGAGGCTCTTGCCAGCTCCGGGGTGAAAATATCCCAAGGGAGCGGGCGAAGGAGAGCACCGGGATCGGGATCTGCGGGATTCGCTCCATAGCGATGGGAGAATCCCAGAATCCTGGAATGCTTTGGGAGGGAAAGGACCTGAAAGCTCATCCCATTGCATCCATGGACAGGGCGGGATTTGGGATGGGAGAGGGCTGGATTTGGGATGGGATGGGGATGGATTTGGGATGGGGCAGGGCTGGATTTGGGATGGGACAGGGATGGATTTGGGATGGGGCAGGGATGGATTTGGGATAGGACAGGGATGGATTTGGGATGGGAAAAAGGCTGGATTTGGGATAGGACAGCACACGGAATTCCCAAACTTCCCTGGATTCCCTACTATGTTCTCTTCCCAAAGTTCCCGCCTTCCAAAGCAGCGGGAATTTTTCCTGCAGGAACAAAATCCGGGATTCTCTCTGGCTTCTGCTCCAATTCCCACATCCTTGGAGATTTTCCCTCTTAAACTCGGGATACGGGAGATTCCCTGAAGGAATTTCCTGGGATTTTCCTCTTCCTGTTTTAGTCTGTGGGAGAAAATTCCTTTAAACATCGGCAAAAGAATTCCTGAGGCTCCCAAAAAATCCCTGATCCTTCAGCGTTGCTGTTCCAGCTGATATCCTGAAAATTCTCCGGGAATCCCAGCCCTGTGATCTGCCTGGCCTTAAACACCTGGATCACTCCCAAGGAAAAAATCGGGATGAGATTTGAATGCTGGGAGCGGAGCAGAGCAGGAAAGGGTTGGAAATGAGGGATGCGGGATGGGAAATCGGGAATTCAGTCTGCGGCTAAGCCGGAGGTCGAGCCTAAGGAAGCGAGGCCGGGAATTGCGGCACTGTCCCGGCCTTTCCTGCCCCCTCTGCTGGCTGGAATCCACAGGAATCCCAGGAAAACAGGGCTGCTCATTCCCGAGATTTCTTTGGGATGTCCCTAATCCCATGGAATGGGAATTTATGGGGCCTTTTGGCTTTTTAATCAACAGCTTAAGCCCAGCTTTTCCTTTTCTGGGATAAACAAATCCTGGGAAGGAAGGGGGGGGAAATTAATCCCGAAATTTTATCCAGAAATCCTGGGGGTGTTTGGGAATTTTTAGGGAAATGGGGAAAACGCCTCCCATGAAGCCTTCAGAGCCTTTCCCAAGGTTTCTATCCCAGAATTTGGGAATAGAATTTCTGCAAAAAGCTGGACATGGCTCATCCAGGGATTCCCAGAAGCAGCTCCGGCATTTGGGAATGTTACTGGGAGCTCCCACTGCAGTGCCAAGGAGCAGATTCCCAAAATAATCCCAACGGCCTGAGAACATTCCAGGGCCCGGGAGAACAAGGAATTCCTGAGAGGTCGGATCAGGATTATCCACAGACCACGAAAAGCAGGGATGAGCCAGGAAAAATCACCCATCCCATTGGAATACCCCCATGGATCCGAAAGGATAAAGGGCCCCAGGAGGGGGGCCGGGATGCCTCTGGAATTCTGATTCCAGCCTCATCCATCTCCCAACTCTCATCCATCTCCTGCTGCCTCCGGAGGCTCCCGGGATGGGGATGGACCCAGGGAAAAGAGGGAAAAGCTTTTGTTCCTGCTCCTGGCACAGCTTTGATCCCTAAAATCTGGGAGCTGGAGAGGAATCCCATCCATATATCCCATCCCTAATTTCCATCCCTAGATTCCATCCCTAAATTCCATCCCTAAATCCCATCCTTTTGGCTTTGTTGTGGAGCCCTGGAGCTCATCCCATGCCGGGTTCCCGGGCCAGGATGAGATTCCAGCAGCCCCCGATCCCTCGGGAATGTGGCCCATGGCTCAGCCATGCTGGGAGAGGCTCCTCCCACTCCCAGCTCATCCCAGCAGCTCCATTTTCCATGGATATGGAGCTGGAGCTCCCATCCCAGGGCTCGATGCCTGTTCCCAGCATTCCCACATGGACATGGCCCTCGGAGCAGGGAAAAGCCGATTTGGAGCCCCAAATGCCACGGGAGGGAGGAGAATTCCCAGGTTTCTCCCTCTGGATGCACCTGGCTGGAAAAGACGAGGGAAAAGGTGAAAAAGGGAAACAGGGAAAAGAGGGAAAAGTGTCTTTTCCTGCTCCTGGCATGGCTTTGATCCCAAAAATCTGGGATGCAGCTTTTGTGCTCTGGCAGCTCCTCGGGGTTGCTCCCGGTGGGATCCGAGGAGCTGATGGGATGTGATGGGATTTATCCTTAATTTAGGAGGGATTCTATTCCATGGGTTTCAACCTTCATCCCGGGAAAAAGGGCGGATTTCTTCTGCTTTTTGGCCTGGGGATAATGGGAAAGAGGAGCTAAATCCCAGGAAAAGTGTTGGTGCATTTTAGAGCAACTAAGCTGGAAAGTCCAGGAATTCTGATCCCAAAGGATCCCGGAATGTGGAATTCGTAGGGTGGGGTTTGGGGCCTCGGGACAAGGAAGGGCTGGAATTTGTCCAGGAAAGGGAACGGAGTTGGGAAAGGGGCAGGAAAACCGGGATCCGGGGAGCTGGGAAAGGGGCTGGAGAAAAGGGGGATGAGGAATTTCCCCCTCTGGAATTCCTTGACAGGAGGGAGCAGCCAGCTGGGATTGGGATTTACTCCCAGGGAACAACAGGAAAAGCAGGAATGAGCTCAGTTCCATGGGATTTCCTCCTCTTTGGCTCCCAAGGGGGAGGGAGATCCTTGGAAAAGCCAGGGAATGGATTTATCCCGAATCCCAGCTCCTGGAGACTCCAGGATTTCCTGGGAAATCCCCCCTGGCTCCAGCAGCGCTTCCTCGATCCAGCTCCTGGAGCTGATCAGGGAGCAGCTGGAGAAGCCGCTGGAATGGGAAAAGCGGCCCTGGAGGGGTGGGGGCTGCTCCTCCCTTAATGGGATTTTCCATGCGGGAATGGGATGCGGAGGAGCTGCCGGCTGGATGCTGCTTCCATGGCTGAGGTTTTCCATGTGGGATTGAAGGATGGAGCGGAATACAGGGATTTTTTCCGCCTTTGTGGAGCTCTCCAGGGAATGGGAGGCTCCGGAAGCGCTGCCAGGTTGTGTTTTCCAAGGGAAAAGCAGATTTTGGGAATTGAGGATATTGGAATGATTTCTCCAAGGCTCCTGTGGGATGGATTTCCGGGAAAAGTGAGACTCAGCCATGGCTGGAGCGGTTGTGCTGCTCCAAGGGATTCTTCCCAACACTTGGATTTGGTGCTGATGGATCTGACGGGAAAATTCCTCCTGGATTCCCATCACGGAGGAAAATTCCATCCCTCCCCATCCCAGATTCCGGAATGCAGGCGGTTTCCATCCCTCTGCCTGCTGCCATTCCGGCCATTCCCAGGGAAAGAATTCCCTCTCCCCCCCCAATCCCAAAATGAACAATTTATCCAAGGAATTCTCCCTTTTCCCAAAGGAACCCCAATTCTTCTCCCTTTCCCAAGATTTCCTCCTTGCAGCCTTTTCCGTGGAAAACCTCGGAGCTGCCGGAGCCGAGAGAGTCCCTGCGGGGCTGGAATCTGGGTCACTGCGCTTCCCTCAGACGGGGATCAGGGATCCAGGGATTAGGATTCACCTTGGATTAACTCCTGGCTGCCGGCAAGGTCCCACTGAAAAATGGGAAAACGCAGCCAGAATCCAGGAATATTTCTGGCTTTTTTCCCTCTTATTGCCTTTGGTTTTCCTTTCCCTTTTCCAGGTGCCCCAGGAATGGCACATTCCTTGTCCTTTTCCCACTGTGCTCAACCCATATGAATCAAAATTCCGGATTTCTTGGGAAGAAACGATCCCTAAAAATCAGACTTGGTGTTTTCCTCTTAAAATCCTGATTGATTTTGGGGAAAATCCATTGAATCTTCTTTTCGAAGGAATTTGCTCGGCCCATACCTCCAAATAGAAGCGGTGGGATTTTAATTTGTGCCGTTAAAAATTCCATCCACCTGGAATTCCACAGGAATTCCTGCGGTAGCCAGGGGGTGAATAAAGTCATGGCAAAGCAAATCAGAAATTCTGGAAAAGCGGGATGAACCGAGCCCTTGGATAAAACTGGGAATTGCATCCCAGGAATTCACTGGTGGTTCTGGGATGCAGAACTAAGGCATCACTGATATTCCCGGCTTTCCTGCTTCGGAAGGAAGTTTTCCTTCCCAAATTCCTGCCTGCAGCTCAGGATGCTGCTTCCAAACAAGCAAATGAATCCCGAGAAACCTTGGGAGCAGCAGCTCCGGGGCTCTCCCTGGCCCTGATCCCAGTGCCCAGAGTTCTCCCGCTTTCCCCGAGCTGCCGAGGGCACAATTCCCAGCGCGTTCCGTCGGCACATTCCTTTGTTCCCATTAAACGGAGCCGGGAAAGGTCGGCAGGGAAAATCCATGAAATATTCAGTGGCTGTGCCGAGCTGACCCAGTTATTCCGCGTGCTCCAAGCGCGGATCCGGCACGGAGCCAGCACGGAGCAGGGAAGGACTCCGGACCCGGAGCATTCCTGGGAAGGGAAGGGATTCCTACGGCCCATCCCGGTGGGAATCTTCCCAGGAGGCCCCATCAAAGCTTGGGAAA
The DNA here is from genome assembly GCF_041296385.1 of Aphelocoma coerulescens. Lineage (NCBI taxonomy): Eukaryota > Metazoa > Chordata > Aves > Passeriformes > Corvidae > Aphelocoma > Aphelocoma coerulescens. The sequence goes on from NC_091024.1 coordinate 12,114,438, forward strand.
GATTTCCATCCACACGGAGGGATCCCATCCAGTGGGGTCACGGATTTAGAATTAGCAGGAGTTGGTGATCCCAGAATCTGGGCTTGTCCTGGGGAAGGAGCACCTTGGGAAAGGGCACTTCCGAAATTTGGGAGGGAAATGCCGAAGGCTCCAAGGCGGGGCGAGGTTGGATGAGCTTGGAGCAAACTGGGATTAGGGAAGGGATCCCTGGCCATGGCAGGAATCGGGAACGGATCTCCTGGAAGGTCCCTTCCCACCCAAACCGTTCCAGAATTCTGGGATTCACGCGTGATCCCATGGCTGAGCTGACCTCAGGGGCTTTGGAGCCTCTGGAATCTCTTCCCATTCTTTCCCCATGGATTTGAACCATTGTGGAAGGAGAGCTTTGGATATTGGAAAAACTCCCTCATGGAAAGAAAGGGTTGTCCATGGCCAGGGGTGGAGGCCCCATTCCCAGAGGGATTGCAAATCCCTGCGGATGCGGCCCTTGGGGACACGGATTAGTGCTGGGAACGGTTGGATTCCGGGATCTTGGAGCGCTTTTCCGACCCCAACAATTCCATGATTCTATGAATTCCCACTGAGCTCCACGGAGCTGTGTTTGGAGAAACCCCCGACCCCTGGATAGCTGGGAATACCGACGGGATAAACCCAATCCTTGCCTTGGCCCATCCCAGGCTGAGCTGGCTCTCCCTCCTCCAACGGTTTCCCATCCCTGAAAACACCAACTTCTCCCTGACTTGGATGGTTTTCCCATCGTTTTCCTTGATTTTCCCTTCCAGACCGGCCGGATCGAGCCGAACTATCCCAAAGTTTGTGGTCACCAGGGAAACGTGCTGGACATCAAGTGGAACCCCTTCATTGAGAACATCATCGCCTCCTGCTCCGAGGACACCTCGGTGAGCCGGGATCTTGGGATGCGCTTCCCGCATCCATCCACCCTCCCGATGCGTTTGATTCTCTATTCCCGTATTTCCATGGCATTTCTTTTGGGAATGCTGAGGGCCAGGAGATCAAAGCCAATCAATTCCCAACCTGTGCCCAACCTGGCTCCTGGGCCAGAATTCCCTCCCATTCTTTATTTTCCGGATACAAATCCGGATGGGAACGAAGCTGAAGAAAGGTCCAGAGGGTAATTCCCACGAGGAGCAGCTGAGGGAGCTGGGAAAGCTCAGCCTGGAGAAAAACGGGATCCGGGAGGAATTCCTGGCTCTCCACAAGTCCCTGGCAGGAGGGAGCAGCCAGGGGTGGATCCCAGAGAAGGTTCAGGTTGGAATTTCTCCACGGAGATGGAAAAGAGGAGCTAAATCCTGGGAAAAATTGCTGGTGGTTTTTAGAGCAGTTCACCTGGAAAATCCAGGAGTTTTGATCCCAAAGGATCCCAAAATGTGGAGTTTGTAGGGTCAGGTTTGGGGTCTCGGGACAAGGAAGGGCTGGAATGTGTCCAGGGAAGGTTCAGCTTGGAATTTCTCCATGGAAAAGGCTCAAACATTGGAATGGGCTGCCCAGGGAGGTTTGGAGTCCCCATCCCAGGAGGTATCCAAGGAATTCCTGGATGTGGTGCTCGGTGCTCTGGTCTGGTTCAAACGATCACAGCTTGGACTCCACGATCCTGGAGAGCTTTTCCAACCTCAGTGATCCCGTGATCCATCCCAAAGGCTGCATCCTAAAGGAAAATCTCCTGTGCAAAGGGGAAAACTGGGATCCATCCCTGGTTTTGCAGGACAAGAGCTGGGGTTTGGGATGATCCAGTTTTTATCCTGTTACGATCCTGCCCCTCCTGATCCTCCTCTTTTCATCCTCATCCGGATAAATCCGGCATTTTTTATTAGCTGGGAGCCTGGCAGGGAGCACACGGAGTGGGAAGAATTCCCGTCACAGCCGTGAGTCACAGGGAGCCGTCTCCCACTTCCCAGAAAAGCTTTTATTCACCACGGAATAGAGGGCTGGGTGGGATCTGGGATACTGGGAAGACTCCACGAGCAAAGCTGGGAATTCAGGATGAGGATTTCAAATCCCTGCCTGGATACGGCTGTCTATCTGGGCTGGATTTTTCCCAAGGGATGCCGGAGCCATTAATCCGTTATTTATCCTTGAGGTACAATTCACACCAGGGCTGATCCCTAAATTCCTGAAATGCTGGGAAAGCTTTTTTTTGGGGGGAAGGAGCTTTCAAGAGCAGGAGTTGGGATGTTCCAAACCACGTTCCAGGTGCGGATCTGGGAGATTCCGGAGGGCGGCCTGAAGCGGAACATGACAGAGGCGGTGCTGGAGCTGTACGGACACAGCCGCAGGGTCGGGATCGTGGAATGGCACCCGACCACCAACAACATCCTACTCAGTGCCGGATACGACTACAAGGTCAGGCCTGCCGGGAATGCCGATTCAAAGGGTTTTCCCAGACTTTTGGCGCTGCTGGGAGTCACCTATGGATGGGCAGAGCGGCGTCGTGGAATTCTGGAATGGTTTGGTTGGAGGGAGCTTAAAGCTCATCTCATTCCATGCCTTCCAGAGAGTGGGAGAGCTTCCATAGGGCAGGGAGAGCTTCCATAGGGTGGGAGAGCTTCCATAGGGCAGGGAGAGCTTCCATAGGGTGGGAGAGCTTCCATAGGGCAGGAACAGCTTCCATAGGGCAGGAACAGCTTCCATAGGGCAGGGAGAGCTTCCATAGGGTGGGAGAGCTTCCATAGGGCAGGAACAGCTTCCATAGGGCAGGGAGAGCTTCCATAGCATGGGAGAGCTTCCATAGGGTGAGAGAGCTTCCATAGGGCAGGGAGAGCTTCCATAGGGTGGGAGAATTTCCATAGGGCAGGAACAGCTTCCATAGGATGGGAGAGCTTCCATAGGGTGGGAGAGCTTCCATAGGATGGGAGAGCTTCCATAGGATGGGAGAGCTTCCATAGGGCAGGGAGAGCTTCCATAGGGCAGGGAGAGCTTCCATAGCATGGGAGAGCTTCCATAGGGTGGGAGAGCTTCCATAGGATGGGAGAGCTTCCATAGGATGGGAGAGCTTCCATAGGGCAGGGAGAGCTTCCATAGGATGGGAGAGCTTCCATAGGGTGGGAGAGCTTCCATAGGGTGGGAGAACTTCCATAGGGCAGGAACAGCTTCCATAGGGCAGGAACAGCTTCCATAGGATGGGAGAGCTTCCATAGGGCAGGGAGAGCTTCCATAGGGCAGGAACAGCTTCCATAGCATGGGAGAGCTTCCATAAGGTGGGAGAACTTCCATAGGGCAGGAACAGCTTCCATAGGGCAGGAACAGCTTCCATAGGATGGGAGAGCTTCCATAGGGCAGGAACAGCTTCCATAGGGCAGGAACAGCTTCCATAGCATGGGAGAGCTTCCATAGGGTGGGAGAGCTTCCATAGGGTGGGAGAGCTTCCATAGGGTGGGAGAGCTTCCATAGGGCAGGAACAGCTTCCATAGGGCAGGGAGAGCTTCCATAGGGTGGGAGAACTTCCATAGGGCAGGAACAGCTTCCATAGGATGGGAGAGCTTCCATAGGATGGGAGAGCTTCCATAGGGCAGGAACAGCTTCCATAGGGCAGGAACAGCTTCCATAGCATGGGAGAGCTTCCATAGGGCAGGGAGAGCTTCCATAGGGTGGGAGACCTTCCATAGGGCAGGAACAGCTTCCATAGGGCAGGGAGAGCTTCCATAGCATGGGAGAGCTTCCGTAGGATGGGAGAGCTTCCATAGGGCAGGGAGAGCTTCCATAGGGTGGGAGAGCTTCCATAGGGTGGGAGAGCTTCCATAGGGCAGGCAGAGCTTCCATAGGGTGGGAGAACTTCCATAGGGCAGGAACAGCTTCCATAGGGCAGGAACAGCTTCCATAGGATGGGAGAGCTTCCATAGGGCAGGAACAGCTTCCATAGGGCAGGAACAGCTTCCATAGCATGGGAGAGCTTCCATAGGGTGGGAGAGCTTCCATAGGGCAGGGAGAGCTTCCATAGGGTGGGAGAACTTCCATAGGGCAGGAACAGCTTCCATAGGGCAGGGAGAGCTTCCATAGGGCAGGGAGAGCTTCCATAGGATGGGAGAGCTTCCATAGGGCAGGGAGAGCTTCCATAGGGTGGGAGAACTTCCATAGGGCAGGAACAGCTTCCATAGGGCAGGGAGAGCTTCCATAGCATGGGAGAGCTTCCATAGGGTGAGAGAGCTTCCATAGGGCAGGGAGAGCTTCCATAGGGTGGGAGAGCTTCCATAGGGCAGGAACAGCTTCCACAGAGGGGGGGGACATTCCATAAGGCAGGGACAGCTTCCACAGAGCAGGAACAGCTTCCCCCCCGTCCCGGGTGGCTCCAAAGGCTCTTCCCGCAGGTGCTGATCTGGAACCTGGACGTGGGCGAGCCGGTGAAGATGATCGACTGCCACACGGACGTGATCCTGTGCATGTCCTTCAACGCCGACGGCAGCCTGCTGGCCACCACCTGCAAGGACAAGAAGCTGCGCGTGGTGGAGCCGCGCTCCGGGAGGGTCCTGCAGGTGCCGTGGAAGGAGGGGTTGGAATGAGGTTTTAGGGAAGAATCCTATGGAATGGCTGAAAATGTCCGTAAGGTGCTGGCAGGGCTCCTGGTGGGATGTTTTCCATGCGGTGGGATCCAGTTCCCGGGCTGGGTGTGGAGAGGATGGGAAGGGCTTGGCCTCATCCCAAGGAGAGGAGTTGGAGGCTTTGATTCCGTTGTTAATTAAGGATTTGTGGAAAACGGTGGGAATGAAAGGGGGAGGTGCAGGAGGAGGATGGTGGGCTCACCCTGATATTCAGAAAAATGGGAATTTTTGGCCGAAGGAGAGAGCTGGAAAATGGGATGAGATGGGAGAGGCGAGGGGGGAAGGAAGGGGCTTTCCTGGGATGAGAGCTGGATCCAAAGGGAATTCCAGAGCTCATTCCCATCTTGCAGGAGGCCAGCTGCAAGAACCACCGCGTCAACCGCGTGGTTTTCCTGGGAAGCACGAAACGGCTCCTGACCACGGGAGTGTCCCGCTGGAACACCCGGCAGATTGCCCTCTGGGACCAGGTGGGTGCCAGGATCCCGCTCCATCCCGAATGGAATTCCCGCTCCATCCCTGCCAGGATCCTGCTCCATCCCTGCTGGAATTCCTGCTCCATCCCCACCAGGATCCCACTCCATCCCTGCCTGATCCCTGCTCCATCCCCAATGGAATTCCTGCTCCATCCCTGCCAGGATCCTGCTCCATCCTCAATGGAATTCCTGCTCCATCCCTGCCAGATCCCTGCTCCATCCCTGCTGGAATTGCCGCTCAGCACCGCCATCGGGCCACGGCTAACACCGGGATTTTCCTGTTTTCCAGGAGGATTTATCCATGCCCCTGATCGAGGAGGAAATCGATGGGCTCTCAGGGCTCCTCTTCCCGTTCTACGATGCCGACACCCACATGCTGTACCTGGCTGGGAAGGTAGGGATGCGCGGAGCAGCGGGATGCAGCATTCCCAGAAAATCCCCCGGCATTGCCCAGGGATTGGGGCTGGAATTTATATCATGGAAAGGTTTGGATTGGAAGGGAGCTTAAAACTCATCCAGTTCCATGGATGTCCCTGCCACAGGACACCTTTCCCTATCCCAGGCTGCTCCAGGCCCCGGCCAGCCTGGCCTTGGACACTTCCAGGGATCCTGGGGCAGCCACGGCTTCTCTGGGAATTCCAGCCCAGGCAGGAATTCCTTCCCTGTATCCCATCGGTCCCTGCCCTCTAAATGCTCTTCATCCTGGTTTTTATCCACCTTCTCATTTCCAAATCCATTCCCATCCCTCTTCCCTGCTGCTCCAGGGCGATGGCAACATCCGCTACTACGAGATTGGCTCGGAAAAGCCCTACCTGAGTTATCTCATGGAATTCCGCTCCCCGGCTCCACAGAAAGGACTGGGTAAGGATGGACATGCTGCTGCTCCGCTTCCCGGAGTGGGGAAAAGGTGCATGGGGAAGGCGCTGGATTACATGGCACCAGGAAGAGGGTTTGGATTTGGATTGGGATTGGATTGGGATTGGACTGGGATTGGACTGGGACTGGGTTGGGATTGGGTTAGGATTGGGTTGGGATTGGGTTTGAGATTGGGATGTGTTTGGATTGGGTTTGAGTTGGGTTTGGGTTGGGATTGGATTGGGTTGGATTGGGTTGGATTTGGGTTGGGATTGGGTTGGGATTGGGTTGGGTTGGATTTGGGTTGGATTTGGGTTGGGATTGGGTTGGATTTGGGTTGGATTTGAGTTGGGTTAGGATTGGGTTAGGATTGGGTTAGGATTGGGATTAGGTTGGATTTGGATGGGATTAGGTTGGGGTTGGGTTGGGTTGGATTGGGATTGGGTTGGGTTTGGATGGGATCAGGTTGGGTTTGGGTTGGAATTGGATTAGGATTGGGTTGGGTTTGGGTTTGGATTGGGATTGGGTTGGGTTTGGATGGGATCAGGTTGGGTTTGGATTGGGTTGGATTAGGATTGGGTTGGATTTGGTGGGCACTATTCTGGCTCCGGAGCATCGACTTCAGCTCCCGCAGGGCACCATTCCCATCCCTGTGGAGATCCCCACGTGGTGCTGCTGGATCCTGGCCAGGTCCATATCCAGGGACACAAATCCTGCTGTCCCACCTTGCCGTCAGTCCGGGATTCCCGGGATTATCCCAAATAAAAGCTGCTCATCCTTTTCCCACCGTCCCCACTCTGCACCTCAGAGCCACGACGAGGATGGATCCAGTGGAGCCCCGTGTGTCCCAGTGGAGAGCAGGGATGGGTTGGGCTTTTCCATGGTGGGAATTTCCTGCGGATGGCCGATCCCTGTCCCTCTCCGCAGGGGTGATGCCGAAGCACGGCCTGGACGTTTCTGCCTGCGAAGTTTTCCGTTTCTACAAACTCATCACCCTCAAGGGCCTCATCGAGCCCATCTCCATGATCGTCCCGAGGCGGGTGAGTCCTGGAATGCGGGAACAAGCTGCATCCGGAGGGTCCGGGGCGGCTCCGGAGCCGTGGAGATGCCCCACTTGGAGCAATCCCACGGATGGCTCTGTTCCCACCATCCTGGGACCTCTCCGTCCTTACATGTCCCAGGGAGCTTTCAGCCATGGTTTAGCGGGAATGATTTTAGTGAATGTTTCCCTGAGGGATCGGTCTCACCTGGGGTTTGGGAGTTGTTTCCAGGCAAATATTGCTTGGATCGGGGTTTTCCAGGAAGCAAATCCAGCTGTGCCAGCCAGGGTTGGGTGGAGGACGCAATCCCAGGTTCTCTGCTCCAGCCAGCACTTCCCAAATTTCCTCTCTGTGCCCCACGTTTCCCAACAATCTGGGTGTTCATCCCCTCCATGGGGGAGGGAATTATTCCCACGTGCCCAGGGAGCGCATTCCTGGATGCCATTTCTCTTCTCTTGCCGTGTTCCCAGTCGGAGACGTACCAGGAGGACATTTATCCCATGACTCCGGGCACGGAGCCGGCCCTGACCCCGGACGAGTGGCTCAGTGGGGTCAACAGAGGTAAAGCCACCGGCGGGGGTATCCCAAAAATATCTGGGATGTAGGATGGGGCTGCATCCCGCTGATCCGCCAGCTCTCCCTCAGATCCCATCCTGATGTCACTGAAGGAGGGATACAAGAGGAATTCCAAGATTGTCTTCAAGGCGCCGGTGAGGGAGAAGAAAAGCGTGGTGGTCAATGGGATCGACCTCCTGGAGAACGTCCCACCCCGCACGGAGAACGAGGTGGGGAAGCCCAGGAATGGGAATGGGATGGGAATGGGAATGGGAATGGGAATGGGATGGGATGGGATGGGATGGGATGGGATGGGATGGGATGGGATGGGATGGGATGGGATGGGATGGGATGGGGGGATGAACCTGGAAAGGCACTGCTCTGCTGATCTCTATCCCAATGGAGGCAGGAGTGTGGGATCCTTCTAGGGATGGGAGCCCGGGATCCATCCCAGGATCCTTTTCCATGGTAGAATCCCAGGATTCTTCCCAAGGTGGGAGCCTGGGACCTTTCCCACAGTGGGAGACCGGCATCCATCCCAAGACCCTTTCCCAGGGTGACAAACCGGGATCCATCCTGCGACCCTTTTCCAGAGTGGGAGCCTGGGATCCATCCCATGACCCTCTTCCCACACTGGGATCCTGGGATCCAGGGGCAGCCACAGCTTCTATGGGAATTCCATCCCAGCCTCTCCCTATCCTCCCAAGGAGGAATTCCTTCCCAAAATCCCATCAAAATCTCCTGTCCTTCAGTTCAAATTCACCCCCTTGTCCCCAGAATCAGCCGAGCTATGGCTCATTCCCAAAAATCCTGGGATGAGCAGCTGGTGTGATCCCACCAGCTCCATCCCCTATCTCCATCCTCCTTTTCCAGCTCCTCCGGATGTTCTTCCGGCAGCAGGATGAGATCCGGCGGCTGAAGGACGAGCTCTCGCAGAAGGACGTTCAGATCCGGCAGCTGCAGCTGGAATTAAAGAACTTCCGGAATATCCCGAAGAACAATTGACTCCAGGGACGTTTTCTAAATCAATTCCTTTGTTTCTACTCCGCCCCTGAATTCCTTGGATCCACTCACCCACAACACAATTCTGGAACCTGCGGCTGCTGAGAGCCTGGAATCACGTCGTGCGCGTCTTGTCCGGCACTAATCCCGCTCTAACCCGATCCCTGGGAAAGCCCGGAGGCTCCCAGTAAGTTGGAGCCGTGTCCGTTCTGTCGGGATGAGCCAGCCCGGGCGGATTCCCGGGAAAGCGCGATGCTTCCTTGCTATTAATTTCTTTTCCTATGCAAAGATGTGACAGCGGGAGCGGAACTGGGAAAAGGGCGGGAAGTGGGAAGGGCTTGATCGTCAGAGGGGGTGTCTGTGTGGGAATCTGGGATCCTTCCCATGGTGGGAGCTTGGGATTCGTCCCATGGTGGGAAACCGGGTGGTGGGAATCCGGGATCCTTCCCGTTGTGGGAAACCGGGATCCTTCCCCTGGTGGGAAACCGGGATCCTTCCCATGGTGGGAAACCTGGAGCTCTTCCCATGGTGGGAATCTGGGATCCTTCCCATGGTGGAAACCTGGATCCTTCCTGTGGTGGGAAACCGGGATCCTTCCCATGGTGGGAACCTGGAGCTCTTCCCATGGTGGGAATCTGGGATCCTTCCCATGGTGGAAACCTGGATCCTTCCTGTGGTGGGAAACCGGGATCCTTCCCATGGTGGGAAACCTGGATCCTTCCTGTGGTGGGAAACCAGGATCCTTCCCATGGTGGGAAACCTGGAGCTCTTCCCATAGTGGGAATCTGGGATCCTTCCCATGGTGGAAACCTGGAGCTCTTCCCATGGTGGAAAACCGGGATCCTTCCCACGGTGGGAAACTGGGATTCTTCCCATGGTGGAAACCTGGAGCTCTTCCCATGGTGGAAAACTGGGATCCTTCCCACAGTGGGATCCCGGGATCCATCCCAGGGCCCTTTCCCATGTTGGGATCCCAGGACTCTTCCCACGCTGGGATCCCGGGATCCTTCCCACGGTGCCGGGGCTGCGGCACAGCTGGGATGTGGCAGGAGCAGCCCATGGGAAGGGATCTGCTCCAAGATCCTTTAAAATAACAAAACCTGCCTGGAATTCCCACCCAGAGAGGGATTTTTGCTCCCTCCGCCTGTGAAAAGCGGGATTTTCCCTCCTCCTGCCCGCCGGGAAGGGGCCACGGAGCAGGGGGAAGGATATTCCTGGGGGTGCTGCCCCAGGGATGGATCCCGAGGGACGCCCCCGGAACGCTCGCTGGGCTCGGCACGTTGGACAATCCCAGGATTGATGGAATTTGCCTGGAGCACAGGGAACGACACCGGATCCTGCTGGTTTTTCCTGGAGATCCCTATTTCCACTCAATCCAAGTTGCTGAAATTCCCGGCGCTCCCGGTGCGGCTCCGTCCCGTCCGTGTCCCGCGTTCCCGGTGTTCCCGGCGTTCCCTGCTGCGTTCCATGTGCTGTCATTCCCGATTATTTATGCTCCCACGGGATAGTGATGGAATAAAGTCTTTTCAGGATACCAGCAGCGCGTTCCTGCCTTTCCTTCTCCATCCAGGGGCTCCGGGGGATCTGCTCCCATCTCAGGGTTGGGGGGATCCCAAGGGAAATTCTGGGATGAGCTCCTCTGGAAAAGGGAGCTGCCGGTGGCCGGAGGGGGGAGCCCACAGATGGATCCTGGAATAATTTGGGATGGAAAGGAATTTAAATCCCATTCCACAGGCAGGGACGGCTCCCGCTATCCCAGGACGCTCCAACCTGGCCTTGGAAAATTCCAGGGATTGGGAATCCAGAACTTCTCTGGGAATCTGTGCCAGGGCTTTCCCACGCTCGCAGGCAGGAATTCCTTCCCGATATCCATGGAAACTCCTTCTCTTTCCGTTCCCCTGCCATCCCATTCCCACAGATCCTCCCAAAATTCCATCCCTGCTTTCTCCCGGCCCCAAATTCCCAGGTCAAAATTCCCCGTGATCCAGAGGGCAGCTGGCATGGAAATGGGGGTTGATTCAAAGCTTTATTCCCATTTTTTTGCTGGTATTGGGAATGAGTTCCCGGCTTTATCCTGCCTCTGGCCTGGAAGGAAAATCCAGGTCAGGATTTTTTAGGGATGCTTAGGGAGATCTTGGAATTCTCGTGCGGATCCAGGTGAGATTCCTGATACCCCACGGCCTCCGAGGGATCCACTGGGATCTCCCGTGCTAACTGATCCCCTGGAAGGGGAGATCCAACGTTTTTCCTTGGATCCATGGAAACGAGGCCGATTCCGGTTGGGAGTGGGGCTGGTTAATGAGCTCCAGGAACATTCCTGCCAATTCCGGCACGATCCGCACTGGTCTCGGGAGGCCGGAGCAGGACGTGGCTCCAGGGATGCCTTTGGAACGTGGATTTCCTCCAAGGGCTCCCTGAAGGTTTGGGATTTGCCAGAATTCCCAGGAAAAGCCTTGCCCCAGCTCCAGCTCTTCCCAGCGTTTCCCCGGGTCCATCCGGCTGCTGTTCCAAGCAGGAATTCCCGTTTTAGGGACAGGATGGGATCCAGAGGCTGGGACAGAGCGGTGGCGCCGCGTGCTGGGATCATTCCCAGCAGGAACGGCGGGATTATCCCAATCTCCCGCTCTCCCCACCCGCGGAGCTGCTCCAGCTCCGAATCCCAAATTCCTGAGGACCTGGAGCTGCCAGAGCAATTCCAGAGGAGGCCCCGGAGCTGCTCCGAGGGCTGGAACCCCTCTGGAGCCAGGCTGGGAGAGCTGGGAATGTTCACCTGGAGAAGGGAAGGATCCAGGGAGAGCTCAGAGCCCCTTCCAGGGCCTAAAGGGGCTCCAGGAGAGCTGGAGAGGGACTGGGGACAAGGCATGGAGGGACAGGACACAGGGAATGGCTTCCCAGTGCCGGAGGACCGGGATATCGGGACATGGGGATAGGTGAGGATTTTCTGGGTATTTCTGGGTGGCTCCCTGGATTTTCCAGGGTTTAATCCAAGCAGTAAATCCCTAATTCCCAGTTTTCTCCCTGCTGTCCTTCTCCCAGATTTCATTCCAAAGCCTCCTGCCCATTCCCTGGATTTCCAGTCCCCTCCAGGACCCTCAGGAATGCCCAAATTCCCATCGATCCACAGCCTTTCCCAAGCTTTCCCCAGGCCTAAATCCAGGCTGGAATCGCACCTTTCCCACCCTCACACTTCCGGGGATTCCAGGATTTCAGGGAAAAGGCTCCGAGCGCTCCGGTGTCCGGCGGAATCCGCCCCTTCCCTCTCCAGGTCCTGTGGGATGATTCCTTTCCCGGTTTTTCCCTTTTCCCGGTTTTTCCCTTTCCCGGTTTCCCCTTCCCAGCCCTCCCTGCTCATCCCAAGGATCCTGACCTACTTTTGCTTCCCGGAGTTTTCCCTTTGTTCAAGGCTTCCCAGCTGCGGGTTTCTCGGGATGCTCCGTTCTCCAGGATTTTGCGGGGCCCTGCTTAAAGTTAAAACCAGAATTGAGATTAAAATTCCCAGGAAGATCTGGGATTGGGAATGGGAATAAACAGGACGCGGAGGACCCACTCCGGGTGGATTTTAATTGGGAATTTTCCATGGATTTCCTGGAGCTGATCCCTCCTTTTCCCGATATCCTTAAAATCCAGGGAAGCTTTTCCTTGAGGTGCAGCCCCCCCGGATTCCGCAGCTCCAGCCCCGCGTTCTGGGGCTCCGCTGGAAGCACAATTCCCTTGGGGCAGACCCGGAGGAATTTTGATGGATTTAGTCTGGTTTTTAGGAATTTTGCACTGCAGCCTCTTTGGACCCGAGGGGGGATTCCCACATTCCCACTTCTCCATCCTCTAACTCCCACTTTTTCCACCCCTAAATTCCCACTTTTCCCTTCCAAAAATCCCACTTTCCCAGCCCCACATTCCCACTTTTTCCACCTCCAAAATCCCACTTTTCTCTCCCCACATTCCCACTTTTCCATCCCTAGAATCCTGCTTTTTCCACCTCCACATTCCCACTTTTCCATCCTCTAAATCCCACTTTTTCCCTTCCCATATTCCCACTTTTCCACCCTCAAATCCCACTGTTCCACCTCCACATTCCCACTCTTCCCTCCCCGCATTCCCACTTTTTCCACCTCCCGATTCCCCCTTTCCCAGCCCCACATTCCCACTTTCCCAGCCCGCTCATCCCACCATTCCTTGTTTTCCAGCAGCCACACGTTTCGCAGCGATCCGGCCATTCCCGCTTTGCCATTCCGGGTGTTTTCCTGGAAGGAATTCCAGAGGCAGAATTTGTATCAAAAGCTTTTATTGAAATTCCTCAAAGCCAAACAGACAAAAAACTCCAAAGGTGACTCTGCCGGGCCCCCAAATTCCCAAAAAACCCCGGGAGCCGCTGGATTCCCACACCCAGCAGCTTTCCTGGGCAATACAAGTCACTTCCAGAGGGATTTTTCCCACGGGATCTGTACATTCCCCAAGGATTTTCCGGGTTTTTGCCTCCCACGAGGTAAGAAAATACAAATTTTCTGGAATTTCCATGGAATTCCCGGCGTCTCCTGGAATTCCTGGCTTTTTGGGTGGAGAATTTGGGATTTTCCAAGCGGTTTCTCCGGGATTAGGGGCAGATATTCCAGAGAAAGCTGCTTGGGAAGGGCGGGAGGAGTTGGGTTTATTCCAAGTGGTGAATTGAGGTCAGGAAATTCGGGAATTTGGGATGGCTTTTTAGAAAGATTCCCATTTGTTTTCCATGCCTGCCATTTCCAGGGATTTGGCTGCGCTCCAGCCGTGAAAATTCCCCCCAAAAAATTCCCTCCAAACCCCGCCCCCCCCTCCAAAAATCCCCTGAAAATAATAAAAACAATTCCCAAAAAAGCCGAAAATTCCCTCCCAGAATTCCAGGAAAACTCACAACACACCGGGATTGCCCATGAGCAGCTCCGACCCCATCCCGAACAATCCAACATTCCCAAAAAACCGACATTTGGTCGCTATTTACAACGAGGAAAAGCCTGGGGAATTCCCAACGTTGGGGAAAAGGGGCTGGAAATGGCGGCCATTCCCAAAAAACCAAGGAGCGAGGCACCGCTCCCAGCCCAGGGAAGAGGCCTGGCTCCCATTCCAGCAGCGTCTCCCAGAAAAACGTGGGGATTTGGGGATCAGAGGTGGGAAAATCCCGGCTCATCCATGGATCTCAACTCGGTTCTCTCCTCGTTTCCGCTTCCGGGATGTCCGAGCTCCGCTTCCAAGAATTCCCAAACACAGGTTCCTACTCAACTCTCGCAGCTCCAGGGACTCCGGGAAGGGATCCAAAGGAAGAAATTCCCAAAGAATTCCAGGAGGAGTGGCAGTAAAAATAGGATTTTATTCCCGTGCCCACCCTCGCTCGGTTCCCACAGCAACGTTACAATCCGGAAAAAAAAAACCAACGGAAAAAAAAAAAAAATCGGGAAAAGAAAAGGAATTCCAAAGGGTCGGGAGGTGGGAAAAGAGGGAATTCCGGGATAAAAACAGTCAAATCACAAGAGGGAATCTCCCGGGAAGGAAGGGGCGCCTCAGTCGTCCTCGTCGCCCTCGTCCTCCGGCTCTCGTTTCCTCTTCTGGCCCCGCTCTTCCTCTGGAAAACACAAACAATTCCCGTTATTCCCGGCCGCGGTGGCATTCCCGCTAGGAGAGAGGCGCTGCAGCTGCAGGAAAAGCGGGATCGGGATGGGCTCCGTACCGGGCTCCTCCTCGTCCTCCTCGTCGTCCACCTCGCCGTCGTTGTAGCCTTCCTCATCCTCCTGGAAGGGCAAGGAAAAGCGGGATGAGAAGCTCGGCATCAGCCCGGGATCCTTCCTGACAGCCCTTTTCCCGAGGCCTTGGAATGTCCTCAGGCAGCAGCCGCTTCCCAGGGGGGCCGGTTAGGGATGGAACAGCAGGAATCCGGCACTGGAATGGCCGGGAATTCCTGAGCCGTGCCTGGGAATGGGGCTGCCCTTCCCGACTCCGGGAAAACTGGGATTTATTGGAGCGGATTTCTCCGGAGCCTCAGGGGTGGACTGGGGAGGCTGAGGAACATTCCAGAGGGGTGGGAGAGAGGGCGGGGCTGCAGGAGAGGGAAAACAGCTTCCCACAATCCCCTTTTCCTTCCTCAATCCCATTCCCACCCTTCCAATCCCATTTTCTCCCTTCCCAATCCCATTTTCCCCCCTCAATTCCATTCTCCCTTCAATCCCATTCCCACCCTCCCAATCCCAGTTTTTCCCTTCTCCCATCCCATTTTCCCTCCTCAATCCCATTTTCATTCCTGCAATCCCATTTTCCCCCCTCCCAATCCCATTTCCCTCCTCAATCCCATTCTCCATTCAATCCTATTTTCCCTCCTCCGATCCTATTTTCCCCCCTCAATCCCATTTCTCTCCCTCCCATCCCATTTCCCCCCTTCCCAATCCCATTTTCCCCCTCCAGTTCCACTTCCCCTCCTTCCATCCCTTTTCCCCTCCCTCAATCCCATCCCCCACCCCCCCCAATCCCATTTTTCCCCCATCCCCATCCTAAAACTCCTCAAATCCCAGATTTGAGCCCTTTCCTGCCCAGCCCTTCCCAGTCAGATCCCAGTGATTTCCGCTGTGGAATTCCAAGCCTCACCTCCTCGTCTCCGCTCACATCCTCCTCTTCCCCTTCCTCCTCCTCCTCCTCATCCTCCTCGTCCTCCACTACCTGAGCGTCATCGTCGTATTCCTCCTCTGGAAAAACAAAATCCATGGAAAACTTGGAGGTTTTCCTCATTCCACCCAAAACCCTGGCAATCCAAGTGGAGAATTCCTTAGGGATAGCACGGGATTGGTGGCAGCTCTGGGAATGCAGGGTCAGAGTCGCTCATGGAGCCTCTGGCTGCTCCAGTTCCCACTGTTCCCAAGGATTTGGGAGCTGGAGGATATCCTGGCCAGGAATCCGGAGCAAAACTTTCCCATTATCCAGCGGGAGCCCTCCCAGGGACACAAAATTCCGGCCTATTCGGGAATTCCCGAAAGGAAAGCCCCCAAATCCAACCATTCCCAGCAGAAAAACGGGAAGTGTGGAGCCCCTGGAGTGTTTTCCGTGTGTTTGGGAGCTTTTGGGAAGCGGCCCTTCCCAGAGCTCCCACTCAGCATTCCCGGGAAAAGTGCACATCCAGCTTTTCTGCTTTGCTGCACCGCTGGGATGGGAGAATCCAGCAAATTCCCTGGGATCAGCCGGATCCGCAGCCAGGGATGGCTCCAGGGGCAGCCGGGGAAAGGCGACACCTACAGCACTGGGATCCCCCAGAATTCCCTGGAATTCTGGCATGTTCCTTCCTCAGGGCCTGGCTCGGAGCTGGGAATTCACTGGAGCGCCCCTGTGTTTTCCATGCACTTCCCTAATTTCTGCTTTTTTCCATGCCCAAGCTGCTTCTCCCCTCACCCTTTTCCATGAGGATTTCCACAATTCCAGGACATCCCCGTTCCTGCCACTCCTTCAGTCCCTTCCCTTGGTTCCTTCCTTATCCCACCCCTCCATTCCCAGATTGAGGAATGGGATTTTCCAGGCCCTGCCACCCCCTCCCCGCATTCCTTTGGGATGCGGGAGCTGCAGGGAATCCCACGGAGCACATTCCACGTACCATCCTCATCCTCCTCCTCGTCATCCAGGCCCTCCACGTATCCCTCGGCGTCGGAATCCGGCGCTTCCTTGTCATCCCGGTCTTTCACTAGGGATAAAACTGAGGAAGTTGCTCCTTCAGGCCCTGCCAGGCTCCTTCCTGCCATTCCCTCATTCCTTTCCTGGCTCCTTCCCACCATTCCCTCATTCCTTCCCCTCATTCCTTTGGGACGCTCAGTTCCTCTCCCTGATTCCTGTCGCTCATTCCCTCAGGACATTGAGATCCTTCCCCTCATTCCTTTGGGAAATGGAGGTCTCTTCCCTCATTTCCTCAGGACACTCAGATCCTTCTCCCATCATTCCTTTGGGACACTCAGGTCCATTCCCTCAGGTCCTTCCCCTCACTCCTTTGGGAAAATGAAGTTCTTTCCCTCATTCCATTCCCTCATTTTTTCAGGACACCCAGGTCCTTGCCCTCATTCCTTCCCCTCATTCCCTTCCCCTCTCATTCCATCATTTATTCCCTTCATTCCCTCAGGTCCCTCCCCTCATTCCTTCCCCTCATTTCTTTCCCTCATTCCCTCAGGTCCTTGCCCTCATTCTTTCCCCTCATTCCCCCACCTCGCTTCCTCAGGTCCTTCCCCTCATTCCCTCCCCTCATTCCCTTCCCTCACTCTCTCAGGCACTTCCCCTCATTCCATCCCCTCATTCCCTCATTCCCTTCCCTCACTCTCTCAGGTCCTTCCCCTCATTCCCTCATTCCATCCCCTCCCTCCCTCCCTCATTCCATCCCCTCATTCCCTCATTCCCTCCCCTCCCTCTCTCAGGTCCTTCCCCTCCCCTCCCTCCCTCCCTCAGGACCCCGAGCTCGCAGCTCCCACCCTTCTCCTCCCCCAGCAGCTCCAGGAGCGGGTTGTGATCCCACCTCCTCCATCCCACGTACCATCCTCATCCTCCTCCTCGTCATCCAGGCCCTCCACGTATCCCTCGGCGTCGGAATCCGGCGCTTCCTTGTCATCCCGGTCGTATCCATCGAGGTACGTCAGCTGCGGCAGCAGCTTGAAGACGTTTTCTCTGTAGTCGTTCAAGTTGGTCACCTCACAGTTGAACAGGTCTAAGCTCTTCAGGTTTTCCAACTTTTTCTGGGAAAACAAAGGAATTCCAGAGGTTTGCTGGTGCAGGAATTCCCTCCGAAGGCAAGGATGCCACAGGGAATGTGCTCAAGGGATTCCCGGGGGTGTTTTGGGCTCTCCCAGTTGGGATCTGGGATGGGAAAGGCTCTCCCTGGAGTCCAGAACTTCCCAAAAGTCAAATTTGGGAAGAGCTCTGAACCACTCTGGGAATAACTGATGTGCAGGGAGTTATCCCAAAGGAATTCTTGCAGATGGAAGCAGGAATGGAGCATTTGGACATAAGAATTTTGCCAAGAGAGCTTTAAAAAATGGAATCATTTTTCCTTAGCCTATGGAAAATGAAAAAACACACGGAAACAGAACAGGAAGTCAGCTCCTGGGGTTTTGTGGGATTTCTTTTTGGGAAGAGGTCTGCAGTGCCCACAGCACTTGGGAATACTAATAATAAAATCCCAGGGAATTGAGGATCTGTATTAACCATGGATAAGGAATATCAACTCTTAGGGAATCTCTCCCTTCCCTTTAATGTGGAAAGCACTGGGGAAAAAGGGCTGGAACTGGGAAAACTGGGAGCACTGGAAGCAGCTCCAGGCCTCCCTGTGAGCTTAACAGTGCTGCAGGAAAGGAGATCCATGAAGGGAACGGCTCCTGGAGGGATTTTAATGGGAATTGTTGAGCCTGGAGATGGATCCAGAGCCCACAGAATCCTGGGAAGCTGCGGTGATTCCCGCCGGGAATGGGGGAGCCCGGCCCGGCAGCCACTAGAGGGAAGCAGCAGCTCACCGGGAACAGGGAGAGGGACTTGGGATGCGGGCGCTGATCCCTGGATTAGCCGGGATATTGGGAAGGAATGAGGGAAAGGCCCTGGCACAGGTTCAAGGAGCCACATTCCCTGGAAGTGCCCAAGGACAGGCTTGGAGCAACCTGGGAGAGCTCGAGCTATTCCAAAGGGTTGGAATGGGATTAATCCCATTCCTTGGAGCAAAACCAACTCACCAGGACTTGGGATCTGTGCCTAGATCCAGGGATAACTGGGATTTTGGGAGGGAATGAGGGGGAAAGGCCCTGGCACAGGTTCAAGGAGCCACATTCCCTGGAAGTGCCCAAGGCCGGGCTTGGAGCAAACCGGGATAGAGGAAGGTATTCCAAGGGCTTTGGAGCAGGATGAATCCCACTGCTTGGAGCAATCCCAACTCACCAGAGGTTCTATTGTCCCGAGATCTTTAATTTTGTTGCCGCTTAGGTTTAGGTGCGTGAGGTTCGGACACTTCTCTGCCAACACTTCCAGGCCTCCTGAGATTCTGTTGTCGCTCAGCTCGAGCTGCAAAGGGCCCGAAAACACCCTCAAAAATCCCATTTCAGCCCATTCCAGCCCCTTTTCCACAGGCGGGGAAGGGAAAAGGGACGGATTTGGCCCGGGGAGGTGGAATTTACCTTCTTGAGTTTGTTTAACTTTGGTAAGTTTGCGACTGAGGTTAAGCCGACGTTGATTGTGCTGAGGAATTCCAGCTCCTCAAACTCATCCGTGAGGCCCTCGATTTTCCCTTCGTACGACCTGCAGTTGTCCAGAACGAGCTCTTTCACCTGGAAAGGGAAGAAATCGAAGAGAAATAGAAGGAATTCCAAGGAATTGGTAAGAATCGGGAGGTTTTCAACAGCAAAGCGCAGGAATTTGGGGGATGTGTTGAGAAGAAAGCCCAGATCAAGGCAGTGCTCCCACACAGCGTGGGAAGAAAACCCCCAAATTCCCCAAATAAATTCCCCAATTACTCATTGGGCTGAAATTCAGGTGGAAAATACGTGGATCTTGTCCCTCAACTGTGTTTCATTATCAGGATTCTCCAGAGGATCCACGTGGGGTAAACAGAGTTTTTTTCCTCCTCACATTCTCCACACGCCCCCGGAGTTCTCGCCAAAAACTATTCCGGCTCAAAATACCTTTTTTGAATTAAATAATGTTAGTTAAATGAATTATTTAATTGAGATAATAACATTGAAACGAATACGAAACCATTTAAACAGTTAATCCTGTCCATAAACTGATCTAGAATTAATTAATCATGGAAATCATTGTTATTCCGTTCTGTTACAAACGAATCCTTTGGCTGGGGAGAAGTCTGTGGTAAAGGTGACCGAGAATTCCTAAAAAAATATGGAAACCCGAGTAAAAGTATCCCAAAAATCCACTCCCAAATGATGAATTTTTCGATGAAGAAGTATTAAATTCCACACAACTCTTGGGATTGACAGTGTTTTGGTAAAACGCATGGAAAAGCTGCTGGATCTTTCCAACCCCTGGAAAACAGGAGCACCCCTAGCCCTCATCAGCAGGGAGAGTGGATGTGGGATTTTAGGGAAGAGCTCCAAGGGTTTTCCTGGGGAGTTGGAGGGATGTGGTGGGTGATGAGGGAAGGGGAGGCTCCCAGTGTCACAGCACTGGCCCCTTATCTCCTGTGCCAGGTGGAGGGACAGGGGAGATAAAGGCCCCAAAAGGGGAGGAAATGATCCCAGGGTGGAGAAAATGGCCCCAAAAGGGGAGGGAATGGCCCCAAAAGGGAGGGAATGATCCCAGGGTGGAGAAAATGGCCCCAAAAGGGGAGAGAATGGCCCCAAAAGGGGAGAGAATGATCCCAGGGTGGAGAAAATGGCCCTGAAAGGGTAGAAAATGGCCTCAAAACAGGGGAAGAGAATGATCCCAGGGTGGAGAAAATGGCCCAAAAACGGGGAGAGAAAATGTCCCCAAAAGAAGAGAGAATGCCCCAAAATGGGGGGAGAGAATGGCCCCAAAACAGGGGGAGAGGGGAAACATCCTCAGGTGTGGAGAAAATGGCCCCAAGGGCCTGGGTGTTGTTTTGGGGGTCCTTTCCCGGCGTTTTTTTCATTGGACACACCATCACCAATCCCAGGTTCCCAAAATGCACTCCAGCCTGGCTAGAAGTGCTCCTTTTTTACCTAAATTGCTCAGTTTTATCCCAAACTTCCTGGGATTCCCGTCCCTCTGCAGCCAGAGTGAGTTTTCCTGGGCTCTGTGGAATTCCACGGGAAGGGCCCACCCATCCCAGGAACAGCTCATTTTTCCCCTATAAACTTTTCCCCTAAATCCCAGGAAAAGCCCTTCCCCTGCACTGCACGGTGCACGGGGGTTGTTTCCATGTGGGAAAAATAACGCTGGGATTGGGATAAAGAACCCGCAGGAATGTGAGCAGATACATGGAATAACAGCTCAGCTCCCAGCAAGGACAATTAATATGCAAATATTTCATTTCCTTAATTTTTCTTCCTGCAATCCTGCTGCACAGGGAAGAATCTGACAGAGTTTTCCAGCTCCAAACATCCTTGGATTTCTAATTAAATCCCTGGAGTGAAAAGGGAAAAGAGCCCAGAGCAATAGAGGAGCACAAGGGAATCGTGGAGAGGAGGAGAGGCAGTGTCAGACAGGAAAAATCCATGGTTTTCCTGGAATTAGGATAAGGAATGACTTCCAAAGTTTTCCAGGGTGAAGAGTTCTTCTTCCCGAAGAATCCCAGGGTGGGGAGAGGAAACCCAAGACCAAGGCAGTGCTCCTGATCCCACAGAGACGAGGCAAAAACGAACCCCAAAATTCCCCACATAAAACTCCCAAACCACTCACTCACCGCCTTCAAATTTACATGGAAAAAAAACCAATCCAAAAAGTGTAGGAAAAACCGTGGATCTCTTCCCTGGGCACTGTTTAATCATCAGGATTCTCCAGAGGATCCTTTCGGGGGTAAACAAAGAGTTTTTCCCCTCATCTTCCCCACACGCGCCCCCAGAGTTCCCGCCAAAACAAAAAGGGCGGGAAAAGGGCAATGGAGGTGACTCCTCCTGATCCGGGTGTCCCTGTTCCGTTACCTCAGCCCAACAGCCACGGACACAGAGCCAGGAGGCCTCGGGATCCACACCGGGAAGAAGCTCAAGGTGTGGGTTTTGCCTCAGAGGAGTTTGGGAATTGCTCACGAGGAATTTTGGGGGCTGAGGGGAGCGGGAAGGGAGGGAAGGGGAGGGGAGGGAATGCGCCCAAAGCTCACATGCTGAGGGACAAAGAGTTCCTGCCCTGATCCAGGAGGGGGGATACCCATCCCTCCATCCTCTCTGAGCACGGAAAACAGGGAACTGGACAAAAAAACCCAGGGAACTGGACAAAAATTCCCTCAGGAGCAGAGCGGAGATTTAAGGAAGAGCTGGAAACAGCCTTGGATGCAAAGGAAAAAGCCTTTAGCACAAAGGCAAATGATCCAAGTGCCTTTTTTTTCCTTTTAGTTTGCATTTTTTTAGAATCTTGGAACATTTTAGGTTGGAAGGGACTTTTAGGATCATCCCATTCCAACCCCACCATGGAATTTTTTAGGGAAGGCTGTTTCCTCCCCACTTTTCAGGAAGCTCTGATGCACAAGTGCCACGTTCCCACGTTCCCTGTTGGCACAGCCAACAAACCCATGGAGAAACCTCCTGGAATCCTGCAATCCATGTTTGGAAAGCTTGGATGAGTTCCAAGGCTGTTTGGGAAGAGCAGAGCACATTCCCAACCCTTCCCAAAAGCAACACGGTGTCGGTGCTTACGGTGTTAACTCCCTGAATCCCTGGAAACAACAGCATTCCCAAAAAAATTCCAGGAGGGCTCTATATCCTAAGAATCCTCAAGGAAATCCAGGTGTGCCAAAGGAGGAGGAACTGGGTTTGTGGGATTTTTCCCAACACCCTACAGCTCTCTGCTTCCAGCCCTGCACATCCCACTCCCGCTTTTCCACGGCACATTCCCTCTCCATAAAAACCTGGGAGTTTCAAGGAGGAGCAGCCACGGCCCTCAGGAGAGGCCGTAGCTTTCTGCAGCCCCTCCAACAGGGAACTTTTCCAAGGATTTGGCTGCCACACAGAGATCCCTTCTCCGTCCTGAGCCCTCTGGAGGGACGCTGGATCTCATCCAGGCTCGCTGCATCCTGACAGGAGCACAGAGCTGGCAGTGTGTGCACAGGGAAGCGGGAATGCGACCACATTCCAGCTAAACCAGCTCCCCGGAGTCCAGCAGCACTGGAATCTCCTCCTCGTTTGTGTTTCAGGAGTTCTAGGAATATTGAGGAAAATTCCACCTCCTGAATCCCTCCCAAAGATCTGAACTTCCCTGGAAATGTGTAAATGCGACAATTTTGCCGCCTTTTTCCTCGCTTTTTGTCACCAAAATATGGGATAAACCTTTCTGGATGCAGGAATCCTGGAGCACACCTGGATGAGGGGAGGGGTGCAGGTGGATCCCACGGAAATCCCTGCACCGCTCCAGGTGGACACATCTGGGATTAAGAATCCTCCGGGAATTTGTGTCCAAAAGCAGCACCAAAGATCCGGAAATCCAAGTCACGTATCCTTAACTCCGTCCCTACACCACAGAGCAGGGATAAGCACTCACGGAATATCAACCACAGGACCTGTACTTATCCCAAAAAACTGCTACCCGCTGGAAAAGCCACACCCACAGGCCCAAACTCCATGGGAACACTCCCTGGAATGCACTCCCAAGGGAATGTTTGGGATAAGAGCCAGGCTGCAGGTGCCAGGTTGGTTGGTTCCCAGGGCGAATCCAGAATCCATTGGATTGGGATATCCCACCTGGAGCAGCTGCAGCTTCCCAGTGTTCCTCACCCAGCCTTCGTCCCAGATTCTATTCCTGACATTCCCAGCTGCTTCCAGCTCGTGACATCCCGGCTGGGGATGCTCCCTCTGGATTGAACATTCCCTGGAGCTCCTGAGGGCTTTCCTACCATCGCTCCACGCTGTTTGATAAGCAGGGCTCTTGTCTCTTCCCGGAATTCCCGGTTCCCAAAGGCACAGCCACGGGATCCACAGGGAGCATCCAACCTACTCCAAGGGCAGGAACAGGGAACTCTTTGGAAGCAGCCACTGGATTTCATGGAATTCCTCCCAAGTGACATCCAAGACCTGGAGCTTCTCCAGACGGGGCCTTATCAACACATCCCAAGTCATGGAATTGCTGAGCTTGGAAAAGCCCTCCGAGCTCACCGAGTCCAAGCAGGGACTGAGCCCAGCCCCCCCAGAGCTCTGAGTGCCGCATCCAGGAATTCCTCGGGAATTCTGAGCGATGGGGACTCCAAACCTCCCAGGGCAGTTCCAGTGTTTACAGCCCTCTCCAGGAGGGAATTCTCCCAGTTTCCCATCCTGGGCCTCCCCTGGCACAGCCAGAAGCCGTTCCTGCTCATCCCGTCCCTGTTCCCTGGGAGCAGATCCCGATCCTGCCGCCTGTCCTCTCCTGTCCGGGAGCTGTGCAGAGCCACAGGATTCCTTCCTCTTCCTCCTTTTTTTCCAGGATAAACCAGGAAAAAAGCCGAAGTCTCTCCTTCAGGAAATCTCCACTCCACGGGCAGGGAGAGGCAGGAATTTGGGCCCAAATTCCCAAATCCCGGCATGTCCTTAAAGGCGACAGAAGGACAGAGAGCAGCCACACAAACACTCGGAATTTGGGGAATTTCTTGCTCTCCCAAGCCTGTGGAGTCCAGGAAAAGCCTCAGCTCTCTCTCCAGTAAGGAATGACCTTGCTGGCTCCTGTGTCCTGCTGCATCCTGCCCCGTATTCCCCATCTATCCTCACATGGATGCAGGAATCCTGAGCAGAAATGGATCTCCATAGGTTCCCACTCCATGGGATTTGTGCTGCAGCGTTGGAGGGAAGCCCGCCCGCCCTCCACAGGCACAACATTCCCGGTTTTTTGGGCAGGGCATGGGCGTGGCAAGGCTCAGAAGTTGGGAAGAGCTGGGGCAGGGCTGGGATGGAACTCCCAGAGAAGCTGTGGCTGCTCCATCCCTCTGGAGCGAGTCAGGCAAGGCTTGGAGCAGCCTGGGATAGTGGGAGGTTCCCTGCCCAGCTCAAGGATGAGCTTTAAGGGCCTTCCCACCCAAATTATTCCGTGGAATTCCATGGGATTCCACAATCCCAGCTCCTGCAGGAGCCCATGTCCATGGCCAGCTCCGAGTGCGGACAACGATTCCCCACACTGATGTTGGAAGCTTTCCCAAAATTCCAACTGGAGCTGACGAACTGCCTGAATTTCCCATTCCGATCCCACCTGGAATGTGACCAGGCCAACAAAAGCTTGGATGAGCATCCAACTCGATCCCTGGATTGACGGAGCTGCTCCCAAGGCTCCCACGAGCCAATCCCTGCTCCAAGATCGTTCCTTGACCCCCAAACGTCCCCAAGCCGGAGAACCCAATTAAAATCATTAACTCATTCATTCATTAATGACATCCAGCCTCCTTTTCCAGCTGCAATTCCAAGCCCTCCGTGACCCAACCCGGCATGATCCCAGCCTGCGTATGGCTCCCATGGAAAACCGGCAAGGAGAGCATGGAATATCTCCAGCCCGGATCAGAGGGGCTGCTGGGCCGCTCCGTGTCCGCTCGGCCACAGCTCTGGAGCTGCCAAGCTCTTCCCGGTTTTCCAGAGCTGGAATTCTGCCCACAGCAGGGAGGGCAGCAGGTGCCATGGCCCGTGGCCACCGGGGATTCCCGTTCCATGGGATTCCCATTCCATGGGGGGAGCCTCAGCTGTGCCTGCTGCTCAGGAATGAGGATGTGACCTGGGGCAGGATTAGATTCCCCAGGGAAGGGGAAATTCCCAAGGTGTTCTATCCTTTCCCTGGGTGACATCGGGGGACAGCAGATGGATTTCCTTCCCCAAAGCCGCACAGGATTCAGGATTTGGATACAGCCCTCCAAGGCTTTCTTGGGAATAGCTGAGATGGAATCAATTGATTTCCAACCAGTTATCCATGACCATCTCCCAGCCGGGAATGTACTGGGAAGAGAATCCCAAGAAAATCCCAGGGCAAGGAGAGACACTGCAGGAAAACGACCACGGAACACAGCCCAATTCCCTGGAAATCCGTCAGCCGGAGGATTGAGAATCCCACAGGGAAGGGACTGGATGGGATTAACGTGGATCCCACGGATACCTGGGATTGGGAGCAGAATTCCATCAGCACCTCTACGGATGGAAGCAACACCGCGGCTCAACGCCAGCGCCTGCCAGGAATTCCCAGAATTTCATAGGATTTCTCCGAGCTCCAGTTCATGGGAATTCCCCCAGGGACACTCTCCCTCTCCAAAAAACCCTGTTCCCTTCAGGAATTCCCTACTGGGGCTGAGCAATCCATGACTGCCGAGCAAAGCCGGGTTCCTCGGGAACACGCTCCATTCCTGCCTTAGCCCAGCCGGAATTCCGAACCAGAATCAGAGAATCCTCGGAAAACACCACGAAGCCACGGAGTGCAGCCCTCAACCCAAGGCCAGCACCTTTCCAGGATTCAGCCTGTCCTGGGAACACCGAGTTCCCATCCCGTGAAACTCCAGCCGGACCTCAGAGCTCATCCCAGGTTGTCCAAAATCCCACCTCAAAATCCAGATTGGAATTCCTCCTCTGCTGCAACTTTCTTGGAACAATCCCAGAGATGATTTAAACTCCCAGCATCCCGGGATCCCTGAGCTTGGAAAAGACCTCCAAGATTGAGTCCAGGCTGTGCCCGATCCCCCCCAGAGCTCTGAGTGCCGCATCCAGGAATTCCTCGGACGCTTCCAGGGATGGGAATTCCACAAGTGCAGCCTTTTCCAATATTTAACCAGCTTTTCCATGAAAAAATTCCCGCTGATGTCCCAGCTGGGCCTCCCCTGGCACAGCCAGAAGCCGTTCCTGCTCATCCCATCCCTGTTCCCTGGGAGCAGATCCCGATCCTACTGCCTGCCCCCTCCTGTCCGGGAGCTGTGCAGAGCCACAGGATTCCTTCCTCATCCTCCTTTTTTTCCAGGATAAACCAGGAAAAAAGCCAAAGTCTCTCCTTCAGGAAATTTCCACTCCATGGGCAGGGAGAGGCAGGAATTTGGGCCCAAATTCCCAAATCCCGGCGTGTCCTTAAAGATGACAGAAGGACACGGAGCAGCCGCACAAACACCCGGAATTTTGGGAATGCACTGACACCCGGATATCCCTGTGGATCCCCAGCCCAGGATTCCTAAATCCCTAAACAGGAGCTTAAAGGCACCTTTTAAACTCGGCTCACTCAAGCCGGGCTTATTCAGGCTCATCCCACAAGGATCCGCCTCTTCCCGCCGGCACTCCGGAAAATCCCACATCACGGGCTGGGAAAAGGGACAGGAAAGTCCTGGAGTTTGGATAACTTGGGGATGGTTTTGAGGGATTTTTCCTTGAGTTCTTTTACCTCAAAGCCGTTCTGTGTTTGGAGACAGCTCCGGAAAAAAACCTGGCTCAATATCCGGAATTTTTCAGCAATAGTTTGGATTTTCCAGCTCTAATTCCGACAAAAAAACCTCTCACGGATGGCTCCAGTAATTTCGCACCCCTTTGCTCCATTCTGGGAGAATCCAAAGATCCATGGGAAATCCCTAAGTGGCAGAAAGGTGAAGAATCCTGGGAATTCTTGCGTCTAATTATGGGGCATCTCCAATCCTGAAGAAATTCCAGGAGGGAAATCCATGACTGATGCTCCAGGAAATTCCCTAAATCCCCTTTCCCACATTTTCAAGATCCATAGCCACATCCATTAAAGGACCAGGAACACACGGAGTTTTCCATGGAAAACTTTCACTGGGAATTCTTGGGGTTGTTCCTTCAACTCCATAAAAATTCCCAATATTCCAGACACGGTGTTCTTCCAAACTCGGGAATAAACAGCTCCATCTTTCCCCGAAATTCCATTCCCTTTGAATATTCCCGTTATTTTCCAGCGGCTGGGATCACTTTCCTCCTGCCTGGAATTGCCCTGGATCGCTCCAGCTCTAGGGATTTTTCCTGGAGGAGCAGCGCTGCCACATTCCAAATGTTTTTCCTCCACCACCAAATCCAATAAAATGGAAGGAAAACCCAGGGCCGCAGTGCAGCTTTCCCTGGAAAACTCTGCAGGTTGGGATTGAGAGCCTTTGGATGTGGAGCTGGGAATTCCCGGGATGAGGCGGAGACGCAGAAAAAATCCCTGCCTTTAAATTAAGATTAATTAAGGACTAATGAGGAGAAATATTTGGGAAAGAGGAGCTTTTCCGGCTTTTTTCATGGCTTTGAAGGGTCCAAGGGAATCCATGGATAACTTTCAGTGGAAAGGAAAACAGTGGATTTTTTTCCCTGGTTTTGGAGGTTTTTCAGGGATTGTGCTTCCCTAAATTTCAGGATTGACTGCAGCAATCCAGGGAAATCCCGATTTCCCGGTTGTTCTGTCTGCAGGACAGGGGAGACGGGGAAAAAACTCCTGCAGGAAAAGGGCAACAGTGTCGTGGAAAAAGCTGGGAATGTTGTCCAACATTCCCAAGGAATTCCAGCATTCCCAAGGACAACATTCCCGCCCTCTATTCCCAGCTGGCATTTGTGGATACAGAGGATTTGATCCACCTCAATCCAGACCCTTCTCCCTTCCTGTTATCCCAGGAAAATCCTGCTCCTTCCCAAGATCCCAGAAGTGCAATCCAGCAGCATTCCCAGACTCTCCATCCATTCCTGGACAACAGCCAGCTGTATTCCAGACATCCCAATCCTGAATTTCCAGGATTGTCCAGCACCCGGAGCAGCAGGAGGAGGGAGCAATCCAGGGAAGGAATGGAATGGGAATGACCACAGCCCCATGGGATGGAAGGATTTAAGGAGAATCAGTTTGATGGGATGTAAATATTTAGGGAAAGAGCCAGGGATTCTGGTGCCAATGGATATTCAGGATGGAAATATTTAAGGAAGCAGCCAGGGCTGCTTTTCCCAGCATTCCATGGATATTTCGGATGGCTCACCAATGGAAACAAACGGATTTTTGAAACTCGGGGAAACGGACAAGAATTTAAAATTCCCAAATCCCTGAAAATGCCCACGGAATTCCCAGGTTTTGGGCCACACTTGGAGCAGAGCAGCAGGAATGTGGATTTATTCCATGACAAATAACATGGAATTCCAGCAATTCCTGCTCCCGGGCCGAGTTAGGGCAAGGTTTAATCCAGGAGAAGTCTGGACTGAGATTTTCCCACCAATTCAAGGGCAGGATGAGAAACTTGGTTCCTTTGGGAATTCCCAGAGCTGGAATTCCACACAATTCCATCAGTTCCACCCCAGCTTTTCCTCTTACTCCCATCCTTCCAGCTGGAATTTGGACACCCGAATCCCAGAGAACATTTGGAGCTTCCCAAAAAAAAAAGGGAATTCTCAGGAGGCCAAAACTAAATCCAGCGGCATCCCAGAGAAACAGGAAAACGGGAAGAGCAACAAAGAGGGAAAAAAGCCTTTTTCAAATCCGGTTCCACTTTCAGAGGGAATTTCCCACACGTTTTTCCACTGTTTCCCTCTGGAATGAAAACTTTGGGGGGGGGGGGGGGGGGGGGAAACCAGGAATGAGCCAGAACTGGGAGGAATAAATTCCAAGTTTTATCCCTGATGCAGTTTGGAGCCGATAAAGGAATTCTTTCTCCCGATAAACCAAATTTTGGGCCTCATTTTGACCCCCCACCCGCACCTGCTTCCCAGTATTTGGATTTTACTCCCGATTTTCCCATGGGAATGATCAGAGGAATTCCTGGGAATTCATGACAATTATCAGGAGGTGCTGAATTAGAATGAAAAGTTGTATTGATAAAAGAAACCAAGGGATAATTCTGCTGCGCCTCATGAATGGAACAGGAGAAAAAGTGGGAATATCTGGGAAAACACCTGCCTGAACAACAGTCAGAAATCCCAAATTTCCAGCAGTAAAATCCAGGTGGATATGGAAAATAATGGGAAAATGACAGGATTAAACAACAAAAAATGAGATTAAGGAAGGAATACCTCCCACAGAATCCACCTGAGGACATTTGGAGGATGTTTTCTTAATCAGGATGGCGCTCGATGGGATGATTTGATGGGAAAGCACAGAATTCCATGGAAAAACAGGCGGCGCAGCAATAAAATCTCCCAAGCAGGCTCAGGAAGAAGCATCAAACCCCATCCACGTCCTATTATTTAAGCCTGACTTATAAAAGGGCTGGTCCTGCCTGATTTCAGGATAAACTCTCTAAAAAAGCAGCACGGAACTTGAGGGAGCTCCAAAATTCTGAGGGATTTCCCCAGGATTTCTTTCCATTCCACATCAAAACTGGGGAATAACGACAAGGACAAACACTGACCGCCCAAAACGAAGGAAAACAATTCTCAAACGCATCCTCCTCATACCCCAGAACTTCCTGAAATCCAGAAATAAATCACTTTGGCACAGCTATTCCTTCCCAATCCCACTTCCAGAGGGTGGATTTGGAAGGAATTTTCCTTAAATAATATTGCTGAGGAACAGAATTCACCCCACACACTCCAACCCCTAAAAAACACGTGCACACAGCTGGAAGCAACTCAGAACACAACAACATTCCCAACTGGAATCTCCAGCCCTCTGCCTAAAAACCTGGAAAACTGGGGTTTAGGACACCTTGGGAACACCGAGACACCAAATTCCCGGACAGATTCCAAGGGTGCCAGGGAAAAACAAGCGTTTCCAGGTGAAATGATCCTGATTTTCCAGCTCCCTGCTGCCCATTCCCAGCCCTGAGGAGCAGGGAAGCCCCTCCTGCTCCGAGCTTTCCCAACTTTCTTTGGCGTGAGGCAAAACGGAGCAGAAACAGCACAAAATCCAAGCGTGGAAAGCGGGGGGAGGGAAAGCCCGGTTTAAACCTTTGGAAGCTGCATTTAAAGCCTTAAATCTGAGTTTAAACCGGGCAAGAAGCCTCCGGTTAGAAAGGCAGCGAAGCGAAATGGGGGCAAACAATGACCAAAAGATAGAAAACTGTGGGGAAAAAAAAAAAAGAACAAAATCACGGAAAATTAATTTAAAAAACAGGCTGAAAAGGAGAGAAACACTTCCCAAAGCCCAGCGCTGCCTCCCCGCAGGGCCCTGCCCAGGAAGGAGGCGGATTCCCGGCTCCGCGCTCGCTGCCCGGGGGGGGCCGCGGGGCTCCCCCCGCTCCGGCGGCCCCGGCCCCGCTCTGGCGGCCGCTGCCTCGCCGTGCCCCGAATATTCAATAAAACCCGATTTTTCGAAAGCTTTTTATCCTTTTTTACCCCGGCGCGGCCGTCACGAGCCTCCTCCCGCCCCGCGGCCGGCGACAAAATGGCAGCGGCGGCGCTGCCCGTCATGTCGGGAGGGCGCCGGGCGGCCCCGCCGCAGCCTCCGCACCGCCTCAGCCCCGGCGGCAGCGGGGCTCCCTCACGGCCCCGCGGGGCCGCCCGCGGCCGAGGCAGCGGCAGGAGGAGGAGGAGGAGAAGGAGGCGGCGGCGCTGAGGGAAGGCGGGGGGGCAGCACAGAACATGGCGCCGCGTCCTACTTGCGGTGCGGCGCTGCCCCGCTCGCCTCACGGAGCCCCCGCGCTCCCCGCACCGGGCAGCGCAGCGCCGGCCATGGCGGCTGTGGCGCGGGGCTCTGCGCTCCGTGCCCCCTCCGTGCCGTCCTCCTCCTCTTCCTCCTCCTCCTGCTCGCCCAGGAGTTTTTAAACTTTAAAGCGCAGCTTCCGCCGCCCCGCGCCCGCCTTTGTCCCCCGGACAACACCGCGCTCGGCCCGGCCGCGTCCCGCCGCGCTGCCCCGGGCGCTCCCCGCTGAGGTACGTTCGCCCCCCGCTCTCCCCTTCCCGCAGCCTCCGGCGGCCCGGGGGACGCGGCGGGGCCGGGGCCCGGCGAGCCCTGCCCGGTCACCGCCGAGGGCCCGGCGGGGCGGGGGGGGATGAGGGGAAGGGGCTTCCCCGCCGCGGGTTCGCGCCCCGCCTGCCCCCGGCCACCTCCCGCCCACTCTTTTGGGGTGGTTTTGCTATTTTTTCGCTTCCTTTTACCCTCGCTATTTTCTTTCTTGTTTTGGGGTTTTGTTGGTTTTTTTGGTTTGGTTTTTTTTTTGTTTGGCTTTTTTTTTTTTTTTTTTTTTTTTTTTTTTGTCCTGCCAAAGTTTTTCGCCGTCCCCCGTTTATTCCGCGAGACGCGGAACAACAACCTGAAGTCCGGCCCCGGGGGAAGGAAGGGGGGGAAAGGGGGAAGAAGGAAAAACACGCACACACATCCAGCCTTTTTGTGCGTGTGTGGGGATGGAGGGGGTGGAGAGTGCGTTGATTTCTTTCCATTTTTTTTTTTTTTATTATTCTTATGATTATTATTCTTATTATTCAACGCTCGCGCTACCGGCGGCGATGCCCCATCGCCCGCAAAATTAAAAAAAAAAAAAGGAAAAAAAAAAAAAAAAAAAAAAAGCCCAAAGCAAACCCAACCAACGCTAAGCATTGGTTTCAAAATTCTTTCCTTTTATCTTCTCAGCATCTGGAGAGAGGGAGAGAGAGAGAGAGAGAAAGGGCGCGTTCATGAGGACTACAAAGTTACAAATATGGCTCCCCAGTCTCTCTTGCCTGATCACTGCAAAGAAATGAAGACGCACTTTAAACTAAACCATTCGCAACTCACTCGCAGTCCCTGTCTGCCTCTCCCTGCCCAGCACCCTGCACAAATATTTGCGAACTAAACACGCCGAGAGAGAGAGGAGCGAGCAACTTATTTTTATTTAATGCACGGCGAGCCCTCTCCGAGGCATCGCAGCCCGGCACGGGCAGGAGCAGCCCCGGGGACCCCCCCAAACCTCACCGCGAGCGCCCCGCGCCCCCCAAAGCGGGGGGCACGGCTCCCCCCACACACAGGTAGGCACCTCAAGGGCAGCAGCGGCCCCGCCAACACCTGGCACGCTCCACCCCGCCAAAAAAAAAAAAAAAATAACCGTGGGATGCCTTTTTATTATTCTCATCATTAGCATTATTATCATTAATTTTTTTTTTTTTTTTTTTTTTTTGGCATTGCATTGCTTACATCTGAGGGCGTCCTGTTCCGCAGCTCTAAGTGGATCCTTTTCTTCATGTCCATGTCCGTGGCTGGCGGGAGGCGCGGAGGGTGCCCGGCTCGGCTGGCGCAGTGACCCCTGTGCAGAGCCCCCCGATCGCGGGGCGCGGAGGGACTCGGGCTCGCCCAGCGCCGCTCGGAAGCCCGAGCGCAGCACCGCGGCGCGCACTAACCTGATAACCGCGGGGGCGGGCGCTCCGGGGGCTCCGCCGAGATTGACAGCGCCGCCGGCCAATCAGAGCGCGCCGCCGCCGCGCCTCAGCCAACCGGCAGCGCGAGGCGCGGCGGAAGCCAATGGGGGAGCGGCTCGGCCGGGCAGGGGGACAGCCCGGCGCCGAGCCCAGGCTCATTCCGCGCTGCCGCCTGATGGGGACGGAGCGGCCGCGGCTTTGCCGCGCCGGGCACGGCGCTCGCTGCCCTCTCCGCCCGCCCGAGCCTGGGGGAGGCGCCGGGGCGGGGAGCGGTGGCCGAGTCGGAGCCGGCCGGCCCGGGGCGCGCAGCCAGGAGGGAGGGAAAGGTGCGGAACGGGGTACGGGAATGGCGCGGGTAATGGCGCGGGCCCCGGCGGCGGGGGGCGGGCGGAGCGTGAGCGGCGGGCGGAGCGCGGCCGGGGAGGGAAGGAGGGAGGGGCGGCGGCGCTGAGGGGAGGGGGAGCGCCCGGGCCGCCCTCAGCGGGGTCCCCGCGGCCGGGGCCGCCTCACGGGGCTGGGGAGCCGTTCCCGAGGCGAAGGGAAGGGCGGGAGGCGCTGCCCGTGCCCGGGAGTGCCGGGAGGGTCCCCCCGTGAAAGGCCCCGGCGGGGCGGGGGCGGTGCTGAGGGGAGGGGAGCGGGCGGGCCGCCCTCAGCGGGGTCCCCGCGGCTGGGGCCGCCTCACCGGGCTGGGAGCGGCTCCGGGGCGGAACGGCGGGGTCCGGGATCCCTGGGAAGGGCAGGGCAGGGCAGGGCGGGAGGATGCCCCCGAGAAGGGAAGGGCAGGGTGGGAGGCTCGGGAGGATCCCCTCGAGAAGGGAAGGGCGGGGCGGGAGGTTCGGGAGGATCCCCCCGGGAAAGGTCCTGAGCAGGGCCAAGGACGGGAGTCCTTCGGTTCCCGGTGGGAGCCGCCAGGAAAGACTGGGAGGGATTTTTTTTTTCCTTGGAATGCCAGGGTAAGGGGGATGGATTCAGGCTAGAAGAGAGCACGGTTAGGTGGGATTTTGGGAAGGATTTTCTTCCTGGGAGGGTGGGGAGGGGCTGGAATTCCCGGAGAAGCTGTGGCTGCCCCTGGAATGTCCAAGGCCAGCTTGGAGCACGCTGGGACAGTGGAAGTTATCCCTGCCCATGGAATGGGATAGGCTTTAAGCTCCTTTCCATCCCAAAGCATTCCCTGCTGCTGGCTCCTTTTCCAGGCGCTGTTGGCTGAGGTGGCAGCTATTGGATGCAGGATCCAAGCCCACAGCTGCTCCTCTCCAGGGATTTGAGGTTTCTGAACCCCGGGCACCATTTCTATCAGCTGGAGCAGAACACAGGTAAGAAGTGCTTTTTTTTGCCTTCCAAAATTCCACTTTGTCCCTTCCTGCTGTTCCTGGAATGTGGCTGGGCTTGTCCAGCTTTCCCTGGAAAACACAGGGCTAGAAAATCCCTAAGAGCTGTTGGAAAGTATCGAGAGAATGCTGAAAACCCTTGGGAAACTTTTATTCTATCCAAATATTTTGCAGCGCGGGATGGAGGTGAAGTCTCACCTGTGAGCATGGATAAATCCCAGGAATGTGGATGATGACAGCAGGAATTGTGTTGGGAATGGGACAGGAAAAGCTGCATCCAGCTCCAGGTAAAAATTCTGATTAAAGCAAAATAAAAGTGATATTCTGCAAAAAGTTCATCTTTTTGGGATGTTTTAGGAGTTTATGATGGAATTTTGGGGTTGGCTGATAAATCCTTGATTAGTGATTAATATTCCAAACTTTTATAATCGCTTGGGATTTGGGAACGAAGTGGAATTTTCTTTCAGCTCTCTTTGAACTTCTCCTTCCCAGGTGCGACCAGAGGTGGCTCCTGGGCTGAACCTTCAGGAATTTTTGATGGAATTTGTGCTTCTGGCCTGGGAGGAGACCTTTGGAAAAGGACTTTTCTCCTGGAAGAGAATTTGCTGGGATAAGATGGGATTGAAAAGGAATTTCTGGGAATCCAGAGCTGCTTTTTCCTTTGTTTTCTCCTGAGGAAAATCTGTGTTTCGAGTATTGAAAGGTGCAGAAAATTCCTGTTTTTTTTAATGACTGAGGCAATTTCTTCCGAGTTCAAAGCCCAAATTCCATGTTTAAAGCTGCTCCTTCCATGGTTCGTATTCCAGGAGTTTGGGAATGAAAAAGGAAAAGGAATGATAAATTGGGAATAAATTTTAAAGAATTTTTTTTTTGCTTTTCCTTCTGCGATTTTCCATTCGTGGGATTGGTTTTTCCTGGTTTGTTTCAGAGGAATTTGGAATTTGTGGGATTGGTTTTTTACAGGAATTTGAGGGGTTTTCCTGGTTTGTTTTCACCCAGAATTAGGAATTTGTGGGATTGTTTTTTTACCAGGAATTTGAGGGTTTACCTTGGTTTATTTTCACCCAGAATTAGGAATTTGTGGGATAGGTTCTTTACCAGGAATTTAAGGGTTTTTCCTGGTTTGTTTCTGTCAGGAATTTTTAATTTCTGTTTGTTTTTTTTTTTCCTTGTTTGTTTCTTATCAGAAATTTGGAATTCATGGGGATTGTTCTGAACAGGAATTTTGAATTGAATTTGTGGGATTTTTCCTGGTTGGTTTTAGAGGAATTTGGAATTTGTGGGATTGGTTTTTTACAGGAATTGGAGGGGTTTTCCCTTTTTTTTTTTTTTTTTTAAATCAGGATTTTTTACTTTCTGGGGTTTTTTTCCCCCTGTTTACTTTTACCAGGAATTTGAGGCTTTCCCTTGTTCATTTTTATCAGGGATTTTTAATTTGGGGGATTGGTTTTTTACCAGGAATTTGAGGGTTTTTCCTGGTTTGTTTTCACCAGGAATTTGGAATTTGCAGGATTGGCTTTTTACCAGGAATTTGAGGCTTTCCCTTGTTTATTTTTATCAGGAGTTTTTAATTTGGGGTTTTTTTTTCCTTGTTTATTTTTAACAGGAATTCGAGAGTTTTCCGTGTTTGTTTTTATCAGGAACTTGGAATTTCTGGAGTTTGTTTTGAACAGGAATTTTAAATTAAATTTGTGGAATTTTCCAGTTTATTTTTTTCTGGAATTAGGAATTTGTGGGATTGGTGTTTACCAGGAATTTGAGGGTTTTTCCTGGTTTCTTTCTATCAGGACTTTGGAATTCATGGGGATTGTTTTGAACAGGAATTCTGAATTGAATTTGTGGGATTTTTCCTGGTTTATTTTTATCAGGAATTTGGAATTTCTGGGATGTTTTTTTTTACAGGAATTTGAGGGGTTTTCCTGGTTTGTTTTCACCAGGAATTTGAAATTTATGGGATCTTCCCAGTTTCTTTTTAACAGGAATTAGGAATTTGTGGGATTAGTTTTTGCCAGGAATTTGAGGGTTTTCCATTTTTTTTCTTAATCAGGAATTTTTAATTTCTGGGGGTTTTTTTCCCCCTGTTTATTTTTAACAGGAATTTGAGAGTTTTCCTTGTTTGTTTTTATCAGGAATTTGTGGGATTTTCCCAGTTTATTTTCACCAGGAATTTGTGGCATTTTTCCTTGTTTGTTTTCCATGGGAATTTCAGGTTTTTCCCTTTGTTTTCCCAGGATTCGGCCCCCTCCAGCTTCCATGGGAATCCTCCTGCTGCCCCACATTCCCACCCCGCTGAATTCCCCTTGGAAAATCCCTGGGAGTTGTTTGTTTATCCCAGAGAATGTCCCTTTGTTTTCCCACACAAAGAATTCCTTCTTTTCCCTGGGAGCAGCTCCCTGCTCTGCCTGCAGAGCTGGGAATGCCAACAGGAAAAGATTCCCACTTTTCCCACCCTCAGCATTCCCAGCAGAGCTCCCTGAGGGGAGTTTGGGATTAAATCAATCCCTGGCATCCAGGAATTCCTATGGAAAAGAGCCTTGGGATTCCATAGGAATTTCCTGACCACCCCAGTTTGTGGTTCAGCTCCTTAAAAATGGAATTTTTGCAGCATTCCAGGGAAAAAATGGGGAAAATCGCATAAAAAGAACGAGGAAAAGCTGACTTGAAGTTAAAAAATGAGGGGAAAAAATCCCGGGATGGCTCCAAATCCCCCCCAAAATTCCCTAAAATTGAGTGGAAAACGTTATTCCCCTTTTTTTTTTTTGTTTTAAATTCTATTTTCTTTTTTCCTGGTAAAAATTCCTGGTGGACAATTGGGATATTCCCAATTTTCTAGTGGAATATTCCAAGATTTTCCTGCTTCCCTTGGCCTGGAGCGATGGGAGAACTCAGTCAAATCCCCTCCCCGCCCCCGCCAAAAAAATTCAGGAATAATGAAAAATCCAACAAATTCTGGGATAAATCTTTAGAATTTAGGGAAAAATGGGTGTAAAGCATGGAAAAGCTGGAATGACTCAGGAGTTAAAATCAAAGCGCTTCTTGATGTGGGAAAAGTTGGGAAATCCTGAATTTTTGGGGGATTTTTGCTGTCAGAAATCCATGAGGGGGATGAGAAAAAAGTGGGAAAAAAACCCCTCAGGGATGCTTGGAAAATTCCTGAGAAAATTCTTTGGGAAAAAAGGGGGGAAAGGGGGATTTTTGGGGATAAAAACTTGCAGGAAATGGAAAGATACAAAAAGAAAATGGGAAAACTGGGAATGGGAATGGTGGAATTCCAGGTGTTCAAGGGATTTCCTTGAGGAAACTTTGCAGGATTGATGGAGCTGTTCCCAAAAATACCGGCAGGATTCCAAGGAAACAGAAAATTTGGGAATTCTGCTCCAAACCCAGCGTGTTGTGATGAATCCAGAGGTTGGTTTCCTGTTTTTCCAAGAGTTTTCACTCCAGGTTGTTCCTTTTGGGAATGTTTGCCCATTCCTGCCCTTTTCCAGGGACAAATCCCATGGGATTTCCTGGAGCAGGAGCTGCTTCCGTGGGGTTTTCCAGAGGCTCCTGCCGCGGGAAGAGCTGCTGGAATTCCTCAGGGCGAGCAAATCCCACGGAATCCAAGGAAAACTTGGGAATGGAGGGAAATTGCTGTAAAAACCAGGGATTGGATTCTTCAGGATGAGCAAATCCTGTGGAATTTGAGGAGAACTTGGGAATGGGAGGTGGTTTCCCATAAAAAACGGGGATTAAGCTCCTTGGAGAATGAGGAAATCCCGCAGAATCCCAGGAAAACTTTGGGATGAAAGTCCGGAAAAGCCGATCCGGAATGATTCCGCAGCCCTTCCTTCAATTTCCCAGGCATTCCTTGGATCCGTCGGGATTTCCCTGCTCATCCCTTCCCTTCCCAAGCTCCCGGATTCCCTTTTCCCGCTGCTGTTTGTGTCCTGGGATGCCATTCCAACATTCCTGCTGGACAGACAGCAAACAGGGAATGGCTCCCGCTTCCAGAGGCCTGGGAGAGCAGCGAGGAATTCCCGGCTGGGCTGGAATTCCTGGAAAAACTGCCGGGATAATGGAAGTGTCCGTTCCTATGGAATTCCATGAAATCCATCCCACTTTTCCATCCCTACAAACATTCCCAAAACCCTGCAGTGTTTTTGGGAATCAATCAACCCTGGAAATTTGGGTATATCCCGATGATTGGGTTATCCCCAATTCCCGCTCCCCAAATCCCGGCATTCCCAGGTTTCATTCCTCCTGCTTTGCCAAATGCAGCTCCGACGATTCCCAAGGGAAATCCATGGAGATCCCGGCTTGCATCGGGAATTCCGAGTTCACGGGAGCACGGCAATGGAATTAACTCCCAGAAAATCCCGCCGGGCCTCGATTGCTCTGCAATTCCAATGGAATTCCTGCGGCTTTCCCAGACTTTGAGGTGCCAGGGATTTCTCGGGAATGGCGGAGTTCGGGAGCTGCTTTTCCTGGGATTTGGGGAATTCCAAATCTGGGATGGATTCCCCCCAAACTGGGAAATTTCCGCCAGGATTTTCCCACTCCTAAATCCCGCCCAATCCCGGGAATTGTCCCAAATATTCCCTCAGAGAAGCTGCTGGGGAAAAACTGGGAGAACGGGATAAAAATTCCATCAATTGGGAAAGGGAGGGCACAGGGATGGCCAGAGCCTGGCAAATCCAAGGGGCTTTTCCTGGAAAACAGCGGTGGTTCCAAAGGGGCTTTTCTTGGAAAACACGACATTCCCAAGGGGCTTTTCCTGGAAACCACAGCATTCCCAAGGGGCTTTTCCTGGAGAACGTGGCATTCCAAAGGGGCTTTTCCTGGAAAACAGCGGTAGTTCCAAAGGGGCTTTTCCTGGAAAACACGGCATTCCCAAAGAGTTTTTCCTGGAAAACACAGCATTCCAAAGGGGCTTTTCCTGGAAAACAGCGGTGGTTACAAAGGGGCTTTTCCTGGAGAACACAGCATTCCAAGGGGTTTTCCCTGGAAACCACGGTGGTTCCACATTCCCAAAGGGTTTTCCCTGGAAACCACAGTGGTTTCACATTCCCTAAGGGTTTTCCCTGGAACCCATGGCGGTTCCGCATTCCCAAAGGGAAGGAGAACCCGGCAATTCCCTGGAATTCTACCGTGCAGCCGGGAAAAGCAGCGGGATTTGCGATTCCAATCCCAGCTTTTCCAGAGGTTCTGCAGCATCCCGGGAATTGCGGGGCTGTCCCAGCAGCCGGGAATCCGCCGCCATGCCAGGCTTTGCTCGGAGAAGCTTTGATGGGAACAATTCCGCCTTTTGCTGGCGGCTCTTGGGGAAAAATCCCTGGAATTGGGATCCACGGGGAGGAGCAGGAGCTTTGGGCAAAGCCGGGAATACACTGGGAAAAGTGGGAATAAAGGGCCCTGGTGTGGAGCGAGGGCAGGTGGGAATCTTGGGGGGAGCCTTGGGGGGATCCTTGGGGGGAATCTTGGGAGGATCCTTGGGGGGAACCTTGGGAGGATCCTTGGGGGGAATCTTGGGAGGAATTTTGGGAGGAACCTTGGGGGAATCTTGGGGGGAATCTTGGGGGAATCTTGGGGGGAACCTTGGGGGGAATCTTGGAGGATCCTTGGGGGGAATCTTGGGGGGATCCTTGAGGGGAACCTTGGGGGGAATCTTGGGAGGATCCTTGGGGGAATCTTGGGTGGAACCTTGGGGGGAATCTTGGGGGAACCTTGGGAGGATCCTTGGGGGGAATCTTGGGAGGAATTTTGGGAGGAACCTTGGGGGGAATCTTGGGGGGAATCTTGGGGGGAATCTGGGGGGAACCTTGGGAGGATCCTTGGGGGGATCCTTGGGAGGATCCTTGGGGGGAACCTTGGGGGGAATCTTGGGAGGATCCTTGGGGGAATCTTGGGGGGAACCTTGGGGGGAATCTTGGGAGGATCCTTGGGGGAATCTTGGGTGGAACCTTGGGGGGAATCTGGGGGGAACCTTGGGAGGATCCTTGGGGGGAATCTTGGGAGGAATTTTGGGAGGAACCTTGGGGGGAATCTTGGGGGGAATCTTGGGGGAATCTTGGGGGGAACCTTGGGGGAATCTTGGAGGATCCTTGGGGGGAATCTGGGGGGAACCTTGGGAGGATCCTTGGGGGGAACCTTGGGAGGATCCTTGGGGGGAACCTTGGGGGGAATCTTGGGAGGATCCTTGGGGGAATCTTGGGGGGAATCTGGGGGGAACCTTGGGAGGATCCTTGGGGGGAACCTTGGGGGAATCTTGGAAGGAACCTTGGGGGGAATCTTGGGGGAACCTTGGAGTGGAACCTTGGGGGGAATCTTGGGAGGATCCTTGGGGGGAATCTTGGAGGGAATCTTGGGGGGATCTTGGAAGGATCCTTGGGGGGAATCTTGGGGGGAACCTTGGGGGGAATCTTGGAAGGATCCTAGGGGGGAATCTTGGGGGAACCTTGGAGTGGAACCTTGAGGGAACCTTGGGTGGATCCTTGGGGGAATCTTGGGAATTCTCGGTGGGATCAGCCCCGGGAAAAGGGGAGGGGTCCCTCATTTCTGCTGGAGTTGGAAGGCGGATTCTCCCGTTTCCCCTGGAGCTGAGCTGAGCTGCTATTAATGAATAGCTCATGGTCATTAATTAATGATGTGATTGATTAATTCCTGGGGTTCGGCACCTCGGGAAGGGCGGGAGAGTCCAACAGGGATCCAGAAATGGAACGAGCTGATCATCAATGAATGGATCAATGGATCAATTAATAGTGGGTACAATAATCAATTAATGAATGGCTACGTTGATAAATTATTATATTGATAAAGTCATAAATTAATTGATAAATGAATAGATTAATGAATTGATAATGAATTTATGAATTGATAAATTTATACGTTATTAAATTGATAAAGTAATAAATTAATGAATTGATAAATTGATAAAATAATAAATTTATAAATTATGAAATTGATAAACTAATGAATTGATAAATTAATGAATTAATGAATTGATAAATAAATTGATACTATTACCAATGTAATAATAAATCAATGCTAATGAACAAATTAATAATGGGATCATGAAGAAAATAATGAATTGATTTATTAATAAAAGAATAAGTACCGTTAATAGGCTAATAAACAAAATAATAAATTGATTTATTAATGAAATAAATACAGTTAATAATAAAAGAAAAAGATATTAATAATAAAGGATAAACTAATACTTGTAACTACAAATTAATAATAGAAGAATGCATAAAATCACGTATTAATGTATTAATGAAAGAATAAATATCTTAACTAACACTAATAAATAGGAATTAATAATAGAATAATGCATTAAATATTTAATTGATAATAAATAATTAACTGATTTATCAGTACAGTAATAAATGCAGGTAATAAAGTCCTAAAGAAATTTGTTAATAATTAACGCTAATAAACACGAATTAATAATAGAATAATGCATAAAATAATAATGTATTAATGAAAGAATAACTATACTAATCATAAATTAATGCTAATAAATACGAATTAATAATACAATAATGCATAAAATAATTTATCAATGAAAGAATACATATCTTAATAATTAATATTAA
The DNA here is from genome assembly GCF_041296385.1 of Aphelocoma coerulescens. Classification (NCBI taxonomy): domain Eukaryota; kingdom Metazoa; phylum Chordata; class Aves; order Passeriformes; family Corvidae; genus Aphelocoma; species Aphelocoma coerulescens. The sequence continues at coordinate 12,155,622 of NC_091024.1, forward strand.
CACAAATAATAAAATAATATGTAAAATAATATCTTTATGTGTTAATGAATAAATATCTTAATAATAAATTAATGCTAATAAATATGAATTAATAATAGAATAGTGCGTAAAATAATATCTTAATTTATTAATGAATGAGTAAATATCTTAATAAATTAACGCTAATATTAATAGTAGAATAATGCATAAAATAATATCTTTATTAATGAATGAATAAATATCTCAATGCTAATAAACACAAATTAATAATAGAATAATGCATAAAATAATAATTAAAGGATAAATATCTTAATAATAAGTTAATATTAATAAATACGAATTAATAAGAGAATAATATACCAAATAATATCGTAATTTATTAATGAATGAATAAATATCTTAATAATAAATTAACGCTAATAAACATTAATTAATAATAGAATAATGCATAAAAAATTAATGAACGAATAAATATCTTAATAACACTAATAAACACGAATTAATAATAAAATGCATAAAATAGTATCTTAATTTATCAATGAAAGAATAAATATCTTAATAAATATAAATTAATAATAGAATAATGTGTAAAATAATATGTTAAAGTATTAATGAAAAAATAAATATATCAATAATTAATACTAATAAACATGAATTAATAATAGAATGATGCATAAAATAATAAATTAATAAAAGAATAAATATCTTAACAATAAATTAACATTAATAAATACGAATTAATAATAATGCATAAAATAACATCTTAATTCCCTAATGAACTCATTAATAAATTTCCTAATGAGGCATTAACGCCAATGAGCACGGATCAATACCGGAATGATGGATGGGATCCTGGTGATCAATTCCTGGAGCCAATAACTGATCTATTGATAAGGAGTGCCTGGGGCTGGGCACCAATTAGCAGCAGAGTGATTGATTGATTGATTGATTAATGAATCGATCGATCGGAGCAGCCCCGATGCGGCTGCCAATGGGGCAGGGTGGGGGCACAGCAGCAACGGGCGGCGGGGATTGATCGGCGGGGATTGATCGGCCAGCGGGGGATTGATCGGCCAATGGGGGATTGATCGGCCAGTGGGGGATTGATCGGCCAGCGGGGGATTGATCGGCCAGTGGGGGATTGATCGGTGGGGATTGATCGGCCAGCGGGGGATTGATCGGCCAGCGGGGGATTGATCGGCCAGTGGGGGATTGATCGGCCAATGGGGGATTGATCGGCCGGTGGGGATTGATCGGCCAGCGGGGGATTGATCGGCCAGTGGGGGATTGATCGGCCAGTGGGGGATTCATCGGCCGGCGGGGATTGATCGGCCAGCGGGGGATTGATCGGCCAGTGGGGGATTGATCGGCCAGTGGGGGATTCATCGGCCGGCGGGGGATTGATCGGCCGGCGGGGGATTGATCGGCCAGCGGGGGATTGATCGACCAATGGGGGATTGATCGGCCAGTGAGGGATTGATCGGCCAATGGGGGATTGATCGGCCAGTGGGGGATTGATCGGCCAATGGGGGATTGATCGGCCAGTGGGGGATTGATCAGCCAATGGGGGATTGATCGGCCGGTGGGGGATTGATCGGCCAGTGGGGGATTCATCGGCCAGCGGGGGATTGATCGGCCAATGGGGGATTGATCGGCCGGTGGGGGATTGATCGGCCAGCGGGGGATTGATCGACCAATGGGGGATTGATCGACCAATGGGGGATTGATCGGCCGGCGGGGGATTGATCGGCCGGCAGGGGATTGATCGGCCGGCAGGGATTGATCGGCCGGCGGGGATTGATCGGCCAGCGGGGGATTGATCGGTGGGGATTGATCGGCCAGCAGGGGATTGATTGGCCAGCGGGGGATTGATTGGCCAGTGGGGGATTGATCGGCCGGTGGGGGATTGATCGGCCGGTGGGGGATTGATCGGCCGGCGGGGATTGATCGGCCAGCGGGGGATTGATCGGTGGGGATTGATTGGCCAGCAGGGGATTGATTGGCCAGTGGGGGATTGATCGGTGGGGATTGATCGGCCAGCGGGGGATTGATTGGTGGGGATTGATCGGCGGGGGATTGAACAACAGGGAATTGATTGGCAGGGATTGAACGGCAGGGGATTGATTGGCAGGGAATTGATCGGTGGGGATTGATCGGCCGCACCAGAGCGGGCATTGATCGATTCACGGCGGCAGGAACAGCCCTGGTGAAAGGCAGGTGGGGGGAATCCAGGGAATCCAGGGAGTGGGAACGGAGGGACTGGGAACCGAGGGAATGGGATTGTCCCCTCTGCCCACTGGGGGAGGCCCCACCCGCGGAGCTGCTCTGGCTCCGCATCCCAAATTCCTGAGGATGTGGAGCTGCTGGAGCAATTCCAGAGGAGGCCCCTGAGCTGCTCCAAGGGCTGGAACCCCTCTGGAGCCAGGCTGGGAGAGCTGGGAATGTTCCCCTGGAGAAGGCTCCAGGGAGAGCTCAGAGCCCCTTCCAGGGCCTAAAGGGGCTCCGGGAGAGCTGGAGAGGGACTGGGGACAAGGCATGGAGGGACAGGACACAGGGAATGGCTTCCCACTGCCAGAGGGCAGGGATGGATGGGATATGGGGAAGGAATTGTTCCCTGGGAGGATGGGGAGGGGCTGGGCTGGAATTCCCAGAGCAGCTCTGGCTGCCCCTGGATCCCTGGAATGTTCCAGGTGAGGTTGGACGGGGCTCAGAGCAGCCTGGGATAGCGATGGAACCCATGGAATCCATGGAATGTGGGACGTGGGACATCTCCGGCCTCGTTATTCCTTCAAATCCATCTGGGTTTGGTTGGGATTCAGGGAGGGGGCAGCTGGAAGAGTTTCCCTCACTTGGATTCGGAGCGGCCTGGGACAGCAGGAATGTCCCTGCCCGTGGAATGGGATCGGCTTGGAGATGCCAACCCGAAGCATTCCAGGATTTTCTGGTTATCCCAGCAATCCCGGTTCCTGCTGAGCTGCTCCCTTAGCAGGGAAGGGATTCCTGGCTGGGAGAGTGGGGAGGGGCTGGGCTGGAATTCCTGGAGCAGCTGTGGCTGCCCCTGGATCCCTGGAATGTCCAAGGGTGGCTTGGAGCAGCCTGGGACAGCGGGAATGTCCCTGCCCATGGAATGGGATGATCCTCAAGGTCCCTTCCCACCAAAACATTCCCGGATTTCCCGGCCCGGGTCAGTGTCCAACGATGTTTCCATGGGAACCATCCCTGCCCTTCCCACAGATCCAGAGCGGGAATTTCCTCCAAAGCTCCGCCAGCTTCCCAATAAACATCCGGCCGAGCGAGGGATTTTCCCAGCTGGGATCAGGATCCCAACCCTCTCCTTCCTTCCCGCTTTTCCGTGCCCTGAGCAGCCGCCGGGAATCCGGGAAGCAGGAATGTTTTATACCTGAATCCTGCTGCTGACATTCCCATGGCAACCTCATCCCGGTTCGGAGCCGTGCACGCTGGATGTGTTCCGGAGGGAATAAAGGACGCAGCCTGCAAAAGACACTTCCCAGTGTGTTCCTGACGGGCGGGAATTCGGGAATGCAGCGCCTGTGAATGCCGGCTCCGGCTGGATGTGGCAGGACACACAATTCCCGAGGGCTGGATGGGGCAGGGAGTGTCAGATCCAGGGCTTTGGAAGAGGGATAAACAACAGCTGGGAAAAGGAGGATGCACCACGGAGCTGGGCCGGGATTCTGGGATGGGAGGGACAACGGGAATGGGGTGGGAGCAGGGATTGGGGACTTATTCCAGCAGCACATCCCAAACTGGATCCATCCCTGCCTGTTCTCCTCGGGAACACTGCGGCCTTTTCCAGGATCCTCTGGAGTCTCCCAGGATCCACTGGAGGTGAACAGGAGGGGTTGGGGAATGGGAAAAGGCTCCTGGAACTTGGATTTTCCTTTGGTTTCCCAAGATACCGGGATCCTGAGGGAATCCGGAATGCTGGGAAGTGCTGATGGATCTCATGGGAGCACGGGAGAATTGTGGAGGGCTGGAAAAGGGAATGGGATGGAGCAGGAATGGGAGACAGGGCCAAGATTCCTATTCCCTGCTCGGGTTTTCTGGGGAACAAGCAATTCCCAAGGGATGCTCCCATGGGCAGCTCGTGGAGGCCGGGTGAGCCCCGTGATTATCCCAGGATCTGGGCTCGGCAGCTCCATGGAAATTCGGGATTCCGTGGGCAGCCACTGCCGCCGGAACGCGGCTCATCCCTGCAGGATCCTGTTCCGGGCCACTCCGTGAGAGGAGCTCTCTGGGACGAGGAGGCTGGAAGTGCTGGAAGCACGGCAGGAGCTCCCGAGAAGGGGATTTTGTGGGATTTAGGGCCGGCTCCGTGTGCTGGGCAGGCTCCAGAGCCATGGGAGCGGCGGCGGACGCAGAGTGGCTGCGCTGGGTGACGAAACAATTTGGGAATATCGCTGGGAAGGACCGGGAAATCAGCCTGGAAGAGTTCAAATCTGCCCTGCAAGTGAAGGAGGTGAGGGATCCTTGGGAAGGGGGGAATGGGATCCATGGGAAGAGGTGAGGGATCCATGGGAACGGCTCCGGAGTTTTCTCTGCCGTCCCTCCCCCCCCCCCCCCCCCCCCCCCCGTGAGGCCCCGCCCGTGGAGCTGCTCCGGCTCCGCATCCCAAATTCCCAAGGACCTGGAGCTGCTGGAGCAATTCCAGAGGAGGCCCTGGAGCTGCTCCAAGGGCTGGAGACCCTCTGGAGCCAGGCTGGGAGAGCTGGGAATGTTCACCTGGAGAAGGGAAGGATCCAGGGAGAGCTCAGAGCCCCTTCCAGAGGGATTTGGGATAAGGGATGGAGGGACAGGACACAGGGAATGGGTTCCCACTGGCAAAGGGGAGATTGGGGTGGGATATTGGGAAGGAATTCCTGGCTGGGCTGGAATTTCCAGAGAAGCTGCAGCTGCCCCTGGATCCCTGGAATGTCCCAGGCCAGGGCTGGATCCCCCTGGGATAGCGGGAAGTGTCCCGTGGGAATGGGCTGAGCTTTCTGATCCCTTCCCAGCGCGATTCCCGCCATTCCCTGACTCCCCGCTCCATGGGGAACGTTCCCCTTCCCACAGTCCTTCTTTGCCGAGAGGTTTTTTGCACTCTTCGACTCCGATGGGAGCGGCTCCCTGAGCCTGGAGGAGCTGCTGGGATCCCTGCGCCTGCTGCTCCGCGGGAATTCCACGGAAAAGCTCCGCTTCCTCTTCCGCGTGTACGACGTGGACGGTGAGAGGAGGGAAAGCAGATCCGGTTGGGTTTTCCAGGATAAATTTGGGATTTGCTGTGCTCTGAGCATCCCACTTTGGCCAGGATGAGGCCGCTGCCCTCGCTCCCTGGTGGGAGTGGCAGAATTCCATCTGGAAGCCCAGGATTGTCGGTCACGCTCCAGGATTTCTCTGGAAGCGCTTTTCCCAGGAAAAGGAGCGGGCTCTGCTCTGCTCCAATCCCGACTGCCCATTCTGGTTTCCTGGAATTGTGGGATCGTTTGGGTTGGAAAACCCCTCGGAGATCAAATCCAGGCGTTCCCAGCACTGCCGGGGCTGCTGGGCCTGTCCCCAAGCACCACATCCGGGATGGGGACTGCACCCCTTCCAATGGCACCCTTTCCATGAAGGAACATTCCCAAATATCCAGCCTGAGCTTCCCCTGGGTGCCAATTCCCGTTATCCAATCACTCATTCCAGGGAGCGGCTCCTGACCCACCCAGGATATTCCACCCTGTGAGAAAAATTCCTGGATTATGACTGGAAAATTAGGATGGAGATGACTCCATGGGGTTGTGGAATGTTGGGATGCTCCCGATATTCCAGGGAGTGGCTCCTGACCCACCCAGGATATTCCTTCCTGTGAGGAAAATTCCTGGATTAGAGGTGCAAGATAGAGACTCCATGGAACATTGGGATCCTCCTGCCTGTTCCAATGGCACCCTTTCCATGAAGGAACATTCCCAAATATCCAACCTGAGTCTTCCCTGGGTGCCAATTCCCGTTATCCCGCCCTTGTTCCTGGGAGCGGCTCCTGACCCACCCTGACCCACGAGGAAAATTCCTGGATTAGGACTGGAAAATTATGATGGAGCTGACTCCGTAGGGCCGTGGAATATTGGGATGCTCCCGATTTCCCAGGGAGCGGCTCCATCGACGCGGAGGAGCTGCGGGTGGTGCTCCGGGAGTGCCTCCGGGAGAGCTCCATGGCCCTTCCCGAGGAGCGGCTGGGAGCGCTGAGCCAGGCCCTGCTGCAGGCGGCCGACCGGGACCACAGCGGCTCCATCACCTTCCCGGAGCTCCGGGAGCAGCTGGAAGCGTTCCCAGAGATCCTGGAGAACCTGAGCATCAGGTGAGGGGGAACTCGGGGATTTAGGGGTGAGGATTCCGTGGGGAGCCCACACTGGGCTTGGGAACAGCTGGAGAGCCTTAGGATTGGATCGGGGGTGGGTTGGGATGGGGCAGGGTTTGGGATGTGGGATGGGGCAGGGATGGATGCAGGGATGGGGCAGGGTTTGGGATGTGGGATGGATGCAGGGATGGGGCAGGGTTTGGGATGCGGGATGGATGCAGGGATGGGGCAGGGTTTGGGATGTGGGATGGATGCAGGGATGGGGCTGGCTGCCCTTTCCCATCCCACCCCCCATTCCCATTTCCCAGCGCCGCGAGCTGGCTGAGGCCCCCCGCTCCCACCGAGCGCCGCCTGTGGCCGCGCTGCTTTTCCCGGGACTTCTGGAGGGAGCGGCTGTGCTGCTTTTCCCGGGAATTGCGGGGGCCCCGGCTGTGCTGCCTGGGCGCCTGGGCCGCTGTCACCGCGCTGCTGGTGGCCCTGGGGGCCCTGCGACACCGCGAGCGCGGCCCCGCCCTGGCGCTGGCCCGGGGCTGCGGCCACGGCCTCAACTTCAACTGCGCCCTGCTCGCCGTGAGTGCCCGGGGCGGGGGACACGGGGGGGACACCGGGGGGACACCGGGGGGAGGGAGCCGGGAAGGGTCGCGGGACACCCAGGAGGGACGCTGCTCCTGGAGTTTCCCATTGTCCCCGACATCTCCCATTGTCCCCCAACGTTTTCCGTCGTCCCCCGGTACCTCTGCTTGCCCTGTCCCTTGCCCTCACCCCCTGTCCGTGTCGCTGTCCCTGTCCCCCCGCTGTCCCTGTCCCCCCGCTGTCCCCTGCCCTGCCCCGCGCTGTCCCCGGCAGGCGCTGATGCTGCGGCGCTCCCTGACGCGGCTCCGCTCCACGCCGCTGGCGGAGCTGCTCCCGCTGGAGCTGCACGTGCGGGGCCACGAGCTCGTGGCGTACCTGGTGCTGGCGCTGGCGGCAGCGCACTCGGCAGCGCACCTGGCACACGGCGGTCAGTGCCGCCCGCTGCTGGCCCGGGAAAGGGGCTGGTGTCCCAGGGAAAGGGGCTGGTGTCCCGGGAAAGGGGCTGGTGTCCCCGGGAAAGGGGCTGGTGTCCCCGGGAAAGGGGCTGGTGTTCCGGGAAAGGGGCTGGTGTCCCCGGGAAAGGGGCTGGTGTTCCGGGAAAGGGGCTGGTGGTCCGGGAAAGGGGCTGGTGTCCGGGGAGAGGGGCTGGTGTCCCCAGGAAAGGGGCTGGTGTCCCAGGGAAGGGGGCTGGTGTCCCAGGGAAAGGGGCTGGTGTCCCCGGGAAAGGGGCTGGTTTCCCCGGGAAAGGGGCTGGTTTCCCCCGGAAAGGGGCTGGTATCCCAGGAAAGGGGCTGGTGTCCCAGGGAAGGGGGCTGGTATCCCCCGGAAAGGGGCTGGTGTCCCGGGAAAGGGGCTGGTGGTCCGGGAAAGGGGCTGGTGGCCCGGGAAAGGGGCTGGTATCCCAGGGAAAGGGGCTGGTGTTCCAGGGAAGGGGGCTGGTGTCCCAGGAAAGGGGGCTGGTGTCCCCGGGAAAAGGGGCTGGTGTCCCGGGGAAAGGGGCTGGTGTCCCCGGGAAAGGGGCTGGTGTCCCCGGAAAAGGGGCTGGTGTCCCCTGGAAAGGGGCTGGTGGCCCGGGAAAGGGGCTGGTGGTGTCCCCGGGAAAGGGGCTGGTGTCCCAGGGAAAGGGGCTGGTGTCCCCGGAAAAGGGGCTGGTGTCCCCCGGAAAGGGGCTGGTGTCCCCCGGAAAGGGGCTGGTGGCCCGAGAAAGGGGCTGGTGGTGTCCCCGGGAAAGGGGCTGGTGTCCCCCGGAAAGGGGCTGGTGTCCCCGGGAAAGGGGCTGGTGTCCCCCAGAAAGGGGCTGGTGTCCCAGGGAAAGGGGCTGGTGGTGTCCCCGGGAAAGGGGCTGGTGTCCCGGGAAAGGGGCTGGTGTCCCAGGGAAGGGGGCTGGTGTCCCAGGGAAAGGGGCTGGTATCCCAGGGAAAGGGGCTGGTGTCCCAGGGAAAGGGGCTGGTGTCCCCCGGAAAGGGGCTGGTGTCCCAGGGAAAGGGGCGGTGTCCCAGGGAAAGGGGCGGTGTCCCGGACGGGCATTCCCGGGTGGGCAGCGGGAGGGGGCCCGGGAAAGGGGCGCGGCGGCGCTGAGCTGTGCCCGCTGTCCCCAGGCCTGGCCCAGGGGCCCGGGCAGGTGGCCCTGGGCGAGTTGCTGCGGCGGCCCCGGCCGGGCGCCGGCGGCGTGGCGGGCACGGCCCCGCAGAGCGGGCTGGCGCTGCTGGCGCTGCTCCTGGCCATGCTCGTCTGCTCCCGGCCCTGCGTGCGGCGCGGCGGCCACTTCGAGGTGATTCCCGTGGGAATTCCCGCTTGGAACCGCGGCGGTGCCCTGCTGGCAAAGGGGGCGCCGGGGGCGATCCGCGGGTGCCCATCCTGGGGCTGCCCCATGGGGAGGCGGAGCTGGGTGCCCCCGGGACCCCCTTGGATCCTCCGCAGTGTCCGTGTGGGATTCCTGGGATTTGCTTCCGACGGGACACAGGGAATGGGCGGAATGGGAATATCCCACTGCCAGAGGGATATCGGGAAGGGATTCCTGGCTGGGCTGGAATTCCCAGAGAAGCTGTGGCTGCCTCTGGATCCCTGGAAAGTCCAAGGCCGGCTTGGAGCAGCCTAGAATAGCGGGAAGGGGATGGGTTTGAGGTGCTTTCCAAGCCAAATCCCAGAGATTCCAGGATTCCCTTGGGCTGCCTTTTCCCACAGGGACACCCGGACAGCTCCACTGGGAAGCACCCTTTGGCTCCAGCACTTCCATTCCCATTCCCGTTCCCATTCCCGTTCCCACCCCTCAGGTGTTCTACTGGAGCCACCTGTCCTACATCTCCGTGTGGTTCCTGCTGCTCCTGCACGGGCCCCACTTCTGGAAGTGGTTCCTGATTCCCGGCTCCCTGTTTTTCCTGGAGAAGGTGCTGGGCTGGGTGTGGCGCCGGGCGGGGGATCTGCGCATCCTGGAGGCCAACCTGCTCCCCTCCAAGGTGGGAATCCATCCCAAATCCCAAACACCCCAAAGATCCCACATCCCATCCATCCAAGCCATCCCACATCCCAAAGATCCCAAATCCCACCATCCAATCCATCCCAAATCCCACCATCCAATCCGTCCCAAATCCCACCCATCCCAAATCCTACATCCCATCCAATCCATCCAATCCATCCATCCATCCATCCATCCATCCCAAATCCCATCCATCCATCCATCCATCCATCCATCCATCCAGCCATCCAGCCATCCAGCCATCCAGCCATCCAGCCATCCCAAATCCCATCCATCCATTCATCCCAAATCCCATCCATCCACCCATCCCACATCTCACCCATCCCAAATCCCACCATCCCTGAGCCCATCCCACCTCTCCTGGGACACTGGGAATGAAGGAACAAACAACCATGGAAAAGACATGGATTGCAGTGGGAACTGAAAGGAATTCCTTTCTTTCCAAGCCTTTTTTCCTATTTTTTCCAAGTGAAAACTCACGAAACAACCGGAGCAGAACAAAACCTCCTGGAACTCTGAATTTTTTCCCAAAATCCCGCAGTTCAAGCCCAGTCTGAACTGGGATTCTGTGGAATTCCAACCGGGCAGGGAATGTGGAACAACCCCACCTTCAGCTCCCATCCCTGAGCGTTAAATCCGGAGCCGGAACGTGGAATTTCCGCTGCAATTCCCGGGCCGGAGAGCAGTGGAAGGTATCCTTTGGCTATTCCCAGTTTTCCCGCTCCCGTTTTCCTGCAGGTGACCCACCTGGTGATCCAGAGGCCAAAATCCTTCCGCTTCCAGCCGGGGGATTACGTCTTCCTGAACATCCCGGCCATTGCTGCCTACGAGTGGCATCCCTTCTCCATCAGCAGCGCTCCGGAGCAGCCGGGTCGGGCCATCCTTCCCTATTTTCCATCCTTGGAATGCTCTGCATTCCCTGGCATCTGTCTTGCATCCCCACGGTGATGTTTTTGCACCTGGGATGGGGCTCGGAGCGATCCGAGGTGGTTCCATGGGATGAGGTGGGTTTGAAGTTGTTCCCGATCCAAACAATTCCAGGATTTTGGGCTTTATCCCACAGAAACCCTCTGGCTGCACATCCGGGCCCTTGGCCAATGGACCAACAAGCTCTACGAGTACTTCCAGCAGCTGGAATTGCACGGCCCGGAGCCGAATCCGCCCGGGAAGAGCCGGAGGGAGCGGAGGAGCCGGCACTGGGAACAGGTCAGCGGGATTGGGATCAGAGCAGAGGGACTCGTCCAGCTGGATGCTGAGTGGATCCCATGGGATCATCCCAGTGTGCAGCTGGGGTGGCCTCCAGGGAATCCCTCAGGATGAACATTCCCTGCTTATCCAGCCTTGAGGTATCTGTGCCCCATGGAATGGGAATCTGTGCCCCATGGAATGAGAATTTGTGCCCCATGGAATGGGATTTTGTGTTCTGTGGAATGGGAACTCATGTCCCAAGGAATAGGATCTTGTGTCCCATGGAATGGGATTCTGTGTCCCATGGAATGGGATTCTGTGCCCCATGGAATGGGAATCTCTGCCCCATGGAATGGGATTCTGTGTGGCCCTGCTGGAGGCCCAGCATATCCCTGGGAACATCCCAGCGGTGATTCCTGGCCTTTGATCCCCAGGAAGGCTCGCAGGGAGGATCCGTGGCCACCAGCAGGGACGGAGCCGTGGAGCTGACAGCATTCCGAGCCCCCGGAGCGGCATTCCCGGGAACGGACCCGGAGCAGGGGGTGAGCCCTGCCCCCGATCCCAGGGGACGGGGAGGGGTCACAGCCAGAGGATCCTTGGAGGGATGATCCCAAATGGGATAAAGCTCCTTCAAAAGCTCTTGGGGAGGAAATTCCTTTGATATTGTCATGACATGGAGAGCTGGAATTGTGTGTGCAGCCCGGTGGGAATAAATCCAGGGAATAAAACCCCCAAATCCAGGGAATTTTGGGAGCGCTTGGGAAGGGGGCACAGTCACCGCTCTCCTCTCCTCGCAGGGCTCCGGGCCGGGGCAGAGCCGGCGGAGCTGCAGTGTCAAGGTGAGGAGATTCCGGCCTTTCCTGGATCCCAGGAAATGGGCTGGGATCACCATTCCGGGACACCCCATCCATGTGCCCGACCACCCCATCCATGTTCCCACATGCCATCCATGTTCCCACATCCCACCCACGTTCCCATCCATGTTCCTGAACACCCCATCTATGGTCCCATCTGCCCCATCCATGATTCCATCCATGCTCCCACATCCCATCCATGTTCCCATCCATGTTCCTGAACATCCCATCCATGTTCCCACATCCCATCCACGTTTCCATCCACATTCCCAGCCACTCTATCCCTTTATCCATGTGCATGGATGATCCCACCTGGGGCTGATCCAAACCCTTCCCTGCTGGAAGATTCCTGATCTTCCCACCCATCCATAAAGATCCCAAATCCCGCGATCCCCTCTGTGCCCTTCTCCTCCGCCTGGGAGCTCTTCCAGCACCTGGAGCTGCGGGATCTCTCCCTGAGTTTGGATCTCTCCCTGAGTTTGGATCTCTCCCAGTGCTACCTGGACGGTCCCTATGGAACTCCGAGCCGGCGGATCTTCACGTCGGAGCACGCCGTGCTCATCGGAGCCGGCATCGGGATCACCCCCTTCGCCTCCATCCTGCAGAGCATCATGTTCCGGTGGGTCCCACGGCAGCCTTTGGAATTTGGGAATATCCCGGCGAACACCCCTGACTGGATTTGGGATGTACACCGGGGTCGAGCTGTCCTCCGATGCCTCTTCCTTGGGATTCTGTCCTTGGGATTCATTCCCACGGCCGCAGGTGGGGCCTCCCTTGGGGCCAGGCTTTTCCTCGGGAATTTGGGCTGCAGGAAAGGCGCTGGAGGGAGGTTGGACATGAGCAGGAAAGGGGAGGAATGGGCAGGAAAGGGGAGGAATGGGCAGGAAAGGCAGGAAAGGGGAGGAAAGGCAGGAAAGGGGAGGAAAGGGCAGGAAAAGGCAGGAAAGGGCAGGAAAAGGCAGGGAAGAGGAGGAAAAGCAGGAAAGGGCAGAGAAGGGCAGGAAAAGGCAGGAATGGCAGGAAAGAGCAGGAGAAGCAGGAAAGAGCAGGGAAAGGCAGGAAAAGCAGGAAAAGCAAGACGTGGCGCTCCCGGGCAGGTACCGCCGGCGGAAGCAGAGCTGCCCCAGCTGCCACTTCTCCTGGAGCGAGGAACGGCGGGATGAGGAGATGACGCTCCGGAAGGTGGGAATGGCACAGGAGGGAATGTGGGATCCAGGCTTGCCCTGGGACGGGGGCTGCAGGCTCCCAGAGGTGGAGAGCCCAGGAGCATCCCTCAAATCTGGGAGGTTTGGGAATGGGGGCTGGATCCGGGGGTGGATCTGGAGATGGATCGGGGATGGATCTGGGGATGGATCTGGGATAGATCTGGGATGGATCCAGGATGCATCTGGGGATGGATCTGGGATGGATCTGGGGATGGGTCTGGGATGGATCCGGTGACTGCCCAAGCCCAGGCCTTCCCGCCCTTCCAGGTGGATTTCATCTGGATCACACGGGATCAGCAGCACTTGCAGTGGTTCCTCAGCCTCCTGTCCAAGCTGGAGACGGAGCAGGCGGAGCTGGAGCCGGGAGGTGAGCGCCAGGTGCCGGCAGCATTCCCGGGAAAACCCCCACCCCAGCGCGGGTCCTGGAGGGGGGCCGGATCCCTGAGGGCAGCTGGGATCCCTGGAATTGCCAGGGAAGTTCCTGGAGCTGCACCTGTACATGACCTCGGCGCTGGGCAAGGGGGACATGAAGGCGCTGGGGCTCCAGGTGGCCCTGGATCTGCTGGCAGCCAAGGAAAACCGGGATTCCATCACCGGCCTCCGCACCCGCACCCAGCCCGGCCGGCCCGACTGGGCCAAGGTGAGGCCGGAGCGGGGATCCCGTCCCACATCCACCGGGATACCCGGATCCAGGGAATGGGAACGCTGGGAGGTGTGGAGGGGCTGGGTGGGGCTAAAGCAGGAAGGGATGGGAGAAGCTGGGAATGGGTTGGGAGGGAATGGAATGATCACATCCTTCCAAGCCTGGAGTGCGGCTCAGGGATCATGGAGCCACGGGATGGGATGAGAAAGACATGGAATGGGATCAGAGAATCATGGAATGGGATCAGAGAGTCAGGGAATGGGTTGGTAGGGAATGGAAAGATGATCTCATTCCAACCCTGGAATGCAGCTCAGGGATCATGGAGCCACGGGATGGGATGAGAAAAACATGGAATGGGCTGGATTGGAAGGGACCTTAAGGATGATCTGATTCCAAGCCTCTGATCCGGCCTGGGGATCATGGAACGGGATCAGAGAATCAGGGAAATGGGTTGGGAGGGAATGGAAAGATGATCTCATTCCAACCCTGGAATGTGGCTCAGGGATCAGGGAATCATGGAATGACTTGGGTTGGAAGGGACCTCAAAAATTATCACATTCCAAGCCTCTGATCCGGCTCAGGGATGGGAAAATCATGGAATGGGATTGGAAAATCATGGAATGGGATTAGAGAATCGTAGAATAGGATCAGAGAATCACGGAATGGGCTGAGCTGGAAGGGACCTTAAGGATGATCTCATTCCAAGCCTCTGATCCGGCTGAGGGATCAGAGAATCCCGGAAAGGGATCAGGGAACGGGCGGGCTTGGAAAGGAACTGAGGATCCCCTCGTGCCGAGGCCTGCATCCCGGCGTTCCAGGTGTTTGGGAAGGTGGCGGCGGAGCAGCGCGGAAAGGTCCGGGTGTTCTTCTGCGGCTCCCCGGGGCTCGCCAGGCTCATCCGCGGGCACTGCCGCTCCTTCGGCTTCCGCTTCTCCAAGGAAAACTTCTGACCTGCGGCCGCTCCTCCCGCCCTGCCCTGCCCTGCCCTGCCCTGCCCGGCGGCCGCATCCCGGCTTGGATCCGCTCCGAGGGCTGGGGCTGGGCCGCGGAGCTTTGGGATGGAGCGATGGGATCCTGGAGCCGCTGGGATTGGGATGGCTGGGATTGGGATGGGTGTCCTGGAGCATCCATGAGATTGAAGGGGAGAGCCGGAGGGATTTGGAATGGAGGGATGGGTCCTGCAGCACCAAAATCCATGGATTGGGGATGGGTCCTGTTTCACCCTACAGGGATTTGGGATGGAGGGATGGGTCCTGTGTCACCTTCCCAGGATTTGGGATGGATCCCGTGTCACCTTGCAGGGATTTGGGTCCTGCAGCACCAAAATCCATGGATTTGGGACGAGGGGATGGGTCCTAGAGGGCTCTGGGATGGAGGGGAGGAGGTCCTGGAGCACCTTCCCGGGATTTGGGATGCTTTGGGATTTGGGCCGCTTTGGGATCCGCCGGTGCCACAGGAGGGCGCTGCAGCCCCTGGAACGGGGAATCCCTCGGGCTGCGCTTCCCGGACCCCCCGGAATCCTTGGAAGAGTGGGTTTTGGAATTGGGGCTGGAATGTGCCGCAGGAGCATCAGGGTCGGGATGAACCCGGAGCTGCTCCGATCCTGGTCCCATCCATGAAAAACTCATGGAGTTCTTCCCTTTCCACCTGCCATTTCCCCTCCTTCCCCGGTTCCCTTTGGATCTGGGAATAAACGAGGGAAACATGGGAATGTGCCCTTTGGATCTGAGCAATAAACGAGGCGCAAACATGGGAATGTGGGGGCTGATGCTGCTCATGGAAGCAATTCCAACTCCTGGGAAAAACTGGGATGGGAAACGGTGTCCGAGAGCTGCCGCTCCCTCCAGCCCCGGATCCGCGCTGGATTGGCATTGGTTTTCCTGGTAAATCAACGAAATCTGGGAATCGGGAGCTGGATTCCTCTCGCAATTCCTGCTTTTCCAGCCTTTTCCATGCCCGGTATCCGCTCCAATCCTGGCCCGCCGCAGGATTCCCGGCATTTCGTGGCGCTCATCCGCCGCGAGGGGCACTGCCGGCTTCAGCCCGCGCTGCTGCTCCTCCCGCAGCGTTTGGAAGCCGCTTGGAATCATGGAATTGTTTACGCTGGAAAAGCCCTTGGAGCTCACGGCGCCCAGCCCTGCCCAGCGCCGCCGCTGTCCCCAAGCGCCGCATCCACAGGGCTTTAAAGCCCTCCGTGCTCTGACTCCAGCCCCGCCTGGCAGCTGCTCCACGGCTGCACCTTTTCCAGGCGGGAATTTTTCCCAATATTCCCGATTTTCCCAAGATTCCCCTCAGCCTTCCCTGGCGCGGCCGCCCCCGCTCTCCCTGAGGGCCCTGCAGCAGGAAAGCCGCGTTGCCCGGGCCGCCCCTCCCCTCCTCGCTCCCGGTTCCCTTCATTAATGATTAACTAATGGATAATTAATTATTAATTAACCCCCCCGGGAATTCTCGCAATTAAAGCCGGCGGCGCCCGCCTCACGCGGCCTCGCCACGTGACCGCTCGGTGGGCGGGGCACGGCGCAGCCAATCAGCGGCGCGCTCCACCCGGAAGCCCCGCCCTCGCCAAACGCGCGGTTCTGATTGGTCGCCGCCAGGCCGCTCTCGCGGGAAGCCGAGGCGGGGCCGCTCCCGCTGCTCGGCCCCGGGCGCTCCGGCGGCGGCGGGGCCGGGCTGAGGCGGCGGCGGGGCCGGGCTGAGGCGGCGGTGGGGCCGCCGCGTGGCTGCGAGGCAGCGGCGGCAGCGGCGGCAGCGGTTCCGGTGTCCCCGGGGCGGTGGCTGCTCCGCCCCGCCCCGCCCGGCGCCGTTGTGGCGGCGGCGCCGCCGCGCCGCGCGTTCCTATTGGCTGCGGCGCGTGAGGGCGGGGCCCGGCGCTGCCCCTCCGTGCTCCCCCCGCTGCCCCGCGCGGAGGTTCCGGCGCCCGCCAGGCCCCGGCACAGGTAAGGAACGGGCCGGGATTCCCGGGATTCCCCCGCGGGATGCGAACGGGAACGGGAATGGGAGCGGGAATGGGAGCGGGGGAGGGCAGCGGGATCGGCCGGCACTGGCGGGGCTGGGCGTGCTCGGGCCGCCTCGGGGTTGCTGCCAGAGGCTGCAATGAGGGAATAGGGGCGGTGGGAATGTGGGATTTGGGAATGCGGGAATAGGGGCTGGAAGAGGTGGGAATGCAGGATACGGGCTGGGGGATGCGGGAATGTGGAGCGCGGGAATACGGGCTCTGGAATTCGGGAGTAAAGGCGATGGAATTGGGGAATTCAGGGATACGGAATTCATGGATTCATGGAATGCTTTGGGCTGGAAGCTGATCCCGTTGCGCCGCTTTCCATAGGCAGGGACATCCCCATTATCCCAGGAAAAGGCTGGAGCAGCCGTGCTCCGCTTGCCATGGATTCGTGGTCATTTTCCATGGAATTCTGGCTGTTTTCCATGGATTCGTGGCCCTCAGGGAACACAAATCCCAGCGGTTATCTCTCCCAGCCCGGCTCAGGAGAAAAGCGGGAATATCGGCTTGAACATTCCATGGAATTCCCATCCCATTCCAGGTGCCTCCGGAACCCGAGCAGCAATTCCAGCTGGGAGCTTTTCCCGGGAAATTCCAGGAGAAGGAGCTGCAGCTCCGGGAATTCCCTGTGGGAATCATCCTGGCTGGGCTTTCATTCCAAGGCATGGCCTGGATGTGTTTTTTGGGAATTCCCAGCCTCTGGAATAGGGCAGAGAGGGTGAAATCCCGAGAAACATCCGGGAGAATCCGAATGTTCCCGGCTGGAAAAGGGGGGAATTCCCGGAATCCCGGTTTTGCTGGGAGCTGGGAGGAGGCTTCAATCAGGAGCACATTCCAGGATTGGAATTCCCTGGGGCGGAAAAGCGGGAAAAATGCTGGAATTCGGAAGATCTCGGGAATTTTATTACCCCCAAAAAAAGCAGTAAGGAATTTCTTGGAGCTCCCATCCCAAAAAAATCCCTTGGAATTCCTTCTTGGGGATTGCTGCAAATCCGCGGAGGGGATGGGAAATCTGGGAATCGCGGCCCCAACAAAAAGCGGGAATTTCCACAGCTTGGAGGACTTTTCCAGTCGGGAATCGGAGCCTTTGGGGCTTTTCCGTCTCCTGCTTCCAAGGGAATTCCGGGATGCTTTGGGATTCCAGGGGGGAGCAATCCCGAAAAATGTCACAAAAGTGTGAGGGGGGTTGGAATTCTGTGGGAATTCCGGAGGGAATCCCGCACTTGGGGCTTCCCGGGGTGTTTTCCCCTCCCAAATCCCGGGATTGGGTTGGGAATCCTGGAACACCGAGCTTATCCCGCTTTTCCAGCCGCTCTTAGGGCAAACAGAAATTCCCGGAGAGTTCCGTTCTCCCAGCTCCCAGAACAGCTCCGAGCTCTCCCAGGGATTTCCTGGGAATTCCCGGCACGAGGCTCCTGAAATCCTTGGGATTTCCCTGGGACAATCCTGGAATTCCCAAATGCTTTTCCTTAGGGATGAGCCCATTCCCAAGAATGGTATCCCAAGGAGCCTTGGGAAAGGCGATTCCCTGCAATTCTGGCCTTGTTCCCATTGGATTTTTGGGAAGCGGGAGCTTTTTCCCGGAGCGCCGGCTGGGAAAATTGGGAATTCTTCCCAGCAGGAATTCCAGCTCCCGCTCGGCGCCGCCTTTATCCATCCTGGGAAAAACATTCCTGGAGTTTGAGCCCCAAATCGCGGGCGGAGGCGGAATTCCTGGGAGCTGGGAATTGCCAGGCTGGCTTCGGATCCGTGGGGTTTCCCTGGACTCTGCTGTGGGAAAAACTCCTCACTTTCCCGGGAATGTGGCCTGGGAGCCAGAGCAGTCAGGGATGAGGGAAAAGCCGGAATTCTGGCACTTCCAGCCTGGAAAGGGCAGAATTCCCAGAGCCTCCAGAAGCAGCGCATTCCAAGGAAAATCCGCTCTTCCGAAGGCGTTCTCTGGCAAAGGAAGAGCTCCGGATCTGCCGAGCTTCCCAAGGATCCTTTCCCGGTTTTCTTTGGGAAGCGGCATTCCAGCGGCACGAAGAGCGCCTGGATCCGCTTTTCCCGCAACAAATCCCGGGATTTGGATGGATTTTCCATTTCCCTTTTCCCTGGGAAAATCCTGGATGCACCTGGGAACAAAACAAAAATTTTGCTTTGCGTCCCAAACATTCCCATCCCAAATCCCTGCTGGCCTGGAATTCCGGTGGCTCTGGGAGATGGGAAGAGCCCCAGAATGTTTGGGATCCTCCTGTGCTTCCCTCGGAGCAGATTCCAGCTCTGGATGTGGGAATTCCTGACCCTCCGGAGCAGCCGGGATGGCAGAATTCCTGCTGGGAGAGAACTCTGGGAATGCACAAAGCCCCTGGAGCAGGGTTGGGATCAGCGGCTTTTCCAGGAAATCCCGGCTGTTCCCGATCTCCAGCAGCATCGGGGAATCCGGAGCCAGGATCCTGATCCAAGAAAACTCGCTCAGGGATCTGGAACATCCCGAGGAGTTCAAAATTCCAGGATTTTTCCCGGAAAAGCTCCGCTCCGGGGCTGCTGCAGCTCCGCTTTTCCTGCTTTTCCCTGCAGGAATCCTGAGAGGAATCGCTGTAAATCCTGGGCTCGTTGCCGCCGGAAGCTTGGGATGCGTTAGAATTCCAGGAATTCCCTTCCCTTAAGGTAAGAGCGGAGCCACCTTTCCCCATTCCCATTTATTCCTGGCTCCCTTGGGATAACTGCAGTTCGTATCCCGGTTTCCCAGCTTTTCCTTGAGGGGTTGAGGCTGATCCCGGTGAGGAATTCCCAGCTCCGGCTTTCCAGGGATCACCGGGCGCTGTTCCCAGCTGGGAACATCCCAGATCTGTGTCCCAATCCCACATTTCCGTGTTTCGCAGGAATGCGCTGCCTGGTTCTGTTACCCAGGATGGTGCCATTCCTGTTACCCGGGCCCATCCCAAATCCCGCATTCCCTGTTTCCCAGGAATGCCGCACCATGCGCTGCCTGGCCCCATTATCCAGGACAGTTCCCGTTATCCGGGCCCATCCCAAATCCTGCATTCCCACTTTCCCAGGAATGCGCTGCCTGGTTCTGTTACCTGGGACAGTTCCCGTTATCTGGGCCCATCCCAAATCCCGCATTCCCTGTTTCCCAGGAATGCTGCACCATGCACTGCCTGGCCCCATTATCCAGGACAGTTCCCGTTATCCGGGCCCATCCCAAATCCCGCATTCCCTATTTCCCAGGAATGCCGCACCATGCGCTGCCTGGCCCCATTATCCAGGACAGTTCCCGCTATCCCAGCCCATCCCAAATCCCGCATTCCCACTTTCCCAGGAATGCGCTGCCTGGTTCTGTTATCCAGGACAGTTCCCGTTATCCGGGCCCATCCCAAATCCCGCATTCCCTATTTCCCAGGAATGCCGCACCATGCGCTGCCTGGCCCGCCTGAGCTCCAAGGCGCTGCTGGCGCTCTGCTCGCTGCTGGCGCTGCTCTCGCTGCTCCTCTGGAGCCGCTGCTCCGAGCGCTCCCCGATCCCACGGGATCCCCCTTCTCCGGAGCGCCGCGGCAACGCGGCCGAAGCCGAGGAAGCGTCGCCTCGGGATGCGCCGCCGAAAGCTCCGGCAATCCCGGGAAGCGCCGGGAGAAGCGGCCTGCGCTACGAGGAGATCGACTGCGTCATCAACGAGGAGCAGACGGTGAAGGGGCGCCGCGAGGGCTCCGAGGTGTTCCTGCCTTTCAGCTGGGTGGAGAAATACTTCCAGGTGTACGGGCGGATCGCCCAATCCGACGGGAACGAGCGCTTCGAGTTTTCCCACAGCTATTCCAAGGTTTACGCCCAGCGCGCTCCGTACCGGCCCGACGGCGTCTTCATGTCCTTCGAGGGTTACAACGTCGAGGTCCGCGACAGGGTCAAGTGTATCAGCGGTGTTGAAGGTGGGTTGGGATGGGAAATGAGGGAAAATCCCTGGAAAATCCTGGAAGCGGATTTTCAGGATCACCCCCATCCCAAAAACCTGCTGGGTGTGGGAATGGGGCAGTGTCAAGGTTCGCGATGGCGTCAGGCGTATCAGCCTGGTGGGTTGGGAAATCTGGGTTTTTGGGATGGGGATGATCCTGAAAATCTGCTGGAAGCGGATTTTCAGGATCATCCCCATCCCAAAAACCCGCGCCCCAACCCTTGGAATCACCAGGGATGATTGGGATCCCTTCCCAAAGCATTTCCAAGCAGAAAACCCCTCCCGTTCCATGTTCCCCTTTTGCTCCTTCTCTCCGCTGACCTGGGAAATTCCATCCTGGCAGAGTTTGGGAATCTCAAGGAAATTCCCAGCTTGTTGCATTCCTGATGAATTCCCCTTTTTTTAACTCAGCCTTAAGGAGCTTCCGGGAATTCCCAAAATCCAGAGCATTTCAGTCTTTCCTGGGATGGCTTTTTCCATAGGAAAAGATGCCATCAGCAATACAGATTAGCACCAAAAAAAGCAGGAAAATTCCTACTCCATCGGAATAATTTTCCCATTCCCATCATTCCCACCTTTGGAATAAATTCCCAACATTCCCGAGGTGGGGGAAATGCTGCAAATCCCACTTGGATCTTTCCCCCTTCCAGGACTGAACATCCTGAAATTCCTGTGGAAAGGAGCTAGGGATCCATTCCCACTTTGCCTTTGTACTTGGCCATTGGGAACTGGCTCCAAGGGAAATGTGGGATTTGAGGAGAAGCCTGGATCGAGCCACATTTTAAATATCCCAAGGAAATGATGGAATTTCCAGTTCTCCAGTTGATTCCCGGGCATCCAGGGAGGGTTTTCCACGCAAATCCCACGAGCTGGGAAGGGGCAGGTGCAGCTCTGCGGGGTTTTCCGCAGCTGCATCCCAAGGATTCCGTGGAGGGTGGATTTCCAGGTCTCACTGAACCCCTTGGATGGGATTTCCTGTGGGATCCAATAAATCAGGACATGGATTTGAGCTCTTCGTGCTTGGAAATCTCTGGGATGCTCCAGGGGGTTCTTTTACAGCCGGAATCGTCCAAACCTGGAATTAGGGAGAAATTTGGGCTCTCCTGGGAGATTTTTGGGATTTTTCCCGGTGGGAAGCTCGATCCCAGGGATGGCTGCCTGGAAGAATCGGGGCAGATCCTGCTGGGAAAGTCTGGGAATTCTCCCGGGGGAGCAAGGAAAAATGGGAGAGATTTGGGGATCTTTCAGCATCAAATAATTCCTGGGAAAATCTCCTCGGAACAGATGGACTCGATTTGCAGGGATTTATGGGATGTAAAAGGATTGGGGGGGATGGAAGAGCCTTGGGATTATCTGGTCCCGGGAATGGGGAAAATCCGGTCAGGGCTTGTTAAGAGAAGTGGGATGTGCCAGGAATGGTGGAATGGGAATGGGGCCAGGCTGGGAGAGCTGGGAATGTTCCCCTGGAGAAGGGAAGGATTCAGGGAATCCTCAGAGCCCCTTGCAGGGCCTAAAGGGACTCCAGGAGAGCTGGAGAGGGATTTGGGATAAGGGGTGGAGGCACAGGACACAGGGAATGGGTTCCCACTGGGAAAGGGGAGATTGGGGTGGGATATTGGGAAGGAATTCCTGGCTGGGAGGGGCTGGGCTGGAATTCCCAGAGCAGCTGTGGCTGCCCCTGGATCCCTGGAATGTCCCAGGCCAGGCTGGATCCCCCTGGGATAGCGGGAAGTGTCCCTGACCTCAGAAGGGCTGCAATGGGATGGGGTTTAAGTTCCCTTCCGTCCATCCCATTCCGTGATTCCATAAACGTCAGGAAGATCCATGACAGGAATTCCTCCGCCACCCAAAAGCACGGAATTCCCGATTTTAGTGGGAAAGGAATTCCCACTCCATTCCCTCCTTGCCCAGGACTTTCCTCAAAGGGCGCCACCCCCAAACCCCATTTCCGGAGACACCGGAACGTCGGGCGGAGGAGGAGGAGCAGCAGCAGGAGGAGGAGGAGGGGGAGGAATTTCTGCCCGCATTCCTGTGACTTTTCCATGTTTTTCCCGGGCAGGAGTCCCTCTCTCCACGCAGTGGGGCCCTCAGGGCTACTTCTACCCCATCCAGATCGCCCAGTACGGGCTGAGCCACTACAGCAAGAACCTGACGGAGCGGCCGCCGCACGTGGAGGTGTACGAGACAGCCGGGGACGGCAACGGGAACGGCAACGGGGACGGGAACGGGGACTGGACGGTGCCCAAGGGCTGCTCCCTCACCACCGTGTGGGATAAATCCCGGCTCAGCGGGGTCAAGCAGTTCTCCTGCCCAGGTGGGTCTTGGGAATCCCGGCGGAGCGGGGGAGCTTGGAGTTCATGGGGTGCTGGCGTTTTGTTTGGCCGTGATTCCCAATCCTTCATTCCCAGTCCCTCATTCCCAGTCCTTCATTCCCGGTTCTTCATTCCCGATCCCTCATTCCCAATCCCTCATTCCCAGTCCCTCATTCCCAGTCCTTCATTCCCAGTCCTTCATTCCCGGTCCTTCATTCCCGGTCCTTCATTCCTAATCCCTTATTCCCAGTCCTTCATTCCCAATCCTTCATTCCCAATCCCTCATTCCCAGTCCTTCATTCCCACTCCTTCTTTTCCCATCCTTTATTCCCCATTCTTCCTCTCCGTTCCTTTTCCTTCCCCATCCTCCTTTTTCCCATCCTTCATTCCCGCCCTTTATTCCCAATCCCTTTCCTTCCCCACCTGTCTTCCCCCATCCTTTCCATTCCTCATTTCCTGGAACGCTTGCATTTGGAAGGTGTGGATTCGTGGTGTCCTTCTGCCGAGGAAAATGGGAATTTTGGGATAGAAGGGCGGTCGTTGCTTTCTGCTTTGGGCTGCGGGAGGGGAAAATCACGGAGCAGCCGAATTCCCGCTGCGCTCCATCCTGGGGGAAAGGTCCTGGATTAGAGGGACATATCCCTGCCCCTGGGAGGGCTGGGATGAGGTGGGATTTAGGGATTCTTCCAACCTGACCCATCCCAGGAAAGGTCCTGCACTGGCGGCCTGTCCCTGTCCCCACACCCTACCGAATCCACGGCTCCAATCCCTCCGGAAACATCCCATAAGACCGTGGAAAATGCCGGGAGCTGCTCCCACATTTCCTCGGCCACTCCATCGAATCCGGTGGAATAGCCCAGAAACCCCCGAATTATCGCCGGGCTGCCCTAAAAGCTTGGGAATCCCTCCCGGGATTTCGGGCATTCCGGAGGCAATCCGCGCTCCGAAGCTTTGGGAGCGGGAACGTTTCGATGCCGAGCGAGGCTTTTGGGGTCGCTTTCGCAGAATCCTCCGAGGGCGTCTCCCTGGAGCTCAACAACGGCCGGGATTTCATCATCTCCTTCGACCTGAAGTTCCAGAGCAACGGCAGCGTGTCCGTGGTGCTGGAGACCACGGAGAGGAACGCGCTCTTCACCGTGCACTACGTGTCCAACACGCAGCTCATCGCCCTCCGCGACCGCGACATCTTCTACGGCGTCGGCGCCCGCACCGCCTGGAGCACCCTGACGCGGGATCTGCTCACGGATCTGCGCAAGGGCGTCGGCCTCTCCAACACCAAGGCGGTGAAGCAGACCAAGATCATGCCCAAGCGGCTGCTGCGCTTGGTGGCCAAAGGCCGCGGCTTCCTGGACAACGTCACCGTCTCGGCCACGGCGCACATGGCCGCCTTCTTCGCCGCCAGCCGCTGGCTGCTGCGCAACCAGGACGAGCGCGGCGGCTGGCCCATCATGGTCACCAGGAAGCTGGGAGAAGGCTTCAAATCCTTGGATCCGGGCTGGTACTCGGCCATGGCGCAGGGCCAGGCCATGTCCACGCTGGTCAGGGCCTACCTGCTGACCAAGGAGCCGGCCTTCCTGGGCGCGGCGCTGCGGGCCACGGCGCCCTTCAAGCTGCCGGCGGAGCAGCGCGGGGTCAAGGCCGTGTTCATGGACCGCCACGACTGGTACGAGGAGTACCCCACCTCGCCCAGCTCCTTCGTGCTCAACGGCTTCATGTACGCCCTGATCGGCCTCTACGACCTCAAGGAGACGGCGGGCGAGAAGCTGGGCCGGGAGGCGCGGCTGCTCTACGAGCGCGGCATGGCCTCGCTGAAGGCCATGCTGCCGCTCTTCGACACCGGCTCGGGCACCATCTACGACCTGCGGCACTTCATGCTGGGCACGGCGCCCAACCTGGCGCGCTGGGACTACCACACCACGCACATCAACCAGCTGCAGCTGCTCAGCACCGTCGACGACGCGCCCGTCTTCAAGGAGGTCGTCAAGCGCTGGAAGAGCTACCTGCGAGGAGGGCGGGCCAAGCACAACTGAGCGCGTCCCGATCCCGCCCAGCGTTCCCGGGCGAGCCGTCCTCGGAACCGGACTCGAAGCGTCGGGATGGGGACGCTGCCGCGCTCCGAGTTCGAGGCTGGGTTTTGTTGGGATTGGTTTTTCCTCTCTCAAGGAAAACGTTCGCAGAAGCCATAGAAGTCCTGGAAGTGCGGTCCCGGCCTGGAGGGTTCGTGCGGGGCCTCTTAAGCCGGGATTATGTGTCCGTGTTGGAGCAGCTCCCGTGGGATGAGCGCCGTCCGCGGGAATCACTCGGAGCCTGGGAGTGCACAGTGTGGCTTTAAACGGGGGGGCGGGGGTTTCATAGGGATTCTCTTTTTTGGGATGAAAAGTCCACATTTGGAATTTTTTGCCCATTCTCCATCTGGAGATCCTGGAGCTGGAGGGTTTCTTATGGAAAACACGTGCCCGGCATCATGGAAGCACAACTGGGAGCCTGGAGCACAACAGCCCCAGGTCCCAGCACCGGTGTCCCCTCGGAGCTGGGATCCCTTATCCCGGTCACTGGAATTCCCTCAGACCTGGGATCCCTGTCCCGGTCACCGGAATCCCCTCGGAGCTGGGATCCCCTATCCCGGTCACTGGAATCCCCTCGGAGCTGGGATCCCTTATCCCAGTCACTGGAATCCCCTCGGAGCTGGGATCCCCTATCCCGGTCACTGGAATCCCCTCGGAGCTGGGATCCCTTATCCCAGTCACCAGAATTCCCTCGGACCTGGGATCCCTTATCCAGGTCACTGGAATTCCCTTGGAGCTGGGATCCCTTATCCAGGAACTCCACCTTTTCTACTGGAGTTTGTAATTCCATCTGGGAATTCCTCTGGCCTTTGGCCGCCTTTTGGGGCCATCAGTCGGGAATTGCTGAGCGGGACACTGAGCTCGTCCTGAGTCCCTCAGGGAATTCAGGAATTCAGGAAGCTTTTCTGGGGGGGGATTTGAATATTTCTCCTGCTCCAGCCCATCCAGCGTTTTAGAAATTCAGCCCCAGAGGGCTCTGAGCTCTCCCTGGGCTGGAATTCCCAGAGAAGCTGCCCCTGGATCCCTGGAATGCCCAAGGCCAGGCTGGCTGGGGCTTGGAGCAGCCTAGGATGGTGGAAGCTCCCTGCCCATGGAATGGGATGAGCTTTAAGGTCCTTCCCACCCAACCGTTCCATGATTCCATGATCCCACCTGCTGCCTGAGCCCCAGCTCGTGGATGGACTTTGGGCGTTCCCAGCGCTCCCATTCCATGGTGGAGGTGGCAGAGCTCATCCCAATCCCCAGATCCCAGGCACAAGGACCACACCCGTCTCCCTCTTTTCATTGCTTTTCTTTTTTGGGGCTTTTCCTTCACTTCTCGCTGGTCTCGGAGCGATTTTTCCCACTTCAATCCGCGTGCTCCGATCGGATCCATCCATCCGGGCACGGATGGCGGAGGAGGAATTCCAATACCAGAGGTAGCAGAAAGGAATTCTTTTCCGTGCCTGTGGACACCCAACACGTGTGCACACAAACCCATCCCGAGCCCAGGCTTCCCTCCCAAAAATCTGCTCCTTCCCAGAAATCTTCCCCACCCTCCCCCTGTGTGCTCCTTCCGTCCTTTTCCCGGTTGGAAAACCTGGAGAGGCTCCCTGGGTGCTGCTCCAGGGATGGGTTTGGTGCCTTACAGAGGCCGCAGTTCCTCTTGGTTGGTTTTTTTGGGAATCCATGCCAATGGCGGGCTTGGAGCATGGCCGATTTTCCCGCTCCGGAAGCACGGGATGGGCATTCCAAGGGTGTCCCAGCCCCCGTCCTTCCATCACCTTCTGTCGGCCTTGGCACAGGGGGAGCTTCCAGGAGTCCCCTCCGGAGGCTGCAAATCCACGGAGAATCCGTGGAGATATTCCTGATATTCCCTCGATCCAGCTGTGCGTTGGAAGAGGCTCCTTGGCCACGGAGCCAACGCCTTCAGTGCCCAGAACTTCCTGGAATTCATTCCGCTTCGGGATCTTCTTCTTCATCTTCCATCTCCAATTTCCCAGAGATCTTTGGGACCAAGATCAGCTTCCATCCCGGATTTTCACCCGGAGATCCCTTGGCTCTTCCCACGGGATCCCCTCTCCGTGGCTCCCCCACCCCAGCACCACAAGCACAACCCTCCCCCGGGCCGGGCATTCCCTGGAAGCCGCTCATTCCCGTTCTCCTCCTCAGCAGGCGGCACTTGCCTGGGATTTGGTGGGATTTTCCCCAGGATCCCGATGGAAAATATGCAATAATTTGTTTACAGGATGCTCTGGGCAGGGTGATCCTTTGGGAAGCTGCCGAGCCTTTGGAATTTAAGCACAATGTGCACAGGATAGTTTTGTATTCCGCCCCTCCGGAATTTTTTGGCGGGAAGAGGTTCTACTACGTTTCTACGGGACACCGGGAATGGGGGCAGCCTTGGAAAAGCTTTCTAAGACTGGGAAATAAATTTTTCTATCTTAAGGAAAACGTGCAGGATTGTCTTCCTCATTTCGAGGGATTTTCCAAGGATCCCGTTTTCCTGAGATATTCCAACTCTGTTTTCCCGCGGTGCATTTCGAAGGAGGGTTTTCTTCTGGAAAAGGGGGGAAAAGGTGGAATTTTTTCCTGCTAATCGAAGGGTTTGCTGATGGAGGGAAGGAGCACCGGTGGTGGATTCCTGGTGGGAATGATTCCTGTTAAATCCAGGTGGTTTGGAGGGGTTTTTTTTGGGATGCGTTAAATAAGGATTTTAACAGAGCGGTCACTAAAAATATCCCAGTGTTGGGAATGCTGGGAATGCAGCTCCGGGGAGATCCCAGAGCCCCTTCCAGGGCCTAAAGGGGCTCCTGGAGAGCTGGAGAGGGATTTGGGATAAGGGATGGAGGGACAGGACACAGGGACTGGGTTCCCACTGGGAAAGGGGAGATTGGGGTGGGATATTGGGAAGGAATTCCCGGCTGGGAGGGTGGGGAGGGGCTGGGCTGGAATTCCCAGAGCAGCTGTGGCTGCCCCTGGATCCCTGGAATGTCCAAGGCCAGGCTGGAGCAGCCTGGGATAGAGGGAGGTGTCCCTGCTCATTCCCACCCAAACTATTCCAGGATTCTCCCAAGTGATTCCCACTCCTTAGCAGATTGGGATTGAAAATAGCCTTGGAGCATCCCTGAGCGTGGGAATGGAATCCCAGAGCCCTGGGAAGCCGTGTCCATGGGAAAGCCGTGTCCCAGTGCCGGCAGGAGAGGGTTAATTACCAGGAATAGCGACTTTCCCGTGGGATTGAAGTGTGGGATAGCGCTGGGAATCCTCCAGCCCTGCCTCGCTCCGGTTCTCCCAGTTCCCTAAGAATTCAGGAGCTGAGCCCTCTCATCCCTCTCCATCCCTCTGGAATCTCGTGCTCTCCGAACTTCGGGAAACCACTTCCCAGGGGCTGCGGATTTTTGGGAAGCAGAATGGGAAAGGCGCCCATTTGCCTGGTGGGCTGGGAATTGTTCCCATCCAGCTGGGAATAATGTGGGAATGAGCATCCGTGCGAGGGCTGGAATTCCCAGGCTCCTCTTTAAGAGCTCCGGGAGTTTTCCAGAGGCGCTGGGAGCGGGAGATGCCCAGGGAGGGCCGGGAATGGATTTTTTTTCCTGCCGTTTTTCCACTTCCTCGCCTCCTGGATCCGATCCCGGCGGGGTCCGGCCGCTTTGGCCGCGCTTATTTCCGGCTTTATTTGGGAGCCTTTTTTTTCCTGGGACGAGCCAGGATTCGTTCGCTCCCAAAAATCTGGGAATCGCCGGCTGTGGGATCCTCCCGGTGGGTGCCGGCAGCTTCCCGGCGCTTCCTGCCGGGACCGTGCCTTTGGAAGAGCCGCCCCCGCCCCGCCGGGCCATGCGGGCCGTGTTTGTACACAGATGAGTAATCCCGGGATTCCGAGCCAGCGCTGCAAAACGCCGCATCCAGCGGCGGCTCCCGGAGTAAGTCCCGGCTCTTTTCCCTCCCTCCCTCATTCCCATTTTCCCGCTGATCCCGAGGCTCGGCGCGGCAGCAGCGCGTGGCGGGGCCGGGAATGTGGGAGCCGCGCGTGGGAAAGGCGCCGGGAGCGCTGGAGCACCGGGAGCATTCCCGGCCCTCCCCCGGCTCCCGCAGTGCGGGGGGGGCTCGCGGAATTCCAGGGAAGTTTCGCTCGGCCGAGTTCCAGGAGCGGGAAGGGGCGCTGGGATCCCCCGATCCCGCGGGAAGGACGGGTGGGAGCGGCGGCGCTGGCGGATTTCTGGGATGGGAAAGCTGCGGCTGCTCGCGGATCCCGGCGAATTCCAGCGGCTCCCGCGGCAACAACAACTCCCACAAAGCCTCCGCTGTCCCGCCGGGAATGATCCCGGCGCGGCCCGTGCTGCTCCCGGCCGCTGCCGGGAGTTTCCCAGCGCAGCTCCCGCTCTGCCGGCGCCGCTGGAAAGGCGTTAGGGGCCGGTGATCAGCTCGGGAATATTCCCTGCCATGGAATGGCACCGCTGGAGCTGGCACGGACGGGAAGTGCCAGGGTGTGCCGGGAGGTGCCGGGGGAGCCGTGCCAGGGGGAGGGACCTGCCACGGGGAGGGATTTTCCATAGGGAGGGACGTGCCAGGGAGAGCTGTGCCATGGGAAGAGCTGGGCCATGGGGAGGGATTTTCCACAGGGAGGGCTGTGCCATGGGGAGGGATATTGCATAGGCAAGGATATTCCACGGGGAAGCTGTGCCATGGGGAGCTGTGCCGTGGGGAAGGATATTCCATAGGGAGAGTTGTGCCATGGGGAGCGAGGGAAGGAAGGCAGGAAAGAAGGACGTGCCAGGGGGAAGGATGTGCCAGGGGGAAGGATGTGCCAGGGGGAGCGGTGCCACGGGCAGAGGACGGTGACAGGGCCGGGTCCGGGCTCCTGGCACGGGGAGGTGGCACTGGTGCCGGACAGGGACAGCGGTGCCGGACAGGGACAGCGGTGCCGGACAGGGACAGCGGTGCCAGGCAGGGGCAGTGGTGCCAGGGAGGGGCAGTGGTGCCGGACAGGGACAGCGGTGGCGGGTGGGGACATTCCCCAGGGGAGCCCAGAATGAGCCGAGAGCTCCCGGGCCGGAGCTGCGGCCGCGGGGCCGGAACAGCCCCGAGAGGGTTCGAACGGGTGGGGCTGGGGGGATAACGGGGAGGGGGAGGAGAAACAGGAAGGGCAAAAGGAACAGGGAGAAGGAGAAGGAGAAGGAGAAGGAGAAGGAGAAGGAGAAGGAGAAGGAGAAGGAGAAGGAGAAGGAGAAGGAGAAGGAGAAGGATGAGGAGGATGAGGAACAGGAGAAACAGGAGAAGGGGAAGAAGAAAGAGAAGGAGAATAAGGAGGAGGAGGAGGAGGAGCTGTTGCAGCCACCTGGGTGCACCCGCAGCGTTCGAACCCCGGTGCTGGCAGAGGTGACTGCAGAGGTCACGGCCCCGCCATGTCCCCGTCCCAATCCCAATCCCAATCCCAATTCCAATCCCAATCCCAATCCCAATCCCAGTCCCGGCTGGGAAGAGGCAGAGAAGGAGGCGGAGGTGACCACGCAGGGAGTGCCCGGCCCGGCCCCGCAGGCTGTGCCCGGCCCGGCCCCGGCGCTGCCCGTGACTCATTTCTCTGCTACAACACAAATCCCTCGCTCAGGCCGGGCCCGGAGCCTCCTCCTGCTTCCCGGAAAGACGGGAACAGGGAACGGGGAACGGGGAACGGGGAACGGGGAACGGGGAACGGAGAACGGGGAACGGCTCCCAGCCACGGGAATGGCGGGGCCGGGATGAATCCAGGTGCTCCCAGCTCGGGGTTCCCATCCAAGGGCTCTGTGTACAGCAGGATCCTGGAGCCAGGGAGGAGCCCCTGGAATGGCTCATTCCTGTGGAATGGCTGGTGCCCCTGGAATGGCTCATTCCTCTGGAATGGCTGGTGCCCCTGGAAGGGCCGTGCCCGCGGGCAGGGCTCCGTGCCCCGGCGGGATCGGGGCCGTTGTTTTGGGGCCGGGCCATCCATCCCCGCCCTCATTTGCGTTTGTGCCCCGCGCGCTGGGGCCGGGCACGGGCAGAGCCCTGGATCCTGGGAATGTGAAATATCCCAGGGCAGCCCTGCCCTGCCCTCCGAGAATCCCAGAATCCCAGAATTCCAGCTCGGAAGGGCCCTTAAAACTCCTCTCATTCCAGCCCCTGCCATGGGCAGGGACACCTTCCATGGACGGATTCCAGCCTGGACTTGGACATTCCAGGGACCTAGGGGCAGCCACAGCTCCTCTGGGAATTTCAGCCCAGCCAGGAATTCCTTCCCAATATCTATCTAAATCACCAATTTTCCAGCGGGAAGCCCTTCCCTGTGTCCCGTCCCTCCATCCCTTGTCCCAATCCCTCTCCAGCTCTCCTGGAGCCCTGGAAGGGGCTCCGAGCTCTCCCTGGAGCCTCCTCTTGATCCCAGTCCTATTTCCACCGTGGAAAACCACAGGAGTCTCGTGGGATTTGGAGGCTGGAGATTCCGTGGAGCTTTGAGGCAGCGCTTTGGTGGTTCCACAGCCCGGAAAAGCTCCCAATTCCCATCTAATCTTTAACTGGAGGCGTTTCCAGCTGGATTTTGTCGGTTTATTGCTCTCCTGCCTCGTTAATTTTTTCCCTCCCTCTCTGGCCATTCCCGGTGTTCCGTGGCCTTTTCCTGGTGCTGGCTCACACTGGAGCTGCCTGGCCCAGCAGAGAGGTAGAGGCTGGGATGGGAGGGAAGCAGGGAACAAAGGGGAATTCCAGGGGCTGGGAAAGGGCAGCCAAGGGGGTTCTTTGGGAATGGCTCTGCAGCACATCCAAAGGCTGGATCCCAGCATGTCCCGGTGGGAAGCTGGGATGGCTGAAGCAGCTGGAATGTCAGCCCAGGAGGCTGCAAAGGCTCCGGGAGCTCTCAGAATCCCAGGAATCCAGCACATTGTATTACACTGGATCCTGGCAGGACCAAGCTGAGCCGATGCCTGGAGCAGGAGCTCCCTTCCCGCTTTTCCCGCTCCAGGTGGTCCCTGGTAGGAGGGAATGAGTGATAATGGGATTTTCCCATTAATTCCCAGAGCGGAGGCAGGAGGAGCCAGCGCCAGGAGTGGGTGAGAGCCGGAGCTGGGACATTCCATGGGAGAGGGAACGGGGATCCCGCTGGGATCCAGCCGGGACTCAGCTGGGATCCGGTGTCCCCCCTGCTTCCCAAGGGCCCTTCCTGCATCCCAGGGATCTCTGCTGGGGTGGGAATTCCTGTCCCTCTGGGAAGCAGGATCAGCCTTTTCCTGCTGCTCCTTTGGGATCCCCACAGCCCCAAAGGGATGGATGCTGCTTCCCTCCCCATCCCATGGGATGCAGTTCCATTTGGGATCCTGCTGGGAACACCGTGCTGCATCCCCAGGAATTCTTGTCCCCTTCAGGCCATCGTGATCCCAGGATCGCCGCTTTGGCCCCACAGAGCAGCCCCATTCCTGTGGGATGTGGCCAGCAGGGGTTTGAGGCCTCATCCCAAGGGAAGCGGAGCTGGAAAATCCCCGGGATCGGGATCCGGAGCCAACCATGCTGAGCCTCAAAGCGCCCCGGCTGCTCAATGTCCACCAAGTGCCCGAGGTCAGTCGGGAATGCTGCTCCCTGCTCCCGAGGCTCGG
The DNA here is from genome assembly GCF_041296385.1 of Aphelocoma coerulescens. Lineage (NCBI taxonomy): Eukaryota > Metazoa > Chordata > Aves > Passeriformes > Corvidae > Aphelocoma > Aphelocoma coerulescens. Next base: position 12,187,758 of record NC_091024.1, read on the forward strand.
GGGGATTTGGGATGTGGCAGACGGGAACAGCGTGAGAAGGGGTCACAGCTGTGTCCCGACTCCGGAATTTTGAGGATGCTCCCCGTCCTTTTCTATTCCTGTCTCCATTCCCATTCCCATCTCCTTCCCATTATTTCATCCCTATTCCCATCCCCATTCCATCCCTATTCCCATCCCCATTCCATCCCCATCCCATCCCCATCCCCATCCCCATCCCCATCCCATCCCATCCCCATCCCATCCCCATCCCCATCCCCATCCCCATCCCCATCCCCATCCCCATCCCATCCCATCCCATCCCATCCCATCCCATCCCATCCCATCCCATCCCATCCCACCCCACCTCTCTCCCCCACAGCCCTACCGGGAGCCGGGAATTCTCTCAGGATACCGCCCTGCCGGCCTCTCAGCCGGCGCCTGCCTCCGGAGCGTTTTCCAGCTCTCCAACGAGACCCTCAACATCTGGACCCACCTGCTGCCTGCGGGGTGAGCGCCGGCATTCCGGGGGGCCCCGCGCGGCGCTCCCGGGGTGCTCACGGCGCCCTTCCCGCAGTTACTTCCTGGGGACGCTGGTGCGGCGGCTCCGGGCGGCGCGGGAGGATGCCGGGGCGTGGCCGCTGCTGCTGTTCCTGGGCACGTGCTGCCTGTACCCGCTGGCCTCGGGCGGCGCGCACGCCCTGGGCGCCATGGCCGGGCCGGGCCGGCACCGCGGCTACTGCTGCGACTACGCCGCGCTGGGCCTCTACGGGCTGGGTGAGCGGCACGGCAGGGCGGGAATGGGATGGGAACGGGGACGGGGATGGGGATGGGGATGGGGATGGGGATGGGAACGGGGACGGGGATGGGGATGGGGATGGGGATGGGAACGGGGATGGGGATGGGAATGGGGATGGGGATGGGGATGGGGATGGGAATGGGGATGGGGATGGGGATGGGGATGGGAACGGGGATGGGGATGGGGATGGGGATGGGAATGGGAACGAGAATGGGAATGGGAACGGGAATGGAGATGGGGATGGGGATGGGAACGGGGATGGGGATGGGGATGGGAACGGGGATGGGGATGGGGATGGGGATGGGGATGGGATGGGGATGGGGACGGGGATGGGATGGGATGGGGATGGGGATGGGAACGGGGACGGGGTGGGGATGGGGATGGGGATGGGGATGGGGATGGGGATGGGGATGGGGATGGGGATGGGAACGGGGATGGGGATGGGAATGGGGATGGGGATGGGGATGGGAATGGGGATGGGGATGGGGATGGGGATGGGGATGGGAACGGGGATGGGGATGGGGATGGGGATGGGAATGGGAACGAGAATGGGAATGGGAACGGGAATGGAGATGGGGATGGGGATGGGAACGGGGATGGGGATGGGGATGGGAACGGGAATGGGAACGGGAACGGGAACGGGGACGAGGATGGGAATGGGGATGGGGATGGGAACGGGGATGGGGATGGGAATGGGAATGGGAACAGGAACGGGGATGGGAATGGGAATGGGAACAGGCTGGGAATGGGCTGGGAATAGGCTGGGAATGGGCCAGGAACAAGCCGGGAAAGGGATGGGAATGGGCCAGGAATGGGCTGGGAACGAGCCAGGAATGAGCTGGGAATGAGCCGGGAATGAGCCGGGAATGAGCCGGGAATGAGCCCGGAATGGGCTGGGAATGGGGCGGGAATCGGCTGGGAATGGGAATGGGAATTGGCTGGGAATGGGAACGGGAATTGGCTGGCAATGATCCCGGAGCAGGCTGGGAATGGGCCTGGAATGGGCCAGGAACAATCCGGGAATGGGCTGGGAACGGGCTGGGAATGGGCCAGGAATGGGCTGGGGCGAAGAAGGACAGGTGTGAACTCAGGTGTAGGGGATTTCGCGAATTTAGCCCAAATTGACAGGATTTTGGGGATTTAGCCGGATTTATGGGATTTTGGGAGGCAGGATGAGCTAGGATAGCCCAGATTTATGGGAATTTGGGAATGCGGAAGGTGAGGAGGAGCTGGGTGAGCATAGATTTATGGGATTTTGGGAATTCTGGGGGGGTCAGGAAGAGCTAGGGGAGCCCGGATTTCTGGGATGCCGCATCCACAGGGGGAGGTTTGGCGGAAATTCCCGCTCGTCCTTTCCCTCCTCCCAGAACCCTGGAATTTGGGAATGTCCTGGAGCAGCTCCGGCCACAAATATTTTGGGATAGACCCGGCTCGGTTGGGATTTGGAATAAAGGGAATAAGGGAAAATCCCAGATTTTACCCAATGGGAAGAGCCTCGCTCGGAGCAAGCGGCAATTCCAGGATATTCCCATGTCTCCACACACCTCCGGTCCCTCTGGAATTCCCGCTGCTCCCAGCTCCCTGTTTGGGATATTCCCGGCCTTTGCCGATGTGCCCAGGAATTCCAGAGGAATTCTGGGATCGGGAGCTATCTGGGCCCCGCTGTGATTCCAGGCTCGGCTCTGGCGTACTCAGCCTATGCATTCCCGTTGGAATGGGTTGGGAGCACATTCCATGATTTCTACGTTCCCGTGGCCGTGGTCAACACAATGCTCAGCACCGGCCTGTCCTGCTACTCCAGGTGGGAATTCCGACAGCACCAGGAATTAGGGATGGAGGATGTGGGCAGGGATCGGGCCTGCCCGGAGCTGGGAAGGGGAAAGAGGGAATTTTTCCCTTGGGGAATGTGGAGAGTTGGATGAGGGAAGTGTGGGAGAATGGGAGGAGCGTTAATTGTGGGAAGTTCCAAAGGGGGTTTATGGAATCCTGGGATGCTTTGGATCGGGAGGGAACTTGGGGATGATGCAGGTGCTCTATCCCACATTCCCAGAGAAGCTGGGTGATGGATCCCTGGAATGTCCGAGGCCAGGTTGGAGCAGCCTGGGATCGTGGGAGGAATCCCTGCCCTTGGAATTGGATCAGCTCCTGGTTCCCTTCCCAGCCAAAGCATTCCATGGCCAAATTCCCAGCCCTCCGGGGGGGGATGGGCTGCACCCCCAGCCTGGTTGTGGGATCCGGGGCATCCCATGTGGAATTCTCGGTGTTATTCCCGGTGTATCCCATGTGGAATTCCCTGCGATTCCCAGTACATCCCATATGGAATTCCCTGTGATTCCCAGTACATCCCAGTACATCCCATATGGAATTCCCTGTGATTCCCACTACATCCCAGTGCATCCCATGTGGAATTCCCGATGTGATTCCCTGTGTTTCCCGCACTCTGCCCTGTGGAATTCCCTGTTTTTCCCAGGTTTCTGGAGGCCAAGCGGCCCCGGCTGAGCAAAGCTTCCCGAATTTTGGCCTTCGTGTATCCCTACATTTTCGACAGCATCCCGATTTTCTATAGGGTGCGTATCCCACAGAATCCCAGGAAATTCCAGCTGCCTCAGCCTGGAATTATTTGGGAAAACAGGCCCAGCTCGGGATTGGAAAGAAAAACAAACTCCGGCAGGAAAAGGCGGTCGGATGTTTTTTCCGTCTCCGAGTGCTGGCGAATTCTTCCCACTTCAAAGGGCTGGAAAATTCCAGCCTCAGGGAGCTGTGAAGGGCCTTTTCCAGGGATTGAACTGGAGCAGGGCGGGAATTTGGGGAGGGATAAGGATGGGAGTGCGGAGTTGGAGTGGGGGTGGGGAATTGGGAATGGCCGTGGCTCCTTTGGGATGGAGGGAGGGATGGATGGATGGATGGAGGGATGGATGGATGGATGGATGGGTGGATGGATGGATGGATGGATGGATGGATGGATGGATGGATGGATGATGGATGGATGGATGGATGGATGGATGGATGGATGGATGGAGGGATGGATGATGGATGGATGGAGGGATGGATGGATGGATGGATGGATGGATGGATGGATGAATGGATGGATGGATGGAGGGATGGATGATGGATGGATGGATGGATGGATGGATGGATGGATGGATGGATGGAGGGATGGATGGATGGAGGGATGGATGATGGATGGATGGAGGGATGGATGGATGGATGGATGGATGGATGGATGGATGGAGGGATGGATGGATGGAGGGATGGAGGGATGGATGGATGGATGGATGGATGGATGGATGGATGGATGGATGGATGGATGGATGGCCGGACAGACGATCCTGTTTTTCCGGCAGCTGTCCCGGTGCGCGGCCGGCAGCTGCTCCGAAGGCTCCATCCGGCTGCATTTCCGGCACAGCCTCTGTGCCCTCCTCACCTTCCTCATCCTCACCTCGCGCCTGCCCGAGCGCCTGGCGCCGGGAACCTTCGACCTCATCGGTGAGCGCTGCACAGAGTGCCGGGAATAATCCCCAGGAATGCCAGGAATAACCCCTGGGAATGCCGGGAACAACCCTTGGGAATGCCGGGAATAACCCTGGGAATGCGAGGAATAATCAATCCCCTGCGTTCCAGGGAAACCCAGGAATAACCCCATGGAGTCCTGGGAATAAATCCCTGCGTTCCAGGCAATGCTGGGAATAACCCCTTGGGGAGCATTCCATGGAATTCCAGGAATGAACCCCATGGAATGCTGGGAATAAGCCCCTGTCACGGTTTGGTGAGCATTCCGTGGAATCCTGGGAATAAACCCCCTGGAAACCTGGGAATGCCGGAGGGGAGCGGATATTCCCTTCGGGAACGCTTTAGGTGGGAGGTCCAGCGGTGCCACTTCCCAACTTTTCCATGGAGGTTTCACATCCATAAAATTGGGATTTCTTGGGAAAATCCTCCCCCAGGAGCAGGCGTGGCAGGGCAGGAGCAGGGAATGGGCGCGGAATGCTGAAAACAGCGGGATTTTCCTGGTACTGCCCCAGTGGGGACGAGCACATCCCTATCCTACACTCCCAGTCCAGCTGGAGCTTGGCATGGAAGAGCTCCGTGCACGAGGATAAAAGCACAGGGAATGGGAAGGGGAATGGGATTGGGATTGGGAATGGGAATTAACAGGAGGATAAAAGCACAGGGAATGGGAAGGGGATTGGGATTAGGAATGGGAATGGGATTGGGAATGGGATTGGGAATGGGATTGGGAATGGGATTGGGAATGGGAATGGGAATTAACAGGTGGATAAAAGCACAGGGATTGGGATTCGGAATAGAATTAGGAATGGGATTGGGAATGGGAATGAACAGGAGGAATAAAAACCATGGGAATTGGGAATGGGATTCTGTGGGAGGATAAAAACCACAGGAATAAGGGACAGGAATTAACAGGAGGATAAAACTGTGGGAATCGGGAATGGGAATTAATGGAAGGATAAAAACCACAGGGATTGGGATTGGGATTGGGAATGGGAATTAGGATGATAAAACCACAGGAATCAGGAGTGGGAATTTGTGGGATAAATATTTCGTGGAGCAGGCTGAGCGCGTTTTAAGCGCGGAACCCCGGAATTCTGGAATGCTTTTCCCACTATCCCAGACTGCTCCTGGAGCATTCCGGCCGTGTGGAACCCACCCGGCTGAGCCAAAGGCCCATGGAATTTCCATGGAATTTCCATGGAATTTCCGGAGCGTGTTTTGTCGCAGGGCACAGCCACCAGCTTTTCCACATCTGCGGGATCCTGGGAACGCACTTCCAGCTGGAAGCCGTCTCCATGGACATGGCCGAGCGCCGGGGCCGCCTCCCGATTCCCTCTTCCCTGGAAACCTTCGGATCCCTGGGAATAGGAGCGGCCGCCAGCCTGGCCATCCTCGGGATCTGCTTCCTGCGCCTCCGCCCGGAGCCTCTTTCCCGGGAAAAATCCCACTAGGCTCGGGGATTGCCTCAGATTTCTGGGATTGATCCCATTGCAGAGGGGTCCGTAGGGGTGAGGGGGGGGGTTGTTGCCTGCAAATATTCCTTTGGGATTTTCCCAAGGGAAAAGCTTGGCTTTATCCATGGATGGGCTGGGAAACGCTTCCCACCCTGTGGTTATCCACAGGAAAAGTGTCAAATAATTGGGATTTGATCCCTGAAAAGGGACAGGAGCGCTCCTGCTTCCCAAAGAAAGCAGGATCCCTCTGGTCTGCCTCGGGGAGGAATCCAGGGAATGTCGGCGTCACCACTTTGGAGATTTCCGGTGAAGCCAAGGGCTCCCTAATTCCTGTTTTTCCCTTTGGAAGTGGCCTTCCTTTGGAATTTCCAGCCTTACACTCAGCCCAAGTGCCTGGAAAGGTGGGATGGAGGGATTGGAGCTTCCCTCCACATTAATTCTCACCATTTGTGCTCCTTAGGAGCGAAAGGAATTCTGGGAGAGCTTCCATGGGGTGTTCCCATAGGAAAGCTCTTCCAGGCTTTAACTCTGGGAAATCCTGGGAAGTTCATTCCCGTGGGAATGCTGAGTTTCCACGGGGGGTGGAAGGATGGGATTGCATCTGGCTGTCCCGGCTGTTCCCAGAGGTTGGGATGGATCCCGGGATTGGGGCCGGGAGACGGGAGAGCTCCACTTCCGAACCTCCCTGGCTTTGGGATCCTTTGGGAAGAGGGTTTTCACGTTTTCCTTGGATGGGAGATTGGGATGGGAGCAGGATCCATGGAGAACAGCAGGATTCGGGACAGCTCAGGGATTAAAGGCACTCGGGAATCTGAAAGAATTCCCAGGATTTTTTCCCTCTGCCGCTCCTGGATTTTACAAGGAGAGCTTGGAGCTCTCAGCCTTTTCCAGGATCCAGGTTCTTCCTTGGATTTTCCTGCAGGGGCACAGCACACACCGCTTATTCCTCGGGAATATTATCCCAGCTAATCTTGTGGGTGTTTCATTAATTTGCTTTAATTGCCTTCGCTGCACTTGGGGAGCTGCGGAAATCTGGGATAGCGCAATAAAATCTGGGATAAAAGGCTTCAGTGTGGGAGAAATCGATCCTTGGGAATGGCGCCTGGGATTTGTAGGGATTTTTCCAAGCGCTGGAATTGTTTCTCCGATGAAAAGGAACCGAAATCACTGCTCTGAATCCACTTCAGAATCCAAATATTCCCGGGAAAACAAATCCCTTGGGAGAGTGTTGCTGATAATTCCAGAGTTTATTCCCTTCGGGAGCTGCCGTGAGCAGGGAGGAGTCCAGCTGGGATTGTAGAGCCGGGAAAAACCTCAGGAATCATCCCGGGATTATTCCAGGTGGTTCAGCTTTTGGACGGAATTCCTGTCGTGGCAGGAATTTGAGGAAAACTGCATTCCAAATGGGACGAAATGCCAGAATTCCATGGGATCCTCTGGCTGAACGCATGGAATGGGCGATTGTGGATCTTGGAGCAGCACAGGGGGCGGGGTTTTCCTGCTTTTTACCAAAAATCTCGGGATTTGACTCAATTCCCTTCCCAGGAGAAGGAAAAATCCCGTGTCCCGCTGTTCCGAGGAAATATACCGGGATATTTATTCGCTGGAATGTTTCCTCATGGGCCTGTGCCTGATCCACAGCAAATCCCAAACAAATCCGGGGATTTTGGGATCACATCCCAGCAGAGCTCCCTCATCCCTCCTTGGCCCCGTGGATTTGGACAGGCTGGAAAATAGAAGGAATTTAGGGATCCTCCTGGTCATTTTATCCCGGGGTTTTTTTAATATCCTTGAAGCATATGATGGAAACATGAATGAAATTGGACTAAAACTGGAAATTCCCTGGAATTTAACAGGAATTGAGTTGTTCCCCCTGATTTCCCCGTTGGAATTCATTCCCTTGGCAGGAAGTTTGCTTTTCCCTGGACTTGTTCTGCCGGGTTTTTCCCACGTGTCCCAACACCACACTGGAATGTTTATTTTCCACCACGGATCATTTCCCACAGGTTGGGAATTAACTTGCTTCCAATGGTTGGGAATAAACTCATTTCCCACAGGTTGGGAATTAACTCGTTTCCAATGGTTGGGAATAAACTGATTGACTGAGTCACCTCCAGGCAGGCACCCACGGAAACGCTGGCCCTGCACGGGCTGGATTCCACCCGTTTTCCTGAAAGATTGGGATTAGGTGGATAAAAAGAGGAAAAAAACTTGGAAAACCAGGCCGCGCTCCCGGATGATTCGCCGGGGCCGGGATTCGAACCCGCGGCTCCTCCGCCGCCGCCGCCGCAACCAGCAGGGGGCGCCCGCGCCTCGGGCCGCGCCCCTTTGGCGTCGCCATGGTGACGCCGTGCGTGATGACGTCAACGCGTCCGCGCGCGCTGATTGGTCGGATTTGAATCGCGGCGGGCGCGCGGCCGCCGCTCGGACCCCGCCGGCCGGAGCGCGACCCCCGGGCTCTGTCGCGACAGCGGCACCCGCGACATGAAGGCGGCGTGAGTGGCTCCACAGCCCCTTCGCGGGCGGGGAGGGCGGGTTCGGCCTGGGGGTCCCCGGTGTGGGGCAGCTCCGGCCGGAGCGGCGGGGCCGCCCCTCATGGCTGCCCCCAACCCCTTCCCGGTTCCTTCCCCCTCATCCCGGTTCCTTCGCTTCTCGGCTTTTACCCCCAGGTCTTCCCGGTTCCCCTCCCTTCCCTGTCCACCCCCTCCCTCGGATGTCCCCCCGACCGCCTCAGGACTTCCCCGTCTCCCCCGGTTCCTTTCCCCCTCCCTTCTCCCGGTTTCCCCCCTTCTCCTGGTTCTCCCCACCGCTTCCCGGCTTTCCCCCATCCCTGTCCTCCCCTCTTCCCCTCCCCTCACGGCTCTCTCCCCTCAGTAGGGCCAAGACGCCGCGGAGGCCGAAGAAACCCACGAACCCCACCCTGAAGGACCCGGTGGGGGTGAGTTCGGGGGCGCTGTCCCGGTTTGGGGGGCTCATCCCGGTCCCCCCTGATTCCCACCTTTCCCCATTCCCAGGTTTATTGCCGCTGTGTCCCGCTTTGGGGGGCTCATCCCGGTCCCCCCTGATTCCCACCATTCCCCATTCCCAGGTTTATTGCTGCTGTGTCCCGGTTTGGGGGGCTCATTCCGAGCTCCCCTGATTCCCACCATTCCCCATTCCCAGGTTTATTGCTGCTGTGTCCCGGTTTGGGGGGCTCATCCCAGTCCCCTGATTCCCACCATTCCCAGGTTTACTGCCGCTGTGTCCCGCTTTGGGGGGCTCATCCCGGTCCCCCCTGATTCCCACCATTCCCCATTCCCAGGTTTACTGCCGGGTGCGGCCGCTGAGCCGCGCGGACCAGGAATGCTGCATCGAGGTCATCAACGACACCACGGTGCAGATCCACCCGCCCGAGGGCTACCGGGTGTTCCGCAACGGCGAGTACCGCGAGGTAAGGGCTGCATTCCAGCCTGGAATCTGCCTGGAAGCACTGCCCAGTCCCTGGAAGTGTTGTTGGAGCAACCTGGCTTCATGAGAGCTGTCCCTGCCCGTGCCAATGGGATTATCTTTAAGGTCTCTTCCCACCCAAACTCTCCTGGAATTCCAGGAATGACACATCCAGCTGCTTTTCCCTGCTCTCCAAGTTCTCCCATGGCTCGTGGGACTTGAGAATGCCAAATCCGAATGTTTTCAACCCGAAAACCCATCTCTGGCAAAAAAAGCATCACTTCCATAGCCATAAAATGTCGGGAAAGGACCTTAAAAGCTCATCCCATTCCATGGGCAGGGAAACCTTCTGCCATCCCAGGTTGCTCCGACGTGGCCTGGGATGTTCCAGGGATGAGGAATCCACAGCTTGTCCTGGTGGGAATGCTAGCTGGGGTTTTGTTTCCGATTTCAGCCTGGGAAATCCTTGTGTTAAGGGATCTCCAAAGGTTTAAGTGAAAACGGGGAAAGCTTCGTTAAATGGTGGCAGATGGAGTTCCGCTCAGGAGCTTCAAATCCGGGTGTTCGTTTATTTTAAGCAAGAGTGCTGATGGAAAAACGAGCAGATTGATTAAAAAAAGTAAAGCCAGGTTGAAGTGTAGGACTAGAGAAGGATCCCAAACTCAATAAAAAATGGAAAAATTGAAATTAAAGAAAAAAAAAATTGAAATGAGGGAGCAGCCCCACTTTGGCCATGGCGGGTGTTCCTTTGCTCGGATTCCGGTGGGGGCTCAAAGGAAATTCCAGCTTTTAGCTGTAAATTGGGAATGCTGTGGTCCGTGGGATCCTCCCTGGACGCTCCTGGCCGTGGAGCTGGACGTTCAGGGTGGTTTTCCCTCTCTTGGCAGACCCAGTATTCCTTCAAGGAGGTGTTTGGCACCCTGGTGGTGCAGAAGGAGCTCTTCGACGTGGTGGCCAAGCCGCTGGTGGAGGATCTGATCCGGGGCAAAAACGGTGAGCAGAGATCTCATCCTGTGTCCCTTCCCCGTGCCTGCAGGGTCCCATTCCCAGGCTTTCACGGCTCCCAAGGTTTCTTACCTTGTTTCCTTGGAATTGTGGCTCAGCTCCTCGCACAGCACCCTCGGAAGCTCTTAAAGCTGTTGATGGAAGAGGAATCCTGGAATGGTTTGGGTGGGAAGGGATGACCCAGTCCCGTGGGCAGGGACACCTTCCGCTATCCCAGGCTGCTCCAAGCCCCATCCGGCCTGGCTGGAACATTCCAGGGATGGGACAAGCTGTGCCAGGGCCGATTTCTGGTGGATCCTGGAGAGGACCATGAGTATTCCCAGCTGTGATGATCGGCGAGAGCTGCCAGCACTTTTGATGGCGTGGAGTATTCGAGGTGCTTTCTTCGTTCCCCAAATCCCGTTGATTTCTCCCTTTGCCTGTATTCCCAGGTCTCCTGTTCACCTATGGAGTGACGGGCAGCGGGAAGACCCACACCATGACGGGATCTCCTGGGGATGGGGGGCTCCTGCCCCGCTGCCTGGCCATGATCTTCAACAGCATCGGCCCCTTCCAGGCCAAGAGATTCGTGAGTGCCTCCCCTGAATCCTCCCCAAATCCCTGGATAACGGGTTCTGCGCCAAGGAAACCTGGCCTGGCGCTGGAGGGCTTGGAAGAGGAAAAACCCCAACCCCAAGGTCCTCATTCCAAAAGGGTTTGGATCTCTGGGAATGCTTTTGAACCACTCGATGGTCCCAAGCCCATCCTAGGAAAAATCCAGGATGATTTCTCCCTCTGGAAGCTGCGGTGTGTGAGAGACAGAAAGATTTGAGGCAGAAATCAGGGATTTAATGTTTTTCCTGTTGGGATGTGAGGCGCAGGGCCAAGCTTGGATGAAGATCTGTGGTCTGGTTGTCCTTTAATAGTTGTTAATTCTTTAATTAACTCTAAAAATAATTAATGAGGAGGTATGTTCCAGAGTTCTGGAATGAGATCCGCAGGAATCTGTGTCCAAAATCACAGGATTGTTAAGGTTGGGAAAGACCTCCAAGATTGAGTCCAACCTCTGATCACCACCCTGTCAGCCAAGTAATGGAGATGGGAGGCTTTTCCCAAAATTCCTTGGGATTTTTGACATTTAAAGATACTGAAATAACCCTGGAATTCTCATCCTTGGGAGCTTTTCTAAAACATGCTTTTGGAAATTGTTTCCGTCAGGTCTTGGTGGGTTGAACACCAGTGAGGGCTGTGTTATGAATGAATGAATTAATTAATACCAGCCTAATCAAAACTAATTAACTTTCGAATCAAAGAATCCTTTGTTGGCCGCCACCTGGCTGTTGGAATTGGCTGAAATTCCTGGTTTTTCCCTCAGGTTTTCAAGCTGGATGACAAGAACGGGGTGGATGTGCAGAGTGAGGTGGAGGCTCTGCTGGAACGCCAGAGGAGGGAGGCCCTGCCTGTCCCAAAAACTCCGTCTGGGAAGTGAGTGACTCTGGGAAGAGCAGAGGGAATTTATTCCCTAGGACTGGGACACTGTTAGGGTGCTTTTAATTAATCTTGGGCTCTGCCCTTGAAAAAATGAAAGAAAAATTGGGAAAAATCAGCACATCTTTAGTAATTAATTAGGCAATTGTATCCCACTGAAATTCCCAGTCTATTCCTGCTGTTCTCACAGGTGACTTCTACTTGGAGGAAGCCATTCCATAGCTTTTTTCCCTGAATTTCCCCTCAGAATTTTTGACCTTTCCCCTGAATTTTCAGACTTTCCCCTCAGAATTTTTGGCCTTTTCCGTCAGAATTTTTGGCCTTTCCCTTTGAAATTTTGGCCTTTCCCCTGAATTTTTGGCCTTTCCCCCTGAATTTTTGACCTTTTGCCTCAGAATTTTTTTGACCTTTTCCCCTGAATATTTGGCCTTTTCCCTCAGAAATTTTGGCCTTTTCCCTCAGAAATTTTGACCTTTTCCCCCTGAATTTTTTACCTTTTCCCTCAGAATTTTTTTGACCTTTCCCCCTGAATTTTTGACCTTTTGCCTCAGAATTTTTTTGACCTTTTCCCCTGAATTTTTGGCCTTTTCCCTCAGAATTTTTTACCTTTCTTCCAGAATTTTCAGACTTTTCCCTCAGAATTTTTTGCCTTTTCCCTGAATTTTTGGCCTTTTCCCCTCAGAATTTTTGGCCTTTCCCCCCTGAATTTTCAGACTTTTCCCTCAGAGTTTTTGGCCTTTCCCCCTCAGAACTTTTGGCCTTTCCCTCAGGAATTTTGGCCTTTTCCCTCTGAATTTTTGGTCTTTTCCCCCTCTGAATTTCTCACCTTTTTTGCCCTGGATTTGAGCAGTGATTTAAACAAGCAGACTTAGTCTGGTTTTGTACCTGTTAAGCCAGGACTAAACCTGTTAAACCAGGACTAAACTGCTGTGGCTTGGAGTAAGAATCCTGTGACGTTCAATTTGGAGCTATTTCCATAAAACCACGGAATTTCTTCAGTTGGATCGTGGAATTCCAGCTCCTGGCCGTGCACAGGACACCCCAAGAACCAGAATTTTGCCAAATATTGAGCATTTCCCCACCGCAACCCTGCAGATGTGCCCCGATGCGTTGTGGCTCCCTGGAATTCCATCCCCATCCCTTTGTTTCCTGCAGGAGACAGCTGGATCCCGAATTTGCCGACATGATCAACGTCCAGGATCACTGCAGGGTGGAGGAGGTGGACGAGGACAACGTCTATGGTGTCTTTGTGTCCTACATCGAGATCTACAACAACTACATCTACGACCTGCTGGAAGAGGCTCCCTTCGAATCCATCAAACCCAAGTGAGTTTGGGAATCCGGGATTTTCCTCGCCTGGGCTTGGGAATCAGCACCAAACCCACTGGAAGAGGGGGATGAGGACAATGTCTGCAGTGTCTGTGTGTCCTCTGCTGCCATCTACGACCTCCTCAGAGCCCATCAAACCCAAGGGAGTTTGGGAATTTCCATATTCCCAGCCCAGGAGGCTTTGGTAGGATCTCCAGCATGGTTTGTTGGTTGTAGCCTTAGGGAGCCTGGCTCAGAATTCCTGGGAATCACCGTTAAAAACACATGGAAAGGAGTCCAGACAGGAATATTTCAGTGCTGACGGCCAACCCTTGGTACTCCCTTCCTCGTTAGGATGGGTGATTAACAAGCAAATCTTTAATTAATTAGGCAGTTGTATGCCACTGATATTCCCAATCTATTCCTGCTGTTCTGACAGGTCATTCCAACTTGGAACAAGCCATTCCATAGCTTTTTTCCCTGGAAACAGTGAGAAACACTGGTTTGGTGCTCCATGTTTCCATATTATTCCACTTGCTATCAGTAATTTCCATAAAACCAGAAATTAATTGTCTCCTCGTGAAATCAGGGATATTTTTCCATAGGTGGGCACTTGTGAAAAGTAGGGAAAAGCTGCAAATTCCTCTTGGAATCCGTGTATTGAAATTCCAACTCCATTAACGGAGCCCATCAGTCCTGTGTTCATTAAGGAGCGGCTCATTAACAAAGACTAACGAGGGCAAAGCAAACCAGCAGCTGCCTTCAGGGTCCTCATTCCAAAAGGGTTTGGATCTCTGGGAATACTTTTAAACCATTCAATGGTTTGGTGCTTACTCCCCAACCCCATCCCAAAAAAAAATCCAGGATGATTTCTCCCTCTGGAAGCTGCGGTGCGTGAGAGATGGCAAGATTTGAGGCGGAAATCGAGGATTTAATATTTTTCCGTGTTTTTTTGGTAGGTGGAACAGTTGCAACACTCCTGTGAGAAATGGAGATTTTGTGTATGTTATTCCTATTATTCCAGTGCCATTTCCCCCGAGTAGAAGCAGAAAATTGCCTGCTTTTCCTTGCTTTCCTAGGAAATCTAGGATGCTCTCCTCGCTTCTGTGTGCTTGTAGAAAAGCAATAGCTGCCACCAGAGCAATTAATTGCAATTAAATAGCTGCTAATTAGAGCGGTAGCTGGAGTGTCACTAATCCTGGCTGTGTGTCCATGTCCTGTATTCCCTCTTCCAGCTTTTATTTGGATAATTGACCTTTTCACTCAGAATTTGGACTTTTCCCCCTGGATTTTGACCACTTTCCCTCAGAATTTTTGGACATTTTTCCCTCAGAATTTTGACCATTTTCCCCCTGAATGTTTGTCCTTTTCCCCAGAATTGTTGACCTTTTTCCCTCAGAATTTTTGGACATTTTTCCCTCTGAATTTTTGGCCTTTTCCCTCTGAATTTTTGGACACTTTTCCCTCATAATTTTGACCTTTTCCCCCTCAGAATTTTTGACCTTTTCCCCTCAGAATTTTTGACTTTTCCACCAGAATTTTTGACCTTTTCCCCCTGAATTTTGACCTTTTCCCCTTGACTTGTGACGTTTTCCCTCCAAATTCTGAATTTTCCCTCAGAGTTTTGACCACTTTCCCCTCAGAATTTTGACTGTTGTCCCCCAGAATTTTTGTCCTTTTCTCTCAGAATTTTGACCACTTTCCCCAGAATTGTTGACCTTTTCCCCTCAGAATTTTTGACCTTTTCCCCTCAGAATTTTTGACTTTTCCACCAGAATTTTTGACCTTTTCCCCCTGAATTTTGACCTTTTCCCCTTGACTTGTGACGTTTTCCCTCCAAATTCTGAATTTTCCCTCAGAGTTTTGACCACTTTCCCCTCAGAATTTTGACTGTTGTCCCCCAGAATTTTTGTCCTTTTCTCTCAGAATTTTGACCACTTTCCCCAGAATTGTTGACCTTTTCCCCTCAGAATTTTTGACCTTTTCCCCTCAGAATTTTTGACCTTTCCCCTCAGAATTTTTGACCTTTCCCCTCAGAATTTTTGACCTTTTCCACCTGACTTGTGACCTTTTCCCTCCAAATTCTGAATTTCCTCTTGGAGTTTTGACCTTTTCCCGCTGAATTTTGCCCTCCAAGAAAACCTGCATGGCAGGAAGCTGCATGGAAAATTCCACTCGAATGGGATTTGTTTGTTTTTCCCTCTTTCCTGCTATCCTGAAGACCTCCGCAGTCCAAAATCCTTCGGGAAGACCAGAACCACAACATGTACGTGACGGGCTGCACCGAAGTGGAGGTCAAATCCACAGAGGAAGCTTTTGAAGTCTTTTGGAGAGGTAAATCTTGGAATTCAGGGCTGCACCCACATCCCAGCACCTTAAACATTATCCACGGGCAAGGAAATTCTGTTGGATCAGCTCCATCCAGCCTGGCCTTGGGACACTTCTAGGGGTGGAGCCATCCACACCTTCTCGGGGCATTTAGGGCCTCCCCATTCGCAACCCTTCCCAATATCCCACAGCTGTGAAATCCCTCACACCCTGATGCTGGAAGAGGTGGGAACTGTGGGAAAGCAGCAGGATTTGGTGGGAATGTGGGGTGTCTGAGCAGGGCAGAAGAAGCGGCGCATCGCCAACACGCAGCTGAACCGGGAATCCAGCCGCTCCCACTCCGTGTTCATCATCAAGCTGGCGCAAGCTCCTCTGGATGCGGACGGGGACAACGTGCTCCAGGTGGGTTCCGGCTTATTCCAGGAGAATTTTATATGGAGGTTGCCTTGGAAACAGCTCCCGTGTGCCTCAAGTGTGGAGGTGACAGAATTCATCTTCTTTTTGTCAGGAAAGCGGCATTAAAACACTGCCGATTCCTTGGGTTTTCACCTTTTCCTTTGTTTTCATTGGGAATCTAAAATTTTGGGAATTTGAGTGATTCTGTGGCCCAAGGCAGTCGGGATCTGCCAAATTTCCCAAAAAAACCCTGGTGCTTCCCAGCTCCCTGTGCTGTACAAAGCCCTCGGAGCTTGTATCCAGCATGTTATTTGGAAGTGGTTTTTGGGATGAGGTGACCCCCCACCCCTTCAGAGGGAATCTTGAGGCATCCAGGATTTGCTCTGTGTCCCAGGAAAAGGAGCAGATCACCCTGAGCCAGCTGTCCCTGGTGGATCTGGCAGGAAGCGAGAGAACCAACAGGACCAAAGCCGAAGGGAACAGGCTGCGGGAGGCAGGTAAGAACCCTGCTAATTAACCCTGCTAATTAACCCTGCTAATTCAGCTCCGACTAATCCTGTCTCCTAGGGAAGAATCCCAGGAATTCTTGTTACGATCAGTTAGGATTTGATGACCTTAAATCTTCCCGTTTGGAAACCAAGCAGTGCTTGTGTCACTTTGGTTCATTAGAGCAATTAGCTGTGACAAATATCATTAATTAGGCGATTTATTCTTCTGCATAATTCGGGAATGTGATCCAAGGACTGCTCACGGAGTTTGGGGTGTTTTTTAGGGAATATCAACCAGTCGCTGATGACATTAAGGACGTGCATCGAGGTTCTGCGGGAAAACCAATTGTATGGAACGAACAAGGTGGGCATCCCTTCCCTAATTATCCTGGAATTTGATGTCGTGGGTAAGGAAAACTCACTGGATCTTCCATGGCCTTTATTCCCAGATGGTTCCATACAGAGATTCCAAACTGACTCATCTCTTCAAGAACTATTTTGATGGAGAAGGGAAAGTTCGGATGATTGTGTGTGTGAATCCCAAGGCTGAGGACTACGAGGAAAGCCTGGTAAATTCCCTTTCTCCATTCCCTCCTGCTCTTCTTTTCCTGTTTTTTTCCCTGAATTCTTGTGCTCCAAGAGATTTGAGGAGTTCTAATTGTTGTTTGAGCGCTTCCATTATAATTTTGTAGGATAAATCTGCTCTCTGAGTCTTGTTTTCCCTGTTTGATTACACCTGCTCCCTGCTTGGAAAATGGGAAAGGTTTCCCTATTTACAGAATTCCATGGAGCCATATTGAAGTGTTTAATCCCTACTATTCCAAGAATTCCAGCTGGCTCTGCCCAAGGTTTTGTGGCTCCTTGTGGGGAAGTTTCTGGATGATCTCCAACCGTAGCTGGCAACTCCTTGCGATTTCAGCCAGATAATCCGTCCTCTCCTACTTTTAGTGACTCAGCCCCCGCTCCCAATCCCAGATCCAGGTGCTCCTGGTGGTTTTTCCCTGTTTCCTTGCAGCAAGTGATGCGTTTTGCAGAGATGACCCAGGAGGTGGAGGTGGCCAGGCCCGTGGACAGGCCCCTGTGCGGGCTGACCCCGGGCCGGCGCCTCCGGAACCAGGCATTCCGGGAGGAGCTGTCCCGGAAACTGGAGCTGAGGGGCGGCCCCATTGGAGCAGGTGAGGGCTGGAGTGGGGAATTCTGCTCTGGGAATGTTCACCTGGAGAAGGGAAGGCTCCAGGGAGAGCTCAGAGCCCCTTCCAGGGCCTGAAGGGGCTCCAGGAGAGTTGGAGAGGGACTGGGGACAAGGGCTGGAGGGACAGGGCACAGGGAATGGCTTCCCACTGGGAAAGGGGAAATTTAGATCGATATTGGGAAGGAATTCTTCCCTGTGAAGGGCTGGGCTGGAATTCCCAGGGGAGCTGTGGCTGCCTCATCCCTGGAATGCCTGAGGCCAGGTTGGAATGTGGGATAGTGGGAAGCGTCCCTGCCCATGGAACGGGATCACTTTAAGGTCCCTTCCAACCCAAACCATTCCATGCTTCCAGCAGTTTTCCGTTAGGAATTAAAGGCTGGGAATGAAATTTGAAACCAATTCCTTTGAGCCTTAAGAGTGCCAGAGGAGCCTCAGCACCCTGTGAGTCCTGCAGCTCTTCCCACTCGGTGGCTTCCCTGTGGAAATCTCAAAGGAATTCCTTGTTACTGGGATAAATCCACAGTCCCAATACTGCAGCTCCTGACAGGAAATTGTGCCAAGGAAACTGTGGGGTGTTCCTGGACGTTCAGGACCCACTTTCAGAGTAAAACATGGAATTGAGGATATCCCATTTAATCCTTTCCCATCCATCCCCTCTTTGGAAACTCGTTGCTCCTGTCAATCATTCCCAGTTCTTCCCCGTTGGCCGTGGGAATTTTCCCGTCCTGCTGACAGATTTTCCATCCTGCAGAGCCAGAGGAGCCATCGGCTGCCGAGCTGTTTTTCCAGAGCTTCCCTCCCCTGCCTTCCTGCGAGCTCTTGGATATCAACGACGACCAAACACTCCCGAAGCTCATTGAGGCCCTGGAGCAGCGCCACAAAATGAGGCAGATGCTGGCAGAGGAATTTGCCAAAAACGGTAGGAATTTGCCCCAAATTGGAGCAACAGAGCAAAGCTCAGATTTGGTGCCCTTTTTACTCCTGAAGGCATACCTTCCATCCCAATTTTCTTGTTTCGATTGATCTTTTCTGCCTTTTTTTGAGGAATTTTAGGCTTTCAATTGGTTGGGAAAAACAGAGCTTTGGGTGTGAGGGAGATAAGGGAGAAGGTGAGAGATAAGAGATAAAATCTTGTCGTTCTCTTCCAGTTCTCACCTTTAAAACCATGCTGCAAGAATTTGACTCCAGTGTCGCATCCAAGGAAAATTATATCCAAGGAAAACTGGCTGAGAAGGAGAAAACCATAACAGGCCAGCGAACGGAGCTGGAACGCCTGGAGAAGAAGATTAAAACCTTGGAATACAAGGTCAGTTGGGTCATTTTGGAGCAAATCCCCCCCTTTTTTTTTTTTTTTATGGATCATTCAGAAAATTCCGTGGTATCAGGAAGAAATATTTTGGGGGGAATTTTCACTAAAGGTTTTTGGGCTTTTTTAGGAGGCGAGGCTTTTAAACCATTCAAATGGGGGCAATTTAGGATTGGAAATCACTGTTTCCAGGGAAATACAAGCCTTGGAGGGGTTGTATCCCCACCCGAATCCTCCCTCTGTTCCCACAGATCGAGATTTTGGAGAAAACTGCCACGATTTATGAGGAGGACAAGAGGAACCTGCAGCAGGAGCTGGAGAGCAAGAGCCAGAAGCTGCAGCGGCAGGCGTCGGACAAGAGGAGGCTGGAGGCCAGGCTGCAGGGAATGGTGACAGAGACCTCCCTCAAGTGGGAGAAGGAATGTGTGAGTGCCGGGAATTGGGAGAAAAGCGGGATGGAGTTAGCCAGGGTTTGGGATTTGGGTGTGGGGCGTCCTTAGGGAGGGGTTTTCTTGCTGTGTTTGGTGTCTGCGGAAATCCCAGGTCAGGAATTGCTCATGGAGGTGCTTGGGGAGCTCTGCTGCTGGGAATGGAAGGGATTGAAAAGAATGGAAGGGAAAGGGAAGGGATTCAAGGGAATGGAAAGGGAAAGGGAAGGAAGGGAAGGGGAAGGAATGGGATGGAAGGGAAAGGAAAAGGAATGGAAAGGAATTGAAGGGAAAGGGAAAGAGTGGAATGGCAGGGAATGGAAAGGAAGGGAAGGGGAAGGAATGGAACAGAAAGGAATTGAAGGGAAAGAAAAGGAATGGAAAGGAATTGAAGGGAAAGGGAAAGAGTGGAATGGCAGGGAATGGAAAGGAAGGGAAGGGGAAGGAATGGAACAGAAAGGAATTGAAGGGAAAGAAAAGGAATGGAAAGGAATAGAACGGAAGGGGAAGGAAAGGCATGGAAAGGGAGGGGAAAGAATGGAATGGAAGGGAAAGGGAAGGAATGGAGCAGAGAGGAATAGAATGGAAGGGAATGGAAGGGAAAGGGAAGGAATGGAACGGAAGGGAATTGAAGGGAAAGAAAAAGAACGGGAAGGAATTGAAGGGAAAGGAATAGAATGGAATGGAAGGGGGAGGGGAAGAAATGGAAGGGAAAGGGAAGGAATGGAGGAGAGGGAAAGGAAGGGAAAGGATTTGAAGGGAATGGAAGGGAGAGGAAAGCAATATGATGGAAAGGAGTGGAAAAGAAGGAAGGGAAAGGAACAGAGAAGAAAGGAAGGGAAGGCAAAGGAAAGGAAGGGAATGGAAGGGAAAGGAAAGTAATGGAATGGAGAGAAATGGAAGGGAATGGAATGGAAAGGAAAAGAATGGAAAGGAATGGAATGGAAGGGAAAGGAATTGAAAGGAAAGAAGGAAGGGAAAGGAAAAGCCGGGGGTTGGCCTCTGCTCCCAGGGAACAGGGACGGGGTGAGCGGGATCGGCTTCTGGCTGTGCCGGGGGAGGGCCAGCTTGGATACTGGGAAAATCCCCTCCTAGAAAGGGCTGTAAACACTGGAACTGCCCTGGGAAGTTTGGAGCCCCCATCCCAGGAGGTGTCCAAGGAATTCCTGGACGTGGCACTCAGTGCTCTGGGCTGGGTTCAGTCCCAGCTTGGAGTCGGTGATCCTGGAGGGCTTTCCAAGCTCAGCAGTTCCATGTTTTCCCGCTGCTTTCCCTGTCGCGGCAGGAGCGGAGAGTGGCGGCCAAGCAGCTGGAGATGCAGAACAAGCTGTGGGTGAAGGATGAGAAGCTGAAGCAGCTGAAGGCCATCGTCACCGAGCCCAGAGCCGAGAGGCTGGAGAGGCCTTCCCGGGAAAGGGAGCGGGAAAAGCCTCTCCCGAGATCCGTGTCTCCTTCTCCAGCGCCCGTAAGTCACTTCCAAACCTTCTGGATTGAGGGAGAAGTGTTTTTAGGGATGAAACGCAGAGATTTTAGTCATCAGTAGCCCCCAAGCACAGAGCTGGAGCAGCTTGAATTCCCTGTGTCCTGTTCATTCTTCATTCCCTCTCCCACCTTCTGGTATCCTTAGGAGCGGGAAATCCCTGGATCTGTCTGTCCCTGTTTGATGCCTCCCGTGTCTCCCTGACTTCTCCCTTCTCCCCAGAGCTGTGACCCTGCTGATGTTGGGGACGGAGTTGGAACAGCTTGAATTCCTTTTCTCTGTTCCTCATCCATTCTCCCACCTCCTGGTATCCTTAGGAGCGGGAAATCCCTGGATCTGTCTGTCCCTCTTTGATGCCTCCCGTGTCTCACTGACCTCTCCCTTCTCCCCAGAGCTGTGGTGACCCCGCTGAGGTTGGGGACAGCCGGGTGGCCCCGCGGGTGCCCAGGCGCTCCAACTCTTGTGGCAGCATCTCTGTGGCCTCCTGCGTGCTGGAGTGGGAGGAGAGAGCCCCTTCCTGCAAGCCAGACAGCATTCCCAAATCCAGGAATAAAGCAGGAGCAGAGCCGGCCTCAGCCCGGCCCAGCCCCAGCAGGAGGAGAGGGAAGTGCTGGACCGGAGTGCTCGAGGTGCCCGGGTCTAGAGAGGAGCTAGAGCAGGAAGAGGATCCGTGCTGCAGGGTTAGTCCTGGCCTTAGCGGGGCTGAGCCCGGCTTAAAGGTTCTCGGACCTTGAGCCCGGCTTAAAGGTTCTCTGTCCTCGAGCCCACCTAACATAGAGTAGAGCTGTTCCTAAATGTGTCCCGCTGGTCCCAGACTGAGCCTGGCTGCTCTCTCCACCCTCTTGGTGTTTGGAGCTTCCTTGGAAGTTGAGAATTCCCACTTTTAGGGAGCTCTGAGGTGGCCACACTCTGCTCTAGCCATGGGTGTCCTCATGTTTTCCCTGGTCTTTCCCTTTCCCTTTCCCTTTCCCTTTCCCTTTCCCTTTCCCTTTCCCTTTCCCTTTCCCTGGTCTTTCCCTGATGTTTCCCTTTCCCTGGTCTTTCCCTTTCCCTCGGGTCTCCTCCAATCCCTCCTGCAATTTCCCAGCTTCCAAGGTGCTCTGGGAGCTTATCCTGCCTGGAAACATTCCTTGGATAAACCTGTGGGCCTCAGCTTTAACTTTCTTCCCTAATTCCCATTAAACTGGGAGCTCCCGATTCCATGGGTTTCCGTGGAACTGCTGTTGGTGGGATCCCATTTCCTGGCACTCCGGTAAATCCCGGAGTGGTGCAATCCCAGCTCCTGGCAGGAGGGAAGTTTTTCATGGCATGACTCATTCTGGGGAGTATTCCCAAACTTTCTGGCCCTTGGAAGCGAGGGATGAGCTGTTCAAGTGCTGATCCAAGGAATTCATCCATCAACCACAGGATGTCCTCTCTTTAGAGCATCATTCCTGCACCTTGGAAGGATTGCTTCCCAAAAAAAATCCATGGAAATCTCCTGTCTCTTGGTCAAAGACCTCCTAATTAACGTTAATTAATCAGCTGATGGGATTTGCATCCAAGGATTTGGGTGGTGGAACCTCCTCATAATTAAGAGGCCTCCAAAATTATTCCGTAAATGGAACAGAATCTCCAAATCCTCTCCCAAAAACCCATTCCAAGATCTTGGAATGTCTCTAGTTTTAAAGTTTCCAGGATGTTCTGATGTTTCCTGAGCAAACATATCCATGGTCATATAATTCCATGGCTGGAATTCCATCATTTCTCATGGATTTCCAACAGCTGGGAGCGATTCCCTGGTTCTCACAAGTGTTGGGAGCTCTCCATCCCTCAGAAAAGTTGGAAATCCCTCCTGAGGATGGATTTGTTTGCCTGGCTGCCTCAGAATTCCATCTGGAATCAGGATTGCATCCATGAGGACACTAATCCCTCTTTTCTGCTTGGTTAAAGTATTCTGGAAATGTGAAACAGGCTGAGCTGGGAGGGATCCATCAGGATCGGAGTCCAGCTCCTGATCCCAACAATCCCAGCCTGTTATCCTCGGGAGCATTCCCAGGAAAGCCTGTTCCAGTGTGGAATAGGGGGGGACAATCCCCTCCCCTCCTCTGATGTGGAGTCGGAAATTTGGGAGGAGCCAAACCAGAGATTTCCACCTGGAGGAAACTTCTCTGGATGAGGAATGCGACACATTGGACAACAATTCCCAAAAACCAGCAACTGACAGGGAATATTCCATGGATAATTCGATACCAAAGAAATGGGAACTGGCCTGGAATATTCCATGGATAACTCAATGCCAAGAAATGGGAACTGGCCTGGAATATTCCATGGATAATTCGATACCCAAGAAATGGGAACTGGCCTGGAATATTCCATGGATAATTCGATACCCAAGAAACAGGAATTGGCCTGGAATATTCCATGGATAATTCAATGCCAAGCTCCTGGTGGTGCCTTCGGGGTTTAATCCAAGTGCACTTTGGGGAATTTGGGAAAATCTTTTCCGAACCTAAATGTCCTCCTTGAGAAAACTTTCCTGGATGTGCAGTGCGACAGATTAGACAACAATTCCCAAGAAACAGGACCTGGCCTGGAATATTCCATCCATAATTCCATGCCAGGCTCCTGGTGGTGCCCTCAACATCCACCCCGTTGACCAAACCTTTGCCGCTCCCACCAACCCCTCCCAGCCATTCCCGGCGCTCGTTCCCGGCGCTCGTTCCCGGCGCTCATTCCCGCTCTCCCGTTCCCAGAGCGCTCCGGCGGCGCCGCTGCGGCCGCGGCGTTCCCGCTCGGCCGGCGAGCGCTGGGTGGATCACCGGCCACCGGGCCACGTGCCCACGGAGACGCTGCTGCAGCCGCGCGTGCCCAGGGCCATCACGGTGGACGCGCCCAGCGAGAAGGCCCTGGCCAGGTGTGACCGCTACCTGCTGACCCACCAGGAGCTCGCCTCCGACGGGGAGATCCAGACCAAGCTCATCAAGGTGGGAAGCATCTTGGGAATGTTGGGGATGTTGAGTTGGAACCGCCCAAATTCGCTTTGGAGCTTCCGTGGTTGGGTTCCAAGGTTTTCCCTGGAAGTTCTTGGTTTGAGCTCGGCCGTTGTTTGGTCGAAGCCGTTCCAGGCTCGTTGAGCTCAGCGTTTTCCATCAGAAATTTACGGGAATAGCTTCATGGAAAAGGTGGTCAGGCATTGGAATTGCCCAGGGAGGTTTGGAATGCCCATCCCTGGGTAATTCCCAAGGAATTCCTGGATGTGGGATTGGGCACAGTTTGGACTCGATGATCTTGGGGGATTCCATGATTCCTTAAAAGTAAGGAATGGGAATTGCCTGCCCAGGGAGCTTTGGAGTTTCCCAAGGAAGGTTTGGAGTGCCCATCCCTGGAGGTGTCCAAGGAATTCCTGGAAGTGGCACCTGGGGCCATCCTTCAGTGGTGCTTTGAGGGTTGGACTTGATGATCCTAAAGGTCTTCTCCAACCTAAACAATTCCATGAATCCGTGGTTTGTGGATCCCATGGTTTGTGGTTTCCATGATTTGTGGATCCCATTATTTTTGGGATCCCATGATTTGTGGATCCCATGGTTTGTGGATTCCATAACTTGTGGATCCCATGATTTATGGGATCCCATGGTTTGTGGATTCCATGACTTGTGGATCCCATTATTTTTGGGATCCTGTGATTTTTGTGATCCAGTGATTTTTGGGATTCCATGATTTGTGGATCCCATAGTTTGTGGATTCAGTGATTTTTGGGATCCCATGATTCATGGATCCCACCATTGGTGGATCCCATGATTTTTGGGATTCCGTGACCATGGATCCCATGATTCGTGTGTTTCCCTGTGGAAAAAGGCAACAATCCATTGGCAGGAACCCATTTGTGTCCAGATCTCCTTGGGCTGGAATTCTGGGATGAATCCTGGTGTTACTCCTATCCCAATCTCGCTTTTCCTTGTCCTTTTCCCATTCCAGGGGGACGTTTTCAGGACCAGGGGCGGTGGCCAGGCCGTGCAGTTCACGGACATCGAGACCCTCAAGCAGGAATCTCCTACCGGGTGAGCCTGGAATCCCGGAATTCCCAGGATTCCAATCATGGAACCTTTCATTTGAGCTTCTGGAATTCCTTTAATCTGAGCTTCTGGAATTGTGGAATTCCCAAGGTTCCCATGATGGAACCTTTCATTTGAGCTTCTGGAATTGTGGAATTCCCAAGGTTCCTTTAATCTGATCTTCTGGAATCCTGAAATTCCCAAGATTCCAATCGTGAAACATCTGAGCTTCTGGCATTGTGGAATTCCGGGAGCGTGCATGGAACCGGATGATCCAACGGGAAAATCCAACTTGAAATCCCATAAACTTGGAGAAATTTATGGATGCTGGAGCTGCTGCAGCTCCAGGATTTTTTAAGGAAGGACGAAATGTTTCCCAGGGTGGGAATTGGGAATGTGGCAGATTCCATGAGTTTCGTGCTGTAATTCCACCTTTTCCGGTGCAGGCGGAAGCGCCGCTCATCCCCTCCCGATCCCGACCCTGCCGGGGATGCCGCCGACTCGGAATGGACGGATGTGGAAACCAGGGTGAGCTGGGAATGCCTCATCCTCAATCCTGGAATTCTGGGATGGGAATGGGGATGGGATTGGGGATGGGGATGGGAATGGGGATGGGGATGGGGATGGGGATGGGGATGGGATGGGATGGGATGGGATGGGATGGGATGGGATGGGATGGGATGGGATGGGGATTGGGATGGAGATTGGGATGGGGAGGGATGGGATGGGGAGGGATGGGATGGGGATTGGGATGGGATGGGGATTGGGATGGGATTGGAATGGGATGGGGATGGGATGGGGTGGGGATGGGATGGGGATGGGGTGGGGATTGGGATGGGATTGGAATGGGATGGGGATGGGATGGGGTGGGGATGGGATGGGATGGGGTGAGGATGGGATGGGATGGGATGGGCCAAGAGAACCTAAACTCATCCCCATCCGGCCATTCCAAGGGCAGGGCTGCTTCCCGCTATCCCAGGCTGGCCTTGGGCATTGCAGGGATCCAGGTGATCCCAAGCCCTCTGGATGGGGCTTATTTGGGAATGCTGGGAATGGCGGGAAGCGGCAGCTCCTGACTCTGGCTGTATTCCCAGTGCTCCGTGGCCGTGGAGATGAGGGCGGGATCGGCGCTGGGACCGGGATACCAGCACCATGCCCAGCCCAAGTGAGTGCTCCTGGAATTCTTTCCCAGCAATTCCAAACCTCAGGAATTTTTTCCCCCCAAATTTGCTGCTCTTCCCACTTTAGCTTCGCATTCCCGACTGCAAAAGGGTTGGGAATGCAGCAGGAATTCCTTGGAATTCCCTTTCCTGCCCCTTTTCAAAGACTGCTTGTGTTATCCACTGGGAAATTCCAGTTTCTCCAGATTCCAATTCCCTGTGGGAAGAGGGAATTGAAGGATGGGGATCTGGCTTGGTTCGCTGCTCCCGCTGCCTAAAAAAACCAAGGAAAACACTGGAGATTTTGGAGTTTCCTTGGGTTAAACGTTGGCATTTTTTAGGAGCTGTGGGATTTGGGGCTGCAGAAAACCAGGATTGGGCTGTTGGCTGCTCCCGGAATTCCTCTGGATGAATCCTGAGAGTTCTGTGTGCCTCTTTCCCATCACAGGCGCCGGAAGCCCTGAACGTTTCCCGCTGCAATCCTGGTTTTTCCCAGCCTGAGGAATTCTCCGCTGCTCCTCAGGAACCGCTTTGTGCTCATTCCCAGAGCTTTTCTGGGAATCCTGTGCCAGGAAATGGTTCCGTGTACGATCCCAAAGAAGTTCTGGATGGAAGTGTCCTTTCCCATCGATTTCGGGAAGTCCTGGGTGTCCCTCTGGAATTCCAAACCCTTCCTGTATCCGTGGAGCTGCGAGGTTTTTCCCTCGGAGGTTTTTCCTGCTTTTTCCCGGATTTTCAGTCCCAAATCCATCTTTTCTGGTCATTCCCTCTTCCTCTCTCCTGAGGAGATCCGGGCGCTGCTGTTTTGAGCACTTTAAGGGGATTTTTAGCCATTCCCGATTTTCTTGGAGCCAGGAAAACCTTGGGAATACAGATTTCTTCCGGCAAGAATCCATCTGGAATATTTCAGGTTGTCCAGGAGCTGCCAGAACATTCCAGAGCCACCAAAATCCCGCTGGCAGCAGCGGGAATTCCCATCCCGCCCACTTTGGGCGTGCGAGGAAATCACGGAATGTTTTCCGTCTGGGAACAGGGGGAAAAGGGGGATTTCCTCAGGGGTAGGGTGGGAATTTGCTCTCCGTGTGTTCAATAAAGAAATCCTTTAATTCCAAACCCTCTTCCCGCTGTTCCGGGAATGCTGAGCGGAGCAGCTTTCCCCGTCTTCGCAGAAGGTTGGGATGAGAGGGGTTTTTTTGGGATCGTTCCCGATGTGAAATCCTGGAATGCCTTGGGATCCCGAGATGGGTTTGGAACAGGGAATGTGGGGGTGGAAAGGGAATTTGGGAATATCTGGGACCATTCTGAGGGATTGCCTCCATCCAAGGGGGTCCAGAATAAGGAGAAGCTTTTCTTCCCGAGCTTTGGAATCATCGAATCCCGGGATGGGCTGGAAGGGATCCCACGGGCACGGACAATTCCCTCTATCCCAGGCTGCTCCAGCCTGGCCTGGGATATTCCAGGGATCCAGGGACACTCTGGGAATTCTAGCCCAGCCCCTTCCCACCCTCCCAGGCAGGAATTTCTTCCCAATATCCATCCAAATCTCCCCTTTCCCAGCGGGAAGCTATTCCCTGTCCGTTTATCCCAGTCCCTCTCCAGCTCTCCCAGAGCCCCTTGAGGCCCTGGAAGAGGTTCTGAGGATTCCCTGGATCCTTCCCTTCTCCAGGTGAACATTCCCAGCATTCCCAGCCTGGCTCCAGCCCTCAGAGCAGCTCCAGGGCCTCTGGAATCACTCCGGCAGCTCCAGCTCCTTCCCGTGCTGGAATTCCAGAGCTCAGGAGGGATCTTGCGAATGCACAGGGAGCAAAGGGAGAGGTTTTCCAGCCCCTGAAGAATTCCATGAGCTCCAGAGGCAGCTCCTGGCTGGATCCATGGGAAGCAGCTCTCCTGGAGCACCGCTGGATGGGGCAGGAAAACCACCGGGAATGGCGCCACTTCCCGAGCCTTTCCCGGCGGGAATCAGGCTCTGCCCCAGGATAGGGAATGACTCCTTGGAATATCCCAGCTGGGCAGCGCTTCCCTGATCCCAAAGCTCTTCCTGCCCCTTCTTCTCCCCCATGGGGGGATCGGGAGCGGGATCGGGATAAGCACTGGGAACGATGGAAAACTCCGGGAAAAGCTCTGATTTGTGGGATCCAAATGAGTCTGTGAATCCATTAAGGAGGAGTAGCCGCCTCTTGGATTGGGATTCCATTATCCCATGATCCCATTGGAAATACTCCTGTGGAAAACTGGGATACACGAGGAACTGATGCTCACAGAGAAGACTTGGGTGCGGGAAACAGTGGGAAAAGCACCGGGAATTCTCCTCAGGATATCCCTGGAGTCTGGGGCCAAGAGCTTCTTTCCCAGCTCAGGCTTTTCTGCCGGAATTCTTCCTCTGGAATCCTTCCTCCCACAGCCATTGGGTCCCGGGAAAGGCAAATCCTGAGGGAAAACGAAGCTTGGAGAGGAGGATCCGGAGTGAGCTGGAAGGGATGGGCAGGGCTGGGCTGGAGCCCAGCATTCCATGGAATTCTGGGATGGGTTGGATTGGGAAGGATCTTAATCCCATTCCACTCTCCCAGGCTGCTCCAGCCTGGCCTTGGACACATTCATTCCCAGAATTCCCTGGATGTGGATGTGGGAGAGCCCCCAGCAAGGGAATGAGACAGGGAAAGGGAAGGGAAAACCTTTAGTGGGAATCCTGGGATGAGCTGGAAATTCCGGGAAGAGCTGGGAACCCCGGGATGAGCTGGAATCCCTGGAGGAGGTGGCAAATGGTTTGGAATGTGGAAAATTCCCGGGGTTTGGATGGATGGAGGTGAGTGTGAGGAGCTTCGGGGCTTTCTGGGATTTGCCTTCTCCAAGTGATATTCAAAAATCCAGGATTTTGGGAATATTTCCTGAGCTATTTTCTTTTATTTAATTTCTTTTTATTTTACTTTGGTTTATTTTATTTATTTTTATTTTGATTTATTTTATTGTATTTATTTATAAAATTTTATTTCATCTTTTAAATTTTTTTAATATTGTTTATATTTCTATTTAATTTTTAATTTTTATTTTATTTTATTTTAATTTTTAAAAATTCTTTTTATTTATTTTATTCTATTTTATTTTATTTCTTTTAATTTTAATTCATTTTTATTTTATTTTATTTCTTGTTATTTTATTTTAATTATTTTGTTTTGTTTTACAATTTTTTTTGATTTATTTTGTTTTATTTTATTTTTTAAAATTTTATTTAATTTAAAAAAAAATAATTCTTGTTTTATTTTTATTTAAATTTAATTCTTTTTATTTTATTTAAATTCTTTTTATTTTATTTTTTCATTTTATTTATTTTAATTTATTTTGTTTTATTTTATTTTTAAAATTATTTTTATTTATTTCTTTTTCATTTATTTTGTTTCATTGCATTTTATTCCATTTCTGCTTCCGTTTCCATTCCCATTCCCGTTTCCGTTTCCATTCCCTTTCTGTTTCCATTTCCATTTCCATTTCCGTTCCCGTTCCCATTCCATTTCCATGTCCATTCCCATTCCCATTTCCATTCCCATTTCCATTCCCATTCCCATTCCTGTTCCCATTCCCATTTCCATTTCCGTTCCCATTTCCATTCCCATTACAGTTTCCATTTCCATTCCCATTTCCATGTCCGTTCCCGTTTCCATTCCCATTCCCATGTCCATTCCCGTTTCCATTCCATGTCTGTTCCTATTTCCATGTCCGTTCCTGTTTCCATTCCCGTTTCCATATCCGTTCCCGTTTCTATCCCATTCCGGTTCCCGTTTCCATGTCCATTCCGTGTCTGTTTCCGTTCCCATTTCCATTCTCATTCCTGTTTCCATGTCCCTTCCCATTTCTATCCCATTCCCGTTTCCATGTCCGTTCTGTGTCTGTTCCCATTTCCGTGTCTGTTCCCATTTCTATCCCATTCCCGTTCCTGTTTCTCTGTCCGTTCCCATTTCTATTCCATTCCCATTCCCGTTTCCATGTCTGTTCTGTGTCCGTTCCCATTTCCATTCCCATTCCCGTTTCTATCCATTCCCATTTCTGTGTCCGTTCCTGTTTCTATCCCATTTCCATTCCCATTCCCGTTTCCATTCCCATTTCTATCCATTCCCATTTCCATTCCCATTCCTGTTTCTATCCCATTCCCATTTCCATTCCTGTTTCCATTCCCATTCCCGTTTCCATGTCCATTCCGTGTCTGTTCCTGTTTCCATTCCCATTCCCATTTCTATCCCATTTCCATTCCCATTTCCATGTCCGTTCCCATTTCTATTCCATTCCCATTCCCATTTCCATGTCCGTTCTGTGTCCGTTCCCATTTCCATTTCTGTTCCCGTTTCTATCCCATTCCCATTTCCATGCCCATTCCGTGTCTGTTCCTGTTTCCATTCCCGTTTCTATCCCATTCCCGTCTCCATCCCATTCCCATTCCCATGTCCATTCCGTGTCTGTTCCTGTTTCCATTCCCATTTCCATTCCCATTCCCATTTCCATTCCCATTCCCGTTTCCATGTCCATTCTGTGTCTGTTCCTGTTTCCATTCCTGTTTCCATTCCCGTTCCTGTTACTATCCCATTGCCATTCCCGTTTCCATTCCCGTTCCCATTTCTATCCCATTCCCGTTCCCGTGTCCATGTCCGTTCCGTGTCTGTTCCTGTTTCCATTCCTGTTTCCATGTCCATTCCCGTTTCCGTTCCCATTCCCGTTTCCATGTCCATTCCCGTTCCCATGCCCATTCCCATTCCCGTGTCCGTGTCAGTTCCGTGTCCGTTCCCGTTTCCCCACACGCAGCAGACGGGCGCGGCAGGAGGGCAGCTGCCGCCTTTGCCGCTCCAACGTCTCCTTCCGGCACATCCTGGTCTCGCTCTGACCCCGTTCATTCCAGGAAATATCCCTTCTATCCAACCCGGCTTTGTCAGGACACTGCAGGCAGCAAAATCCAGGCCTTTATCCCAAAAATCTGTCCCTGGAGTGCTGGAATTGTAACGAGCGCTTTTTCCATGAGGTGTCAGTGTGGCACCGGGATTCGCATCCCTGTTTTCCGGCTGAGCCAGGGATCCGTGGCTGGCAACCCATGGAAAACCATCCTCAGGATCGGCACCGAATCCCAGCTCATTCCCGCCTCCCGGCCTTCCCTTTCCCAAGGGTGGGGGGAGGATTTGATCCCATTCCATGGGAAGGGGATCGCTGCTCTCCGGAGTCGATCCCGGTGCGGGACGGATCAGCCCCTGTCACTTTTCCCGCCTCCACATCCCAAACTTCCATCCCACTGACTCCTCTGGGCTCCATTCACATCCCAGAATTCCAGCTGGGAATGCTCTTTCCCTCATCCTGGAAAAAAATAAGCAGGAAAAAGTAATTCCCTGGTCATATTTGGGATAAATTTATGGAGCAGAAGGATCCAAAGCAGGGAGGAAAACCGAGGAACCGAGGCAGGATTCCATGGATGTGGGAAAACAGGGATCAGGGCAGTGTTTTCCCTGCCCCTTCCATGGGATATTCTCCCCATGGAGAGCTGGAAGTGACTCCGGGAGCTTCCCTGCCTGAGGCGCTGGGGAGCCTGGAAGGAAGAGGAGTTCCTGGCAAAAAGCAGCTGGAAAAGGGGAAAAGGGGGGAGGATTCCAAGCCTTGAAACATGAGGAATGATCCCATGGGGAACACGAGGAATGATCCCACAAGGAACACAAGGAATGATCCCATGAGGAATGTGAGGAATGATCTCATAAAAAACACGAGGAATGATCCCACAAGGAGCAATCCCCCAAGGAACACAAGGAATAATTCCCCAAGGAACACGAGGAATGATCCCACACAAAACACAAGGAATGATCTCGTGAGGACTGATGCCACGAGGAACACAAGGAATGATCCCATGAGGAACACCAGGAATGATCCCACAAGGAACATGAGGAATGATCCCACAAGGAACACGAGGGACAATCCAAGGGCTCTTCCCTCTGGATTTGCCAGGAGGGAGCAGCTCCAAAGGTGCTGAAAGCCTGGAAAACCTCCCGGTGACCTCCTGAAGGGCCGGATGGATTCCCGAGGGCAGCCAAAGGGCTCTCCCTGCCCAGCAATTCCCGCTTTTCCAGCAGGATTTCGGGAGCCGGGGGGATTAATTTCCTCTCCGCGCTCGGATAGCTCCGATATTGCGGAGTCCTTCTGCTTCCCGAGTTTCAATTGGAAATTTAAATCCCGTCATGTGGGGAATAATCCGTGTGTCTGGGATTCATCCCGAGTTCTGTATTCCTTGGAAGCTGCGCTGATCCCGGAGTTCATCTAATCCGTTATTGACATAAAATTCCTTCCTGTGGCGTCCGGAGAGCCCTGGGAGACGCTTCCACCGCCGACACACGGCAGGGATGGAAATACGGGAGCAGCAGAATTCCTGCTTTTCCACAAAGGATGGCAAGATCCCAGCCTGGAGAGGTTTTCTCCAGCATGTTTGGGAACTTCCAGGAAGGGACACTTGCCGTGGAGGCTTCAAAATGCTGAGGGATCCTTGGAGGCATCTCCCGGCCTTGGAGCATCCTGAGCTCTTCAGGCTCCGATGCCGCTGGAAAACATCGCTCCCCGTGCCAAAGGGGCTCCATGGATCCGTCCTTTGGCCGCCATGCCAAACGGGAATAAGGGCTGTAGGAAAAGGGCCATTCCCGGCTGGAAACGCCACCTGGGCTGATGCCAACTCCGCCTCTGGATCGGGGGGATCGGAGCAGCGGCCGGTCCCTGTGATCCCTGAGATCCAGGTTATCCCTGTTATCCCTCTCCAGCTGGCATGGCTGGGCACGGGCAGATCCTGCCCAGGGAAGCTGTGGGTGCCCCAGGATCCCTGGAATGTTCCAGGCCAGGTTGGACGGGGCTTGGAGCAGCCTTGGGATAGTGGAAAGTTGTCCCTGCCCATGAGATGGGATGGGGATTGTGTCCCTCCCCACCCAAAGCATTCCATGCCGTTCCCATCCATGGATATGTGTGCGATTGCCATGGAAGTGCCTCGAAGTGTCCCAGAGCCACTGGGAATGATTTCCGTATTCCAGCCAAGCCGCCCTTGGCCCGAATTCCACCTTTTTATCCACATCCAATCCTGAGCCTTCATTCCCCGTAGGATTTCTCCTGTCTTTAAGACCTCAGTGCCGATAAACGCCATCATCCCTGGCTTTTCCCCGTTCCCTGAACTCCGGCAGACACGGGAAGCAGCCGATTGTTCCTAGGATTCGGGAGCCACCGGGCCCGGGAAGCGTCTGCCGAAGCCATCCCAGTGTAAATTCCCTATAAATAATCCTGATGGGAAGCGACGCTGTCGGCTCCCATCCATCAGCCCTCGGAGAGGCACTTGGCTCCGTCCTTTGGAATTCCGCAAAGGAAGGGGAAATGGGAATATCCTCAGCTGGTAAGGGCTGAAAAGCGGCTGCTCCAACGGGAACACAGCGCTGGGATGCAGCCGGAGCCGGGAAACTCCTGGTGGCTCCGGCAACTCCGAGGGCTCACTGGAGTTCCAAGTTTTTCACTCAGGATTCTTTCTCACTCCTTGTTTTCCCAGCTGCTTCCCTTGGCTTTTCCAGCCTTTCGCACTCTGCAATCCCAATTTGAATTCCTAAACTTTTGGCCCTTAATTTTCGCTCCTCAAGTTTTTGTTCCTAAATCTTCGGCTTCTAATTTTCCCTTCCAAATCCGGGCTCTGAATTTTTGCTCCTAATTCTTCTTCCCAAACCTTGGGCTCCTAAGTTTTGTTCCCAAATCCCGAGCTCTTCGTCTTTACTCCTAAACCTTGGGCTCCTAATTTTGGTTCCTAAATCTGCGATCCAAATTTTTGTTCCTAAACCTTGGGCTCCTAATCCTTCTTCCCAAATCCTGGGCTCCTAACCTTTATTCCTAAATCTTGGGCTCCTAACCTTTATTCCTAAACCTTGGGCTCCTAATTATCCTTCCTAAATCTGGGATCTGAATTTTCCCTCCCAGACCTTGGACTCCTAATTTTTGCTCCTTATTTTTGTTCCTGAAACTCAGGCTCCTAAATTTTCTTCCTAAACCCTGGGCTCCCAATCTTTATTCCTAAACCTTGGGCTCCTAATTATCCTTCCTAAATCTGGGATCTGAATTTTTCCTCCCAAACCCTGGGATCCTAATTTTCCTTCCTACATCTGGGCTCCTAATTATTCCTCCTAAACCTTAAATCCCATCCCATTCCACATCTCCCACTATCCCAGGTTGTTCCAATTCGCATCCAACCTGGCCTTGGACACTTCCAGGATCCATCCACAGCTTCTCCGGGCAGCTTGTCCCAGTTTTTCCAAGGTTTCCCTCCAATGGATATCCTAGGCGAGGATCCTTCCTGCCTGGCCGTGACCCCTGAGCATCCCCATCCCTCTCCAGCTCAGCTTCCCTGGGATCCGATTAATCCATGGAATATTTAATTGATTCCTCATCCCTGCCCTAGGAGTGTTTTCCCAACCCTTCCTGTTCATCCAGCCTTGTTTGTTCCATGTTTTTCCATGTTTTGTCCCCCCTCCTCTGTGCTCAAACTGACAGAGCAGCTTATCTGAAAAAGTGGGAAAAATATCCCTGATCCCTCTTTAATCCTGGAATATCAGCAGGTAACGTGTTCAATATGGCACAAGGGCCCCGGGTCGAGGGGGGAGCTCTGACTCTGAGCAATAAACAAAGCCTGCCTTTGATTATTCCTGGGAAATTCCTTGATCCACGCCCGATTAAAGACTCATCCCGTGGAACCAGACGGTTCCTTGGGAGATGGATCCGTATTAAATGGAGCTGGAGCCCTGCCCACCCCACACAGCTCATAAATTCCTTCGGATGTGCTACAGCTTAGGAGATTTTTCCCTCCTCTCGTCCCTCTCCTCATCCCATTCGGATCCAAAGCCTTACCTGGCATGCACATGGAATCTTTTAGGGTGGAATTTGGGGGGAAAACCCCCCCTCTGATCTCTCCTCGATGGGGACAAAGGGACTCCGAGACCTTGGTTCCTTTGGCAGCATATCCAAGGGGGGAAATATCCCTGCTTTTCAAGCGGAGCCAGGGCTGATGTAAATATTTATAGAATATTTTATTGCCATCCCAATTTACTCCTTGATTGGAAACATTTCCTAATAACCCTCTGGAAAATCCAATTAAAGTGCAATTTAAGGCTTTTGCTGGGGGGTTTTTTTTGGAATGGCTGCTTTGCCAGGAATGCTGATCCATAGGTCGGGTGCGGAGGTCGGGGCTGAGGAACTCCACTGGGGTTGGGTGTCTGTGGAAGAGCCTGGATTTAAACATACAGGAGAAACGGCTGCTTCCTTGGGAAATCCTGGTTTTCCTTGGGAATGGGGCAGCTCAGCCCTTCCAGCTGCAAGTCCCTGCTGCCTTTGGTCCCTCTTTTCCTTGGCTTGGGAAACATCAACACATCCCAGGGATCCCATCGGCTCCGGTGGGATCAGGGACGTGGAAGGGCCTTGAAACCCCCTCAGTGCAAGTGTGAGAGGTTTTGGCATCTTTATCCCGATGGGAATCCCAAAGGATAATGATTCCGAAACGATCATTGAGGTTTGGGATGCCCGGTGCTCCAAGAACCGTGGGATTTATCCTTGGAATTGTCCAGTTGCCGGCTGAATTCTCAACATTCATTACCCAGCCCAGAACTTGTTCCTGGTCATCCTGGTCATGGTCATCCATCCAGCTCCCATCGAACTTCCCTCTGCTCTTCCCCCCTTTTTCCCTCTGAATCCCACATTCCAGCTTTTCCCATCCCAACAGAAGGATGTTGCATCCAGTGAGGATGCCAGGAATGTTTAGGAAGCTTTAAACAGGACAAAAAATCCTCCTTGGGAATTCCTTGGAGACCCAAGACTTCAAGCAGGAGGAACAGGCTCCTTTTAAATTTAAAACCAGGGAATGCTGGAATTCTAACGAGCCTGGAACGGCACTAAACACTGGGAAAGGCAATTATCTGCCTGGAAAACGTGGGATTCGTTAGGATGAACATAAAGGCAAACTTTGGAAAGATAATTGGATCTTTTAAATCTCCGTGTTCTTGATCCCTGCTCGTCTCATAAATATGGATTTTTATAGAATCCCTAAAAAAAACCCAGGCTCCCGTTAAAAAGGAGCACAAAAAGTGCGATAAATGCTGGAATTTTTGACATGGAATCAAACAAAAAAGGAACAAAAAGGGAAGAGATTTGAGTTCAAAGGCTCCTCCTGGCACATTGCGGGTGTTCCCGGTGCTGGAAGGGATGGATCCTGCTCTGCTCCAGGTGCTGGATGGATCCAGCGGCTCCTGGGAGCTGGATCAGCACCGGGAATCAGCTGGGTGCTGAGGGAAGGGATTTCCATCACCCAGCCTGTCCCCATCCCAGCCCGTCCATGACTCTGCTGACTTCTGGGAATGTTGAAACTGCTCGGGTGTCTGTGTCCGCTGATCTCCACTGGTGACGGGAAAAGGCTTTTCCCAGAGAACTCCAGGCTGATGTCCTGCTCCGTGTGCTCTTGGTGTGGCACTGGGAGCTGGTTTCCATGGCAAAACTATCCATGGCTGGCCAACACCAGGAATGGTTTTAAATCCTTCTCCTGCTGTGGATAAGATGTCCATATTTTTGTGCTTCTAGTCCCAGAATTCCAGACTGGTTTAGGTTGGAAGTGATCCATGGGCAGGGACACCTCCCACTGTCCCAGGCTGCTCCAGCCTGGCCTTGGACATTCCAGGGATCCAGGGGCAGCCACAGCTCCTCTGGGAATTCCAGCCCAGCCCCTCCCCACCCTCCCAGGGAACAATTCCTTCCCAGTATCCCATCCATCCCTGCCCTCTGGCACTGGGAAGCCATTCCCTGTGTCCTGTCGCTCCATCCCTTGTCCCCAGTCCGTCTCCAGCTCTCCTGGAGCCCCTTTAGGCCCTGGAAGGGGCTCTGAGCTCTCCCTGGATCCTTCTCTTCTCCAGGTGAACATTCCCAGCTCTCCCAGCCTGGCTCCAGAGGGATTCCAGCCCTCAGAGCAGCTGTGGGGCCTCCTCTGGAATTGCTCCAGCAGCTCCAGGCCCTGCTGATGTTGGGATCTGGAGCTGGAGCAGCTCTGCAGGCAGGGTCTCACCTGAGTGGATTTTCCAATGCCAAAGATTCCTTTGGGATCACTGGAATTCCCCAGGTGCCTCCGGGGAACTGGATGTGACCCATGGCAGTGGGGAGCAGAGAGGGGACAGAGCTCAGGGGAAGGGAAGCCCCCGGAAAGGCAAGGCCACAAACTCCTCCAGCTCTTCCCAGGGTTTGTACGACTGGCAAGGGAGGCAAGTCAGGCTTAATAATTAATCCAGGCTTATTTAAAGCCGTGGCTCCTCTCAGTGCAGCAATGACCCATCAGACACGTTCTCCTCCTGTATCCAGGGTCATTTTTAGTGGATACTTCTGCAGCAAAAGCTGGTTATTCCCTGTTTAATTAAACCTGTCATTAGTCTCCAGATCCTGGGTCAATCCTCGGGAAAATCCAACGCCTTTCCCTCCCTTCCAATGATTAAACCATCGATCAAGAGTGGCTGTTTAATCTCTCTCCCTATAAGCAGCCGCTGTTCGCAGGGCCGGCCAGATGGGCAGATAATTTACAGCATAACTTGGAATCTATTGGAGTTTCTGGAAGCCTGGCTCGGAAAAAGCCTGGAATATCCCAGGGATGCCCATGCAATCACACGGCCAATTTGCGGGAGTAATTACCTCGCTTCCATGCACGCTCCCTGTAATTGGTGCCCCAGATGGTGTCGGGATGCATGGATGGCCACTTGTGCATGGAGAGCCGCGCCACGGGAATCGCACGTGCCAATCCAGCGTGGATCCCGAATATCGCGTGTATCCCACGTCTCCCTGGAGCAGGAAGCGCCGTGGTCAAGGTGAGTGTTTGAGGCATTTCCATTGGACATTGGAAGGGACCCACAAGGATCATCCAAGGACAGCCCCAAGAATTCTGGGAAATGCCCTGGAGAGTGGGAGGAGCCTGGAGGGTATCCGTAAGTAACCAGAATCTGGCCCCGTGTCCCAGCTGGGGAATGCCACGAGCAGCTGGAAGCAGGAGGGTATCGGAGTGGTGCTGCCAGTCTGTGATTTCCAGGGGATAAATCCACCTTCAAACGCCTTTTCCAAGGCTGTCCTGTAGTAAATCCCTGTGCCATTCCATAGGTGTGTCCGTGTTCCATCCCACTGGTGCATCCGTGTTCTATCCCATGCATCCATCCCTGTGCCATCCCACTGGTGCATCCGTGTTCTATCCCATCCATGCATCCCTGTGCCATCCCATTATTCTATCCCTGCGCTATCCCATCAGTGATCCCTGTGCCATCCTTGTGCCATCCCACCCGTGGCTCAGCATTCCCGAGTCTCCATCTCCTGCTCTCCGCCAATCCCTGCCGCGGGAGGCTGAGCCCTTCCCGGGAGGAGCCTCCAGTGCCAGTCCATCCCGAGTCGTTATCCCTTTTTATTGCGGTGCTGCGGCTCTGGAGCTCCGGCAGAAGATAAATTCCAAGGAGTGATCCGTGCCGGAGCCGCCGGCGGGGCTCAGCGCTAACATTTACACTGTGCCGGGGTCGATATCCCGCTGATCCCACTCAATCTGCTCCCTGTGCAAACTCCGGGCCGCCTCCCCCCGGATCAATCCCTCCTCCAAAGGTTATGTGAAGGTGGCCGGATTCTTCTAAGCTGTTTGCAGAGCCTCCGTTTGCTCTGCTAACACAGCCTGGAACTGCTTCCAAGGATTCTGTTTGCCTTGGATTAGGGCTGTTTGCCCAAACACCTTCCCGAATCCAATCGAGGCCAGGCTTTCCAAACATTTGGGCACATCTGTCAATCAATAGCAGCAATCGGGTTCCTGATCCAAACAGCAAACTCGGCCAAATCCAATATTTATCCAAACTTTTACTGACTCGGGCTGGTTTTAAACAATCCAAAGCCACAGAGCAGCCGTTGGTGCCGAAAGGTCCTGGATAATGTGTAACTCTGGGCAAACAGAGCCCGATTCCAGCAAGGAGCGGAGAAAACCAAACACTGGAATTATTGTCCCGCTTTTATTGCGGATAATTTGCTTAAATGTCCAGCGATTATCTGCTAATAAGGCCGGGGTTAATTAGGCGGGGCCTAAGAGGGCTTTGGCTGAGCCTCACTCAAGGGCAGGGTGCAACTCCCGAACTTTGGCCCTCGGGATGGGAGCGTGTCTGGGCAGGTGACTTGGGGGTGTTATCGGGGTGGAAAACACCTGAGTCCAAACAAAAAAAACAGGGAAAAAAAAATCCTGGGAGGACTCCAGGCAAAGCTGGATTGGGGCTTGAAATGAAGAGGAACAGGAGAGGCCAAATGTTTTTTGGGACACACTGCCAGGCGGAAATGGCCAAGGAGCTGTCATAAAACCAGGAGATGTTTTTCATCTGCAGCCCAAAGGAACGGGAGACGCCGGGAATGACACCCAAACACGGGCAGGGGCTGGATCCAGCGCACGGCGGGGATCCAAGAAGGAAAAGGGATGGGAACATCTTCCCGAAGTCATAGAATCACGGGATGGTCGGGGTTGGAAGGGCAGGGACACCTTCCACTATCCCAGGCTGCTCCAAGCCCTGTCCAACCTGGCCTTGGACATTCCAGGGATCCACGGGCAGCCACAGCTTCTCTGGGAATTCTATCCCAGCTTATCTGGGAATTCCCAGCCAGGAATTCCTTCCCAATATCCCATCGAAATCTCTCTTTTTTCCATTTAACACCATTCCCCCTTTTCCTATCACCATCCATGTCCAAATTCACTCTCCTTGGTTTTGGTAATTCCCTTTTAAGCACCGGGAGCTTAAAAAAGGAGGGAGAGGGCTCGTACTTAATTCCTGGTGGATGGAAGGAGAAAAGCGGGACGAGAAATATCCACGTGACTTTCCCTTTGGATACCCAAATATATCCTTGTGCCAAGTGACAATTCGTATTCCAGAAGCCTCTTTGCAGGTGAGATGCTCCAGCTCTGCCGTTTTCCTGGGAAAAGGTGCCTAACTGGGCTCTGATCAAGAGCAAGGAACACCTAAAAGATGCGGGGAGAGACGTTTTCCCTGAACAGCGGCATTTGGAATTCAGGGAGGAACAATGGATGAGGTGCGTTATCCGTCTCCAACACTTTGTTCCTGGCAGAGGGGATAAATGTTGGATAAGGGCACTTAGGGAATGCTTTGGGAGGGAAAAGAGCGGAAGAGTAAAGGGGATGTTCCTAGAGGCAGCAGCTTTTGGTGAAATGTGATCATTTGTGGGAATGGCAGAGAGCAAGGGGGAAGATTCCATCTTCCTTCCAAGCTGGAGAAGGCTGGACAGGGACCTGGGACAAGGGATGGAGGGACAGGACACAGGGAATGGCTTCCCACTGCCAGAGGACAGGGATAGATGGGGTATTGGGAAGGAATTCCTGGCTGGGAGGGTGGGGAGGGGCTGGGATAGGATTCCCAGAGAAGCTTCCCTGGAAGTGTCCAAGGCCAGGCTGGATGGGACTTGGAGCAGCCTGGGATAGTGGGAGGTGTCCCTGCCCATGGCAGGGGTGGAATGGGATGATCTTTAAGGTCCCTTCCCACCCAAACCATTCCAGGGTTCCATGAAAACCTTCTCAAACTCTTTGGAAGTGGATCCATGACATTCCCATCAGTGGAGGTGTGACAATTCCAGCACCACATCCCAGCTCATCCCAGCTGCCATGGCCTTGCTGCATTCCCACTTTTGACCACATCCCTTCTCCGTGCAGAAATCCCATGGATTCAGGCTGATCCCTTGATCCCCGGTGTGCCAGATCTGTGGCCACCCTGACCATTCCCAATGCCAGCCCTGGACACATCCCAAGGGATCCAGAGGGATGGAGCAGCGCACCCCTGGGAGCAGCCACGCGTGCCATGCCCACAGAAGGGCACACGGAGGGACGCACAATTCCTGAAGTTTGGCGGATCTGAGGCAGCCAGAGCAGATGGTGATGGCTTCATGTCCTGCTGACCCTGGCAGCTGATGAACAAATTAAATCCTGGGACACTTGGAAGATGTGGGATTTGGGGACCTGAGATGAACTCCCTGCTTTCTGTTCAATGTCACCTGGAAGGATTTGTGTGCAACGGTGTCGGAATTCCGGCTGGGAGATGGGAATTGCTTCCACAGCAGCTGAGCCCATCCTTGGCCCATCCCTGTGGGGGTTTGGCTCCATGGGAATGTTGGGCTGGATCCAGCGCTGAGGGTGGGGGGTGGAGGGAATGCTTTGGAATTTCAGGAGATGCTCTGTGTGGATCCTGGCTGGATCCTGGCCATTCCCTTGTCCTGCCACAGAGGGGTCTCTTCCATCCATCCATCCATCCATCCATCCATCCATCCATCCATCCATC
This sequence comes from Aphelocoma coerulescens, assembly GCF_041296385.1. NCBI lineage: Eukaryota > Metazoa > Chordata > Aves > Passeriformes > Corvidae > Aphelocoma > Aphelocoma coerulescens. The sequence goes on from NC_091024.1 coordinate 12,228,859, forward strand.
CATCCATCCATCCATCCATCCATCCATCCATCCATCCCTCCCTCCCTCCATCCCTCCCTCCATCCATCCCTCCATCCATCCTTCCATCCATCCCTCCATCCCTCCATCCATCCTCCATGCATCCATCCTGGATGATGCTGGGAAGTACCAGAAGCCTAAGAATGGGGCCCCATCCCACAAAAACCCTTGGAATGCCACCCAAGGTGACAGGCAGCAGCGGTGCCATTCCGAAATATTTACAGAGCACACAATTCCGTAACCTTGGGAGGTTTGAGGAAGCCCGGGAGCGTCACTGCCAGCACTGCATCCCCCACTTGTACGGGATTTTCCCGCTGGCATTCCGGCGTTATCCCGCGGTGGGAATTGATGGGCTGGGGGCTGCGCACACCGTGATCTCCGTGTTGTCCTGATGCTCTTCAGACCCTGCTGGGAACGGCCGGCTCTGTGGGAGCCGTGTGGGAAGCAGAGTCAATATTGGCTGAGCAAACACCGCCGGGAAGGAGCCGCTGTTTGCGGAGCCGCGGGGATTCGGAGGCTCGGCTGCCACCTGGAAATCAGAATAATCCAAGGAATCCAGGGATTTTGCAAGGCACAAAGTGGTTTTTATGGAGAGGACAGCAGGTGGCTCCGAGGGACGTTCCCGGTTGCTCCGCTCAGGGCTGGGGTGGGAGGAGGCTGCACTGTGGGCTTCCTGACCTTGAATCCATTAAAAAAAATGTGGGAATCCACCAGAGCCGAGTGCTGAAGCAGGAGATGGAGTTATCCATGGAAAAGCAGCTTGTGGAGGAGCCGGAGTCTCCCAGCAGTCGCAGAGTTGCTCCGCAGAGTGGTTCATCCAGTGATGGATCCCTGGAATGTCCAAGGCCAGGTTGGGCGGGGCTGGGAGCAGTCTGGGATAGTGGGAGGCGTCCCTGCCCACGGAATGGGATGGGATTTAAGGTCCCTTCCCACCCAAACCATTCCAGGATTCTCCATGTCCAAGGAAGCTCCTCTGCCGTGCATGGGAGCGCCTGTTCCCTCTGGATTCCATTTGCATTTCCCTGTTCCCCAGGAAGTTCCCGGCCCATTCCAAAGTTCCCTCTGTGACCTCCCGAACTCTACATTCCCATTGAGAACCCGCTGCCCGGGGCCTGGTGCAAAATCCTGGGAATGAAATCCAACAAACCATTCCCTCGTTAATATTGGATATCCCGATATCCGCTCCCAGGGTCCATCCTAATGATGGGATTCCAGAGCCCAGCGTTATCCCAGGCTTCTTTCCTCATGGAAAACTGTTAAATATCCGGGTCATCCAGGGGCAGCCGCTCCCTCTCCCCGTGGAATCCTTTCCAGCTGGGGATGGATGTGCTGCATTCTGTTTTCCATTGAATCTCCAGCCTGAGATGCTGCAGGGAACTAAAGAATAGAGCCGAGGGATTAAATAATTTATCCCAAAAAAGGAGAGGAGCTGGGAGTTTCATGGGAAGGACGAAATAGAAATAAAAATGTAAATATAATTTATAAATGTAGAAATGTAAAGATTGATCCATTTATTATTTATTGATTTATTAATTGTTGGCTCATCCATTTATTAATTTATTTGTTCGTTCATTTTTATTCTTTATGCATTTATAATTTAGAGATTGAAATATGTCAATACTTCTGCATTTCCAGCAGTCCAGCTGAGCAGGAAAAACGCGGAGATTTGGGAATGATGAAGAGCAGGCTGCCTCTTCCCAGAAAGTGCAGGGAAGAGGGATCTGGGGCTGGGAAGGCTGGAAAATGCTGGAGGAGTTAAGGTGGGGATAAGGGCAGTGGAATATTTTCCTTTAGGAACCAATGGATGAGAATCTGGGATACCAAGAAGCCTTCCAGAGTGGAGAGGGAATGTGGGGGAAGAGTGTGCCTGGTGGGAGCTGGAATGAGAATCCTGGAATGGTTTGGGTGGGAAGGGATCTTAGATCCCATCCCATTCCATGGGCAGGGACACCTTCCCCCATCCCAGGGTGCTCCAAGCCCTGTCCAGCCTGGCCTTGGACACTTCCAGGGATCCAGGGGCAGCCACAGCTTCTCTGGGAATTCCAGCCCAGCCCCTCCCCACCCTCCCAGGGAACAATTCCTTCCCAATATCCCATCCATCCCTGCCCTCTGGCAGTGGGAAGCCATTCCCTGTGTCCTGTCCCTCCACCCTTTGTCCCAAATCCCCCATGTGCCAATCCCAGAAGGTTTTGGATGTTCCAGTGGCAAATTCCCAAAGCAGGGCTACTCCTGATGCCCCAATGGGCCCATATTCCCAATTACCAGCAGTGAGATTCCCAGTAGGAATGACAAAATAATGGGAATTATCCTTTAAGAGCCAGTGCAGCCCCTTTGGACCCTTCATCCCTTTCCCTGGCACCATTCCCCCCCAGATAATGGGAATGCTGCAAGCAGCCACGGAACTGGGTCGGAAAACCCAAATTAAAATCCACTTTTAACCATAAATTTCCATAAATATTCCAAGATGGGCCTTTTCTTCTTTTGGACTGAGGTTTCCCTTCAGTTTAAAAAGCAGGAAAAGGGAAAAAAAAATCCAGGAAAAGAAAAAATAATCCAGGGAAAGGAAGAAAGGAATACAAGGAGTGCCTTGAGGAGAAGGGATTTGCCTGTTGGTTTTCCCATTTTTTCTGGGAGAAAAAAGGTTCAAATTGAGGAAAAAAGGGATAAAATGGAAGGAAAAAAAAGGATGGAATGAAAGGAAATGCTGGAATTTCCTTGTAAGGTGCCTGGGAATTGCTGCAGGAGCAGCAGGATCGTGATCCCGATCCTTGCCTGCTCCAGTCCCCTAGGCCGGGAGCATCCTGTGGGATGCACCAGCTGTTCCTGGGATGCTGATTCCCAGATTGCCACTGACTCCCAGATTCCCTGCATTTTTGAGCCCGCGGAGGCCGGAGCTCTGCCTTCAGCCCCCACTGGCCCAGCCCTGCCCTTTTCCAGCCGTATTCCTATAGCTTCCCTCTTTCCCTCCATCCCATTGTGCAACATTCCCTCCGAACCAATCTGCTCCTGGCATCTCCCGGAGGTTTCATTCCCTTTAGACGAAGGAAATGGAAAAATTGACCAACAATTCCATACATCCAAGGCCGGCCTTTGGAGAGGCTCTTTATGGAAAGCTCCCGTGCCAACGTCTCCTCATTTTTCCTGCTGCTCTGGCACCGGGAAGGACAAATATTTATATTCCAGGCTTTTCCAATTGTTTCCATGTTGAACGGCTTTCCAAGGAACTCTTTGTGTGCTTCCAAGGATTTGCTGTTAATTTTCACTCCCAATTGGATCCAGCTTTCCTCCAAGATCTTAAAGTTGGGAAGGATTTGGTTTGGGAATGTGGTGCTGGGCTGGCACCACTCAGGGGGTGGGAATGTCATATTCCTGGTTTATTTCAAGGATAATTAAGCTTGGAATATTATATTCCCGATCCCTGGGAGTGTTCCAGGCCAGGTTGGAGCAACCTGGATTAGTGGGAGGTGTCCCTGCCCATGGAAGGGCGTGGAATGGGATGAGCCTAAAGGTCCTTTCCCAAAACAATTCCATGATTAAAACATTGCTCCTCCTTGGGAGAAATTCATTCAGTGGGAAAATCCAGCTGAGTGTCCCTCCAGCACCTCCAAATCCCAGGAAATACTCCATGGGATGCTCAGGCTCATCCATCCCATGCCACCCCATCCCGGGATTTGCCTTTCCCTCCTCTCCGGCTCTTTTGGGAAAGCAGGAAGGAGGGAAGCGGCTCCCTGATCCCTCCCTTCCGCATTTAACAAAAGGAATAAAAGATCAGAAACCTGGGAAAAATCCTTAATAATTCACCAGCCTCGAGCTGGTCCGTTACCTTGAACTGGTGAACATTCCAGCAGCTCCTGACACCTTCCCTCACGCACAATGCCATCCAAAAAACCCGGGAATGCCGGCTGGATCCACCTGCCCTCATTGTCAGGGATGTGCCTGGGAGTGGCCCCACTCCCGGGAAAGCACAACAGGCTTGACCCGGAATCGTTGTTAGGAAGAGAAAACCACTCCAGGGATTTTCCCACCGCCTGATGGAATCCAGGGATTATCGGACATCTATTCCTTCCAGGTGAATGGGAGCTCCAATCCAGGATTCGATCCCGCTTTTCCTTGGGGTGTTCGGGTCGGGATTGGGGCAGCACCAAAGCTTGGCTCCTTTTCCTTGGGCTGTTTCCATGCCGGGATTCGGGAACTGGGAGTGGATTGCAGCTCCCAAGGTTCTCTTCCCAAGCTAATTCCAATGTCTGGCAGGTGCCGGAGCTTTGGGATGCGGGAGCTTTGGACTCAGGTAATTATCCTTGGATTTTAAGCTGATTATGGCGACTTCGGAGCGGTGTTTGTTTGATTTCCCCACGCTCGCTGTTTGCTCGGCAGCTCCCAAAGTCAACACGGGCCTGATCAAACATTCCCAGTTCCTCCCATGGCCCTCTTCCCAAGGAATCGCTCCCAGAAACAGGGACGGGGAGCTGGGAATGCGCTGTCCCGGCAGCACGAAGGAAATCGGGATTATCCTGAGCCAGGGAAGCTGAGCCAGAGGTGTGGCCCTGCTCAGGGATGTCACGGTGGAGGGGACACAGCGTTGGAATTCTGGGAAGCATCCCGAGGGATTGGGATTGTCCCGAGGGATTGGGATTGTCCCGGCCCTCTGTGAGGCTGGGATGAACTCGGGAGGACAAAGGTCCCTGTTGTTGCCTGTGGCACTGGGATGGGAGCAGGATTCCATGGAGCAGGATTTGTATGGAGCAGGATTCCATGGAGCAGGATTCCATGGAGCAGGGTTTGCATGGAGCAGGATTCCATGGAGCAGGATTTGTATGGAGCAGGATTCCATGGAGCAGGATTCCATGGAGCAGGGTTTGCATGGAGCAGGATTTGTATGGAGCAGGATTTGTATGGAGCACAATTCCATGGAGCAGGGTTTTCATGGAACAGGATTCCACGGAGCATTCCCACTAATCCAGATTGCTCCCAGGCCCACAGAGCACCCAGGGCTCTGTGTCACCGGCATCCTTCGGTCAGTGCCTCATCCCTAATTAGAGTAATTAACTCCTGGAGCAGTAATTAACTCCTGGAGCAGCATCTGCAGGTGTTCCCAGCTCCCAGCCCTCGGACGATCCCTCTGGGTTCGATGATTCCCATGGGAACTCCCAGAGGTGTGACACAGGCAGGATCCTGCTGCTTTCCCAGCGTGGACACGGCATCCCAGCAGGATGAGCCAGGCTGGGAATGGGCTCCACGCTCTCATCCTGGGAAATTCTGCAGGTGCCACATCCTTAATAAAAGTTTTTCTTTTCCTTCCTCAGCAAACTTGGAATTACTCTGGAGTAATTCCAGGTTATCCCAAAACCTGGGATCCCTCTGCCGTGGACAGGTTAAAACCTGTGCGGCTGATCCCGGTTTTTTTCTGTCCTGGCTGTGCCAGTGCCTTTCCCGCTCATCCCAGCACCAAGGATCTGCTGCTCCTGAGGGAAGGGCACCCAGCGAGATAGAGCCTCACCCACAGCTCCTGGAAAACCAAGGGATTTCCGGGAATGGAGCAGGGATGCTGGACAAGCCCCGTGGGATGTCCCTGCAGGTCCACGTGGATCCATAAGGAGGCTCAGGATCCCAAAATTCCCATGCCAGCTGCTGTGGTTTGCCAAGGTAGGAAAGGGCTGGCGGGAGTTCAGAATTCCTGTGGGATCTGGATTGGACAGGTTGGAAAAGCTCCTGGTTCGCTGTGGGAGGCTCCCCCTGCTCCTCCTGCTGCCGCTGTCCGGGATCCCGGGATGCAGCTCCAGCTCTGGCCTGCATCCCATGGATTGGCTGCTCACATTCCAGAGGAAAAGCTGCTCCTCTTTCCAGTATCTCAGGGTGCTCCAGCCTGGCCTTGGACATTCCAGGGATCCAGGGGCAGCCACAGCTGCTCTGGGAATTCCAGCCCGGCCCCTCCCCATCCTCCCAGCCAGGAATTCCTTCCCAATATCCATCTAAACCTCCACTTTTCCAGTGGGAAGCCATTCCCTGTGTCCTGCCCCTCCATCCCTTATCCCAAGTCTCTCTCCAGTTCTCCTGGCAGGCTCTGATCTCCCTGGAGCTTCTCTCGGCAGGAATTCACCTTCCAATGGTCAACCACAAACCCCCCAAAAATTCATAAAAAACCAGGAAGCAACCAAGCAAGCCCTCCAGCGCTCCGGGAACATCAATTCCCGGGATTGGCAGGGAATGAAAGCATTCCCTGCTCCCTGCCAGCGCCGGGCTGAGGAGCTGCTGCTGCCGAGCGAAATCCCAACCCCGCTCCTGCCACGCATCGCTAATGAGCCAACAGCCCCGAGGAGCCGCAGCTCTCCCTCATTCCCACTCTGGAGCTGCATTCCCGCTTTTCCGTGTTCCCTGGCACATCCATGAATATAGATTGACCTTATTAGAGCAGCGGCTGCCGCTGCCGGCAGCGCCGAGGCCTCGTTTGCGCAAATGAGAGCTGTCAGCGGGAAATTCATGGAGCAGCGGGAACCGGGAGCAGCTCGGAAGGGGAAAGGATGGGATTGGGAAGCAGGTAGGGAAAGAGGATGGATTGTGGGATGACACATCCCACTTGGGATGATGGATTGCGGGATAACACATCCCGCTCGGGACAGGACGCTCGAGTGTAAGTGGGGTTGGGCATTTTTTAGTGGTTTCTTGCTCGGGATGATGCCCTTCCCTTCCCTTCCCTTCCCTTCCCTTCCCTTCCCTTCCCTTCCCTTCCCTTCCCTTCCCTTCCCTTCCCTTCCCTTCCCTTCCCTTCCCTTCCCTTCCCTTCCCTTCCCTTCCCTTCCCTTCCCTTCCCTTCCCTTCCCTTCCCTTCCCTTCCCTTCCCTTCCCTTCCCTTCCCTTCCCTTCCCTTCCCTTCCCTTCCCTTCCCTTCCCTTCCCTTCCCTTCCCTTCCCTTCCCTTCCCTTCCCTTCCCTTCCCTTCCCTTCCCTTCCCTTCCCTTCCTGCATTTCTGTTCCCGTATCCAGGTGGGAGCTCATTTAGCCAGCTCCTTTCCCTGGAATTGGCTGCATGGGGCAGCCTTGGGACACACCAGGGGACGGTGATGGACAGGGAGAGGAATCCAGGGAAGTGCTGGAATTTTTGGTGGGTAGCTCACAGAACAGAACCCTGGAATGGTTTGGGATCGTTAAGATGATCCCATTCCACCCATTCCATGGGCAGGGACACCTCCCACTATCCCAGGCTACTCCAACCTGGCTTTGGAGACTTCTAGGAACAGCACATCCATGATTTCCTTGGAAAAGCTGTGCCAGGGCCTCTGCACCCTCACTGGAAGGAACCTGTTCCTCCCTGCAGTGGGAAAAGAGACACAAAATCCAAACCTTCTGCCCCAAATCCATCCAATCCCACGTGGATCCCAATCCCTCCCTGCTGGAGCCACCCCTTGTCCCACACTGATCCCGGCGGGGCCACAGCCGGAGCAGCAGCTCCAAGGTTGGATTTGTGCCATGGGATTTGGAGCCAGGGCTAAATTTGTCCCGTTGACACTCGGGAGCAGTGACAGGCACGAGGAGAGGGAAGAGCCTTCCTTTTCCAGTGCCAGGAAGATCGGCTGGAAAAAGCTTTCCCGCTGGATTAGCACCCGGAGGCCCTTGGAGCTGTCACTTCCAACATGTGGGATCCATGGATTGACCTCTGCCAGCTGCTGGGCTGGAAAAAATGGGGAAAAAGCCACTTTTTATGGATGGCAACATGTGACAATCCATAAATCCAGCCTGGAATTCCCTTTATAAATGCCCAATTTCGTGACTCTCCCAAAAGCTGGAATTCCAAGTTTTCCAGAAGCCTGGGGGTTATTTATAGCAGGAATAGGAGTCGGTGTTTTCCTTCTACCGGGAACTTGGGAAGGGGACAAATGACCTCAGTGTGAAGGAACTTCAGTGTGAAATCCCGGATTTGGGGCTGCCTCTGGATTTCTGTGGGAATCTGGAGCGGGATTAGCGCCTCTCATCCATACCTGGCAGGGAGCAGGGAAGGAACCTCGGGAAGCAAAGAGCTACAAATTCCCCACCAGCCCCAGGTCCGGGACACGGAGCTGCCAAACTCCTCTTCTTCCAGGCATGAGGAGTGGGATGGAGGGAGCAGGAGCAGCGGGAATGGGATGGGAACTCCCCCTGAGTGTCTTTTCCTTGGACAGGGCATTTGGGATCCAATATTTATGGGATCAAGTGGCAGAGATTCCTGCTTTTCCCAGAGGTATCAACATGGGAATGGGTTTGTATCCAGCCCTTGCCATGGATTTCCAGGCGAGACCCTCTGGGAATTCATTCCTGTAGGAAAAATCTGGATGCAGCCTGGAAATAAATGCAGGAATTGCTGCTGGGGGAATGGTTGGAGCTGAGGGCCATAAACGGCTTTTCCAACCTAATCCATTCTGGGATTCCATGAGTTTTCCTCCTCCTATCCCAGGGATATTAACATGGAATAAATTTAGAACCACCACCATCCCTCCAGCATCCTCCAGCATTCCATCGTCTCCAGCTGTTCCCAAATTCCCCTCCAGCATCCCAATCACGGAGCTGTGAATCATTCCCCTTGGAATTGGTGCAGGGCCAGAGGGATTTTCCCTCTGGAATTTGCTCAGGACTTTTGCTGAGGATTTTTCCTCAGGCTCTCGCCAGCAGTGGGATGTGTTGGATGAAGCTGATTCCCTGAGCTCCCTGGTGCTCCCTCCCTTTCCCACCCAAGGATGAATTCCAGGAGTGCTCATCTCCAGGATATTTTGAGGATTTTGATCCTGTCTTTCCAGCTGCCGCCATTCCGAGTGCCCGTGGTGGTCACGGTTCCCCGGATAACACCTTTGGAGCAGCTCCTCCAGAAAATCCAGCAGAGCCATCTGTGATTTTCTGCTCTTGGATGGATAATTGGATTCGAGTGGAGGGTGGGCTCGGGGCTGGAATTTTTCCGTGCCTGGAAACACGGAGGTACTCACGGCCAGGCTCCAAGAAGATTCCAGGCAGGAACGGAGCCATCCCCGGCTGGAAGACAGCACTTTGTCCCTATTATCCCACAGCTGCCCCTCTGGAATTCTGGTGGCCGCTCTCATGTTGTCACTTTTGGGAAGGAACCTCATTTTTCCTGCTCTGCTTGATCCCATGTTTTAAAGCATCCCTTAGGAGCTGCAGAATTTCCTGGATATCCTTTGGATCCATGAGAATCAGTCAGGATAGGCCAGAATCCCAATAATTCATTAAACATGGGATAATGGTGGAATTTCTGATGAGAAATGGGATTGTTCATCCTGGAGAAGAGAAGGCTCCAGGGAAACCTTGGAGCAGCTTCCGAGGGGCTCCAGGAGAGCTGGAGAGGGACTTTGGATGAGGGATGCAGGGACAGGAACCAGGGAATGGCTTCAGATTGGAAAAGGGGAGATTTGGGTGGGATATTGGGAAGGAATTCCTGGCTGGGAGGATGGGGAGGGGCTGGAATTCCCAGAGCAACTGTGGCTGCCTCTGGATCCCTGGAAGTGTCCAAGGCCGGGTTGGACGGGGCTGGTGCCCCTCACATTCCCCTCCTGGGGCACCTGGCAGAGCCAGAGGTTGAGTCTTCCACAGCTTCACCTTCCCAAAACCATTCCCTTAACACTATCCCGGGCTCAGCCAACAAATATGGGAAAATCCCCCGGTTTCCCCACTTTTCCTGCCCCTTCGGAGCCGCAGCTGCAGGTGTGCCGAGGCTGGGCTGATTTATGGGAGGGCTGAGGAGCGGGGCTGGAACGCGGCAAATTCGGGATGCTGGCAGCTCTGCTTCCCATCAATCTTCCCGAGGATTTCCAAGGCCTTTCGTGCCAGCTGCTTCCCTGTATCCAGCCCCTTTTCCGTGCAGTAGCCTAGGAAAATATTGAACCCATGCCCAGAGCAACACCGGGATATGAAGGGGAAAACTTTAGGATGTTTTGTAACTCCTTTTTTTTTTCTCTTTTCCCAGGACCTGCCAACTCTTAATTTTTCCAGTTTGGAATAAGAGCCTCGGAACCATCTGTTTGCTGTCAACCGATGTTTGTTTGGAAAGGGATTTTATGGATTTTTTCCAGCTCGCACTCCTGTTCTTCCACCCGCTTTACTGAGCTCCATAAATGTCGGCTCTGGCAGTTTTTTTGGGGGGTTCTGATTTAGGATCTCATCGAAATTGAGCTGTCAGTGTCTTTAATCACTGGGAGCGGAGATCAAAACCAAAGGAATGGGAGTGAGGAATGAAATGTTTAATGGATCCCTTTGAAAGCGCCTGATTCCCAACCTAATGGCTACCAGGGATCATTAGGACAAACTTCCCCCCCAAAAAATAACCTCCAAAATGTGCTCGCCGTGGTTTTTAAAGATAAAAAGGGGGAAGGCAATTTAAGGCTTAAAAGCAATTCCAGCCTTTTATCCCATTAAATATGAACAATAAACCAGCACCAGCGGCTCCGGGGCTGCCGGAGCTCCCGGCGACAGGAATCGGTGTCAAAAGAATCCTTTGCTCATCCCGGTTTGGGCCCTGGGGATGGAGCGGTGCACACCTGGATTGGGCCGTGCTCTCCGTGGCTCGGCGGCACCGGCATTCCCTGCCCGACGGATTGAGCGTGGGAATAAATCAGCAGAAGGTGGGAAGTGCAGCCATCGTTCCCTTGGCACCACTTCACCCCCAAATCTCCATCCCGACAACACTTCATCCCTTCGTCCTCTGTCCCTTCAACCCTCCATCCCTCCAAACTTCCATCCCTCCATCCCTCCAATCCTCCATCCCTCCATCCCTCCAATCCTCCATCCCTCCAATCCTCCATCCCTCCATCCCTCCAATCCTCCATCCCTCCATCCCTCCAATCCTCCATCCCTCCATCCCTCCAACCCTCCATCCCTCCATCCCTCCATCCCTCCGGGCTCGGCTCCTCTCGGCTGGATTCGGCCCCCTTCGGCTCCTCTCGGCTGAATTCGGCCGGGTTGGGTTCCACTCGGTCCCGCTCGGCCGGTCTCGGCTGGGTTCGTCTGGGTTCGGCTTCGCTCGGCTCCTCTCGGCCGGGTTCGGCTCAGGTCTCTCGGGCGCCCCCTGCCGGTGCGTTCCGGGTGCACTCCCATGATCATGGAAACAAAAAATCTTGGAAGGGTTTAGGTGGGAAGGGACCTTAAGACCCATCCCATCCCACCCCTGCCATGGGCAGGGACACCTCCCACTGACCCAGGCTGCTCCAGGCCCTGCCGTTGGACACTTCCAGGGATCCAGGGGCGGCCACAGCTCCTCTGGGAATTCCAGCCCAACTCCTCCCCACCCTCCCAGGGAACAATTCCTTTCCAATATCCCATCCATCCCTGCCCTCTGGCAGTGGGAAGCCATTCCCTGTGTCCTGTCGCTCCATCCCTTGTCCCCAGTCCGTCTCCAGCTCTCCTGGAGCCCCTTTAGGCCCTGGAAGGGGCTCTGAGCTCTCCCTGGATCCTTCTCTTCTCCAGGTGAACATTCCCAGCTCTCCCAGCCTGGCTCCAGAGTAATTCCAGCCCTTGGAGCAGCTGCAGGGCCTCCTCTGGAATTGCTCCAGCAGCTCTAGGTCCTGCTGATGTTGGGATCCGGAGCTGGAGGTCTCACCTGAGGCAGTAGAGGGGGACAATCCCCCCTTTCCTGCTTCCCACACTGTGGGATGATCCCGGGAGATCCTTTGGGGGTTGATGGTGCTGGAGGCCGCTCCTGCTTCCGGAGCCCTCAGGAATGACAGGTCCAGAGGGTTTGGGATGAGCTCAGTGCCACCTTGTCCCCTCAGATGCCACCAACCAACTGGAGGTGCTGCCTCAGAAACCTCTCCTGGTGCAGCCGCTGCGGGGGTCGCTCTCAAGGTGCCTCCAGCTTCCCCTGCTGCTATAGCCCGGAGAACTGGCAGGGAAGCAGCTCCCCACGATCCCTCCTCTGTATTCCCATGGATAAAACTGGGATAGCGGGACACCTGTGGCTTCAAGGAGCAGCTCCCCCGGCCTCCTTCTGGCACGGCTGCGTTTTTAATCAGCTTTTTTAAATTTAATTTCCAAGCTCTTTCTTCTCCTGGCGTTTTTATCTCCGCTTTGGATGCACAAATCCCGATTATTTTGTTCCTGGAGTCAGCAGGATGATCAAGGGGTTTGCAGCCTCCTGAATTATTCAGGATAACGGAGCTCCTCACTAAATATTTTTGCTTCCAGCCTGTCAGGGAGAAGATCACAGGAATATTTTGTTCATTCCAAGATCTCTCTCCGAGCGTCGGTGACGGGCGAAGCGCTCCCATCGTTTGCGAAGGTGCTCGTTAAGGGAGGGGCTCGTCATTAATTAGAGCAATGTCATTGTCACCCCCACGGCGGCCTTGGGGACACGGGCGTGCTGGGAATCTTCTCCAGGCCTTGGAGAGGGAATGGGAGGGCACTGGGGCTGCGCTGGTGCTGTCGGATCAGGGTGGGGTGGTGGGAAGTCACCGCCCGTGTCCCTGGCTGCAGGTGGCACTGCCACCCCTCCCAGGTCAGGGGACGCCAGTGCCTGGCTGGGCTCTCCTGGGCTGGGGACCCTCGGCTCAGCCGTCCCTGGTTCCTGGGAGGGATGGAATCCCAGAACTCTGGAACAGGTGGGGCTGGAAGCGGCCTCTGCCCAGGTGGGGTCACCCAGAGCAGGTGACACAGGGACACATCCAGGTGGGGTTGGAATGGTTCCAGAGAGGGGGACAATGGCACAGCCTTGAAGGGACAATGACATGTCCCTGGTGGGATGGTGGCACGTCCTTGATGGGATGGTGGCACGTCCCTGGTGGGATGATGGCACGTCCCCAGTGGGATGGTGGCATGTCCCTGATGGGATGGTGGCACGTCCCTGATGGGATGGTGGCACATCCCTGACGGGATGGTGGCACGTCCCTGGTGGGACGATGGCATGTCCTTGGTGGGACACTGGAATGTCCCTGGTGGGACAACGGAATATCCTTGATGGGATGGTGGCACATTCCTGGTGGGACGATGCCACGTCCTTGATGGGATGGTGGCATGTCCCTGGTGGGACAATGACATGTCCTTGATGGGATGGTGGCACATTCCTGGTGGGACAATGACATGTCCCTGGTGAGACAATGGAACATCCTTGATTTGATGGTGGCACATTCCTGGTGGGACAATGGAACATCCTTGATGGGATGGTGGCACATTCCTGGTGGGACAATGACACGTCCTTGGTGGGACAATGACACGTCCCTGGAGCTGCTGCCACACCCCACCTGTGCCTGGCACTTCCCCACTGATGTTTTTTGGGATTTGTGGTGGATTTTCCCAAACCATTCCAATCCAGACAGCTCCGAGATCTCCGAGGTGCGACCTGCTCCGCATTACTCCGGAGCAGCACCGTGGCTCCGCTTCCCGACATTCCACTTCCATGCACAGCATTCCAGGGCTCTGCTCCGCTCCATATTGTCACCATTATCCAACCTCTTCTTGTGGTTACATCATAAAAATTCCTTGGATCTTGGAAGTAGCCTGGGAATATTTGCATATGTATATCCTTCATTTTCGCAGCACAGCCTGGCTGCCAGATGGGAAAACCAACGGAGCCTCCAACATTTATCCGCGACTCCACCGTTTTCCTGTGCCGGGAACCGCGGCGGAAACGAGGTGGTTTTCCAGCCGCTGCCAGGCCAAACCTTGGGATACTTTCACAGGATCAGGGAAAAGGGGAGGGGAACCACATGGAATCAATAAAAGGCCCTTTCTCAAAGTTTGTTTGTCTAACGGTGTGGAGAAGATTCCTTTGTGGGCCCTTGGAAAAATGGGATCATGGCACCGGCCTGCTCCAGAAATCCCTTTTTCCTTGGATTTCACCCCATGTCCAGCACATGGATTGGGTGCCCTGAACCCCATGGCCCACACCAGGATTTATCCCAAAGAACTGGAGAGGTTTTGGGGGAAAACACTTCCCTTGCGAACACAGGAATTCCAAGTTTTTCTTTATTTCCAAGCCCAGATTTCAGTGGTTGGGATGTAATGGTGGTTTTTTTGGGATATAATAATGGTTTTGGGGCTAGAATGATGGGGTTTGGGATATAATGGTGTTTTTTGGGATATAACGATGATTTTTAGGTAGGGTTTTAAGATATAATGATGCTTTTTGGGATGTAATGATTTTTGGGGGATATAATGGTATTTTTTGGGATAAAATTTTTTTTGAGGATATAATGATTTTTTGGGGGATAAAATGATGGGTTTTGGGCTACAATGGTGTTTTTTTGGGGTACAATGATGCTTTTAGTGCTGTACTGATGGGATTTAGGGTACAATGATGGTTTTTAGGGTGCGGTGATGCTTTTTGGGGTGTAAGGATGAGTTTTAGGATGCAATGACGAGTTTTAGAGTGCAATTATGACGTTTAGGGTATAATGATATTTTTTAGGGTACAACGATACTTTTTAGGGTACAATGCTGATATTTTGGGGTGTCGCCATGATTTTTTAGGGGTCTAATAATTTTTTTGAGTGTAATGATGAATTCCAGGACTCTGGGAACATAATAGTTCCTTTCGGGGTGCAATGATTTTTTGGGGTACCATGATGTCATTTTGGGGGCGTATTGAGGGGCAGAATGGATTTTTTGGAATATAATGAGAATTTTGGGGATCTAAAAGTGTTGCCCCACATCCCTTAAGGTGATCAGGGATCTCCTCCATGTCGGAGAGCCTGTAAGGGATTAATCACCCGCCCTAATTGTTTTGGAGCATCCCAAATTATCCAGGCAGAACAGCAGGAAAACAACGCTGCCTCGTCCTCCAACAGAGCCTCATTCCAGGAATCCATCATCTGGTCATTCCTTAAAGCTCTGACATCAAAAACCGGGATGCAAATGTCCCTAAATGATTCCCGATGACACGCAACGGGAATTTTCCGGCGTTTTTCCGGAAATGTAACAAGGGCCCTTCCACTGGGATTAATTGGCTCCTAAGTGGTTGCATGTGTCGTGTTTGGAGTACTCAGATCCTGGGCTTGGAATGCTGCTGGAGGCAGGAATTCCAGCCTCGGGGAAGGGACTGATCTGGCTCCAAAGGGTGAAGCACGGTTTTCCAAGATTGGGATTTGAGCATCCAACAAATATAAAGAAAAAAGACCCAATTAAAAATATGGTTTTAAGGAAAAAAGGCTGCTTGGGATTTTTTTTTCACTAGAAATCCACACTAGATTTTAAAAGCAAATTTTGGATTTTATTTTGGGCTCTTTTTTTTTTCCTTTTTTTAGGATTTTTTGGGATTGTGGAGCCATCCAGAATCTGTAAATCCAGGAGCACCAGGGTTTCTGCTGGAAGGTGCACAGCTGGGAAGGTTCATGGAGTCATGGAATTCCAGGATGGTTTCCAGATGATCCCATTCCACCCCCTGCCATGGGCAGGGACACCTTCCCCTATCCCAGGCTGCTCCAAGCCCCAGTGCCCAACCTGGCCTTGGACACTCCCAGGGATCCAGGGGCAGCCACAGCTGCTCTGGGAATTCCAGCCCAGCCCCTGCCCACCCTCCCAGGGCAGAATTCCTCAGCTTTCCCCGGGATGTATTGGATACCCTGGGATGGGTGATGGAGCGGCAGCAATGGAACAGAAGTGGCTTTGTGAGTTGGCAAAACCCTGGATTTTGTCCTGCTGAAGCCGGGTCTGTGCTTCTTCCAAGCATCTAAAAATCCCTCTCAAATGATCCATGAGTTCCTTAGGAGCTGGGCTGGGAGCTGGGAAATTGCTGGGTTTAATGAATTCCCTGGATTTACTGCCCCTGAGGAGAAGCCAAGAGCAGCCACAGGGCCTTGATAGAAATTCTGGGAGGATGAGGAATCCACAATGATCCATCAAATCCTGCAGGGCCAATAAAAAAAAAGAAAAGTGGGGATATGAATCCCCTTTGGGAGCATCCCAAATGTGACAGTGGATCAACTTTGATGCTCCATCCCTGGAAATATTCCAGGCTGGACGGGGCTTGGAGCAGCCTGGGATAGTGGGAGGTGTCCCTGTCATGGCAGGAGTGGGACGGGATCAGTTTTAAAGTCCCAACCTAAACCATTCCAGGATTCTCTGCAATCCCATCCCATGGAAAAATGGACTCATTGCTATTCCTTGTGCTGTCCATGTGCCTGGGGAATTCCCAGCTCGGAGGGATGGGTGAAGAAATTTTGGGAAGAAGCGGATTCCAGGCTGGAAAGGGACACACAGAGGTGGCTCATCCATGCCATCCATGACCCTTCCTGCAGTGATGGGAATGTTCAGGGGGACAGGGCCATTCCTGGTGTCCTTGAGGGGACAAGATCCCCCTGGAGCTGTCCCAATGCCATGCCCAGAGCCATCCGTGCCTCCGCATTCCCAACGGATCCTCCGGCACCCCGGGCAGGGCACCAAGATTTTCCATCCAATCCCAGCGACATTCCCAGAGTTGGGAACGGGGACGCTTTGCACCCCCTTTATTTATATCCAGTGACTGTTCCCCGGCAGAGGGAAGGGATGACTCTTCCCTGCAGAATTCCATGGCTCTGTGCTCCGTCGGATTTTAAATAGCACAGGGGAATAATGGGACTTTTTGGTTGGATGGGCTGAGGCTGAATCCGACCTTGAGTCCGCGCTCTCCTGACTTTGGAACTCCGGAGGGACACGGAGCGTTGCCTTTCCCTTTTTTTTTTTTCCCTTTTTAAAGAAGAGATAAATCCCTGGAGCCCTGGAGCAGGAGTTGCAGCCGTGGCTCCCATGATCCGTGAGGAGTTTTCACAGCTTTCCTTTCAGCTGGAAAATTGCTCCAGTCGGCTGTGAGCGGCTCGGGAAAAAGCTGAAGCAGCCTCATCCTGTCCTTCCGAGGGCACCTGGATGAACAGGGACATCTTCCTGGTGCAATTCCTTCAGCTGGGAATGGTGATGATTGATTTGGGATAATTTGGGATGTGCAGCTTTGGCTCAGCAGAGCTCTGGGAATATCAACAGAAGCGTCACGGAATTACTTGAATTTTTCCTCTTTTTTTTTTCGGGGATGCTGTGGTTCCCAGCCGGACTTTTGGAGGCAGGAAGGACCTGGCAGAGGAGCACATCCATGACTTTTGGAAGCTTTTGGAGACTTTGGAAATCCTTTTAGTGCTTAGGGAGGGAAGAAAAAGGCCCTGGCACAGGAAAAGCACCTTCCAAACCCCAACGGAAATTGAGCAAATCCCACTCCCTGAGCTCGTTTTCCTCTTGAAAACCGGAGTCTTTGGGTTTTCTGGATGGCCAAATGGGAGGCTGGGATGGAGTAAAAAATGGGATGTTGGATACCCCACGGTGGAGCGGGGAGTGATTCCAAACTGTCCTGGGAGATGGGAAAGAGCAGCTCAGGGAAAACGGGATGGATTTTCTCTCCAGCCCTGGGAATGCTGCAGCACTTTTCAAGTGACTTTTTGAAGTGGGATTTTTATTTGAATCCCAAATTCCCTGAGGCTGGAAAAGACTTCCAGGATCATCATGGAGTCCAACCTGTCTTGGATCAAGGCCATCTCACCCAGCCCAGAGCACGGAGTGCCACATCCAGGAATTCCTTGGACACCTCCAGGGGTGGGGACTCCAAACCTCCCTGGGCAATTCCAGTGTTTAACAACCCTTTCCATGAGGAAATTCCTGGAGCAGGCTGAGGCCATTCCCTCTCTTCCTGTTCCTGTTTGCCTGGGAGAAGAGGCCAAATATATTTGGGAATGGCCTTTAGTGGGATTTTCCCTGTGTTTTCCCATGTGAGGCCCCTTGACCTGCTGGAGTGAGGGGATGCGATCCCGTGGGTCTCCTGGGATTTGTTTTTTGGGCTCTTTTGGGTCACAGAAATCCTGAATTCTCTGACATCCGTTGGAAATCTTTCCCCTGGCCCCAATTTGGGCAAAGCTGAGGGGAGGAATCGCTCCCTGAGCTGCGGAAGGGGTGACGGGGACACAGATCCCGGAGCCAAGGGCTCATCCCTATTCCCAGCAGGTGGAGTTGATCCCTGCTGGCTCTGCAGCCAAGGAAGCCTCCCTTCCAAGGAAACCTCCCTTCCCTCCCTATTCCAGGGGCAATTTCCACCTTGCTCTGGGAAAGCAGCAACTCGGAGCGAGCCAAATTCCGTTTGTTGTTCTGCCTGTGCCGGGAGCTGGAGCTTGGGAGCTGTTCCTGGCATTCCAGCCCCTTCCCAGCCTGACATCGGCTTTTCCTTGCTGGCAGGGAACAGCTGGATCCCTCACTCCCGGCTCCAATCCTCTCCCTGCTCCAGCATTAGGAAGGAATGAGCTCCGAAGCTGTTCTAATGAAGATCTCTGCGGAGCTGACAGTGGGAAGAGGCGGAATGTGGAGCTGCAGCTCCGAGCCTCAGCTGTTTCTTCTCGAGCTGCCACTGGAAAATTCCAGGGGCTGGCAAGGATATTTTTAACACGGCAGGACTGAGGGAGAGAGATCCCGATTATCCCGATCCACCTTGGGCTGGGAGTGAGGATGAGACAGGGCTGCTGCTCCTGGAGCCACCTCCAGCACTGTGAGAGGCCCGAACCATTCCCAGCTCCCAAAAATTGTCCACCTCCCAGATTCCAGCTCCTCGGGAGGTGAAGGTCTAGAGTGGCTTGAGGATCTCATCCTGGGCTCATTCCCAGTGGGAAAGGGGGGATTGTCCCCTCTGCCCCCTCAGGTAAGGCCCCACCTGCGGAGCTGCTCCGGCTCCAGATCCCAACATCAGCAGGACCTGGAGCTGCTGGAGCAATTCCAGAGGAGGCCCCGCAGATGCTCTGAGGATGGAGCCCCTCTGGAGCCAGGTTGAGAGAGCTGGGAATGTTCACCTGGAGAAGAGAAGGCTCCGGGGAGAGCTCAGAGCCCCTTCCAGGGCCTAAAGGGGCTCCAGGAGAGCTGGAGAGGGACTGGGGACAAGGGCTGGAGGGACAGGACACAGGGAATGGCTTCCCAGTGCCAGAGGGCAGGGATGGATGGGATATTGGAAAGGAATTGTTCCCTGGGAGGGTGGGGAGGAGTTGGGCTGGAATTCCCAGAGGAGCTGTGGCTGCCCCTGGATCCCTGGAAGTGTCCAAGGCCAGGCTGGAGCAGCCTGGGACAGCGGGAGGTGTCCCTGCCCATGGCAGGGGTGGGATGGGATGAGCCTTAAGGTCCCTTCCCACCTAGCCCATTCCAGGATTCTGGAATTCCATGATCCGTGTCCCTGAGTCCCTGCCCGGGCGGGAGGCAGGACTCAGACAGTCGGGATTGAGTTGTCTCAGGATCCTCTGGAAGCAGCTCCAGCCCGGTGCCATAACCCGACCTGGGGGTGCCATGGGAAACATCAGCGAAAATAAATCTGCCTAATCCCGAGGAATGAGCGGGAACAGCGGCAGCTCCAGGGAGATTAGAATCAAGTCTTGCGTTACAGCACTTGGAAGGGCCGGGATTTACTTGGAAACCGAATCCCATTAATTAGCATTCTGCTAATGGCAGTCCTGGATAAATATAGAGTTCCCTAATCCCAGCACGAGGCGCAGGTTGACATATTTAGATCGTTGATATCGAAGTCATTAACGCCTCTCCGTGGGAAACCGATTCCCAGGCGGGGCTGGAAATGGGATTCTCCCGAGCCAATTCATCTTCCTAACGCCCCGGCGGAGCCCGTGGATCTTTAGCCACCGACTGGATGTGGCTTCCCAGAAATGTGCTTGCATCTGCCAGAATTCCAGCTGGCCGGCGCAGCCGAAGGTCAGCTCGGCTCTGAGTGGGAAAACAGGATCCTGGGACAAGCAGCGCCGTTGTATCCATCAGGATGTGCCCCCCAATCTGGGTGTGTGTCCCCTCCTGGGGCACGTGTGGGGGATAAATTTATCCGGAGCATTCCTCAGGCGGCCCCTGCGGTCCTGGAACTTCTCCAGGGTTTAGTGGACCCCAAGAACATCAAAGGATGGGAAAAGGCTGCTGAAGTTTGGGAATTTGGAGAGCTTAATGATTATTTGGCACTAATTAACCCCTAATTTAAGGATGGTTACTGGCCTGATTAACCCCCCCAGCTGACAGCAGGAGAAGGGAAGATATTCCTATAAAACCTGATGGGAGGGAATTCCAGCATGGAAGGAGCAGGGGATTGGGACCATTCCCAAGAGTCCACTGTGAGTATTCTTCATGGAATTACTGATTGGATCTTAGAAGGAATTGTTCCCTTGGAGGGTGGGGAGGGGCTGGGCTGGAATTCTGATGGAAAGCTGTGGCTGCCCCTGGATCCCTGGAAGCATCCAAGGCCAGGTTGGAGCACCCTGGGACAGTGGGAGGTGTCCCTGCCCATGGCGGGGGTGGAATGGGATGGGATTTAAGGTCCCTTCCAACCCATCCCACTCCAGGATTCCATGAAATGCCGATCCCTCTCCCAGACCAATGTGTGGCACTGGGAGCAGTGGCCGGGCAGGAGCCACTGGCATCCTGGGGCAGCATTCCTGTGAAGTTTGGGGTCCTGGGCTGGAGCCACAAGGAGACCCCACCTTTCCTTGTTCTTGATTCCATCCAGGATTTTCGTTGGATCACGGTGACAGGGATTAAACAGCCCGACTTTGGAGTTGTCCAAGCCCTGCCTGGTTCAGGATCTCCCTCCATGCTGTCATTTGAGGGCGAGCATTCCAGCTTGGGAACTTCCATTTGGAATCCTCTCCGTGGTATCCAAACGAGGGCAGCGCTTCCCACAGATCCCACCCTGGGCAGGGAGAGCCCATGGATGCTCCCTGCCTCCCAAAATCCAGCTGGATCTGGGCTCTGAGGGGCATCCCTGGGGTGGGGGCACGTGGGAACACCTCCCCATTCCCTGGAGCCATTCCAAGCTCGCTGTGGTGTTGGGTTATTCCCACCTCTCCAAGACCAGCCCAGGAGTGGGAGCATCACTGGACTGGGATAAAAACCTGGGAAAAGGCCGCGTTTTCACACGGGAGGTCGGAATCCAGGCAGATCCTGCGGGATCCTGGCCTGAGCATCACTTCCCTGCAGGTTGACCCTGGGGGGATCCCCTCTCTGGGTGCTGGGGGTTCCAAAACCACGGAATAAACTCTGGGAGGAGGGAAAAATGCTCGGAACACGTGGAGCTGGGAGAGCTTGTTTGGACAGGGAGTTTTGGGGGAGTTTTTGTGCCTGGGAGGTTTTGTTCCTCATAAAACCTGCTCTTGGCTCATGGGTTGGGAATAACACTTATCTCATGGATGGAGCCAGACGTGTATCAGCCACATTCCAGGGCCATGGATTCCCCGGCGTTATTCCCACCTCCGATTTTGGGGAGGGGGTTTAACCAGCCTTGAAACCCCAAAGCAGATGCAGGTGGCAGCCAAAGGATTTTGGAATGTTCTCAATCCATAAAATCGTGAAATAGCCTCAGAAGCTGCAGGAAAATTTGGGATTGAGATTGGGAAATGCAGTTGATGGGAACAAATATTTTTTTCATTCAAAAAGCAGGCATGGGGATGGAAAAATTCCCGATCCTAAAAATGGCCAGGGTGATTTGTTCCTCAGAGCTGGAGGCAGCTTTGGACAGAATCCTCTTCCCAAGGAAAAGGGAGCAGAGGAAAAGGTTCTCCAAGGAGGAAAGGCTTTAATGAGCTGTGAAGCCCTGATCACCCACGGAGAGCCGAGATTAATTAGGAGCTGCTGAAAACCGAGCTTAATTAGGAGCTTGAGCCGCTCCCAAGGTGTGCGCAGGCTCCGAGTGCCAGGAAGGGCCGGGATTGCCACTGGACTCACTCCCTTGGTTCCCCCGGGATGGAGAATGAGGCTGCGCCCCCAAAAGCCTGGCCCAGATCTGCCAGGTGACCCAGCTATTCCAGGTGTTCCGTGTCCCTCTGGAATGCAGTGCCTGGCTGACCAGGAATGAGGTTGGGAAGGGGGAATGCTCCGGAGAAGAGCCTGCATTGGATTCCCTGCTGGATTTCCGCGTTTCCAGCATCCTCAGGGATTCCTTGCTGCTCTTGGCTCTGTCCCATCCTGGCTCCATCCTCAGCAGCATCCCGGGTCCGGGGGGTGAGATCCAGGTGCCTGCGGAGGCTCCGTGCCCATCGGGAATTGGGATCCTGCAGCCTGGGAGGGAAAAGCGGAGTCCTGATGTCCCTATGGATCCATGGGCTCCAGCAGCTCCTTTTCCCAGGTTTCTGCCAGTGGTGGAGGGACGGGTTTGGATGGCCACAACATCCCAGACCACAAATTCCTGTTTCTTTGAACCAGAGAACTATGGAATCCTGGAATGGTTTGGGTTGGAAGGACCTTAAAGAGCATCCAGTGCCACACCCTGCCATGGGCAGGGACACCTCCCGCTGCCCCAGGCTGCTCCAAGCCCCAGTGCCCAACCTGGCCTTGGACACTCCCAGGGATCCAGGGGCAGCCACAGCTGCTCTGGGAATTCCAGCCCAGCCCCTCCCCACCCTCCCAGGGCAGAATTCCTCAGCTTTCCCCAGGATGTATTGGATACCCTGGGATGGGTGATGGAGCAGCAGCAATGGAGCAGAAGTGGCTTTGTGAGTTGGCAAAACCCTGGATTTTGTCCTGCTGAAGCCGGGTCTGTGCTTCTTCCAAGCATCTAAAAATCCCTCTCAAATGATCCATGAGTTCCTTAGGAGCTGGGCTGGGAGCTGGGAAATTGCTGGGTTTAATGAATTCCTTGGATTTACTGCCCCTGAGGAGAAGCCAAGAGCAGCCACAGGGCCTTGATAGAAATTCTGGGAGGATGAGGAATCCACAATGATCCATCAAATCATGCAGGGGCCCTCTGGCAGTGGGAAGCCATTCCCGGTGTCCCATCCCTCCATCCCTTGTCCCCAGTCCCTCTCCAGCTCTCCCGGAACCCCTTTAGGCCCTGGAAAGGGCTCTGAGCTCTCCCCGGATCCTTCCCTTCCCCAGGTGAACGCCCCTTTTCCAGAACCTCTCCACGCTCCCAGGGAGGAATTCCTTCCCTATTTCTGACCTAAACTTCCCCTCTTTCACTCTGAACCCACTCCAGCTCCCGAGGAAACTTCCAGGATGCTTCCCAACGCATCCCCATTCCCGCATCTCCCCCACGTGCACAACCTAATAACGAGCACTCACAAAACATCCTAAACCCGGGAAATTTATGGAGCATGACCCAAATTGAATTCTCCATTACAGCAGGATAATTGATTTTTTAGAAGAGAGATTAAATTTATTTTCCGCCTCACTAACGAACAGCCAGATTTCCCTTAATTGCTTGGAATGCAGAGTTGGGATGATTCATTAAAGCCGGAACATGCCTGGGTACATTACACTGTGACTAAAGCTTCCCTGCTTGGAGCAATTAAAGTGGAGAAATTCGGGATCTCGCAAGGAATTGAATAAAAATTCCAGCTCGGGATGTCTTATTAAGTTCCTCAAGGAAAAACTCACAAATTCCCCCCCCCCCATTCTCCAGGGAATCATTTGGTGATTTTTTTTTCCCCCCTGCCTGGCGTTGTTTTCTCCTCGTGCCAGCCCTAAAAAGAAGTGGTGTCTACGAGACAGATTTCGTGCCTCGCTTCACAGTTTAATTTTATCAATCACAACATTTAGAGCCCAAATTGACAGCAGCGAGGAGACATCCCCGGATTCCGAGGGGAGGAATTTTGGGCGGAATCTCGGAACATTTGGTAATTATAGACACATTGCAAAAATAAAGGTAGCGATTGAGGAAAACAGGAGTGAGCGGAGAGGGAGGAGGCTTGGAGCTGGCAGGGATAAATGAGGATTGTTTGGCACATTTGAATCCAATCCCACCCGGGCTCCGAGGGCTCGCGGAAAAAGCGGAGATGGATGCGGAGCCGAGGCCGGGATGGACACAGGGAGAAGGGCTGGGATCCTTGGAAAACCAGTGGGATGTCATTGCTGGCATCACCTCACAGCAGGGTTATTATTCCCACTGCCAGAGGGCAGGGATAGGTGGGATATTGGGAATATTCCCTGGGAGGGTGAGGAGGCCCTGGCACAGAGAAGCTGTGGCTGCCCCTGGATCCCAAGGCCAGGTTGGACACTGGGGCTTGGAGCAGCCTGGGACAGTGGGAGGTGTCCCTGCCCATGGCAGGGGGTGGCACTGGGTGGGCTTTAAGATCCCAGCCCATTCCAGGATTGGAGCACCCTGGGATAGTGGAAGGAGCCGTCAGGAAGGTGGGACTGGATGAGCTTGAAGGTCCCTTCCCACCCAAACCATTCCAGGATTATTCCTGCAATCCTGGGTCCCGCAGGCCTGCTCAGTGCAGAAACCACCTTGGAACCCATGGAATTGCAGTGTTCCAGAAGGGAGAAAATTCCCAGCCTTTCCTCCCATGGAATGGGCAGTGCCGGGGTGGCTCCCGTGGAATAATTTCAGGTAAGAATTTGGGATGAGCAGCTGCTCTGGACCGTGATTAGGGGTGTGATGAGTTTTCCAGGAGCAGGGCTGGAAGCACACACGGCTTTGGGATTCATGAGCATTGCCCAATCCAGGATCATCATTTACTCCCTGCCCGGAGCCCACAGGTCAGAAAATTCCATCTGGATGCTGTGAGCAGCTCCCACAAAGGCTTCCCGGGAAAAAGCAGCCTTTAATTAGCAGGAACTCTGAGGTGCCACTTTCCCAGACATCTCCTCCGTGACGTTAATTAGGGAGAGCCTCAGCATGTGCGTGGTTTATCCCGGTTTTTCCCTCCTGTCCTGCTTTTCCCGGGGTTTTGCTGGGCTGGCAGTGGGCGCTTGTGGGTTGGGATGGGGTTCTGGCCACCAATCCATCTTTTCGTCTGTTTGCATCCAAGATTTCTCGTTGTGGATGCATCCATCTCCCTGCTGCTGGTCCTGTCTGTGCTCGGTAGGAATCTTGGGATTAAGGTTTCCATGGACAGGGATAAAGCTGTAATTGTATAGTCTGTGGTTACTGAATGAGTTTTGGAGCTCGGATGGGAAGTTTTGAGGGGGAAAAGCAGCGAGGCTTTCCTGAGATATAAATATGGATTCCCCATCCTTGGAATTGTTCCAAGGCCAGGTTGGAGCAAGCTGGGATAGTGGGAGTTGTCCCTGCCCATGGAATAGGGTGGAATGGGATCACCTTTAAGGTCCTTTCCAACCCAAACCATTCCAGAATTCCATGATTCATCCAAACTGGAGGGTCTAAAACTGGGAAGAACCCACGGGATGGCCCAGGAGCCGTGATGCCAATGGGCTGTCGGATCGATGCCGATGGATACAGGGCGAGATCCCGGGATTTCAGCCATTGTGTGGAGGATTGTGGGGTTTTAGGCAAACCTTTCAGGCCTGGGATGTGCAGCCCTAATGGGAACAAAATGTCGACGTTTTGTCTCCTGAAAAATGGGATATTCCTTCCCCACTCCGGTCCCACCGAGCTCCATCCCTCCCTGCTTCCCTTGGATGCCTTAAAAGCTCCTGCATTGCAAGATCCTGGGAGGATTCCAGCTCCAGGAGGGAATAAGCCACTCCCAGAGGAGCTGCAGCGGGGTGACGGCAATTCCCGTGTGCCATCCTGATCCCGGGCTTTTCCTTTTTGGTTTTTTTTCCGGAGATCGAGGGACGCGTCGAAGAAGGAGCTGCCCTTTGTGTCCGTGCACTCCGCGTCCCTCGGAGCTGTTCCCGGGAAGGGGGAGATCATTAAGGAATAACGGATGGCTCCACCCCGCTCACGGTGCTGGGGAGCCTAATTAGAGATAACGAGGGAAGGAATCTGCGGGGCTGCGGCCTGCAGAGGCCACAAAGTCATTAATTATGCTAATTACGGGCGGCTTTTCTCACCGCAGGCGGAGCCGTGGAGCTCCCGCCCCAACCCGCAGCGGGCTCGCACCCAATTCCCTGCCCATCCCCAAAGCTTCCTCATGCCGGTGTTTGCTTTGGGATGGGTTTGGGGGATTCTGGAGGGTCCCAGGTGAGCTCCTGGAGGGTTTTGGGGGGCTGGAGCCGCAGAGCTTCTCAGGGAGCACCTGGATGGGGGCTCTGCTCCACCCACCAGAGCAGGGAATGTGGGATCTGGGATACGGAGTGGGGCTCCCTGAGGAGAGTTCAAATCCTCCTCAGATGCCCCATCCCTGGAAGTGCTTCCATGCCTGGGAGTGTCCAAGGCCGGGCTGGACAGGGCTTGGAGGAAGCTGGGATTGGAATGGGATGGACATTAAGGTCCCTTCCAACCCAAACCATTCCAGGATTCTGTGATTTCCAACGCTCCACTTCCCAGAGAGCTCCAGCGCTGACAATGCCGGGAGCTGCAGATCCATCCGGGAATATCCGTGTGCCTGCTGGGCTGGTTTGTGGAATGTTGAGAAGGGGCAATTCCTGGGGATGGGATGGGATGGGATGGGATGGGATGGGATGGGATGGGATGGGATGGGATGGGATGGGATGGGGTGGGATGGGATGGGATTGGATGGGGATGGGATGGGGTGGGATGGGGTGGGATGGGATGGGATGGGATGGGATGGGATGGGATGGGATGGGATGGGAACCAGCCATTCCCTGCTTGCCCAGAGTATCTCCAGGATACGATCCCATGGGCCGATACCACTGATCCATGGTTTCCAAGCACCTCGCTCCATGAGGAGTAATTGGTGTTAATTGGCACTAATGATGCCCCCCAACCCCAGGGCTGCCTTTGGGGGTGCTGCTTCCAGCTGCTTGGAGCTGGGGGTGGAGTTGTGGGATCGCGTGTGAGGATCCATCCAGCAAATCCTCAGAAAGGGCTTTTCCCAGCTCCGGGACTTGCAACAACATGGAGAAATCCTGGATCTAAGTGTGGGACAATACCCCTGCTTTTCTACAGCCATTGTTTGGAGAGAGACATGGAAGTGTTCCATTAAACCTTCAGGCTGGGACATCAGGAGAGGCCAGAGATCTATCCTGGAATATTTTGGATTGGGATATCAGGAGAGGCCAGGGATCTATTCTGGAATATTTTGGCCTAAGCCAGGCTTTGTGATAGAGAGTTCTGGTCTAAAGCACGTGTGCCCTAATGACCTCCAGCAGCACAGGAGGTAATTAAGGCTCTGTCTGAGGCGATCCCAGCACCTCGTTACTCTCCAGCTCGTTAATGCCCTTGGCAGGTGTTGAAGATCCTCCTGGAAATAAAAAAACGATGGAATTTCTTCTCCATTGCTGATGAGAAATGATAAACTGCTCGCTGCTAATGAGGCCTGGCTTTGTCCAGAGGTGATCCGTAGAGCCGGAGGAAAGGGAGAGGGGAAATGTGGAGAACTCTCTGAGGTTTCTTTGTGAGGTTGTTGGAAGCTCTGGGAAAACGAGGGAACAAAGGCGGTGTTGGGGGTCATGAACCCTCGGGAGACATGGGCATGGATTCCTTATGTAGATCCATTATTTTTCCCCATTTTTTATGGACATAGCAAATCTGATAAGGAGCACGTGATCCTCAACAGGGTTTCCTAGCCTCTCTTTTCATGGAATCCTGGAATGGTTTGGATAGAAGGGACCTTAAAGCTGATCCTGTTCCACCCCCTTGGGCAGAGACGCCTTCCACTATCCCAGATTGCTCCAAGTCCAACCTGGCCTGGCAAGAGGGAACACCCAGGGCGAGAGTGAGTCCAGGACAAGGACATGGCATGTCTGGTCCTTCCCGCATTCCCACACGGTGATGTCGGCTGATCCCAGCAGGAAAACCGGCCAATCCCTTCCCCCATCCATGGAGACATCACTGGCCAAGACTGCAGCTCTGGAGATAAACATCAACACAGTCACTCCTCTCCCAGCCTTCCCGCTCCGTCTGCCCACCTGGAAACATCTCCAGGGCAGGCGCTCCCACCTTTCCATACCCTGGGATAGCGCTGTGGTAATTCCCATTAATTCCAGCAGCTCCTTCTCTCCGGCACTGACCAACAGTGAACAAAGGGAGAATTTCCTAAGAGGAGGCGGATTAATCATCCCAGCAAATGCACCTCGTTAATGAGCTGAGATTTATGGAAAGAATTCCTCCTGGGAGGGTGGGGAGGGGCTGGGCTGGAATTCCCAGAGAAGCTGTGGCTGCCCCTGGATCCCTGGGAGTGTCCAAGGCCAGGTTGGACACTGGGGCTTGGAGCAACCTGAGATAGTGGAAGGTGTCCCTGCCCATGGCAGGGGTGGTACTGGATGGGCTTTAAGATCCCAATCGAACTCATCCCAGATTATGCGACTCAAGAACATTCCCAAAATCCCAGCAGACCCAGCCATGGTGCAAACAGCTCTGCATCCCATTCCATTCCATTCCATTCCATTCCATTCCATTCCATTCCATTCCATTCCATGCCATTCCATTCCATTCCATGCCATGCCATCCCATGCCATCCCATGCCATCCCATGCCATGCCATCCCCTCCCAATGCCATGCCATGCCATGCCATCCCATCCCATCCCATTCCATTCCAATGCCATGCCATGCCATCCCATCCCAATGCCATGCCATGCCATCCCATCCCATCCCATCCCAATGCCATGCCATGCCATGCCATGCCATGCCATGCCATCCCATGCCATCCCATCCCATGCCATGCCATCCCATCCCATCCCATCCCATGCCATCCCAATGCCATGCCATGCCATGCCATGCCATGCCATGCCATGCCATCCCATCCCATCCCATCCCATCCCATCCCATCCCATCCCATCCCAATGCCATGCCATGCCATGCCATCCCATCCCATCCATCCCATTCCATCCCAATGCCATGCCATGCCATGCCATGCCATGCCATGCCATCCCATGTCATCCCATCCCATCCCATCCCATCCCAATGCCATCCCATCCCAATGCCATGCCATGCCATGCCATGCCATGCCATCCCATCCCATCCATGCCATCCCATCCCATCCCATCCCATCCCATCCCATCCCATCCCATCCCATCCCATCCCATCCCATCCATCCCATGCCATTCCACGCCGCAGGAAGTCATCCGCGCCGAAGGAAACGACAGCGGAGCTGCGATGCTCCGTGGACTGTGGATAATGAAAATCCCAGGCCACGAGGCATCCGCGGGTAATAAAAGGAGATTCCTGAAACACTTCCGAGCACGAACCATCTGCTCGGCTGCGCTGGCCTAACAGCTCCGACTAATTTTTAATGCCGGTTTTATGACGGATGCGCGCATCAGCCCATCCATGCATAAGGAAATCCAGGCTGGCTGCGCTTCGCCTGGCGAGGAATTTGTCTCCCGTTTTAATTCCTTTCCCTACATTAAAGGTGTAGTGGACCATGGAAGTGCCTTGTCTGCTTCATCCCCAAAGTGCCGGAGCTGCCTCCGCCCCCTCATCCGTGCGGAAAACAGGGAGAGGGAGGAAGACTGCCTGGCGCAGGACTCGCTCGCTGAACACATTGGGCCACCAGCAGCAAGCCCGTTCCGTCAGGTTAATTAATTCTTATTAATTACGTCCCTTGAAATGTTCTCCGGATCGGTGCTGCCCACTGGGGTTTGCAAGGAGAGCTCGGCCTTCAGTTCCCGGGAAATCAGAGCAGGAGATGGTGCTGGAAGAGGCTTTTGGGCTGCAATCTCAGCCAGGCTCTGGCTCTTTAATGAATTTTTTAACAACTTTATCGGCTTCCAAACACATTTATTGGTTGATTGATTGATTTTATTTCTTGATTGCCGCCCAAAAGCAGAACCGTTTATCTGAGTGAGCCCCAGCTGTTTGGGATGGCGCTGGAATACGACTGGATTTAATCGGATCCAAACCTCAGCAGGGTTTTTGCCTGTTTCTCATGGAATTTGCAGCCTGGCTTGGCTCTGCCCCTCTCCTGATTCCCAGGAGATTTCCAAGGTGAGCATCTCCTTATTCTGGCAAAATTCAAATGACCCTTGAATGCTTTTATTTGGGAGGCCTCTGCTCCTGTTTCTTCAACTTTTCCCATCTTTTGGGGTAAAAAAATGGGGAATAATGAAGGAAGCCCAGCCAGGGCTGCCATGGCCATGATGTCCTGTCATCCCTCGTCCCTTCACGGTGACATTCCTGTCCTCTCCATCCTGTTATCCCTCTTCCCTTCATCCTGACGCCCCTCTCCTCTCCATCGTGTTCTCCCTCTCTGGAATATCTCAGCTCCAAGTGATTTCCTTTCCAGGCCAGCAACAACTCCAGGATTTAATTTATCCATGAAAACCTGCAGCAGGACTTCCGGAAAGAGGGAGGCTTTTCCTGGCTCCCCTTTCTCCTCCTTTCCATGGGGCCTGGAATGGGCTGGTAATTCCAAAGTCGTTATCTGCTGACATCAGGTCTTTTTTTGCTCTGGAATTCTCTCCCAAAGCCATCGGGATTCCTCTCCTGCCTCATCCCTCAGGATGAATGGGCTTCACTGTAGTCTGGGAATTCAGCTTGGCTGGCTTTGGTGCTCCTTGTCCTGGTTTTACTCATGGATTGGCGGGATGGAACATTTTCTATGGGAAAAGCCTAAGGAATGAGTAACCTGTCTCCTCGAGTGAAGATCCAGACGGGCTGGATTCCACAAATCTTTTGGGATTCATTGGGATTTGAACAAATAAACCACCAGTGCTGGATGGAGACGAGCTGAGGAGCAGCCATGGATAAACTGGGATTTTAATGGGAATATCTACAAATCACGGCTCACGTGGAAACTTCAATTCCACTCTCCCTGGAAAAGAAAAGCTAATTAAAAATTCCCTAACGAGCCCGGGCTCGGTGGCTGAGCAGAAGGGAAGCACCTCCGAGCAGCAAATCTATTGCCAAGGACGGAAAACCCTCCAAGTGCAACGTGTTACAAGGAAAATGTCACTTTATTGGATGTTCCCTCGTCTCGCTAACGAGCTCTCGGGTTAATTTTAGCTCTTCCGCTGCATCCCAGCTCTGTTGTTTCTGGGGATCGTGGAGCTCGGCTCCCTCCTCGGTGAGAGTTTTCCCTTTAACTCCCAGTGGGAATGGGGCTGTTCTCTCCCATTGCTCCCAGTGGGAACTGGGTTGTTCTCCCATTTGCTCCCAGTGGGAATGGGGCCATTCTCCCATTAGATGCTGGTAGGAGTGGGGTTGTTCTCCCATTCACTGCTGGTGGGAATGGGGCCATTTTCCCATTAACTCCCAGTGGGAATGTGGCTGTTCTGCCATCAGCAGCACCAACAGCGAGTCCAGCACTTCAAACCAAGCGATGGAAGGGGTTTGGTCTCTCCCAATCCCGATTTTCCAGTGGGATATTAAATGCCTCCCTGGCCCCTCCACCAGCTGCTGCATTCCCTGTTCCTGCCCGGAAGCAGAGCCTGCTTTGGGAAATTCCTCACAGTTGGCCTTGTTTAGGAAAATATTTATCCGAGTTGTCCTTTGGAGAGGGAGCCTTGCTGGGAGGCTTCACGAGGAGTCGGGAGGGAATGGAGGAGCTGGGGTTGTTGGGAAGCCCAGCACGCTTCCCATGGGTACCCTGGAATTTGCAAGCTGCATCCAGACTCCTTTCTGCTCCCCCAGTTTGGCATCCCACCGGGATCACCGCATCCCACTGGGATCAGAGCATCCCACCGGGATCACGGCATCCTCCCAACTCCAAGACCTGCAGTGGGGGAAAGGGGCTGCCTGGGCCTTGTGGAGAGGTTTTCCAGAGTGGAAGGAAATCCAGGTCCAGCACAGGTCAAGCTGTGCCAAAGGAGGCTCAGGGTGGACACCAGCAGGAATTTCTTCATGGAAAGGGGTGGTCAGGCCTTGGAATTGCCCAGGGAGGTTTGGAGTCCCCATCCCTGCAGGTGTCCTGATGGCCTTGGAGGGCTTTTCCAACCTCAGGGATTCTGGGATTCAGGGAAAAACAGAGCATGAATGGGAAGGGAATGTTGGGAGGAAGGCGGGAAAGCTGAGGTGTGGGGGTGTGGCAGTGCCCCGCCCGTGCACCGGTGGCACCGTGTGACATCGCCCTCGGTGTCCCCTGTCCGGCGGTGCCTGGAGCTCATCCGTGTCCCACAGCCATGGAAAACCAGCGCCGTGGCCGTTCTATTCCACCCAGTCATAGCCGGGACAGTCAGACTCCATCCCAGCTAGCACAACCCGAGTGCTCCGGGATCCTGGCGCTGTCCCCGCCCTGCCCTTGCTCCCAGGGACGTCCCTGCATCCCTGGGAGCCGGGATGGTGCTTCCAGCCCCGCCTGGCACGATGGACACTCCTCCTTCCCTAATTCCCTGTTAATTGTTGGCACTCCTGAGGTGTCCTCAATCCATTGGTTACACTTCCAGGGATTGGAGCCGGCAATAAATCCCCTGCTCTGCCAAGGGCTCCCACGCCATCTTCCAGAAGCTCATCCCAGTTCTAATTCCATTGGAGCGAGGCTCAGCTCTGTTCCCGGTGCTCTGGATCCCCCCGGGGCCGCTCCTGCAGAGGGCTGATAAGGGAATCGGCTTTGGCGGCCACGCCAGAGGTGAAATCCAAAGATCCCGAATATTTTGGGATGTTTATCCACACTAATCAGCTCTTCCACTGGCTGGATGTCCCCCGGAAAGCCTGGATTGTGCTCCGTGCCCAGGGGCAAACAGCTCTCATGAATATTTCACAACATTTTCCTGTTTTTTCCCCTCTTTTATTTTTTCCCCTGCTCCCAGAGCCTTGCTGGAGAGCGCCAGGATATTTTCCCATCTCCCGTGTTTGCCTGCACCAGTAATCATTGGATTCAATCACTCGGGCGATGTTTTTATGGATTAATAACGGGCACTTTGGAGATCTGGGAGCTGCAATCTGTACAACCGTAATGAGCACCGTGGGGACCCGGTACCATGGTTTCCCAAATCCTCTCCGTGCTTCCCTCTAAATCATTCCCTGCTCCTGATGGCTCTCCTGTCTCCAGCACACCTGGCTCCCCACTGGAAGTCGTCCCAATTAATTTTTTTTCCTGTTTTCCCTTTTTTCCCCCTCCCTTTCCTGGAAGCTCAGCTTTGTCAGCACTGACAAAATGTTTGTCTTTGCTGCCTCGTTGGGATGGAGCTCCGGGGTGGGAAATCTCCGCTCCTGGATCTGGGAGTGATGGGATTGGAATGTTTTGCTCTGTAATTCACTGGGAGGGTGGGACTGGGGAGGGGGTTTGGCTGTGGGTGACACAACGGCAGGGAGGGGACACCAGCAGGGGCAGGCACCTCTCCAGAGGATCATGGAATCATGGAATCATTTGGGTTGGAAAAGCCCCCTAAGGCTGTCGAGTCCAACCGTTCGCAGCACTGCCAAGGCCAGCACTGACCACGTCCCCAAGGGCCACATCCGCATGGATCTAAATCCCCCCAGGGACGGGGACTCCCTGTGCCAGGGCTGGATTTCCTCTCACGAGAGCCATGGAACTCTCCAAGGATCCTGAGGGACAATTCCATGAGAAAGGGATCCCTTGCTCACTGGATTTGCAAAGGAATCCTTGGGAAGCAGCGGGGATGTAGGGAAAGCCCGGCGCCCACCCTGGGGACAGTGCAGACGTGGCTCCACTGCCTGGGGTGCTGACCTGCTCCTGAAATCCCTGGGATACTCCTTGGATCTTTGGGAAGTGATGCTGCCTCTGCTGGATCATCAGCTGGGGGTCACCTGGTGGGGCCCTTGTGTGGGGTCTCCGTTGAGGACAATGGGTTTGTCCCCCAGGGCTGGGGACACCATGGGGGCAGGGCTGTTCCAGAGCCTCCGGAATCATCCGCAGTCTCCCACACGGCTCCTCATTCCCGGGGTTTGCAACTGAGGCCTGAACAAAGGGAAGGAGCAAAGGACAAGGCCTGGACAACGTCTCCTCCTCTGGAGGCGCATCCAGGCCCTGCCCACGCCTGCCCTGGCAGGGATGGAGCAATTCCTGAATTCCTGCCCTGGCAGGGATGGAATTCCTGAATTCCTGCCTGTTTTCCTGTGGATAGCCCAGGAACAGCCAGCCCAGGCAGTGACAAATGCACCTTGCCGAGCATTCCACAAGTGCCTGATTTATTCCCAACCCCCTCCATCAGAAATCTCCCAGCCTTTCGGAGCAGGCCCAGCTCCGGCTTCTCCCCCTCTCTGTTTACTTCCCGGGATTTTTCATGGCCTTTTGGAGGTCTGTTCTCAGCCTGCAGCTATTCCAGAGCCGTGGGATGCAGCTCTGGGTGACTAATAAGGAATTTATGGAGCCTTGGCTCCAAGATTTCTCCGGCCAGACAAGCTCACGGCGCGGCCGACGTGTCAGGACAGAGGCCTTGGGCAACGCCAGCCCATCCCTACTGGGCTCAGACTGGGAGAACTGGGAGGATAAACAGGGCGGCGTGGGCAGGCCCTGGATGCTGGGATGCCTGGATTTCTATGGATGCGCTGCAGGGGAAGCTCATGGAGAAGGAATTTCCCCCAAACACGGTCTGATTGTTCACCTTTCCCAGCGAGCCGGGAGCTGGGCAGTGATTCCCATCTGGAGTTATGGCTGGTATGATCCAGGCCTGGAGAAGGAGAGCCAGATTCCTGCTGGGATGGGTCAGGAGAGGGGTCCTGGCTGCAGCAGGATCGTGGAATCCTGGAATGGTGGAATATCTTGAATTGGAAGAGACTCACAAGGATCACGGGACAATCCCAAGAATCCCACGCTGTGCATCCTGGAGAGATGCGGGGGGGGGTTGGCACCCAGGACCCCCTGGGTGGCTGGGGACACCTGGGGACACCAGTGCCAGTGCTGGTGGTCAGTCCCATGCACTGCTCATCCCAGTCCCTGTCCTGGCCATCCCTCTCCTGATCATCCCTGTCCTGCCCTGGCAATCCCTGATCCATCACTGAGAATTCCTATCCCTGCCTTGACCATTCCCAATCCTGCCCTGACCATCCCTGTCCCTGCCTTGAACATTTCCCTCCCAACCCTGAGCATCCCTGGCTGTGCTTCATCCATTTCTGATCCTGTCTTGAGCATCCCTGTCCTTTTTGGAGCATCTCTATCCCAGCTCTGCCCATCCCTGATCCTTCCCTGACCATCCCTATCCCAGCTCTGCCCATCCCTGATCCTTCCCTGACCATCCCTATCCCAGCTCTGCCCATCCCTGATCCTTCCCTGACCATCCCTATCCCAGCTCTGCCCATCCCTGATCCTTCCCTGACCATCCCCATCCCAGCTCTGCCCATCCCTGATCCTTCCCTGACCATCCCTATCCCAGCTCTGCCCGCCCCTGATCCTTCCCTGCCCATCTCTATCCCAGCTCTGCCCGTCCCTGATCCTTCCCTGTCCATCTCTATCCCAGCTCTGCCCGTCCCTGATCCTTCCCTGTCCATCCCTATCCCAGCTCTGCCCATACCTGATCCTTCCCTGCCCATCTCTATCCCAGCTCTGCCCATCCCTGATCCTTCCCTGACCATCCCTATCCCAGCTCTGCCCATCCCTGATCCTTCCCTGCCCATCTCTATCCCAGCTCTGCCCGTCCCTGATCCTTCCCTGCCCATCTCTATCCCAGCTCTGCCTACCCCTGATCCTTCCCTGACCATCCCTATCCCAGCTCTGCCCGTCCCTGATCCTTCCCTGACCATCCCTATCCCAGCTCTGCCCATCCCTGATCCTTCCCTGCCCATCCCTATCCCTTTCCTGCCCCATCCCCTGCCCAGCCCTGCTCCTGCCCTGCCCACCCCATCCCCTGCCCTCACCTCCAGCTGATTTTTCCTTTTAATTCCTTTTCTTCTGCCTTCCCTGTGATCTCGCCGGTGCCGATCAACCGCCGGCATTGATCCGGAGCTCCCGGCCTGGCCAGCTGGCGGCAGATCCCACTTCCCATCCCATTCCAGGGCTCTTAAAGCTGCCCGGAGCCGATCCCGGGGTTTAGGATGCTCTGACAGACCCCCGCTCTCTTAGACGCGCGGGCACGGGGACAGTGGATGCGGAGAGGGGCATTCCCGCTTCCCGCTGCCATTCTCCGGGAACAATGGGCTGCTTTGCCCATGGAATTTCCGCTCTGGTTTGAAGGAATCTTCCCGGCATTGGGCTTTCAAACGCAGCCAGACCATCCCGGCGATATTCCTGGGAAGAGCGACTGCAAACAAGGCGATTTTGGACATTTAGGGGAGGGAATTTCATGGATGGGGGCAGAGGCAGCTGGGCCGGGGCACGGACACGGCAGCTGCTGGCTCCTAAATATAGAAATAGATTTTTATAGAAGTATATTTATAGATAAATATATATTTTGTATTTTTTATATAAATGTCTTTTTATACATGTGTATAACCACAGAGTTGTGGAATGGGTTGGTTGTTTTCTTCCAGGGATGAGCCAGAGGTTTTTCCTTCCTCCCACATCGGCCCAGGTGGGAAAGGAGCTTGGAGCAGGCCAGGAGCAGGGAGAGCTGGGAGAGCTCCGGGATCAGGGCTGGAATGGGGCCGGTCCTGCTCCCCAAACTCGGCTCCCACCCCCGGCCCAGCCTCCCGCGCTGATCCAAGGTCCCTTCCCGAGGTTTTCCCCCGGCGTTCAGTCCAAATTCCCGCCGGGGAGCCGGGGCCTGGCAATCAGCGCCTCATTCCTGGCTCACCGTCTCAACCCCGCGACTCCAGACGCGGCTGGTGCCGGGCAAAGCGGGATCCCAACACCGGGAATTCTGCAGCGCATCCCTGTTTCCCCCTGCAGGCTCCTGTCCCCTCCCAGGACCCCTGGGGACAGCGAGGGTGACGCGTGTTTGGTGCTGGCCCCACGGCGGCCGCCCCGCGTGGGAAAAGGGGAATGATTCTCCTCTGTCTCGCTGTCCCGGGAAGCAGCGTTGGGATTTTGGGAATGCTGGTGGGTGACTTTGGAAGGGCCACCTGTCAGCCGGGGCACATCGGAGCCACCCCGAGCTGTCGGGGACACTCAGGAGCTGGGGACAAAAAGGGGGGACTCAGGGAATTGGGGGATGATCCCTTCCCTGTCCCAGCAGGGCGAGGAAACTGCGAGCTGAGGAATGCGGCAAAATGAGAGCGGGAAGGGAGAAATTAATAATTATCCAAAGCTCATCCCTATCACTGCTCATCAAAACATTCCCGAACTCCATCCCAGGCTCCTTTCTTCTTCGTGCCTCCAGTAAGTGCTTGAACATCCCTTTAAAAATTAAAGGAGGAGGGTTCTGGAAGAGATAAGGGATAATTGCCTGGCTTTGACTCCGGCATTGATGTGAAAATAGGATTGGAATTACTCACTCCGGTTGAAAGGTTAGTTGAAGGTTATTACAGGAAAATTGTTATTCATCCATTTTGCCTGTGCCGCTGGATAGCCCCAAAGATTAAATCCGGGGAGTGCATAATGACCCATCACGGCGGACAATGGTGGGAATAATCTCCAGAGGCTCCGGGGAGCGGCGCGGAGCCTTCCCTGAATAATTCATGGCTCAGCAGCCCTCCCTCCCTCCCCGGCAGATTACACGGGAGTTTTCTTTGGGAAGAGATCATTTAAAGGAGCTTTAAAAACCACCGCGCTTTTGAACGGAAGTGGAATTACCGGCAGCATTCCCGAGGTTTGTTTATGCCTTAATAAATCTCCTTTCCCGCTGACCTCCGTGCCATGGGAACAAAACGCCGCGGGATAAAGGGAGGCTTTGTTTGGGATGGAGCTGGAGGAGCTCCTGTGGGGCTTTTCCTGCTCCAGGCAGAGACAAATCGGAGCGGTTTGGTCACCTGGGAGGAGAAATTCCTGCTCGCCCAAGCCCTTGGCCCCCCGGACCGCTCCCCTCAGACCCTAAAATCCATCAGGAATTATTTCCTTCTTGCCAGGAGGGGATTGATGACGTTTCTCATCCCTGAGTTTCCCAAAGCCCCCTCTGGGCCCCGTCCTGCTGATCCAGCAGCGGTTTCATTCCCAGCTTCCCTCGTCCCTCAGGAGAGATCCGGGATGAGGAGGATGCTCAGGACATCCCTGGATCCTGCTGGAAAACCAGGAGCAAGCGTGGGATGTCACTTCCCGGCCTTCCCACTGCTCCTCTCCCTCCTCCAGCCCCTAAATCCCAGCCTGGTTAATCCTTTAATTTCATCTCCTGGAAGCACTGTTATGCTTTGAAAGCTGATTGTTCGCTAAAAATCCCAGGATTTCTGGAGGTTTAGGGATGTGGGATACACATCCCTGGCGTTGTTGGGAGCTGGGACAAAAATATACTGGATAATAATTGATATTTACAAAACACATCATCGTTATCAGATGGAAATTAAATCCTAATGAAAGCTTCTCTGGGCTTTTCCAGCCAGGAGGATGACGAAGGTTGGTGTTGCTGCAGTGGGATGAGCAGGGAATGGCCTGGATTGGGAATTTGGGGGGGTTATTTTGATTTTGGGCAAATTTATCTTCATTTTGGGCAGGTTTATCTTGATTTTGGACAGGTTTATCTTTTGAGGAGGTTCATCTTGATTTTGGATAGGTTTGTCCTAATTTTGGGGAGGTTTATCTTGATTTTGGGCAGGTTTGATTTTGGGTAAGTTTATCTTGACTTGGGTCAGGTTTGTGTCGACTTTGAACAGGTTTATCTTTATTTTGGGCAGGTTTCTCTTCATTTTGGGCAGGTATGTCTTGATTTGAGCAGGTTTATCTTCATTTTGAGCAGCTTTATCTTCATTTTGAGCAAGTTTGATTTTGGACAGGTTTATCTTGATTTGGGTCAGGCTTATCCTGATTTTGGACAGGTTTATCCTGATTTTGAGCAGATTTTGGGGCTCTGAGCAAAGCTGGGAGCAGCGAGAGGCTGCAGATCCTGGTGGGAAGTGCACGCTGGAAGCTGAAGTTTTCTCCCAGCCTTTTCCTCCTCCTTCTCCATCATTTCCAGGCTTCCCCGCTCCATGTGGGAAGCTGGGGGTGGTGATCACTCAGGTGAGCCAGAGCAAGTGTTTCATGGTGATTTTGTTCCCAGTGATCCAGGGATGTGCCCGCATTCCCGGGGGACAGC
The DNA here is from genome assembly GCF_041296385.1 of Aphelocoma coerulescens. NCBI lineage: Eukaryota > Metazoa > Chordata > Aves > Passeriformes > Corvidae > Aphelocoma > Aphelocoma coerulescens. The sequence continues at coordinate 12,267,567 of NC_091024.1, forward strand.
GAGCCTCGGGAAATGTTTCCCTCCCCCCCCCCCCCGCGGGATCTGGGGGCTCCATGTGGGGGAAACGCTGAGGAAAGGCCCCGGAGCAGCGCCGGGACAGGGCGTGGAGAGGGAAGGCCTGGACATAAAAGGAGGGATGAAAGGGAAAAGGAGTCACTGTGCTGCCAGCGATGGAATTTCCCTGGATTTGTTCTGGCGCTGTGAGAGAGATCTGCAGGAAAATGTGTGGAAGGGATGTCAGCTCTGATTGTTCCCTTCCTGCGGATGAGGGGATGGCACTGGGGAGGAAAACTCCTGGAGTTCCTGTGGATCCAGTGGGTTGTGAGCTGTGTCCTCGGAAGGATGGGGGACTCCTTCCTGGTGCCACTGACCAGGGAACCACGGAGTCCTGGAATGGTTTGGGTTGGGAAGGAGCTTAAAGCTAATCCCATTCCATGGCAGGGACACCTCCCACTATTCCAGGATGCTCCAAGCCCCGGCCAGCCTGGCCTTGGACACTTCCAGGGATCCAGGGGCAGCCACAGCTCCTCTGGGAATTCCAGTCCAGCCCTTCTCCACCCTTACAGGGAACAATTCCTTCCCAGTATCCCATCCATCCCTGCCCTCTGGCACTGGGAAGCCATTCCCTGTGTCCTGCCCCTCCATCCCTCCATCCCAGTCCCTCTCCAGCTCTCCTGGAGCCCCTTTAGGCCCTGGAAGGAGCTCTGAGCTCTCCCTGGAGCCTTCTCTTCTCCAGGTGAATATTCCCAGCTCTCTCAACCTGGCTCCAGAGGGGCTCCAGCCCTCAGAGCAGCTCCGGGGCCTCCTCTGGAATTGCTCCAGCAGCTCCAGGTCCTGCTGATGTTGGGATCCGGAGCCGGAGCAGCTCCACAGGTGGGGCTTCACCCGAGTGGTGACAATCCCCCCCTGACCTCTCTGGCACCCCTGACACGAAATTTTTTTGTCCCTCTCTAATTCCAGAGGCTGAGCTCATTCCCAGCCTTCCCTGGGCTGTTCCCTGCAGGGAGCCCAGGCTGCCCCTGGCTCTTGGATCCGCCTTTTCCACTCCAAAGGGGAAATCCTGGAGAAGCTGCAGGGCTCTGTGCTGGAGTGTGGAGCTCAAGTGGCTCCTCCAGCCCTATCCCATCCCAGAATTAATGAGGAAGGATTTCCTGGGGGGATGGAGCAGGTACAGAGCTGCTCCTCCCTCCCCTCCGAGGGAGAAGGGCTCGTTAGAAATAATCCTGGAGTTTCAGGATGTGAGCGAGGACTTTTATGGATTTAACAGGAAGCTCCAACATCATTTTCCACTAAAGCTTGTGTCAATAAATCATTTTTTAATTATAAGCTTTAATTATCAGCTAAGCTCGGCTTAATGATCTCTGGAGTGATTCCTCCTTCAGAGGCCCGGGAAGGAACTTCTCCTCCTTCCTTTGGAGCTGCTGCTGTTTTTTCCCAGCTCCTGGAAAATCCCCCCCGGTGCCTGTGTGTCGGACAGGATCCTAGTGAAATCCAAGCCTCTCCTAAATCAGGGGCTGTCCAGAGGCGCGTCCAAAGGCTGTGGCTGGGTTCCACCCCTGGCACAGGACACAAGCCAGGGGGTGATTTAGTGCGGCTCCAGGATCAGGTCACATTCCCGAGCGTGCCTTGGAGCAGCTCAGGAGCGCTCAGGTGCCCTGAGAGTTATTCCGGGATTTGGGACATGTGGCAGTGCTGGGGGAATCCCAGGGAGAAGGGGCTGGATGGCTCCCAGCTCCCAGCAGCTCCTTGGGATCCAACAGATCCCTCATTTTGCCTTTCTTTTGTCTGCCCTCCAGGATCCGGGGCAGGATCCTTCCCATCCTCCAGGGAATTATCCAAGCCTGGAGAAGGAGATGTGGAAAATCAGTGGAGTTGCTTTGGTGGAGATGGGGCTGCAGAAGCTCCCGTGGGACTTTTCCTGCTCCAGGCAGAGACAAATTGGAGCTGTTTGGCCACCTGGGAGGAAAAGTTCCTGCTCTCCGAGCCCTTGGCCCCCCGGATCCCTTCCCAGCCCCCTCAAATCCATATGGCCTTTCCCACCCTCCCAGGGAAAAATTCCTTCCCATCCATTCCTGCCCTCTGGCACTGGGAAGCCATTCCCTGTGTCCTGTCCCTCCATCCCTTGTCCCCAGTCCCTCTCCAGCTCTCCTGGAGCCCCTTTAGGCCCTGGAAGGGGCTCTGAGCTCTCCCTGGATCCTTCCCTTCTCCAGGTGAACATTCCCAGCAGCTCTGGGGCCTCCTCTGGAATTGCTCCAGCAGCTCCATGTTTTCCTCGTGCTGAGGCTGGCCAGCGGTGGGAGCAGAGGGTTGCGGGGCTGGCAGGGGGGATGCTGGTTTTTCGGGATGTGCTCCCTTTCACTAACGGGTGTCCTCCAGCCAGGTGGAATATTGGCTCCGTGTCCCATTGGGACGGGGTCAGCGCAGCTCCTGAGGATTTCTGGGATGGCATTGATGGGGAATTCCAGCTCCAACCATCCCAGGGGCTCTGAGGGGCTTTTCTCTGTGCTTGATGGTGTGGCTGAGAATTCCCCGAGAGGAGGGGGAAGCCGTAAATAAGGTTAGGTTTGGGATCAAAAGCCTTTGGAGTGGGAATGTTGTTAATCCCGAGCTTTCCAGAGGGGCTGCTCCAGAGAGGGGCTGGGGAGTCTGGGGGGGGGTCGGAGGCAGCTCCCAGCTTGGAGTGGGGATGGAGTGGGGTGGGATGAATGGGATTGGGGGGTGCACAGGGATAGGGGGATATCTGGGATGAGAGAGGTGCAGGGAGCTGGGGGAATACTCAAGGATGGGATGCTTCCCTCAGCAAGGAAAGGGGTTCCTGCATGCCCTTCCCAGGGTAAACACTTCCCTGGAATGTCCCAGGCCAGGCTGGACGGGGCTTGGAGCGACCTGGGATAGTGGAAGGTGTCCCTGCCCCCGGGACGAGATCAGGGATAGCTCCAGGATGATTCCAAGGATGCACATGGAGGTGTGGAGGGGAGGAGGGATTGCTGGGAATCCCTCCAGGGAGCTGCCCACGCACCTGAAGGGTCAGAAATGCAGGTGGTCCTGAGTGTCCAGGAATGTCCCTCTAGCAAGGACAGATCCCAGCACTGGCTCCTGGCTCCGTCAGATCAGGGCTTGGAATGATAGCGGAGTTTGGGAGCAGGAGTTAACAAGCAGGGAAAAGAGGAGATAAATGGCTCTGGAATGCTCCAGCCCACTCATCCCAGCCACACTCAGTGTACCATGGATGATTCCTGATGGGATTGAGCTGGGAATTGAGCTGTGCTCCGACCTGTGCCTTGGGAAATCCGTCGTGTCTGCCGAGCATCCCGGGATCTTCCTGCAGGAACGGTGCCTCTCCTCAGGCTGGATCACTCCCTGCAGGAGACAGATCCCAGGGCATTGTCCTGGTGCTTCTTGGCCTCTGCTCCTGGGGTGTCCCAGTGCATCCAGCATGGATCCGGAGTGTGCATCCCACAGGGATCCAGAGAGTGTGCATCCCACAGGGATCCGGAATGAGCATCCCACAGGGATCCAGAGTGTGCATCCAGCATGGATCCAGAGAGTGTGCATCCCACAGGGATCCAGAGTGTGCATCCAGCATGGATCCAGAATGTGCATCCCACATGGATCCGGAGTGTGCATCCAGCATGGATCTGGAATGTGCATCCAGCATGGATCCAGAGTGTGCATCCCACATGTGCTCTCATTCCAATGGATGCATCCAACACACGTGTCCAGCATGGGCAGCCATGGGAATCCAGTGCAAGCTCCCAGTGCATGTATCCAACGTGTGCATCCAGTGGATATATCCAACGTGTGCATCCAAGGGATGTATCCAACGTGTGCATCCAAGGGACGTATCCAATGTGTGCATCCAAGGGATGTATCCAACCTGTGCATCCAAAGGATGTATCCAACATGTGCACCCAATGGATATATCCAATGTGTGCATCCAGGGGATGTATCCAACATGTGCATCCAAAGGATGTATCCAACCTATGCATCCAATGGATATATCCAATGTGTGCACCCAGTGGATGTATCCAACCTGTGCATCCAATGGATGTATCCAACGTGTGTGTCCAAGGGATGTATCCAACCTGTGCATCCACGGGATACATCCAACACGTGCATCCAATGCATGGAACCAATGGATGCATCCCACCTGTGTGTCCAACACATGCATCCCACCCATGTTCCAGGGAATCCAAGCCCTGCATCCCACCCGGAGCACGCCCCAGTGCGGGGTCCCACCACATTCCCCCCCATCCACAGGCGGGGAATTGCTGCCCTCCTGCTGTTTCCTACCTGCCTCCCACCTTTCTGTGCCCGGATTTCCTCCCTGGCTGCTCTGGAGGAGGATTTCCCATCCTTCAGCAGGGTCACGCAGAGGATAACAGCATTCCAGCCACTCCAGGACGGATGGGGCTGCTGGAGCAGAGCTTCCATGCCATTTATCCTCTGGATTTCCCTCCTCTGGATTCATCCTCTCTGCTCCTGGGCCGGGAGACAGCACCGATAGGTTTTCTAAATTCTTTCTTTTCCATAAAAAATATTGGATGGCAGCATTGACAGAGCCCCGGGTGTAAGAGGACAAGGAAATAATTCCAAATGGTTTCTCTGGCAGCTGGGAATTCCAGCTCCTGTCGCTTATTGACCTCTAATTGTTTCCAGTAGGAGTGGGAGACAGGAAGATCAATAGAGATGGGAGAGAGTTAAAACCCTCCCGGTGCACTTAACTGTGGTTAGGAACCACTGGAATTCATCTTCCCGGGATTTCCAGTTGTAATTGGAACATTGGGACTGCTCCGTGTGCTGGATTCTGTGCAGAGCATTAATTCCCTTCCCAATCCCGCTCCTCACTTGGTCCTGGGGCCTGGAGCGGTCTCATGGTTCTCCAGCTGCCCTTCTCCGCTGCATTAGAAATTCAGGATCCCCAAATCTGGGGGAAATTTTAAAGGAGCAGGAGGATTCTGGCAGCTGGAACTCCGTGAGAAAGAAGGGATAGATAAGTTGAGTGAGGAGAGCGGCTGACACACCAAGATACGGGAGAGGATGCGGGAATGGTGAGAGTGGACATCTGGAAAAACCCTGGAGAGGCCGGGAGAGAGGCCTGGGGACCGAGCTGGATTTTCCCGCAGGGAGGTGCCGAGGCTGGGAAGGACGAGGATGCTCTGGGTGATTTTGGGGTGGCGACCAGGTGACCGCCATGGAGCCGGTCCCCTCCTGGCCACCAGCATTTCCCTGGGAATTGCGCTCCCCTGGGAGCTCCTCTGGCTGGTGGCGGTGGCGCAGGTGCCGATGGCGCTCATTCCCGATGGAAGCTCCCGGCGCTGCTGTCACCGGGAATCACGGCCCAGCCCTAATCTGTCATTAGCGCGTTCAGCACTAATTGCTGGCAGGGTGCCACGCGCCTGTTTTCCCGTTTTAACAAAACATTTATGCATGGAAGATTTAATGCCAGGTATCAAGCATATCATTGTAAATTTACCACCAATTAAACCTAATTAAAATAATTAAATGGCTGCGGAGTCACAATGTGAATGAAAATCACATTTCCTCTCGTGTGCTCGCCCCTCTCCTCGCTGGCCTCGCTCTGGCTTCCCGACACAAATATTTTCCCATTTGGATGCAGGAAGAGGGGATTTCATCCCAACCGTAATGCTGGGATTTGGGGGGAAGTTTTTCAATTCCAGGACCTCTGGAGATTTTCCTTTCTGGGGATGAAGGATGGACAATCTGACAAATCTGTTCCTCGGAGCTTTTGCATATTCATCCCTGCTCAGGTTTTTAATCAAAGCCGCTGCTGGAGCCTCTGCACCACAAATGCCTGGGCCATGAATAATGAATGGGATGGGATGGAGTGGGATGGGATGGGATGGGATGGGATGGGATGGGATGGGATGGGATGGGATGGGATGGGATGGGATGGGATGGAGTGGGATGGGATGGGATGGGATGGGATGGGATGGGATGGGATGGGATGGGATGGGATGGGATGGAGTGGCATGGCATGGCATGGCATGGCATGGCATGGCATGGCATGGCATGGCATGGCATGGCATGGCATGGGGTGGGATGGGATGGGGTGGGATGGGATGGGGTGGGATGGGATGGGATGGGATGGGATGGGATGGGATGGGATGGGATGGGGTGGGATGGGATGGGATGGGATGGGATGGGGTTGGGATGGGATGGGATGGGATGGGATGGGATGGGATGGGATGGGATGGGATGGGATGGGATGGGATGGGATGGGATGGGATGGGATGGGATGGGATGGGATGGGATGGGATGGGATGGGGTTGGGATGCAGGGGGGGGATGGGATGGGGATGGGATGGGGTTGGGATGCAGGGGGGGAGGGAAGGGGGGAATCTGAAAGGGAGAAGGAGGGATGGAGAATGGCTGGCCGGGAGTAGAAGGGAGGGAAGGAGGAAGGGAGGGAGGGAGGGAGGGAAGGAGGAGCCCGGTGGGCCCGTCCTCATTCCCTGCGGCCGCTGTCCCTGTGTGGTCCCAGCCCGGGCTCACAATGGCCTCAAAGCCCCTTTGTGCTCTGGCTGCGGCCGCGCTGCATTTTAGACTCAGCTCATTCAAGGCCAGCCTGGCAAAGCTCCGATTAACCTTTGCTTTCCCAGGCACGGCCTCATTCTCCCCCGCAGCAGGGTCCCGGCACCCTCGGCCCACCGGGAAGGGCCCAGGAAGGGGCTGGGAAGGGCGGGAAGGGGTTTGGGTCCCATCAGATTGGCGCTATCGCTGTTCCCTCTAATCCCAAATAAGGTCCCCACAGCTCCTGGGCAGGACTGGGATCTCCCAGGATACAGCGTGGAAGGAAGCACCACGCGTTTAACCCTTCTCCCGCCTCGGGCTGCCAAGGAAAAGAGAGGGAGGGGACAGAGCTGGGGTTTGGGGACAGGCACAGACCTGCGCTCCATGGGCACCCCAAGCGTGGGAATTCTTCCCTGTGCCCTCTGGCATCACGGGAACACCCAAAGTGCTGCTGCCCCTTCCTCTCCTTCTGCTCTGTGGGTCCTGAGCTGAGGGGACCTTGCTCCTTTTTTATCCCAGGGACGAACATCATCCTCCCGCCATGGCGTCACCATCATCCTCCCGCCATGGCGTCACCATCATCCTCCCGCCATGCCATCATCATCATCCTCCCGCCATGCCATCATCATCATCCTCCCACCATGCCGTCACCACCATCCTACTGCCATGGCGTCATCATCATCCTGCCATGACGTCATCATCATCCTGCCATGACATCATCATCATGCTCCCGCCATGCTGTCATCATCATCCTCCTGCCATGCTGTCATCATCATCCTCCTGCCATGATGTCATCATCATCCTCCCACCATCCCATCAGCAGCATCACCATCATCCTGCTGTGACATCATCCTCACACCGACATCATCATCATCATCATCCTTCTGTAACAGCATCATTGTTATCATCATCATCCCACCGTGACATCATCATCCTGCTGTGACATCATCATCATTATCATCATCATCATCATCACCATCATCATCATCACCATCATCATCATCCTGCCGTGATGTCATCATCGTTATCATCATCATCATCATCCTGCCATGACATCATCATCATCCTCATCCTCCCACCATGACATCATCATCATCATTATCATCATCATTATCCTGCTGTGACATCATCATCATCCTGCTGTGACATCATCATCATCATTATCATCATCGTCCTCGTCCTCCACCATGACATCATCATCCTGCTGTGACATCATTCTCACACCATGACATCACCCCCCAACAACATCCTCCTGCCATGACATCATTCTCCACCATTACACCCTCCTGCCGTGACGTCATCGTCCCCTCATGACATCATCCTCCATCCATGACATCATTCTCCCATGACATCCTCTTGCTGTGACATCACCCTCCCACTATGACATCATCCTACACCACAACATCACCCTCCTGCCGTGACATCATCTCCCCACCGTGACATCATCACCCTCCTGCCGTGACATCATCCTTCATTTCCCATCCCCCAGTTTCTGGGAATCACAACCTTCCCAAGCAACACCCCCACACGAGGCCCTGCCCAGGGGTTCCCAGGTGTTCCCAGGTGTTCCCAGCTGTGCCCGGCTGTGCCCCCTGCCCCCTCTTTGTTCCCGTGCCCCCCTGGAGCTCCAGCTGCTCCCCCTGGATCAAACACTGGCTTTTCCACGGAATACCCTTTTTTTCCGGGAATTGAACCCTTTTGCGTTCCCGAATCCTTGGGCAAACAGAGCCGTTTGTCTCCGTGTTTGCTCATTTCATCCCAAATATTTGCCTGCCAAGCGAACGCCGTCTCCCGGGATGTGCTATTAATGGGATAATTAGGCAGCCACTAATGAAAAGGATTCCTGGGAATTATGGCAGGATTTGTTTTGGCATTTGGAGGCTGGAGTGCTCCAATCTACCTGAGAGTTAATTAGTTAATTAGTGCTGCTGGAGCACACCTGGAAAAATAGGGCAGCTAATGAACCCTACGGGTTATTTTTCAGGAGCCTGTGGAATGCGTTTTTCCATGGGATATTTGGGAAGAAAACAAAATCCTCCTTCTTTCACTCACCATAGGCTGGGGGAGAGGGGGGGGTGGAATCATCGGGAAAGGCTCGAATCCCGGTGATTTGGGGTGTCCTGATCCTTTTGGGTTCCTCTGGTGTCGCTTTGGGGGTTTGGCGGGGAGCAGTGGGAACAGCCGTGGATTTTCCGGATCTTTCCCGGTTATGTAACCCCTGCCCGGCTCCCGCTGGGCCCCGGGTGCCGCTGCTGGTGACAAACCCGCGTGGGGCTGGCCCGCGATGATTAATTAGGAAATTACATTTATATAACCCCTAATCCCTGTTTGGGCCTCGCCGGGGCAGCGCAGGGCTCGGGAATTACATCCCAGATTAGCTCCGAGCCCGAGAAAACCCCGGGCTGGAATTACTGCCCAGGCACAGATCGGCAAATTGGACCAATCTGGGGGAAAACGGCCAAAATTCGGCTTTTTGGGGTTTTATTTCCCTTAATTCCCTCCTTGCGCGGGGCCTCTGAGGGACGAGAGCTCCGCGCAGCCGGAGCTGATTCTGGCTGAACGTGGCCTTCGGTTTTCCCAACAAAATTGCTTTTATCCTTCCCAACATGTGTTCCCAAGGATTACAGGGCTGTAATCCCGCATGGCCCAGTCAGGGGGGGCTTCGGGAGAGTGCCGGGAACGGCGGCGCTGGAATTTCCCCCCCCCTCCAGCTGGGGCAGGATTGGGAATCCTGGTTATTGAATTAGAAAGAACCTTAAGGGATAAAGGATCGGGAAGGAGGGATTGGAATGCTTGGGGGGATTTGGGGGAGCCAGGCGGTCACAACAAATCATTTTTAGTGTTTTCGTGGATTTGGGGTTTTGTTTTTCGAGGGTTAATTGGAAAATAGGCCGTGGCTCCGGACTGATCCGGATCTTGTCGTTATAAAGGACATGTTTTCCCTGGAATTATAGGGGAAAATTCGCGAGGAAGCCTCGAGGCTTTGGGAATGTTCCATTAAGGGACAAAGAGCCCTGCCTGGGTTCCCTGCTCTGAGGAAATTTTGGGATAAATCAGTCCTGGAAGGCACAGAGAATGGAGCGTATCCTTTGGAATGTCCTTCAGGAGGGGGTGAAATTCCTAATAAGATTTGGGATAGCAAGGAAAGGACTCAAATCCTGCAATCCTTCTGCTCCAGGGAGTTTGGGATGATCCAGCGGGGCTGGAGCTGCACCCTCCTCATCCTTCCCAGTGATGGGATCTGGCAGGAGTGGGATTAATTCCAGATCCGGGATTTGCCAGAGTGGGGAATTGCAGATCCTAAGGATCCCATTGTCTGGGATAACTTCTGCTGTCCTGGGATAACTTCTGCTGCTCTGGAATGATTTCTGCTGCCCCGGGATAATTCCTGCTGTCCCGAGATAATTCCTGCTGCCCTGGGACAATTCCTGCTGCCCCAGGACAATTCCTGCTGTCCCAGGATAATTCCTGCTGTCCCGAGATAATTCCTGCTGCCCTGGGATAATTCCTGCTGCCCCGGGACAATTCCTGCTGCCCCGGGACAATTCCTGCTGTCCCAGGATAATTCCTGCTGTCCCAGGATAATTCCTGCTGTCCCGAGATAATTCCTGCTGCCCTGGGACAATTCCCGCTCTCCCGAGATAATTCCTGCTGCCCTGGGACAATTCCTGCTGCCCCAGGATAATTCCCGCTGTCTTGCTCCCTAAGAGGATCGTGCGGATTAAATGAAATTGTGAGACACGCTCTACAAATTCCAGCCCAAATCTGATTTTCCCCTGGGAATTAGGGTTAAAACACTGGGAACGGGAAACTTTTCCCTTGGTTGCTCCAGAGGGTGCATTCCCAAAGGTGCCATGCAGGATTGGCTCTGGATTCCCAGCTGCTTCCTTGGTGCTTTCATTCCCAGTGTTCCAAAATAAACCCCAAATACCCTTTGGCTGCTCTGGACCCTGGAGGCCTTCGTGCCATGTCCTGGATCCTGCTGGTGGGATAATTCTCCTGCAGCGTCATGGATCCAGCCTGGAATGTCGTTGTACAGCTGGAAAATCTCCTCCATTTCCCTGGGATCTGCAGGGGTTGCTTTCCACCTTCTCTTTTGCTTCGTGGGTATTGGGAAGGGATATCCCAACCCATTCAGTGTCCCTCCCCGCCTCCAGAGCCTCTGGATCACCGGGAGCAGCCCCTGGATGTGGGAGCAGGATGGGAGCAACGGATCCAGCAGCAGGATTTGCTCCAGGTGTTTTCCCTCTGCTTTCCTTTGCATTCCAGGAATGGATCAAACTCCAGACAAAACCGGGAAGGTGATGCCAGCTCCCACTTCTGCCTCTGGAAAACAATCCCGGCCAGGGAGCGCAGCTGGGAATCTGGGATGGGGAGAGAGGGATCTCAGCCACTTCCAGGGAGGAATCCTGCACATTCCCTCCATGGAATCCTCCAAAGGGCATCGCAGAGGGATCCAGGGCTGGGGGGAAAAGCTTCCATCCATGGAAGTTTTGGGCTGGAGTTGAATTCCTGGTGCTCAATGGCTGGCCCCGGATCCCTCCCCAAACTCCCAGACAGCCCCAGGGCCGCTGTTTTTCCGGACAGTTCATGGAGAGGCCGGATTCCCCCCCATTTCCCAGTTTTGGGAAGGGTTTCCACGTCAGCCAAGGAGTTGTGCTTTGATCCCACAACTGCAGAGGCTCCGGGTATGGAAAACAAATGGAGGCAGGCTGAGAATGTTTAAAGGGAAACACTCCAGGCACGAGCCAGGTACGAGCCAGCCACGAGCACAGCCAGGCCTATCCCGCGGTGCTCAGAGCAATTTTGGGATATCAGATACCAATGGGATCAGCAAACCCCCCCCAGATTCCCTAATCCCACCAAACCCCTCACAGGGAGACGGGGTTGGGTTTTGTGGCTGGTTTTGCCCTGCCAGGACCCAAATCCTTTCAAATTCCCCTTAAAATGTGAGTGATTGGAATCTGCCCATGGACGAAGCTCCACAGGGACACCTCCCACTATCCCAGCCTGCTCCAGCCTGGCCTTGGACACTTCCAGGGATCCAGGGGCAGCCACAGCTCCTCTGGGAATTCCAGCCTATCCCAGCCCCTCCCCACCCTCCCAGGGAAGGAGTCCTTCCCAAAATCCCAGCTATCCCTGCCCTCCAGGAAGATGGGAATAAACCTCTGGGAGCTTCCCCATACACAGGCCCACCATTCCCTTTGATCTCCAGGATTTTCCCCTCCATCCCTGGAAAAACACCTTTTTGTGAGCCCATATTCCGCAGCAGTGATGGCGTTTCCGAGCTCTGGTTTTCCCCCCTGCCAAACAGAGTAAGGAGATTATCCCGCTGCAAATCCGATGGAAAAGATTCCCTTCAAAGTCGCTGATAGAGCTCAATAAATAACAAGCTCCAGGGCTGCTTCCCAGAGATATCGGACCATAAAAAACATTTAAATGTTGTTATTTGAAGTTAAAAAACCCCAAAACAGCACCACCAGCAAACCCCGGGGTTTCCCTCGGTTTTGGGGCAGATCCGAAATTATGGGTCCAGGTTTATCCCCCTCCTCTGGAGGGTGGGCAAAAAATAAACACAGTTTAGGGAGCCCAGGGGGGTGATTGGAGGGTGCTGGGAGCTCCGGACCTGGAGTCCTGGAGGAGGAGAAGAGGAAGGGGAAGGGGAAGGGGAAGGGGAAGGGGAAGGGGAAGGGGAAGGGGAAGGGGAAGGGGAAGGGGAAGGGGAAGAAGGGGAAGAAGGAGGAGGAGGAGGAGGAGGAGGAGGAGAAGGAGAAGGAGAAGGAGAAGGAGAAGGAGAAGGAGAAGGAGAAGGAGAAGGAGAAGGAGAAGGAGAAGGAGAAGGAGAAGGAGAAGGAGAAGGAGAAGGAGAAGGAGAAGGAGAAGTGACAAAGAGGAAGAAGAGGAGGAAGAGGAGGAGGAAGAGGAGGAGGATGAGTGACAAGGGCACAGGGCGCTCAGCAGAATTTGGGATCAGCCCCGGCCGGAGCAGGAATCTCCGCTCGGACGCCAGCAGAGGCCACAGGGACACTGCGGGCCCGGGGCCACCCAGCTCGGGGCTGCCTGCCCGGATAATCAATACCCTCCCTCCTTCCGACGTGCAGGAAACGGGGCTTTGGGGCGCCTTTTCCCTTTGTTTTGGCTGTTCCTTTCCCGGGAGGCCGCAGCTCCATTGGAAGCCCAGGGGATTTATGGCCTCTCCAGTTTTATTGTTGATCCAGATCTTTATCTGCCCCAGGCTCATAACTGACATTTAAATTACACTGCAAACAATGAATCAATATTTATGGATTCGCGCGCCAATACGAGTTGTCCCGGGATTCTGGCTCCTGGCAAACGGGACAATGAGGTCAAGGTCAAGGCTTTGTCTAATGAGGGGTCGGCACAGACAGGAGCTGCCAGCCGGGTATTGACTTCCTAATAGGAATGCATTTATGGCCGGCATTTAGCCCATGGATTGAGCTGCTGCCTCGTTCTCCCATTCCTGCCATTTTCCTGCTGATAATTGGGGATAATTTCAAGCCCCGAGTCTGGAGTGGTTCCCCCTGCCTGCAAAAACCCAGGAGAAACACCCAGCTCCTCACAGCCCCCTGGTTTTCCAGCGCTGGTTTTCCATGAGGAAAGGCCCCGAGCTCCTTGGAGGGGGATCAGCACTTGGGAAATTCATCCTGGACTCTGAGAATTCAGAGGAGCCAGGATCAATCCTGAACTCCTTAAAAACTTCCTGGGTTAAAGCCAGGATTATCCCTGCACCCCTTAAATCCTTCCTGGCTGGAGTCAGGATCATTCCTGCACCCCTTAAACCCTCTCTGGGCTGGATTTGGGATCATCCCTGCACCCCTTAAACTCTTCCTAAGTTTCAGCTTCCAATGGGATCTTGCTCCCTTTTCCTACCTGGAATCAGGAGTCAAGCTGGCCAAAAAAACATGGATTTTTTTTTTTTAAGGATTTTTCGGCCCTGTTCCTGTCTAATTCCAGCAGCAGCCATGTGGATGTGGCACTTGAGGACGTGCCCCAGTGGTGGCCCTGACAGTGCTGGGGGAACAGTTGGAATCGAGGATCTCAGAGGGCTTTTCCAGCCCAAATAATTCCCCAATTCCGTGATTTTAACGATTCTTTATAACGTCAGGTCCCTGCTGCTCGCTGCCTGTCCCAATTCCCACCGCAGCCTATCCCTTGTCCCCTCTCATCCCTGGTGGATGGGGGGGACAAACCTGTGCCGGGAGAGCAATTCCCAGCGATTTCACTCCTGGCAGAGCCACGGGCAATGTTCTCCTGGGATTTTACTCCGCAGTCCGTGCCGAGCTGCACCCCGAGCGGGAAATGGGGGAAAAGGGGGATTTGGGGTTGGGTTGGGTTTTTTTTTTGGCGCTGTTTTTGAAGCCGAGTTTATGCCCCTCGTTAAAACCCAGCTGAAAACTTGCAGGGCTGAACGAGTCCCGTCCTCCCGGCCGCGTTTATTTACATTACAATAATCCCGAGCCTGCGAATTGTGTCAATTATTCTTTCCTCGGGGCGAGCCGAGCGTTCTTTGTTCCTCGCTGGTTTACAAAAGTGAAATATAGGTGAGGTTTCGGACCTTTTAATCCCCCGATGTAATTACTGCTCCCCGCAGACTCGGCCGCGTTTCGGCGGCGCTGCCGGGCCCAGATTAGACACACAAAGTCCCTGCTCTCCATCAAAGGCTTCCTTATCTGCCCGAGACAGCCAAACAACAAACGAGCCCCAAATCTCGCCGGCCCCGCTGTTTATTTGACCAGGCCCGAAATAAATAAACCGGCCGCAGCCAAACAGGCGCTTTCCCTGAGAACGGGGGCTCGGCAGGCGCCTGGGTGGGAATTTCCAGGAGCGTGAAGAGGGCCCGGGACTACAGTGGGGCTTTTGAAGTGCTTTTTCCACGTTTTAGGAGCCCCAAATGAGGATGAAACTAAAATGACACGAAGAAATAATCCCCCATTCAGCCCTGAAAGGATTATTCTAATTACTTTGATTATTAAAGATCAGACAGATTTTTTTTTCCCCTTCTTCTTTTTTTTTTTTTTTTTTTTTTTTTTTTTTTCCCTGCCAGCACAAGTAAACCAAGCCCGAAATCCAAATCCTCGCTGGGAATTGAGGAACGTCTTAAGTAAACAGCGGGAACAAACGGGCTGTGTGAGGACCCGCAGGGTCCGGCAGCCGGCGCGGGGGGGCCCCTTTGTGCGGGTCTCAATGGGGGCTAAACGCCCCCCGCGCCCCGGCCCGGCCCGAGCGAGGGGCCGCGTCTCGCCGCTTTCAGATGCAAATGCGGGGGGCTCGCCTTTATCCGCGCTCCGAGCTGCCGGAGTCAAGCTGCGCCCGCCTGAATGAACCGGGAATTTATGCTTTAGTGGGATCGGGGTGGGTTTTTCCCCGCTGCCTGCGCCGGGAGGGGCCGCGCAGATGGTGCCGCCGACCCCCTCTTTATCAGCCGCGATTCGTTTAAGGAGTCTGTTTGTTTCTGCTGATGAGGGCTGTTAATTTGCACAGCGGTCTCATTAGGCCTAAACCACCAATTAATTTCTTTTGTTCTCATTAAACGGCTGATTCCGAAACATTTCGGCAGCCACAATGGATGGCTCCGAGCCGCAGCCCCGGCATCCTCCCCGCCAGTCCTGGCAGCGTTCCTGGAGCCCCGGCAGCCGGCCCAGCAGCCCCGGCGTCCTCCGCAACACCCTGGCACCGGCCCCAGCAGCCCCGGATCTTTCCTGGCTACCTCAGCATCCACCCCAGATCTCCCTGGGTACCCAAACATCCTCCCCAGCCACCCCAGATCTTCCCTGGGTCCCCAACATCCTCCCCAGCAGCCCAGGCATCCTCCCCGAAAACCCTGGCACTGGTCTCAGCAGCCCCAAACCTTCCCTGGGTACCCCAACATCCATCCCAGATCTTCCCTGGGTACCTCAACATCCAGCCCAAGTCTTCCCCGGGTACCTCAGCATCCTCTCCCACCATCACAGCATCTTCCCTGGCTACTCTGCATCCTCTTCAGCAGCCCCAGCATCTTCTCCAGGTAGCCCAGCACCCTCCTGACAGCCCTGGCCCCTTCCCCTGGCATCGTTTCCAGCCCTGCCATCCTTCCCCGGAGCCCCAGCACCTTCCCCGGGTACCCCGGCATCCTTCCCAGGGATCCCAGCATCTTCCCCAGCAGCCCCAGCATCCTCCCAACAGCTCTGCCAGCTTCCCCAGCAGCCCCAGCAGCTTCCCCGGCAGCTTCCCCGGCAATCCTGGCATCCTCCCCGGCAATCCCAGCCTCCTCCCCGGCCTCGGTGGGTGCCACTCCCACATCCCGGCTGCCCTCCCTGCTCTCCGGCCTGATCCCTGCCTGGAAATCCGGGCATCACACGCATCCATCCTGCGCACAGCTGCCACACCGAGCTGGAAAAGGAGGATCCCTGGATCCTGGAGCACGGGGATGAGCTTGCCAGGCAAGCCCCGAGCTCTCTCCTTCAAGTCAAAACCAAGATTTGGGGGTTTTTTTGCTCTCTACTCCACTCTTTTCCCCGCTCAGGGGCGTGCCCGGGCCGGCAGGAGCCGCTGCCTCGTGTTTTCCAGCCTGGCCACGCAATTCGCAGCCGCTTTGAAGAGTCCTCGACTGTCCCGGAGCGATTTAATGCCCCAAAGTGTCGCCTTTTGTCCGGGAATGCCGCTGGGGCGAGCACTTAGCCCCGCTTAACATTCCTGCGGCTCCGCCGCGCTTTGGGAATTAAACAGCCGAGGGGAGGCTCCGGACCGGGCTCGTCCTGGACCGAAAAATTCCCAATCCAAGCCCCACCAGTCGGGATAACCTTTTTGCCGTGGCCTCACACCAGAACCCGCTGCAATCCAAGCCCTGGGTTCGCTCCGGGGCTCTCCGGGTGCTGCCGGGATTGGTTTTCCCTGGATTCCAGCACATTCCAGCTCCTTTAAAGGGCGGGTGGGAGCACAGGGAGGCTGTGTCCCCTCCTGTCCCCTCCCAGCAGCGGCCGCGGTGCAGGGGGAGCTGGGACCCGTTTTTCCACAGGGATTTTCCCCTTTCTTTCACCTCCGCCCTTCCCAGTGTCGGTAATTCCCGTCCTCTGCTGCCCGGGCCTTGTTCCTTCCCGGCAGATCCAGGGGCTGGGAAATGAAAGAGGAGGAAAGGTGACACTTCCCTGTCCCCTCCCGAGCCCGGGGTGTCCCCGCTGGCCTCGCCCTGGGCTCAGTCCCTGGGTTTGGGTGTTGGTTTTACAGTCACGGCTGCGTTTGGGGATGTGCAGGAGTGGTGGTCAAGGAGAGCACGGAGCCGCTCCAAGGGCTGGAATTCCTCTGGAGCCAGGCTGGGAGAGCTGGGAATGTTCACCTGGAGAAGGGAAGGATCCAGGGAGAGCTCAGAGCCCCTTCCAGGGCCTAAAGGGGCTCCAGGAGAGCTGGAGAGGGACTGGGGACAAGGGATGGAGGGACAGGACACAGGGAATGGCTTCCCACTGCCAGAGGGCAGGGATGGATGGGTTTTGGGGAAGGAATTGTTCCCTGGGAGGGTGGGGAGGGGCTGGGCTGGAATTCCCAGAGGAGCTGTGGCTGCCCCTGGATCCCTGGAAGTGTCCAAGGCCAGGCTGGAGCAGCCTGGGACAGTGGGAGGTGTCCCTGCCCTTGGAACGGGATGAGCTTTAAGGTCCCTCCCAGCCCAAACCATCCCAGGATTCCGTGATAAGCAATAAATCCAAGCCCTGTCCATGGAGCCTGGAATCCTCTGGGAATGCTCCCAAGGACTCCCAGCTCCCTCCCAAAGCCAGTGCAGGCAGCGCAGTGAGCGAGGGGTCCCCACCCGTCCTCCCAGCGCTGCTTGGAAGCGGGAATTGCTGGAACAGGTTGGGATAATGTTAATTTGTCTTCATTAGGGCAGGAAAGCCGGGAAGGAGCCACGGTGTGGCCCCACAAGGGGCCCTTTCCAAGGATCACTGGGCCTTTCTGCCAGGAATGGAGACAAATGGGAAGTGCTCCGAGATGGGGATGGCACTGCCCCTGCTCCCTGTCCATGGAAAACCCTCCCTGCCCATGGAAATCCCACCCTGTCCATGGAAAGCCCTCCCCATCCGGGACCTGGGGGGCGTGCAGGTGGCAGCGCCCTGCTGGGGTTCCCTGGGCACAGCTCCTTCCTGAGGTGGAGACTTTGGAAATGGGGATTTGGGGGATCCTTGGGAGCAGGCAGGCATCTGGGAAATGGGGATTTGGGGGGAGTTTGGGAGCAGGCAGGCATCTGGGAAATGGGGATTTGGGGGGAGTTTGGGAGCAGACAGGGATCTGGGAAATGGGGATTTGGGGGGAGTTTGGGAGCAGACAGGGATCTGGGAAATGGGGATTTGGGGATGTTTGGGGGCAGGGACAGGCAGGGACTGGCTCATCCCAGCCTGGAGTTGCTCTGCTCCCGTGTCCCCATGGGATCTTGGGGGTGGGTGGGCTCCTGGACACGCAGGGATATTCCCTGTCCCCCGATGAGGACTGGGAATGCTGCTGCCTCCAGCTCCCGATGCACGGCAGGGGAGATCCTTGGATTCCAAGTCTCGGGCAGGTTCTAGAAGTGTCCCTGGGGATTTGCTGGTGTTTTCTAAATTCCATGAAAAATTTATAGTCAGGAGAGAAAGAAAAAAGGGGGAAGGGAAAAAAAAACCCAGCCGGGCTGTTCTCAGCTGAGCCTCTCCATAAATTACCGGGATTTGCTTCCCAGGGTGGTCTGGGAGTGCGTGCCAGGCCCGCCTGTGTTCCAAGGGGGAGGATCCCGAGGTGAAGTGTTGGGAAAGGGGAGGGGAAAGCTGCTTATTTAAGGAAGGGCTGGAGAAAGCCAGGAGAGGTCCTTGCGCCTGCTGCGGCTCCGGGCAGCTCCAGGCTCGGGAATTCCAGGCTGGGATGTGGTTAATCCCAGTGCCCTCCATTCGTGTGCAGAGCTGGGGAATGCTCAGAGGAATTTTTGAGCTGCTTTTGGGGATTGTGGGGAGCCAGCCAAGGGGATGGAGCTGGAGAGGGATCCACGGACAAACCTGTGGAGCAGCACCGGGACCAGACCACTCCAAGCCCTGGCCTTGGACATTCCAGGGATCCAGGGGCAGCCACAGCTGCTCTGGGAATCCCAGCCCCTCCCAGGGAACAATTCCTTCCCAATATCCCATCTATCCCTACCCTCTGGCACTGGGAAGCCATTCCCTGTGTCCTGTCCCTCCATCCCTTGTCCCCAGTCCCTCTCCAGCTCTCCCGGAGCCCCTTTAGGCCCTGGAAGGGGCTCTGAGCTCTCCCTGGAGTTTATCCCGGGAGGAGCTGGGCTGGGTGGGAGCCCAGCATGAGAACCCTGGGCCTGCCCAGATGTTGCTCCCACAGATGTTTTGGGCCCTCTTTCCAGGAAATTCCCTGTTTTCAGATCCCTTTAGCCCCTGTGGGAGAGTCTAGGGCAGTGGTGGCTTCCTGCCATGTCCAGCAGTGATCCAGAGGGCTCAGCCAGTGCCAGGGGTGCTGTGCCATGGAATCCGGGCTGTGCCATGAGATCCCAGCTGATCCAAGCCATTTACTGCCCTGCAGGTCAGGCAGGGGCTCCCAAACCTGTGCCTGGAGCAGGAGCATGGGCACAGCTCCATCCTCACGGACTCATCCCTGCTGTGCCTTTTCCCCTTTCCATCCATTCCCAGCACCCAGCCGTGGGAGAAGGGATGTGCTGGGAACCGAGCAGCACCGTGGGAGGCTGTCCCATCCCTCCCATCCCTCTTGTCCAGAGGGGGATTCGAGGGATCGGAGCTGTTTTTCCCAAAAAGAAGGGGCTGGGCACAGGAGAGGGACCCGACCCTGGCCACGATCCCACGGGAAGGGCAGTGCCACCAGGAGCAGCTCCCTGCCCCCCCCCCGAGGTACCTGAGACGGAGCCACCCCCATCCAGGAGCACCCGGAGCACTGCAGGGATGTGTCCCCCACGCTGGGCTCCCAGGGAGGAGCATTCCCGGTCTCTCCCTGCCCTGCAGCATTCCCAGGGGGTGCCGTGTTTATCCCCAGGGAAGGCGTCAGGACACAAGTCCGGAGCTCCAAATCCTCCCCAGGGAGCATTAATGGATTACCGCAATCCCCGGCATGTTCTGGTTACACAACAAAAATTGGGATAATATCCCGGCTCCCGGCGGCAGAGTGGGGTGGAACGGCTCCAGCACCGCCTCGAGAGCGGCCCAGCTGCCACAGGGCACTTCCAGCTGCTGGGAATACACTTGGATGCCTGGGGAAGAGCTCCTGGATTCCCAGGGAGGGGAAACCGTCCCCAAATCCCGGCCCTGCGCTGTCTGTGCGTGATCCCGGTCCCGCCGGGAATGCTGTGCCCGGAGTCCCGCCAGAGGCAAAGCCGCGGGGAAGGCGTTGGGAGAGCCGGAGCCACCAGCAGGTCGGGCTTAGCCCGTCTGGGGTTTAAATGAGGCATTAATTAACCCCCCGCAGGTGCTGTGGGACCACCCCAGGAAATCCCAATGATCCATTAGACTGTGTTCTCCTCCTTCAGCATTCCAGGTGTGCCCAGGGCCCATGGAGCAGCTCCTGGGGTGGCACGAGGTGCTGCCTGCGCTGCCACGTGTCCCACAGTGTCGCTGTCCCCATCCCGTCCCAGCTTTGATGAGGTTTGTGTGGGATTCCCAACAGCGGGAGAACCCAGAGCTGCTGGAGCAATTCCAGAGGAGGCCCTGGAGCTGCTCCGAGGGCTGGAACCCCTCTGGAGCCAGGTTGGGAGAGCTGGGAATGTTCACCTGGAGAAGGGAAGGATCCAGGGAGAGCTCAGAGCCCCTTCCAGGGCCTAAAGGGGCTCCAGGAGAGCTGGAGAGGGACTGGGATGCAGGGGCTGGATGCTGGGCTGGGATGCTCCGTTCCCTCCCGGCCCTGCCGGCTCCCAAGGGAAGCTCTGCCCTTCCACCCTCCATCCGCTGCATTCCCAGCCTCCCCAAACCGATGGATCCACTGATCCCTTCGGTCCTGGCCCTTTGCTGCCGGTCTGGAATATTCTGTGTCCATCCCTGCACATCCAAGGGGAAGCAGAGGGGACACGGTGCCAGCGATGTGCCACCGCCTCTGCCACCAGCACCTCGAGTGAGGAGCGCTCTGGGTGCTCTCCCAGCCTGAAATGCGCAGAAAGTTTTATGGAAGCATAAAAATCTCCAAAATCCCATTAAAGCCCAGCTGCCCCTGCAGCACTTTAATGCCATTTTTTATCTTTTCTGATTAACACAAAACTGGGATAAACCCAGCCCTGACCCCTGGGAGCATCCCACAAACCCGGGGACACTCGGGGCTCATCCCCACAGGATGACCCAGGCACACACAGCCCTGGGGCTGGATTTTCCAGGCAGGGCCAAGCTCAGCCGGATTCCTGTGGGCTCTGGTGCTCCTTGGCTTTCCCGAGGATAACAAGGCGCCTGTGTGCTCCCAATTTTTGTTTGGGGCTGGAGCTGGCTCCGGAGGGAAGTGTTGTGTGAGGGTGTTGTGGAAAAGCCTTGGCTCCATCTGGGAGCTGTCAGGAAAAGGCTGAGCTCAATCACACGTTGTTATGAATAGCAGCGTTTGAGCCTTTAAAACCTTTGCTTTTTCTCCTTCTCTTTTTATTTTTTCCCCTCTTTTTTTTTCCCCTCCTTTTTTCAATTTTTTTCCCCCCCTCCTCCAAGGTAAATTCCAGCCGGGATCAACACTCCCCAGGAATTCCCCCGGAGGAAGTTGGCTGTTCACCAACTCATCTTGTAATAAAAAAAAAAGTAATAATAAAAAAAGATTCATTATTCCTGTTGAGCCGAGATGAAACAATTCCCTGGAATTAACGAGGCTCATTTTGGCCAGCCAAGGTTTTGCTCCAATGAAAGTTTTTATTGTTACCCAGAAAAGCCAAAAAACCCCAAAACGCCCCCAGGGGAGAGGGGGGGGTGATAACGGGGCTGCATTTGGGGCTCTCTCTGGGCTGTCCGAGGGCTGCCCCCAAACCCATCCCGATCAGCCCAGCATTCCCAAATCCTGGATGGGGAGCGCCACGGGGCTTTTCCCAGGTGGAAATCAGGGATGCTCCGGGCTCAGCAGGGTGAGGGGTGGCTCATCCCACAGTGGTGGGGGACAGAGTTGAGGATTTAAGGCAAATCCAGCCCCCCCTGAGCAGGTCTGGCCGTGGAACAAGAGCCTGGAATGTCAGGGGCTGGTGGGGACAGCCCTGGGGACAGGAGTAGGACTGACAGGGACAGGAATCCAGGGAAATGGGGGATTTCGGTAGGTGGATCACGGAATCCTGGAATGGTTTGGGTTGGAAGGGACATGAAACGATATCCAGGCCCATGGGCAGGGACACCTTCCACTATCCCAGGCTGCTCCAAGCCCCGTCCAGCCTGGCCTTGGGCGCTTCCAGGGATCCAGGGGCAGACACAGCTTCTCTGGGCACCCTGTGGCAGGGCCTCACCCCCTCCCAGGGAACAATTCCTTCCCAGTATCCCATCCATCCCTGCCCTCTGGCAGTGGGAAGCCATTCCCTGTGTCCTGTCCCGCATCCCTTGTCCCAGGCCCCAGTGTCACCGGCCCCTCCTGCCAGGGCAGCCCGTGCCAGCCCCAGGACGGGTTTTTCCAGCACAGAGCTCCGCAGGGCTGGGATTTGTGCTGCTGGGCTGTTTTGCTTTCCGCCTTGGCTCCGCTTGTTGCTGGCTTTTTTTTTTTTTTTTTTTTTTTTTTTTTTTTTTTTTTTTTTTCCAGCGGGGAATTAAGCCAAATGAGTTTTTATCCGTTGCTGCCGCTTTCCAGCGGGATCCAGGGAAGCACCAGCGCCGGGAAGAGGAGCACGATGAACATCTGAAGGCAGCCGCCGGTTTCTGCGAGCCTTCGGAAGCGATGCCACCCTCGGAGCAGCGAACAAAGCGCGAGCAGGGGCCGCCCTTCAGCACCGGAGCCTCCCCGCGCACAATGGCCCGGCACAATCACTCATTATAACTCAATTACTGTAATTAAAACGGGTGCGAGGCAGAGGCAGAGCCGCCGAAGGGAGCGGTGCCAGCAGAATCCGCACTCGGCGGCAGCAGCCAGCGACAGCAGCAGCTGAGGGTGTCCCCGAGAGCCGCCGCCATCTGTTCCCAGCCCGGGGTGGCACCCTGGCAACCGCACGGCTGCGGTGGGAAGGGCCGGGAAGGGGCTGGGAAGGGCTGGGATAGGGCCGGGAAGGGGCTGGGAAGGACTTCGATGGGGCTGGGAAGGGCTGGGAACGCCCCGCGGTGGGTGGGTGCTGCTCCGTGAGCCCCGAAGGGTGAAGTCCTCCACGGGATAAGAGAGCCCGGGATAACCGGGGGAAGGGGGATCCCGTTATCCCGGAATCCATGGTGGGCAGGGATATCCCGTTATCCCGGATTCCGTGGTGGGCAGACGCCGTGGGCGTGCCTAGGGCACAGCTGGATGGGCTCTGCTTTGTTCCTGGGGTGGGCACAGCTCAGCCTGGCACAGGACGCACAGCAGAGAACGGGACACGCAGCAGGGTATGGGATGGGATGGCATGGGACACACAGCAGGGCATGGGACACACAGCACGGCATGGGGCACACAGCAGGACATGGGATGGCATGGGACACACAGCAGGGCATGGGACACACAGCAGGACATGGGATGGGATGGCATGGGACACACAGCAGGGCATGGGACACACATCAGGACATGGCCCAGCACGGTTCTGCCCCCCCTGCCCCTTTCCCAGTGCCCCCTTCAGGGACAGAGACCCAGCATGGGAAAAGCGGTTTTGATGCTCCAGGATCAAATCCCTGCCTGCTCCGTGGGAGCCCTTCCGTGCAGGAATTCCACGCTCACGGGAGGAAATCACAGACAAAAAGTGGGCAATGCCACAGAAGGTGCCACCTTCACATCCTCGGGCTCTTGGGGGAATCAGTTCCCGCTCGGTTTTCCATCCGTTTCCAGCTCTGCCTTCCCGGCCTGGCAGCGTGGGCCAAGCCTGACCTGACAGCACCTTTAAAAAGCCCTCATGAATTTATCATTTGAAAATCCAGCGTGGGGGCTGGGAATGACTGAATGACAAAATCTGGGAGCTGGCTGACACAAATGGGAATGGGAGAGCCCAACACCCCTCCCCAGCACTTGGAAAAGCTGGAGTCCAACCCCATGGACTGCCAAGGGCAGCAGTTTCCTGGGAAGGGTTGGAAGCGTGGCTGGAGCCGCTCAGGTGCCGAAGGGGTGGCACGGGGGGTCCTGGGGGTCCCTTCCCCTTCCCTTCGCTCTCCCAATCTTCCAACAAAGGATTCCTTGCAATTCCCATCTTTTAATGGTCCCCTGCGTCAGCCCCTGGCGGCGTGCAGCCTCCAGCCCCAGGGGAACGCAACCCGAGCGCTCCCCTGCCCATTACCGGGAAGCCAAGCGGGCAGAGCGCCGCTGCCGCCCTTTATCCCTCCCTGGCAGCAGGTCCTGTCGTGTCCAATCCATCACGGGAGCCCCCGCAGGACCCTACAGCTGTCCTAGCTCACGGCAGGGCTTTGTCTCCAGCGGGGTGCCGGGCCGGCAGCTCGGGAATGCCGGGGCTCGCAGCCCGGGGCTCGGGAGCTGCCTGATCCCGGTCCTGAGGCACCCCGCGGGCAGGGTGCCCCGATCCCAGCCCTTTCCCTGCATCCCCAAATCCTGGCAGGAGCAGAACTAAAGCTGCTGGGTGCTGCCTTAGGGCTGGGAAAGGGAGGGAAGGCGTTTGGGATGAGCCCAGGGCTCGGAACTCCTCCCATCCATCCTGGGCTCCATCCCCGCTCCAGCATCAGCCCCCAGCTCGGGGATCCCTGTCACGGGTGTCCTGTGCCCCCAACCCTCCCCTGCTCCTGCCTTTCCCCCCCACTTCCGTGAAATTCCGTGGATCAGAGGGTTCAGAGACACTTTGCTTGCGGTTGAGCTTCAGTACATTGACTTTTTATTCTTTTTTTTTCGCTTTTTGGCCCTTTTTTACAAAAACCAGTGGTAGTTATTAACAGCTGTACAGATTCTGCTACATACTTTGGTGTGAAGTCGAGAGCCTGGCTCCGGGAGCTCCACCAGCTCCGCAACATGCAATTCCTGCATCTCAGTCCTGCCATTCGGGGAGGAAAACGAGGCAGCCCAGCTGCAGCCCTGGGAGCCTGGGGGACACGAGCTGGGGGTGACCCCAGGGACAGGGCGGAGCCCCCAGCCCTTCCCAACACAGCCCATCCGTGCAGAGCGGGGTGCTCCGAAGGCCACGGAGCCGGGAATGCTGTGCCCAGGGTCAGGGTGCAGAAAGGGGCAGAGCTGCCCCCACAGATCCCAAGACCGACCCCAAAACACCCCTGGGACATCCCTGGACCCCTCCAAGGCTCTGCTGGCCCCAGGGCCAGGGGCAGAGCTGTCAATCTGAGCCAAACCACCCCAAAATGCCTTTCCCTAAAAGCAGCTTTAGAGACCTCGGCTTTTCCTTTCTTGGATCATCAATGCCCCAAACTGATCCATCCTCCCACCGAGCCACGCTGGGCCTGGAACATTCCCTCATTTCAGCTCCGAACCCTCTTGTTTTGACAGGAAAACCAGAAGTTTCCAGGAGATCTCTCCTCCTTCCCAGCCCAGCTCCTCTGCCTGCCCCGGGAGCAGCCGGAGGGATGGGAGGATCCCTGAGGGATGGGATGGAGGCTCCTGGGAGGGCTGCAATTCCAGGTCCCACCTCTCCATCCTCCTCTCCAAACCATTCTCCCCTCAACCCTAAACTTTTTTTTTCTCCTTTTGGACCAGATCCAACTCGCCAAAAATAATCCATAAAAATGCGGTATAAAAATCCTCTGCCGTGTGCTACAACACAGGTGAGCACTGCTGCTACACAAATACTTTTATTTTCCCGTTAGGTCTTCGTGGGTTTTTTGTCTCTTTTTTTTTTTTTTTCTTTTTTTTTTTTTGTCCTTTTCGGAACCCTTTAGTACAAAAGGCCTGTGGGGGGAGGGAGTTGCTCCATAAAACCAGAAGACACAAGACCATAAAGCCCACAAGGACCACAAGCAGCCCCCCCACCACACACAAACCCTACTTGTTAGTAAACTTTTTTGCTTTTAAAAAAAAACTGTATTTTTTTTTTGTCTTTTTTTTTTTTTTCAAGGTTATCAATTCTAATTCTTTACTTTCATTTGAATACAAAACACATAAGTTTGCTATTATCTTTCGTGGCTCCCTGAGCTGAATTTTCTAAGCTTTCTTTGAAATCACTCCTCATTTGCTTCTGTCCGAAGACCAAGAAGGGCTTGCGTGGGCTTCCCCTTTTCTTCAAACATCCAAGCACGGAAAAAAAATAAGGATAAATCCATAAATCCATCTATAAAAAACAAACCCCAAGGTGATTGTGTCGATGTCCCGTCAGTAGCTGAGGATCCGAGCGATTCCCCACCATCACTAACACACAACGCACGACAGGAGGAACAACTTTTCACCAGTGGACATCTCTGCTCAGCCTGGATGGCAAAGTCCCCACGGACACTTCCAGAGGGGGTGGGAAAAGGGGAAAAAAAAAAAAAAAACAACCAAAAAAAAAAACCAAAAACCAAAAACCAACCAAAAAACCCCCAGAATAAAATTGCCACCACCAAAACCATCAGTGGAATACAATTACAGCAGACAAAAATACACAGCTAAGTGTACTGGGAGGGTCCCCCCTTCCCACGCTATTTCCTAGTCCAGTATTTACATTTTTCACAAGTCTTATGCGGGATGCACAAAAAAAAAGTCCCAATAAAAAAGGAGTCCTTGATAGTGCCACCAAAGCCAGACGGAGAGAACCGGAAAACCAAAAAAAAAAAAAAAAAAACCAAAAAAAAATCCAAAGAAACCCCAAAACCCTAAAACTAAATAAAAATCCGTTTAGGGCTTCCATGTGTGCCAGAGTTGCAGATCTCCAAATAAATCCAAGTGTGGCGGATGCCGGGCGGGGCGATGCCGGGCGGAGCTGGGCCGGGCCCGGGGCCTCCCCTCGGCATTCCCAGAGCATTCCCGAGCGCTGCCGGGGCCGGGAGCTGCCGGCCCGTCCGGAAATCCCAGGCTCAGTAGATGACCTCGTAGACTGTGGCCTTCTTGTCCCCAGAGCCCGTGACGATGTACTTGTCATCCGCGGAGATGTCACAGCTCAGCACGGACGAGGATTCCTTGGACTGGGAAAAGCAGGAGGGGGAAAAATCCATCAGGCTGGGTTTCCAGGATCTCCCAGCAGCATCCACGCTGGGGGGCATCACCACATCCCGCACCCTGATACCAACCCGGCCATCCCAGAGCATCTCCCCTCTCTCCAGGATAACGCGGAATGGGAATGTGGGAGAAGCCCCCATCCCGCGCCCTTCCCAAGGTCTCCTACCTGGAAGATGCTCGCTCCGTAGGGCGTCCTCCAGGCGTTGAGCAGGTTGTCCTTCCCCGTGCTCACAAACCACTTCCCTGCGCCGGGAAATCGGGATCAGCAGCTGAACGCTGCCGGTGCCACCTCCCCGCCCCACAGATCCCAGGGCTGACCTTTCCCTGTCCCACAGGCTGCTTAGCCTCAGGGATTTGGGAGACATGGGAAAACCTGGAGGTTCCCTGGGGAGTCCCGCCCAGCCCTGCTCTGCTGGGACGATCCAGGTGCTGCTTCCCACCTCCAGCAGTGCCCCGGGGCTGTCTGCAGCACAGCCGGGATGGGTTTATGGGGATAAACCCCAAGTGCAGCATCCATGGGCTGGATCCTGCTGGAATTATCCATGCTCAGCCCCCACGACTGCATTGAGCACTGTCCCTTCCTGCAGTCCCATCCCTGTTTCCCATCCCTGGAAGTGTCCAAGGCCAGGCTGGACAGGGCTTGGAGCAACCTGGGATAGTGGGAGCTGTCCCAAGGGGGTGGAATGGGATGAGCTTTAAGGTTCCTTGCAACCCCAAATATTCCATGATTCCACGATCCCCATCCATGAGCGGGGGATCCTGGGGGGGGTCTATTGGGAGCTGTCCCAAGGGGGTGGAATGGGATGAGCTTTGAGGTCTCTCCCAGCCCAAACCATTCCATGATTCCATGATCCCCATCCGTGCCGGAGCTCCGGGTGGGAGCTGCTTACCGCAGTAGGCGAATTTGAGGGAGAGGACGCAGCTCTCGTGCAGGTGCAGCTGGTACTTGTCGGGCTTGGTGTGGTGCAGCACCTCCACGTTGCTGCTCTCCATGCCCACCGCCAGCCACTCACCCGTCGGGCAGTATCCCAGGGAAAAGATCTGCAGCGGGAAGCGGGATACAGGGACATCATCAGCGGGAATTCACCGCCCGCTCTGCCCACAGCACCCCGCGGAAGGTTGGGATGAGAGGTCCTCAAGGTGCCTCCCAACCCAACCGTTCTGGGATCCAGCCATTGCTGGCCAGGCCCAGATGGATGGAGCAGGCTGGGAGAGGCACATCCATGGGTTTGGATGGCTCCATCCCCATGGATATTGCTGCCCTTGCCAAACGGACATTAAGTCCCAGCTCAGCCCCTCCGGATCAGGGAGGCCCTGCTGAAGGAGGCAGGATCCTGATCCCTGCTCCCATCTCACCCTCAGGGCACCCTGAGAACCCTGTCACATCCACAGGCATCCCACGGGAAGAGCTGCTTCCCTAACAGCAGCCTAATCCTGCAGGAGCTGGAACAAGATCCAGGGAGCCCCACAGTTCCAGCAGTCCCGGGTCACACCGAAACCGGCGGGAACAGCCACACTCGGAGATCACAGAGCCCTTTTCCCCACAGGAAAAGCCCCTTCCCACAGTGGGCACGAGCCAGCAGCCGAGCGGGACTCCCTGTTTTCCATGGGGATAAATCCTGTGCCAGCCCGTTCCTGGGGCGGTACCTGGGAGGTGAAGTCGTGCTGCTGCAGCTGCCGCCCTTCCCGCAGGTCCCAGGAACGCACCGTGTTGTCCAGGCCCCCCGTCCACAACTTGGTACCATCGTGGGAGATGTCTATGCAGCTGGCCCCATCCGTGTGGCCTTGGAATTGCCTTGGGAACAGAAAAAATGATGGAATTCTGCAAGGGGAGTGGCTAGGAAAAGCATGGAGTTGGGTTCAAGGTGCTCAGACTACGTTTAGGTGGCTCATCCACACCAAAGATTCCTGGAAATCCATCCAGGAGCATCCTGTGCTGAGGAGCACCAGCCTGGCCAAGGGTTGGGCTGGTTTAGAGATGAGCACCAGGAGATGGTGCAGCATCACCAGAGGGAGTTCCTGGCACCAGCCCAGAGGAACTGTGGCTGCCCCATCCCTGAAATGTTCAAGGCTGGGTTGGATGGGGCTTGCAGCCACTGGGGAGAGTGGAAGGTGTCCCTGCCCAAGGAAAAGAGGAAAGGGACGTCGATGGGGGAAAGAGGAAAGAGAGGGAAATGGGGTGGGGAAAGAGGAAAAGGGACATCAACAGAGGAAGAGGAAAAGGGACCATGATGGGGGAAAGAGGAAAAGAGACACTGACAAAAGGAAGAGGAAAAGGGATGTGACAGGGTAAAAATGACCTTTAAGGCCCTTCCCACCGCAGCCCACGATCCCCAAGGTCCTCACACCCAACCCCCCAGCAGGACGCCGGCTGGGGGCTCACCTGACGAGGGTCTGGTTGTGCAGGTCCCACACGGCGATGTTGCCGTCGCTGCAGCACGAGAAGCACACCTTGGCGTCGGGGCTGATGGCCAGCGCGTAGCACGCGGGCGCCGACGACGTCAGCTCGGCCTTGATGCGCGGCGTGGGCGACGCCAGGTCCCAGATGGTCAAAGTGCTGGCCTCGCCCCCCACGATCAGCGTGCGGCCGTCCGGCAGCAGCTTGCAGGAGCGGATGTAGTTATCCCTGTTCTGGGGACGGAAGGGATGGTGAGGGGCCGCGGGGGACGGGAGGGAGGAGTTGAGGAGCGGGGAGATGGTGGTGGATGGGGAAGAGGGTAGAGGGAAGGGGTGTTAAAGGGGGAGAGGAGAAGGGATGTTGAGAGGGAAGAGGAAAGGGAGCGCATAGGGGGAAGAGAAAAAGAGGGCAACAGGGTGGGGAAAGAGAAAAAGGGATGTTGACAGAGGGAAGAGGGACATTTAAGGGGGAAAAAGGTGGATAATGGGAAGAGGAAACAGGGAAGAGGAAAAAGACAATAATGGAGGACAAAGAGTTGGTAATGGGGAAGAGAGATAGGATGTTAAGGGGGGAAGAGGAAAGGGAGGGCAATGGGGGAAAGAGGAAACATAAATGGCGACGTGGGGAAGAGACGTTGATGTTAATGGGGAGAAGGTGATTAATGCCATTAGAAGTGGGTGGAGGAGGGGACACAGCACTGGGGACAGCAGCAGCCGCACCCCAGCTCCGGCCACAGCCAGCCCCTCACCAGGCAGTCCAGCTGGGAGATGGGGCTCTTGCTGCCGGGCTGGCTGATGTCCCAGATCTTGACGCAGCCCTTGCCGCCGGTGTAGACGTGGCGGGTGGGGTTGCTGATGGTGACGGCGCACACCACCTCGCCGTGGCTCAGCGTGTTGATCTGCCGCGCGTGCCGCGGGATGCCGGGCCCCGCCAGCGCGTCGTGGGGAAACGGCACCGGCTGCATCTGCCCGTCCGCGCTCACGTGGAACGAGTAGGCCCTACCAGGGTGGGAAAGGGCTCATCTCCAGGGACAGAGCTCGTGGGGACAGCCCGCTGTCACATCGTGTCCCCAGCACCAGCCCTGGGTGAAGCCCTCCCTCGTCTCCCTCCCGGCCACTCATCCCCTCCAATCCCACAGAAATCCAAGCGGGGCTTACGGTTTCCCTCCGGGGATGGACGCCAGGCTGGAGGGTAGGCCCGGGGCTCGCATGGCGGGGTGTGGGTCAAACCCGACCTGCCAAGAGATGCATGGACACGGGTGAGGCCAGACTGGGGCTGGGAACAGCACACAGCTTCCCATTCATGACCCCCTGGGGACTTGGGGACACTTTTCCCTTGCTGCTCAAAGCCAATCGGTATTTTCCCCTGGCAGGAAGGGGAAACAGCCAAAGGTCTTGGGTCTGCAGGAACCAGGCTGGACATGCTCCCTCTCCCCATGTTATTCCCAAGCCCCCAGGGATGGGATCAGCCACGTTGGGCGCAGCACCAACGGCAGCGCTTGTTTTGCCTTAAAACAGGAGTTTAGTGAGAGGAATGGGAAGGGGGCTGAGGAATGGGAAGGAGAAACCCCAGTCCAATGGCACATCCATGTCATCCCTGAGGAAGCATCTCCACTCCCCCCCTTCAATGGTGGCCATTTCAAACTACAGCTGGCTTTGAGAAGGAGCCTCAACCTCCCAGCCCCCCAGAGCCCCCCAAGCCCTCCCCCCAGCGAGAAAGGAGCTAAAAGTGCTACGTACAGCTCCAAAGCTCACCATTGGTGACCGGCCGTAGGCGGCGGCGGCGGCGGCGGCCGCGCTCATCTGCGGGGGGAGGTTGTGCAGCCCCGCGTAGGCGCCGGGGCTCGTCAGGGACCCGTTCATCTCGTGGTGCCCCATCATGGCAAAGGGCGCCGCGTAGGAGCCCGCGATGGAGATGGGCGTCCGCAGGGCCGAGGCTGCGGAGAGACGGACACGGTCAGGGCATGGAGCATGGGCAGGGCCGGGACACGGGCAGGGCACAGAGCGGGACATGGGCAGGGCACAGAGCATGGGCAGGGAGCGGGACATGGGCAGGGCACAGAGCATGGGCAGGGAGCGGGACATGGGCAGGGCACAGAGAATGGGCAGGGAGCGGGAGCATGGGCAGGGCTGGGACACAGGCAGGGCACACAGCATGGGCAGGGCCAGGACACGGGCAGGGCTGGGACACGGGCAGGGCTGGGACACGGGCAGGGCACACAGCATGGGCAGGGCCAGGACACGGGCAGGGCCAGGACACGGGCAGGGCCAGGACACGGGCAGGGCACACAGCATGGGCAGAGAGCAGGACACGGGCAGGGAGCAGGACACAAGCAGGGAGCAGGACACGGGCAGGGAACGGACACAGAAACACCCCACACCACAGGAGTCCAATCCCTGACCCAACACCACCTTGTCCCCAGCCCAGAGCACTGAGTGCCACATCCAGGCCTTCCCTGGGCACCTCCAGAGATGGCCTGGGCAGCCCCTCCCAAGGCCTGAACACCCCTTCCATGAACAAATTCCTACTGATGTCCAAGCTGGACTTCCTCTGGCCCAGCTTGCGTCCCTTCATCCCAGCCCCGCTTGCCCTGTGACTGGACCTCCCTCCTCATGCCATCACCTGGATTAGGTCCCCAGAAACCTGATCCCCCCTCTCCATCCCACTGACAGGGACGAGCTGAAGCTGGGGACAGTGGTGACACCGCGGTGACACTGGTACCCACCCAGGGGATCCATGCCGCTGGGTTTGCCGGGCATGGGCCGCAGCCCCGGGGTGCTGCTGGTGCCCGGGGTGGGAGCGTCGTTCCTGGGTGTCGGAGTGTTGGACTTGAGGCCAGGCGTGGAGGATTTGTCGTTCTGGGGAGAGAAGGGATGGAAAATATGGGATGAGCTCAAACTGCCAGGATCCAGAGTCCCTGCCCCGGTGACCCCGCAGAAGGGACATACGTGGCCCAGGTCCTTGGTCTTGGAGGAGGGAGTGCTGCTGGAGGAGGCCACCGAGGCCGGGCTGTTGGGAGCATCCCCCTTCTTCAGCCCGCGGGCTTTGTCCAGGCCGTTCTCCGGGGGGGAATGGGCCGGGCTCACCCGGGGGGTGGCGGGGTCCTGTGGGATGGGAAAAGCATTGGAACTCCCACAGTGGGAAGGGCTCCCTCCAGCTCCTCCTTCAGGCTGGTGTTGGGAAGCCCCTAAGGAATCGCTTCCCACATCCCAAACCCACACCGTGAGCCACCCAGGGCTCACCTCATTGGAGACATCGACCACCAGGTCATCGCTCTTGTCACCATCGCTGTCCTGGAACAGAAAATGTGTCACACCCCGCAGAGAGCTCCAAAAACTGGGGGGAGATCCGCCCCCCGAGGAGCCAAACCACCCCAAGAGCAGCCTAAGGACACTCAGGCTGGAGATCAGGGACAATTTCTTCATGGAAAAAGTGGTCAGGCATTGGAAGGGGCTGCCCAGGGCAGGGATGGAGTCAGTCAGGGGAACGGACGCGGCATTTGGGGACATGGATTATGGTGGCCTTGGCGGTACTGGGGGATGGCTGGATTCCATGGTCTCAAAGAGCTTTTCTAGCCTGAATGATTCCATAGTTTCTATGCCCCAGCTCACCCACACCACGTCTGGAAAATATCACCCACATCCTGCTTTCTCCCCCCACATCCTGCCCCAAGGTGTCCCCGTGGCCACCGCAGGCCATCCCTGTCACTCACATATCGGCTCATGCTGTCCTTCTCCTCCGCTTTCCGCTTCTTGGAGTCAATGCTGTAATCTGTGGAGCTCCGGTGCTTCTCGCTGGCCCGCAGGCTCTCCGAGGGGGACACGGAATTATTCTGTGGAGATGGGAAAAGCTTTGAAGGGGGAACAGAAGGAAACAGGACTCCATGAGCAGCAGGTCCCAAGGGGACACACACAGGCAGCTGTGTCCCCGCAGTGGGATGAGACCCCGCAGTTCCTGCCATGCCACAGGATCCAGGGGACAGGATCCAACACCAGCCTCGCTGAGGGCCCTGGGAATGCTGTGAGGATGCCCAGGGACACGTGACCCCCCTTTGCTGCAACAGCAGGAAAATGCAGGAGGGGGTTGTTGTTTATAAAAACATGGGAAAACCCCCAGTGCTGGGAACAGTAGAGCCCAGCGCCTGTGGCACAGCTTTGCTAGGGGGAATTCTGTCCTTGCTTCAAGCAGCGAAGCCCAAGACATGCTGACATTCCCAGGAAAGCTCCAGAGCCCAGGAGTCTTTCCTCTGGCAGAGCTGGGAGGCCGCATCAAGGAGGAGCAAAGGAACGGCTGCATCCCGGCCCTGGAGCCAAAGGACATCCACAAAATGTCCCGGAAAACCCACGTGACCAGGAATGGCAGAGTCTGTGCCTGTGGCACAGGGGGAATTCTGCCCTTGCTTCAAGCAGCAAAGCCCAGGAGATGCCGGCATTCCCAGGAAATGCTGGAAGCAAACATGGCAGCACAATGAGGAGGATGCCTGGTCCCAGTTCTGCATTGCCCGCAGCACGGCCCTGATCCCGCATCCCCCTCAGCACAGCCCCGATCCCACATCGCCCTCAGCACGGCCCCGATCCCGCATCGCCCTCAGCACGGCCCCGATCCCGCATCGCCCTCAGCACGGCCCCGATCCCGCATCGCCCTCAGCACGGCCCCGATCCCGCATCGCCCTCAGCACAGCCCCGATCCCGCATCGCCCTCAGCACGGCCCCGATCCCACATCGCCCTCAGCACAAGGCTGATCCCACAGCCCCCTCACCATGGCCCCAGTCCCGCATCACTGATCCCGCATCGCCCTCAGCATGGCCCCGATCCCGCATCGCCCTCAGCACGGCCCCAATCCCGCATCGCTGATCCCGCATCGCCCTCAGTAAGGCCCAGTCCTGCACCCCCCTCAGCACAGCCCCTTCCCTCCCCTCAGCCCCTGGGAGCAGCAGCAGGAGCACTCCCCGCTCCCGAGCCTGCCAGCCCCGCTAAGCAGCGCCGTTGCTGAGCTGCGCCCGCCTTTCTTCCCTGGCTGAAAGGGAGAACCAAAGCAGTTCATGTTTCTGCTCGGTCCCCACTAAGCAGCTTTGGATAACACGGAGCTCTTTCTTCCCAGGCAGTCATGCTGAAAACCCTCGCAGCTCCCAGAGAATCATGTCAGGCATTTAGAGGCATCGATCCATTCAGCCCCGCTCCTGGCCCGCTGCCAAGGAACTAAATATTTTTTATTGCACAGGCAAAGGCTGGGGAAAATATGAATGACTAACGCTGATTATCGCACACATTAAACCTCCACGGGGAATACCCCGGCTCACAGTTTATGGATTGGGAAGCTGCCCGGCTCCGACGGCCCCCTGCCCGCCGGAGGAGCGGGTTAATGATGCCCAATTCCCCTCTGCCTCCCCCCTCGCAGAGCACTTCCCTTCCCCGCTCTCCAAAGGGCCGTTTGTGGGCTCGGGGCTGGCAGGAAATCGCTGCAGAGCCGCAGCTCAGCCGGGCTTTGTCCTGGCAGCTTTTCACACGGAATGCTGGGCTTGGGAAAGACCTCCGGGATCACCGAGTGCGACCTGGGAGCCAGCCCCACCTTGTCACCAGCGCAGAGCACTGAGGGACACATCCAGGCCTTCCTTGGACACCTCCACTGCCTCCCTGGGCTGCCCCTTCCGACGTTTAACAGCCCTTTCCACAGAGAAATCCCTTCCACATCCCATTTTCCCTGTACACCGGGGTGGGAGGTTCTGGCTCAGCCCCATTCCATCAGCAGGGCAGCCCCCACCTGGCTCCTGCCACCCCCAATATCCCCTCCATCCCCACTCCCAGGGAATCCATCACCCAGGGGCAGCTTCCGGAGTGTCGGAGCCCTCCAAAACCCAGGGATTTCCCTGGTTAGGAACTGCTTGAGCTTCCAAGTCCTGCTTAACATGGAGTAATAACCAAACCCATCCCAGATGAGATGACCCCAGATAATGGGAGAGTGATCAGGAATAAACCAGCTTCCCTGCCCACCCAAGGATTCCGGGTCTGACCGCGCTCATTCAGTCAAAATGACGGAATTTCCCAAGGCTCTGCCACCAACACAGGGATTGAAATCAAATTTCCAAACCACCACAGAGAAGGTGACTCCACTCATCCCAGCACAGCTCTTCCAGGCAGGATGAGGAATTGTATTGCCTGGTTTATTATTCAGTAAGGCCTGTGCCAAAGGCAGCCCTGGAGCTCCCAGCCACCAGGTGGGTTTTTCAAGGATAAATAAAACTCAGCCACGCAGCCACCAGAAAGTGGGAGCAAAAGGAAGGAATGGGACTTACTGCACTTGAGTCTCGCTCTTCAGGAGATGCCGGGGCAGAGGGGAGGGGACAGCCGAAAAAAAGAGACAGGAAAATAAAGCAAGTTAGGGTAAGCCTTAAATCAGAAAAATAAACCCAGAACCTCCTCATGCTCTTAACTCAAACCCCTTAAACTCAAGCCCTGTCTGGCTTTAAAATCTCCCTCCATCCATCTCTCCCATCCAGTTCCTGCCCCTTCCTTCCTGTCCATGTGAGTTATCCAGCCAAACATTTTCCAGCTGGAAATGCCCTGAATCCAAAGGGAATGGCAGCAGCCTCAGGTGCCTGTTCCTGAAGCCACTCACCAGTCCTGGGTGCACAGCTCCACATCCAAGGTGTGGCTCAGCCGTTAATTTGTCCCCAAACAGCCCTATCTTCCCTGGAATCTCTGGCCATCTGAATCCATGCAGGAAAAGGAATGGAACTGGGTAACTCCTACCAATAGTTTTGTCTCACTGCTTTTTTTTTCCCCACCCCAAATCCCCCAGCAGAGCCCAACAGCTTGGAGAGGCTCTGGGAACCTGCCCTGCCAATGGGAATGCGGAGGGGAAATATCCCAAACCCTCTTGTGCTGGTGGACAGGGGGATCTGCCAGGACAATGCTGAACACTGCTGGCTTGCACCTGCAATCACAGATCCTTTGGTCTTCTGAAAAATGGTTGGATCCCTAATAATGGGAAAAACCACCCATTTCCTGGTGCCCAGAACTGGATCCCTGAGCACGGAAGACTCTGATGGTGATGGCAAGGAGGAGGATGAAGGCTGCTTTCCCATTAAGGCACAGCTGAACAAGGGCCCAGGAACTGCAGCCAGGCTCCACCAAAGGCTGAGCATCATTCAGGGAATTCTGCATCCCTAGAAGTGCAATCCCATGGTCTGAATGCAGCTGACCCGAGGGATAGGGTGGTGGGAAATGAGCCATGACTGTACCAGGACATTCCCCCAACATCAGAGGGACCTGGAGCTGCTGGAGCAATTCCAGAGGAGGCCCTGGAGCTGCTCCAAGGGCTGGAACCCCTCTGGAGCCAGGTTGGGAGAGCTGGGAATGTTCACCTGGAGAAGGGAGAGCTCAGAGCCCCTTCCAGGGCCTAAAGGGGCTCCGGGAGAGCTGGAGAGGGACTGGGCACAAGGGATGGAGGGACAGGACACAGGGAATGGCTTCCAGTGCCAGAGGGCAGGGATGGATGGGATGCTGGGAAGGAATTGTTCCCTGTGAGGGTGTGAGGCCCTGGCACAGGGTGCCCAGAGCAGCTGTGGCTGCCCCTGGATCCCTGGAAGTGCCCAAGGCCAGCCTGGAGCACCCTGGGACAGCAGAAGGTGTCCCTGCCCTGGATAACGTTTCTCTCCCTTCCACCCGAACCCCAGGACTGTGCAGTTCCAGCAGCAGCGGCCCCTCTCACCTCTGTGGTCCAGGTCATGGTGGTTCTTCTCGTCCTTGACTGCCAGGTGGGCCTGGCTGCCCAGGGCACCGAGCGCCAGCAGCCCCGAGCTGGTGCCGGTGACGGGCGGGATTCCGGGCGGCTGGAGCCCTGAGGGATGCGGCGGCAGCTGGACCGGGGGCCCGTGGGCGGCGTGGGAGAGGTGCTGGGCCTGGAGCTGCTGCTGCTGCAATGAAAGCACCAGTGAGCTGGGGAGGGGGCGCGGGAACGGGGATCGGGGGCGGCGCCGGGAAGGGACATTCCCGGGTGATGCTCCCGGGAGCGGCCCCGCTGGATGCCTGCAAGGAGAAGCCCCATTAGCAGCAGGACAGAGGTGTCCAGGGACAATCCCCAGGACACAGCACGCATGGCACACCTCCTGGGATAACCCTGCGTTCCCGGAACACTCATCCCTGTGGACATGGTTAGTTTGGCTTTTCCAGCAGTAAAAGGAAAGAAAACCATCCAGGAATCCCACCCAGGAAGCAAAGAGACTCTGTGGCTGCAGGGCAGCTGCTAAACCAGTCAGGGAGAGAAAATTCCAGCACTCAAGAGCCTCCCAGACAGCTCAGGACAGGGAAGTTCTGCTCATTTGCTCAGGAGCAGCTTCATGGGGAGAAGGAAATTCCACACAACGTCCTGGTCCCATCCCAGGATCCTTCTGCTCCCAACCCCTTCCGACATCACTGGGCATGGATAAATCCTGCAGGATCCTCCACTCCCACCATGGGGCTGGACATAACCCCCCATATTCCCTGGAGCTGCAGCCCAGCTGGGATTGCAGAAAGCCCCCCAGCTGCTCCCAGGGCTTTTTTGGGAGTGAATCCCAGCCCTCCCAGCACTCATCCAGCTATGGAGATTCACTGCCTGCTCCAGTTCAGCCGGAAGAAGCTGAACTGCAGCGCTGGGGAGAGGAAGGGAAAACCGGACACATTCCCTAGTTCAAACACAACCTTGGAAGAAAACCCCCTGAAATCCAAGGAGCCACTTCCGAGAGTCCCCAGGCCACCCCTGCTCCAGCCAGGAGGGTTTGGAGCTGGTGCTCCTGCCTGGGACCCTCCTGCGTGCAGCCATGGCCCCTCCAGCGGCATCCCACAACTCCCAGGGAAGCCACGTTTGGGCATCTGACCACAATGGGAATCACGGGCTGGGGACACCCGGAATGAGGGGACACCTGGGCTGCAGCAGAGCTCTCCGGGTCCCCACAAGCAGCTTGGCTCAGGGTTTCTCCGGGGCACTCCGAGGGGCAGAGATGGACAGCAGGAGCTGCTGGCACAAGGCCCAGCCCAATGGACAGCCCCAGGCATGGAGGGATCCGTCAGTGTTCCCAACAAGAAAACTCCTGGCACATCTTCCCCAGAGCTGCAGAAGATGCACCCAGGTGCCCCTGGATCCCTGGAAGTGTCCAAGGCCCGGCTGGAAGGGGCTTGGAGCACCTGGGACAGAGGGAGGTGTCCCTGCCCATGGCAGGGGTGGCACTGGATGAGCTTTAAGGTCCTTCCAACCCAAACCATTCCAGGATTCCATGATAAGTTTCCCCACACCAAGTCCAAGTTTTGGGGGAACAGCTCCCGCCCATTCCCGATGGAAGGGCCCACTCTGGGCAGCAGCAGGGGTGATGTCCTGTCCCATTCCATGGACACAGCAGGATGGAGCACCCACCCGTTCCAGAGCTGCTTTCTCATCCTTGTGGGATGGAGAGGGAAATCCCCATCCAGGATGAGATTTCAGGCAGGAGCCGCAGTTCCAGGCACAGGAGATCCATGAAAGCAGCTCCTTCCAGGCAGCTCTGAGATCCCAGCTGGAGCAGAGGCCACACGGAGAAGGCCTTTAGGCCTCTGTTGCAGGAAATCCATAAATCCCTGTGCCCTCAAAAAGCAGGAGCTGGTTCTGCCAGCAGGATGGGAAGCATCCTCAGGATGGCCATTCCAGGAGTGTCCCCAAGGCAGGACATGGAGCAGAGCTAGGGCTGAGGGGCACAAGGTCAGAGCCTCAGCAGCTCCTGCCACGCAGTGCCAGGATCACTCCTCCGGCACCAAAACAAGAGGAACAGATCCCTGGCTCTTCCCATTCCAGTTTCCCGGGATTTCCACCCATCTGAGGGAGAGGCAGGGCTGGCCTGTGTAGCAGAGCACCATCCCAGAGAACAGCCCCTCGTGGTTTTCCAGCGCCTCCAACCATTCCCACATTCCTCTCCTGGGAGCTCTCCAGTGGTGCCCATCCCTGGAATACACCAATATCCAATGTTTTATCCTCAGCAATCTCCAGCTTCCAGAACAGCTGCATGCTGTAACTCATCCCACGAGTTTTCCACCCAAAAAAGGGATGTGGCCTCATGCAATGGCAGCACTCCATTCCCGGGACGTCGATGGGAATCCCAGCCCTGGGATAGCCCAGGGGACAGCACAGCCCCACCATGTGAGACAGCAGCACCCAGAGGAGAAGAATCAGCACCCGGAGTGGCTCCAGCGGAGCCGAAAACTGGGATTTCTTCCTGGCTTTTAGGCTGCCAACAGATAAATCCATCCACGGGCTCGGTGAGCTGCAGGAACGGCCCCGCACAGGATTTGGGAACCAAGGCCAGGACACAACATCCTTGGGGGCCCAACACAACATCTCAGGGTGGTTTTGGTTTTCTCCCCTCTGGCAGCAGGAAGCAGAGAGCAGAATCCATGTGGGATGTCCTGAAGCCTCATCTCTGTGTCCCCAGGGGTAGCCAAGATCCCAAAGCAGGGCTGCAGAGCTCCATCCACGTCCCAGCTGGATCATTCCCACGGCAAGGAGAGGAGGATGAGCCAAGGAGCAGATCCCGGGGTGGTGCTGGGCATTCCCAGGTTGCCTTTTCACCATCCTTCCCGTCACTCCACATGTTGGTGTCACCCCCTTGGAGCAGCCGCTGCACATCCCTCAGGAATAACATCCTGGAGACTCCACGAGGGGAACAAACCCCAGCTGGCACTCGGTGGCACAGAGATCCTGTTTGCTCCAAGTGTCCTCTGCTGGAAAGGTCCTTTCCCTCCCATCCCTATCCCAACCCTGTGTTTGAACACCACCGGCTGAGGGTTTGCTGCAGCATTCCAGGGATGGGGAGGCTCCTTGGGAACCCCAAATCCTCCTGCACAGGGAGCCAGGTCCTGGGGGGCAGGTGACACACACAGCACAAGGATTTGGAGCAGCATTCCAGGATCACGGACCCTCCTGGAGCAACTGAGCCCATCCACACCTCAGATCCCTCAGGATGCTCCTCTGGGGCTCCCACGGAATTCCAGCATCAATCGGGCTCCTCAGGGAGTGATGTTCCCGATATCCCAGGACACCGGGAGGCTGTGGATGACAATCCTGCAAATCCAGCCAGGGGTGACTCCGGCAGCGGCCTCCGAGCCGTCGCTCCTGGGGTCCCTCAGCGGTGCCAGACAGGGATGGGGAGATGGGAGGAGGTTCCAAATTTGGGAGGAAGGCTGGCAAGGAGTGTCTGGTGGCGGAGTGGCTTTAATTGGATTATGTCCATCACGCTCCATGCCTTTGTTCCCGATTTAATGGTTCAGCACTTCAGTTCAGTGCCGGCGTTAAATTTAGTGACGGAGTTTAATCATTTCCAGGGAAATCATTTCCAGGGCTACAACCAAATCAAGGCTCCATTTCAGCCAAGCCTCGAGCGCGGGAGCTGCGAGACAATGGCCCAGATGCATAAAATTACCGGTTCTTGACCTCAAAAGGGGCAAAAAAAAAGAGCTTCACACCCTCTGCGGGGGTTTGGGTGTTGCAGCTCCTGCACCGGGGTGTTGGGGCAGGCTGGGGACAGCGGAGCCGCCCAGCGATGGCTCCCCAGGGACACCGGGACACGCCCGGCACTGAGCAAACCACGCCAGGGATGTGCCCACGTGAGCAGCCCTACAGAAACAACCTGCTGAGGGCAGGGCAAAACACCAAATCCTCTGCACTTGGGGGCTCAGGGGCTGCAGCTGCCACCCAAACCAGCTCCACGCTCCGGGATGAGCCTGGAACCGTCTCTACGAGCCATGGGAGGCCATGGAACCACCACCACCTCCTGCCAGCAGCAACCCTGCAGTAACAACCCACAGTGTGCACAGAGGGGAGGAAAAAACCACCAAATCCTCTGGATTTTCTGCTCTGGGAAGCACTGGAGCAGGTGCAGGAGCACGGACCCACCACCTAAACCAGCTCCACACCTTTGGGCTGAGCTCTGCCCTCCTGGACAAGCCACGGAAGGCCATGGGATCACTGATCAGCCGCTGCCAGCACCATGTCCCTCCCTGGCCAGCCACCCCGGGAGGAGATGCCCGTGATTCCCACTGGAAGTTCGTCAGGGAAGTGATTAAACAGCTGGGCTGGCTGCTTAACGACAGCAGGGCCTCACTGTGATCCAGGGAAGCAATTACCTCGGGAATGGGGGTCGCAGGCCTCGCTCATCCCCCTTAATTGAATTCCAATATCTGTTCCAGCTGCCCAGGCCCCGGGCTGCCGCTTCCAGCAGCTCCATCCCTGCTCCATCCAAGCCCACCTGGAATGGCTGAGCAGCAGCAGGAGGCCAGGCACGGCAGGGTGCAGTGTCACCCCAAAACCCAGCTCCCATTCCTACGGCACTTCCCGAGTGCCACCGGCCCCGCCACGAGGGATCCGGCTGCTTCCTCATTCCCAAAGGCTGCAGGAGCCCGGAGCACGATCCCACACTTGGTGACACCCATAAATACAGGAAAATGGACAGAAAAACAAGTTAAATGCAAAGGATTATAAAGATCCCTGAAGTTTAAGAAGTGCAAATAGTTATTAAAAAATAAAAGTAATTGTAAGTGAGTATTTTCTGGGAAACAAAGGCAGAGGAGCTCTGGAGCCACCTGCCCAGGACATGGATTGGGAATTCCGGTGTCCTGGGGTTCGCTGCGGGACTGAGACAGTGACAGCAATTAAAGGAATAATTAAAGCTGTTAATTTTCCATCAGAACCCCTCAGTCTGTGTGGGAAAGGGTCAATGCATGGAACAACAACTCCGCCAAGGGCACAGCACATTCCACACCAACAGCCCGGCAGAGACGAGCCTGGCCTCAGCGGCAGCGGGAGGCTCCCATCCCAAATCTCCCCAGCCCCATGGGGAACATCCAATTGGAATCCCAGAGCTGCCAGGGAGGTGGCAGCTCCCAGCCCTGTCCTGCTGGGTGCCGGACTGCGGTTTTGGGACAGCCAGGAGCTGTGGGGTTGGGGCAGTTTTGGTGTTTTGGGATGGCTGGGGACTGGGAGCCGCCCTCTTTGCCCTCCTGAGCGCAGGGTTGCCTCTGGATATGGTAAATGATAGGAATAAAAGGGGAATACACACGGTGAGAGGCAGATTGGGAAGTCCACGTACCCCGATGATAGCATTCAACTCCGTCATTGTCACTTGCTTGGCACGTTCAACAGCCTGGGCCACCTGCTGTTGGTGCTGTGGGGACAGAGGGGCCAGGTCAGCCACAGGACCTCCCCAGACACGGTCCCCCCTCTTTTGGGCCCTATTTTGCGTATTTTTCCCGATTTTTTTCCCCCTATTTTGGCTGCAGCAGCCTGGAGGTACCTCTGTGGGGCGAGGCAGCAGCTCCTCCAGGAAAAGGGGGAGCCCCTTGCAGCCTTTTGGGCTCAGTGCAGCCCCCCAGACGAGCAGAGCCACTGCAGGGCCCAGCTCCGCCCATCCCAAGGGTTTTCCAGCACACAGGCAGGATTTAAACCCCATTTCTCGCACCCCCAGAGACCCCAAAGGGACCCAATGCTGCCTGCGAGGAGGAACCCCAGGAGAAGCTGCATCCCCTCAAAGAGGGTGTGGAAAAGTCCTTACCTCTTGTGACAGAAAAGGCATGATCTGGGCTAAAATTGTGTTCAGTCTTTTAGCAATTTCTGTCTGGAAAAAGGGAAGAAGAAAAAGCAACGGTCAGCACCCACCAGCCTCCCACGGACGGGATGGCACGAGGCTTCCTGGCAGCAGCGCTGGCCCCTCCTGTCCCCTGCCACAGATCCCCTCCCGTACATCCCCTCTCCCTGTTCCATCCCACAGATCCCCTCCCGTACATCCCCTCTCCCTGTTCCATCCCACAGATCCCCTCCCGTACATCCCCTCTCCCTTTCCCATCCCACAGATCCCCTCCCGTACATCCCCTCTCCCTTTCCCATCCCACAGATCCCCTCCCGTACATCCCCTCTCCCTGTCCCCTGCCACAGATCCCCTCCCGTACATCCCCTCTCCCTGTCCCATCCCACAGATCCCCTCCTGTGCATCCCCTCCTGTCCCCTTTCCCATCCCACAGATCCCCTCCCGTACATCCCCTCTCCCTGTTCCATCCCACAGATCCCCTCCTGTGCATCCCCTCCCATCCCATCCCACAGATCCCCTCCCGTACATCCCCTCTCCCTGTCCCATCCCACAGATCCCCTCCCGTACATCCCCTCTCCCTGTCCCATCCCACAGATCCCCTCCTGTACATCCCCTCTCCCTGTCCCATCCCACAGATCCCCTCCCGTACATCCCCTCTCCCTGTCCCATCCCACAGATCCCCTCCTGTGCATCCCCTCCCACAGATTCCCTCCTGTGTATCCCCTCCTGTCCCCTCTCCCATCCCACAGATCCCCTCCGGTCTCTCCCCTCTCCCTGTCCCTTCTCAGCCCCGCAGGTGGAAGCAGCAGCTCCCAGCAGAGGCACTGGAAGCCCCCTCAAGCTCTCCAGCACAGGGACACATCCCTGCTTCCCTGGGACACTTCCATGGCCTTCCCACCCCAGGATGAGTGTCCTGGACCAGCCCTGGCAGTGTCACACCAGCCCGGACTTCAAGAAAATGTAGCCAGGCACAGCTCCTCAACCTGGGAGCAGCTGCTGCTCTCCAGAGAGGCTGGATCCCAGGAAATCCAGGGTTTGGTGGCCCTCTCCATCTCCACCAGGGCTGTGGTGGGTGTTTGGTTTCTCCAAAAGAAACCTTGGCAAAGCCAAAGCCACCTGCCCCGTGCAGGGAGCTGAGTCCC
The DNA here is from genome assembly GCF_041296385.1 of Aphelocoma coerulescens. Lineage (NCBI taxonomy): Eukaryota > Metazoa > Chordata > Aves > Passeriformes > Corvidae > Aphelocoma > Aphelocoma coerulescens. The sequence goes on from NC_091024.1 coordinate 12,311,383, forward strand.
CACCAGGGCTGGGGGCCTGCTCCGCTCCCTGCCCACGGGTGGCATTCCCTCTGCCACCCTCACATTCCACTCCAGAAACAACCCAGACCCACCAACACCTGCCAGGTGCTCTCTGTGGGAACAATTCCCTGGGGATAATGCTTTCCTGCAGAGATGACCTGGAGAGGTGCCATCCCAGGGACGCTCCCGGCGGGATGGCCGTGTCCCGGCTCCAGGGACGCTCCCGGCGGGATGGCCGTGTCCCGGCTCCCAGGGGTTAATTCCGGCTGCTCCTGGCCGAGGCAGCTGTGAAAACAGCTCCGGCTCCAAGTCAAACACGGCCAAGCGGCCGCGAGGATCCAGCGCCACAACAATGGCCGGAGCCGAGCGCTGGCACGGAATCAAACGCCCCGAAATTCCTTCCGCCAGCCCCAGCAGCTCGTTATCAATAACACAAGTGATTAACCGGGAGAGCTCCAGCCTCCTGCTGGCAAGGAGCCTCCTTCCCGGGACAGCCACAGCCACCCCCTGCTCCCAGAGCCCCCCTGTGCTTCCCAAATCACCCCAAATCCACCCCGAGGCTTCACCCTCCTGATCCCACAGCTCAGCTCCCCGGGACAGGTCCTACAGCACCTCTGGGTTTTAAGCCCAGCCAACCCAGGCTCCACCTGTTCTCAAGGAAAATCCCCAAATATCCCAGTGTGGACGAAAATTCCCAACGGACACTCAGTCCTTGCTGTGAGGAGCTGGGGATGGCTGGGACACACTGCTCTTGCTACAGGAACAACCCAGTGAGCACAACCAACATTCCCAGCATCACCATAAGCAGGGAGACACCAGGAAAATCCTCATCTCCCCCAGCCTGGAGTCACCCCCCTGCAGGGAACCACCCCACAGACCCCAGAGCTCCGGGTCCTGCTCCAAGGGGTACCCACAGAGCCCCCCAGGGGCTGCAAAGTCCCAGGAATATTCCTGGCCATCCTCTGCTCCAGAAGCACTCCCGGTGATTGGGTTACACCTGATGCTTTTCTTAGCAATTCCAGAGGCAGGGAACGTGCTGGCACACCGTGCCAAGGCAGGAATGGTTGGAAGTGACCATGGCTTGGACTCAGGTACCCCGGCCACAGCCACCAAGTCACCAGGATTGTCACGGCCCTGAGCGTGAAGATGTGTGGATCCAGCAGGCAGCTGGGGGATCATGGAATCCTGGAATGGTTCAGTTGGAAGGGACTTCACAGCTCATCCAGTTCCACTCCCTGCACCTTTCAGGAGCCCAGGCTGCTCCAGCCTGGCTTTGGACACTTCCAGGAATGGGGCAGCCATAGCAACCAGTGTCCCACCACCCTCCCAGGGAAGGATTCCTTCCCACTATCTCGCCTATCCCTGCCCTCTGGCAGCGGGAAGCCGTTCCCTGTGTCCTATCGCTGCAGTGACACTTCGCTATCGTGACCCCTGTCCCCAGGGCCAGGCTCTGGCCAGCACAAGGCTTTCAGCACCCAACACTCACACAACACCCGACAGCTCCTCTGCTCCCACAGAACCGGGCCGGGAGCTCCGAGTGCCGAATCCAAGCTCAGCCCCGGCGCCGTGGCTGGAGCAGCCGGGCTGGCACCACGCGTGCCACCGGCCGCCCACGGTGCCACTGCCATGCCCAGCCACAGGAAAAGCTCCTTCCAGGCTTTTTGGCACTGGCGCTTCGATCAGATTATATTTAGCTCCAGCTCCATTAAAGATTTATTCCTCCAGCTCCAGCCATTGGATTTGGGATGCAGCAAGCACGGCTGCGGCTCCGGGAGTGCTGCCCGGCCAGCTCCCAGGTTCTAGAACAAATCTGATCCGTGTTTGAGGGGAAAACAGCAGTGCCAGCACCAGCTTCCCTCGGCTGCACCCTGAGAAAAACACAGCATCCAGCCAGGCTGATTCCATGGAGCAGGAAGGGAAGGAGCTGGGTTTTCCCCAGACGGCCCTGACCAACAACACAAGTGATGCTTCCACCTTTAAATCCAAAACTTCCAAGCAAGATGTGAAGCCAAACTCCCCATTCCACACAGAAAGAGACTTCCCACGTGGGATCCGGCAAGCACAGAGATATTGGATGTCCAAAATATTATGTTTACAACCGTGAGGTTTCCTGTGAACACGAGATTCAATCGTCTTTAAATATTTGCTCACTTTCCCTTTTCCCATTCCCCGGCACATTAAACTCCAGTTGTCCCCATTAAAACTTTAACCGGGAGGGATGGGGATCCTCTGGAATGCCGGGAACAGGGGAGGGCTCCATGCCTGAAACCTTCCCCTTCACGGGGCTCATTCATCACCTCGCCCAGAGCCACGGAGCCCCCGAGCTGCTCCTGCCAAGGAAAGCCTCCTTTCCCACCGCGGGTTGCCATGGCAATGCCGAGCTCCGCATCCCCTTCCGCTGCCCTGCGTCTTCCCTGGACCAGGGCGGGTAAAACGCCCGGAGGGGGGCACGGGGAGAGGCTCCCACCCACCCCAACACCCCCGGGAGCCAATCCCAGGATACTCCCCCCAGCACAGGGGGGTGCTGATGGTTATTAAAAAGGGCAAGGAGTCGGGAGAACCTGAAATCCCAACTAATCCCCCCTCACTCCGTGCCCCTGCCAAGAATCTGCCCCGCTCCCTGCCCAGAACCTCCCGGGTGGGGTTTCAGCGGCGGGGAGGGCGAAACCAGAGAAAACATCTGCACCGGTGATAAATCAACACTGGGACCACTTGGCCCCGGCCGAGGCTCCTGTCACCTGCTCTTAAAATGGCCAGAGCCACCAGCAGCATCCGAAGCACTTGGGGACACAGGGAGCTGCTCCTGGCACCCGTCGGGAGCCGGGATGGGCTCGGAGCGGCAGCGGCTCGGTGTTAAATAGCTGGGGCTGGCAGTGCCCAGCAGCTCCAGCTCCCTGCACTCCCATCTCTACACCTGGATGGGCCAGAGGGAATTTAAAAATAGCCCCCTGGATGTCAGTCATGGGAGAGGCAGAGCAGCCTTAAAATGACCCAAAATCTGGGAGTGCAGAGCTCCAGGCTGGATCCAGGGGGTGGGGGTGACACCCCCAGACAGGGCTCTGGGCAGTGCCAAATTGTCTCAGCTTTGGATGTCCATGAGGCAAATGGGGACTGCAGGGATGTCCCAGCCCTGGAGTGACCCCCCAGGCCGATCCCAGCACCCCTGCATGGCACAGGACTGGACACAGACCCCTCCCGGGCTCCCTGTTCCTGGAAGGATGGAGCCACCTGCAGGAACCAGCCCCACAGGCATTGCTCTGCAGGGAGCATCCCAAAAAGCCCTGCACAGGCACCCCAAAACACCTTGCACAGGGCATGCCCAAGACCCTGCCCACAGCACCCCAAACGCCCTGCAGAGAACACCCCAAACGCCCTGCACGTGTCACACACCCCTCAACCCATCCCCCAAATGGAACAGATTCTCAGTGGGGAAGGGAATCCCACCAGGCCATGGCAGGTGGAGCCTCAGAACAGATTTTGGGCCCCACCAGCCCCAAGTCCAGCCTGCCCTCGCTCCTGGATTTACACAGCAGGATGAAGGATGGAGAGAAGGTGCTGAACACAGAGCACTGCCCTTCCTCCTCCAGGAAAACACCCCAAAACATCCATATTTCTATCATTAACTCCAGCAATCTCCAGAGGTGGAAGGGAACACCAGAATTATCAAAGGTCCTGCAGACACCCCACCAATCCCACCCTGTGCTCAGAGCGTTGTCCAAACGTTCCTGGAACTCTGGCAGCCTTGGGAATGCGACCATTCTGTGGGGAAGTACAAATACATCTCTACACACGCACACTGCATCCCTACACCCCCGGAAATGTCATTGGTGGGGCTGCCAAAGGTGATGGGAGCCCCATCCGTGGGATGCAGGAACACAGCACCAGCACCATCCCACAGCTCCCACTCGCAAGGCCCCAACTCCCTCCTCTTCTCCCAAGCACAGCTCCCTCCGCACAAACCCCGCAGTGATTTTCATAAGGGTCTGCACCCCACAGCCCCCTCCAGGCGCTCCAGATCCCCCCCAGACCCTCCTCCCTGGCAGAGGAGGAGGAGTAAATCACACGAGGCATGAAGCACCAGCAGCATTTGTTGAAACCAGGATATTGTCTCTTTAAGCACATGAAAATCAGGCCCTTGAGCAGTGTGGTTCTCACTCGGGCGCACAATTATGGGTACTTTCAGCTGTCTACCACTATTTCAAGTGCTCTCTCCAAGCGGGCTGTCAATGGCATGTTGAAAGCTATTTGTGGCTGCTATCGTTATTAGCAAAGTGGAGAGCCTGGCTGATGAGAATTAAATTCAGGGCGGGGGTGCGGAGGGGCAGGACACAACCCCTCATTAGGGAATTACCACCAGCAACGGGGTACAGCTCGCTGAGACCCCCAAAACACAGCCAGGACCCCCTCCCAAGTCCAGAATTCCCTTCTGCCTTGGGAGGCCTGAGAGCACAGCTCACAAATTACTCGGCTTGTGAAGTATTTAGCAAATTATTACCTGGCACTCCTTGCTAACGAGCACGACAGAAAGGATATTGTGTTCCTAGAATATTCTAGAAACACACAGAAAAAAAAAAAAAAGCTGCCTCTCTTCCCTGGAAGTGTTGGGGGCTTTAGGTTTGTTCCAAGCATTAGGCAGGAAAACAAGAAGTGCTTCTGTGGAGAGTTCTCAGCCATAACAAGAAATCAAAGGCAGCACAAAGGTTCTGTCCTCCGAGGTGTCCCGTTTCCCCGCGCAAAATGAGTTTTCCTTTTGGAATGGTTATTGCTCTCGGCAATTATCCACGGAGATCTGCACAGAAACAATGCGCAGCCGACAGGGGAAGCAAAGTTTCTTTTGGAAAAATCAATTAACCCGAACAAAAAAAAAAAAAAAAGAAAAAAAAGAAAAAGAAGTTTTGCCGAGGTTTCAAAAGAAAACTCCTGATTGGAGTCGGGTTTAGGAAAGCTGAGCCCGGGGAAGGAGTTGAGTTCAGCAGGAAGACTGATGTAAGGAGCGATTCACTGCAACCGACTGGGGAGTCACTTCCTAAATATTTCCTTGCATATGGAGTTGTTTATGAAACTCCATTTTTTTTCCTAACGAGAAACAAAACGAGAAGAAAGGAGGGGGGAAGGCAAAAAAACCCCCAGCCCCACACGCAGCCACATATGCACACACTTAATATTCAGCGTGGAAGAGATAATCTGTTATATAAGCCCACAGACAGACAATCCCCTTTTGCTTAAAGATGAAGTATCCATCAATGTTTGTCTGGAGCAGATGTAATCACAAGCAGTCAAGTCTGGAGGGCAGGACACTGCATGAATAATTCAAGCACTTCAGTCTACTTGATTGTGTGCAGATAAACACAAGTCAACCGCTAAACAGGTCAGCTGATAAACTTGTTTGTTCAGGACCAGCCACCCTCAGCCAGATGCCGGCACGACCACGCCGCAATTAGCGGGATGCCTTGCGGGATGCCTGGCGGGGGGATGCTGCGCCAGGGATGCCTTTCAGGGGATGCTGCGGCCCCAAAGAGGGGGAAAGCCCTCCCCGGGCCCCCGCTGCGGTCCGGCACTCCCCGCCCGCCGCTCCTGCTCGCCCCATTTTCGCCTGGAAGCGCAGCCAGGGCTGCTTTGTTTGCTCCACGTTGCTGTCAATTAAAGAACGAGACGGCTCCAGCTTCCCCAAGTTCCCGGCAGCGGGCACGCAGCAGATGTCACCTCGAAGGGCCCGGGCAGGCGCGGGATGCCGCTGGAATCACCCACACAGCACCGAGCACAGGGACCACGCTGGGCCTCCTGGGCTGCCAGCACCGGGGAAGACCAGGACGGCGAGGGACCGAACCAAACTGGGAATTCTGAGGCTCCTCAGTCACCCCCGAGACCCCCACGGCACACGGAGGACGGGGCTGCTCCATCCACACCTCCCAGCGCTCACCCCGCGCTGCCAAAGCCCGCCGATCCCTCGGGATGCGCCCATGGGCCGGTGGAAAAACGCTCAGCACGTCTTGGGAACGGCAGCTTCCAGCAGGGGAACAAGCCCAACATCCCGGGGCGTTATTCCAGCATCTCCCAGCACCGAGCGGAGCCGTCCAACACCGAGCGACCAGGTAGGAAGAGGGTGGGGAGAGGAAAGCCTCTGCCCCAAGGTCAGGTCACTCCGGAGCCCCCAGGCATTGCTGAGGCGGCTGCAGGCTCCGTGTCCCTCTGGACACCCCAAAGCCGTCCCCTCCTCGGCGGAGGACACCCCGGGCCTACCCCACAATCCTGAATTTTGGGCTGTTCCCGAGCACCCCAGGACAAACCCGCCCAAGGTTCCCCCAGCTCGGGGGTCCGGGCAGCCCCCGCACAAAGACACCTGGGCCGGGCAGCGGCCCCGGAGCGGGAAGTCGGGATTATCTGCGTGGAAGGAGATATTTATAAAAATCTGAAGACTAAGCAGGAATTATTTTCGTTGCCCCGTGACTACAGCGCAGAAAGGCAAAGGGAAGAAGAGAGGCGCATTCAGAGACGCTGCTTTGCATCTCATCAGCGCCCAACGAGCCTCCTCAGAGGAGGGCGATGCCGCTATTAAGCCAAACCACTTTGGAGTTGAATGGGGCTGATTTGCGAGCGGCAAAGTTGATGTCAACTTCTATCTGCCTTAAGTTCTTAATTAGAACTCCTTCTAAAACCAGTAAGCAGCAGCAGCACAAATAATCAGGTCTAATCTCAATAATAACTTTATTCCTTTAAGTTTTACCATCATGTGCGCAGCCTTTAGGCTCTTTACCGATAATCTTATCAAGGTAGCACACCACATTCTACTGGGGCCTTCTCTATTTTTTCCTTCAGGCAACTTACATATTAGAGGAGACTGGAAGGGAACAAAAAAAACAACAACCCAACCAGCCCCAAATATTGCTTCATTTCCCCAGATGCAAAGACAACTCCGTGACATTGAGCAACACACGGTGAGCTCTGGGAGCCCTGGAGATAATTCCCTGCTCTGTCTCACGCTCCGGCAGGGCCAGGAGCAGGGGATGACCTTACAAACAGCCCTGTTGTACCCACAACACGACCAGAGGCGAACGCAGCACATATCAGTGTTTTCCAAGCCTTGGGAACTCACTATTCCAGGTACTGACCTCCCAGCATGGGAGGAGAGGCTGTTCTCACCTCTCTGCACAAACACTCTGCCTAAAACCGAAATTCCTCATGAATATCGACAAAATAACCCCACCAAGTGCCATCAACCTGCGGCTGCCAATTTAACAGCCGGGCCACGGGATCCCACCTGGAGTCACATCCCTGCCTCCAGCACTTATTCCCTAGTTAGTGCAATCAGGGCCGATTTTACCTCAGGTGGAGGAAAAGGGCAACAGGAGATCAATTCAATCACAACTTCCCCCCTTGAAATTACTCACCTGTTTGTGCATTTCAATATTCAAACCGTACGACATTTCATAGTACTGAGGAAGGAACAAAAAAATAGAAATAAATTCAATTAAACATGAGAGCCAAGGAGAATTTGAATTCAATTCACAGAAGGTATTTGCATAAGGTCATTACCAAAAAGCATCCTGGGCAAAACTGGGCTTAAAGCACGGGTAGCCAAGGAAATTACACCTTATAATAAGCAGATGTTTATGGGTTTAACTGGCAGGCACTTAACGAGGGGACACTCCTTTTGACTCCTGTTTTCTCCTCCTAAGCTACTTAGAAAAACAAAGAGGCGCAGAGCTGGGTGACAGGCGTCTGCTCAGCCCTGGCAGAACAGGTACAGCCCGGAGTCTGGCCAAAAATCCAGCTTCTCACCGAGGGGGGAGAGGCGGGAATTGTTCCCCCCCCCCGGGATCAGGGGAGCTGCTGGGAGCCCAGGGAGCCGCCGGGAAATGGGGTGCTGGATCCTGCTCAACCCATCAGAAACCCAAACGAGCCCACCCGGGGGACCCGCGATGCAAATTTAGCTAAAAAAAGAGCGTTTTGAGGCAACAAAAGTGCCCATTTCCCTCGGGAAGGATGAGCCGGGGGGGGGATGGGGGGGGGAGCTGGGATGGCTCCCGGGTGGCCTCGGGGGCAGCAAGCGGGGGACCCCCACCGGCATCAGGGACCTCCCCCCGAGCCCAGGGTCGCCGCTCCAGCCCCCCCCGACCCCCCCACGGCTGCAAGAGCGCTCCAAAGGGGTTAACAGGAAACTTGGGATTGCGCTTCCAGCCGTCTGGGGCCCGGAGCGCCTGGCACCGCCGCCCCCCCGCCCCGGGGGTCCCCGGGCAGGCACTGCCCGTGCCGGGGGGGGGTCCCCCGGTCCCCCCCGTCCGCAGGCTCGCAGCTAATGACATTTGCAGGCTGATCCGAAATCTGATTAAAGTCTCTCACCATAACGTAATGGCGCTGCATTTCGGTCTTCTCGTTCGCCAGCTTGTCATACTCCACTTTGAGGCTGGGGGGGGGGGGGAGAGCGCACGGTGAGACCCCGGAGAAACGGGGGGCTCGGGGCGGGGGGGGCGGCCGGGGGTCCCCCCGGGCTCACCTGTGGTACTGGGCCTGCAGGAACTGGAACTCGTCCTTGATCCGGTCGCAGGACTCGGCCACCGTGAATTTGAAGCCCGGCTGGCCCGGCTGGTGCGGAGCCTGCGGGAAGCGGCCGCGGGGGGTTACCGGAGGGGCACCGGGGGGCGAGGGGGGAGGCGGGGGGGGGGGGGGGGACACCGGGGGAGACGGAGGGAGGAGAGCGGGGGGGTGCGGGCTGGGAGTCGGGAAGGGGTACCGGGACTCACCGGGTGCCGGCCCTGGGGGTACATGGCCGGGCTGGGGCGCGGTCACTGGAAGCAGCCGCGCCGAGCCTCGCTACGGCGATCGCGACGTGCGGAGCTGCCGCTGCTGCCCGCCGGCCTCGGAGTGCTCCCGGAGAGGCCGAGAACTGAACAAAGGGACGAGAGGAAAGTCCGTGCTGGGGGCGGAGGAGGGAGGGCGGAGGGGGTGGGGGGGAGCGGGCCCGGCCGGTTCCCCCCCGCACATTCCCCCCCCCCGGCCCCGCACCGCCGGGGAGGCGCCCGCGGAGCCGAGCCCAGCCCCGCAGCGCCGGGGCCAGGTGCCGACCCCCCCGGCCGCCGCGCTCCGCGGGCCTCCGCTTCCTCACCCCCCCTCCTTCCGGCACTCGCTGGCGGAAAAAAAAATAAAGAAAAATCACCACCACCACCCCCCCCCCAGAAAAAAAAAAAAAGAAAAAAAAAAAATAGATCAAAAAGCCACAGCGGCGACAACAACAACAACGCGGCGGCGGGAGGAGGGTCCCGCGGTATTCCTGCGGCCGGGAGAAGGGGAAGCAAAGCCAGGAACTAACGCCGGAGCACGACGGCCATGGAGGAGAGGAGGAGGGGGAGGAAGGCCGTACACATCCGACTTCCCGGGCGCCGCGGACATGCGAGGTGCGAGCGGGTCCCCCGCCCGGGGGCGGCCGTTCAGCTGCGTCCAGCCGGGATCGCCGTAACTCCGGGAGCCATCGCGGAGCGGGCGCGGAGCGGGGCAGCAGCGCCCGAGCACGCGGTGCCGCCACAGCGCCCGGGCGGAGCGGGGCGGCGGGCGGGGGACAAAACCCGGGCGGCCTCTCCGCCGCCGGCCAATGGCGGAGCGCCGCGCCCACGTGGGGCCGGCGGCGGCGAGCGCTGATTCGGCGCTGCTGGCGTGACGTCACAATGGCAGCTTGTGTCTGACGGAGGGGTGGCCGCGAGCCGCGCCCACCCCGGGCCCCGCCCCGCGCAGGCCCCGCCCCGCCCCGCGCCCCCCGGCCCGGCCGTGACTGGGGCTCGGCGCTGCCGTAACCCCGCTCCAGCGGCCCGGTTTGGGCTGTAAAACAAACACAAGCGCTTTGTCACCGTAACGCCTCCGCTCCGCGGGCCGCCGCACCGAGAAAACGCTCGGTACGAAACCCCCGCACCGGCGGGCGGCGGCAAGGCCGCGCTGCCTCCCCCGGCGGCCGCGCGGCCCCTTTGATGTGTCGTGAGGGCCGCGCTGCTCCCCCTCCGCGCCTCCCCTCACGCCTGAGGGGGTTTAACGAGGAACACGGGTAATGGCGTTAACGTCAGGCGCTCCCGCCGCGCCCGGGGAGCACCCGGCTGCGTCCCCGGAGGGGACCCCGCGCCCGCCGCAGCGGAGCAGGAGCAACCCCGGTCCCAGCGGGCCGGAGAGAGCGGGGCCGGGGCAGCCGCGGCCCCACGGGCGGGCCGAGCCCGGCCCAGCGCACAAAATGGCCGCTCGCCCGCGCGTCAGACGGAGCCTCCGCCCCACGTGGGGCCGCGCGCCGCTCACCGCCCGTCCGCCAATCACAGCGCGGAGCGGGCCGCCGCGCCAACGCTATTGGCGGGGGGGAGCGGTGCTGTCAATCAAAGCCACGAGGGGCCGCCGGCGCGCAGCCCCCGCCTGCCGCCCGCCCGCCATGGCGGCGTAATTAGCCCGGGCCGGCGCTTCCTCCAGCTCAAACAATCTGTCACCGCCGTGCCGGGCGGGCCGCGGCACCGCCGCGATCTCTGCGGCAACGCCGCGGCTCGGGGCTTTCTCGACAAGAATGAAGCGCCGCAGCTCAAATAATAAACAAGGGGCAAAACGCCTCGAAATCCCGCCCCGCTCCTCGTTCCCCGGCGTGGGGGGTGCGAGCGCCCCGCTGACCCCCGGGGTGCGGGATGGGGGGTGCCCCGGCCCCCCCGCCCGCCGCTAATTGGGCGCGTTCCGGTTGTTGACGTGACGAGCGCTGTCAGCGCCTGGCGCTGCCCATTGGCTGCCGCCTCCTGGCCCCGCCCCTGCCCCACGTGGGGGCCCCCGGCGCGGCCGGAGCGCCGCAAAACGCGGTGCGGACAGAGCGCGGAGCGGAGTCACCGCGGGGCCGCTGCCCCCGCGCCCTTCCCGCCTCCTCCGCTGTTCCCAGCTCTTCCTAATTCCCTGATTCTGCCTCATTTCGGCTTTTTTTTTTTTTTTTTTTTTTTTTTGGCTTTTTCTCTGTCGAGGCGGCAGCTCTTTGCAAAGCCCCTGCACTCTATGGGGAACATCAGGGTGAAGTTGGGGGATCCATTGGGGCATCCACAAGGGGCACCCATTGGGATGGACATTGGGTGTCCATAGAGGTGCCCCCATTGGGAAGGACATTGGGTGCCCATAAACGTGCCCATAAAGGTGCCCATCGGGGTATCCATCCCTTGGGGTATCCACTGGAGCACCTATCGGGATGTCCAGTGGAGTCCCCCTGGGGTGCCCATCGAGTGACCCATTGGGACCCCCATCGTGGTGCCCATCAGGGTGCAAAGCACCCCCGGCAGGCAGATCCTGGGAGAGGGTGTGGGATAACGTGGGAGCATGGCCCTTTGAAGCACACGGAGCAGGAGCAGCTCCTGGAACTGCCAATGCCGGAGAAACGTGAAAATTAACGTGAAGGAGCAACGCTGGAACTCTTCATGGTGGAACCGGTCCTTATTTCTCCTGGAGAGAGCAGCTCCTGCTGCCGAGGGCAGCCAAGGTGACAGAGATTTAGTGGGGGAACGTGCCTGGAGCTCCGGGTGTCACACACTCCCATCGGTCCCAGGAGATCCCAAAGCAAAGGCAACAGCACCTGGAAATCCTCCCCTTGGGGAGGAACTCGGGAGTGGGACACGCTGCCCTTCCTCAGCACTCTGCCCTTCTTCCCACCTCATCCTGGGCTCATTCCCGGCAGGAAAGAAGGGATTGTCCCCTCTCCCCTCAGGTGAGGCCCCACCTGCAGAGCTGCTATGAGGACTGGAACCCCTCTGGAGCCAGGCTGGGAGAGCTGGGAAAGTTCCCCTGGAGAAGAGAAGGATCCAGGGAGAGCTCAGAGCCCCTTCCAGGGCCTAAAGGGGCTCTGGGAGAGCTGGAGAGGGACTGGGATGGAGGGATGGAGGAGCAGGACACAGGGAATGGGTTCATAGTGGAAAAGTGGAGATTCAGATGGGATATGGGGAAGGAATTGTTCCCTGGGAGGGTGTGAGGCCCTGGCACAGGTTCCTAAAACAGCTGTGGCTGCCCCTGGATCCCTGGAAGTGTGCAAGGCCAGGTTGGAATGGCCTGGGATAGTGAGGGTGTTCCTGCCCATGGCAGGGCTGGCACTGGATGAGCTTTAAGGTCCCTTCCGAACAACTCCAGGATTACACGATTCTGTACAATCCTCACTCTGTACCCACTGACCTGGAAAAGTGGGAAAAGGGGGCAATTCCCATGGTGGGGCTGAGCCAGACTCTCTGTCCCAGGGACTTTCCAGGGCCAGACTCAGGGGATGTGAGGCCATGGGGAGAGGAACAGAAAGCGGCGATTTTGCACAGAAAATTCACTTTATTGCTCAAAATAGAAGCCATTAGCTGGGCTGTGCCCCTCCCCCTGTGGTACTTATGGACAAATTCTGATTTTTACTTAATGGTTTCCCTGAAAAGGTTGTAATTTTCTTCCCATTCCCATCGAGCCGCAGCTCCAGCGCCGTTGTGGTGAACTCCAACGGCCAAGGATGGCTCCTGTTAATTGATATTCCTCATGCTGGGACCGCACCGAAAGAGGAGATGTTTTATTTTAGCTTATTAAAACTCACCTGGTTTGGGGGGAAAAAAGGAATCAAAAGAACAATTAGGGGTGAAAGGAAACGTTCTGGCTCATATTGATTTAAGATCTGCTTAAATTGATATTTGCACATCCCAGTTAGAAACCCGTGATCTTTTCCCAGAACTTATTTTTCTCTTTCTGAGTTGGGTTTTCTCTTTCTGAAGGATCTCAGGAAAAGCCTCAGTGGGAGCAGCCACTGGCTCCTCTCCCAGCTGGCCACGAGGTGCCTTTGTCACCATGAGTGGGGACACCGTGTCCCGCCTCTCCATGAGGGTGGAAACACCACCCGGGGAGGATGGGGATGAGGCCTTTGGGGACATTCAGTGGCACCCGGTGCCACCATTACGGTGCCTTGCAAAGGGCAGCTTCCCACGGGATCGTGTCCCCACAGAGAGCGGGAGGCATTGGGGGTTTCCGGGACGATGTCGCGATCCCTCCCTTGGGATGTCACGGCTCCAAGGGTGGCTCTGCCCCGACGTGCCCCGTTCCTGGTGCCCTGTGAGGTGGCACAGCCGGGAAAGGAAGCTGGAGATGTTCCTTCCCCTCCCCATGTCCGGGGAGAAACCTCGGGCTCAGCTTGTGGGCACGGGGTGTTGTGAAACTTTGTGACACCGTCCTGTCCCCAGCAGCCTTTCGGGGAAACCGTCGGAGCTCCCTTCCCCTTCCCTTCCCCTTCCCTTCCCCTTCCCCTTGCCAAAGCTCCTCTGCCGGAGCAGCCGCTGTCCCCATCCTCCCGCGGCCCCTCCCTGGCACCGCCACCCCCGGCCCCGGTGACCCCTCGGGGGCGTCCACAGCCCCCCCCAGCCCCCATGATGGAGCTGTGGGACACAAGGGAGGGAGAATCCCTCAGGATGAGGGCAGGCAACAGCCCCAGCCACCCCCGGCCTCCTGCGGGACACAAAACACCCCTGACAGGACCCATCTTTTCCCAAAATCTCCATCTGCCGTGTCCCCGTGACTCTGGGAAGGGGCTGCGGGGACGGAGGCGATTCCCGGCCGCACACACGTGTGCACACAGATGCCGCACACACCCGCACCCACGTGTGTCCCTTGTGTCCCCTCCTCCCTCCCCGGCGCAGCCGAGCTCTCCCGGCGTGACGGGAGCCGCCCCAGAGGTGACTTTATCGCTGACAAGCCGGTCCCAGCCCCGGTCAATGGTGTGTGTTTACACTGCAGGTGACATTATCTGCCCTCCGCGCAGGGCAGGACCCTGCCTGCCAAATTCCCTTCAGCTTTCAAGTTTATCTAAACAAGGATTTCGGAGTGGGAAGGCAGCGAAGCGCTCGGGAACGAGCAGCCCCGGCGAGCCCGGATATTTGGCTTTGTGGGGAGCTGGGCTTTGTCTGCTCTTGGCGGCGAGGTTTTCCAGCCCCCCCGGCAAGAGAGGATGAGAGGATTCAACCCTGCACCCCTCTGGCACCGGGGCTCTGCGGTGGTGGCCACAAAGATCCGCAGCCAGCAGCACCGGGAAGCACCGGGAAGCACCGGGATGGGGCTGGAGCAGCACGGCCTGGTGGGAGATGTCCCTGCTCGTGGCACGGGGCTGGATGAGACCTTTGGGGTCCCTTCCCCGCCCAGACCATTCCAAGAGCTGGTGACGTCTCCAGGCGGCTCCGGGAAGAGCGGCGGGTGCCGGTGTTGCCACAACAGGCCCCGATTGCCGCGGCCTTTCACAAGCGGAGCTCCGCTGACCTCACCCTCAGCCGCGGATCTGCTTGAGCAACGCCAGTGCCCGGCCCAGCCCGGCGCCTCCGGCTGCTGCCGCACGGCCGGGGGGGCCCTGAGGGGCAGCACCCCGGCTCGGGACCCCACAAAACCCCGCCGAGCCCGCGGCAGGCTCCCACCACCAAAACCAACACTTTTCTCCCGTGTGTCCCTGGATTTGGGACAGGGGGGTGAGGAGCACCCATGGGTGCACTTGGTGCTGGGGGGAGGGAGAGCGCCAGGACCCCCCTGGTAGCAGAGGCAGCTCCAAAGAGCTGGAATTACAAAGTTCTGGCCAGGAAGTTGGGGCAGCAGGAGGAGGGATCGTGCCCAAGACGCACCCTCGGGACCAAACCCAGCAGCTCCAGTTTGGGTTGGAAGGGACCTTAAAGCCCATCCAGTGCCACCCCTGCCATGGCAGGGACACCTTCCACTGTCCCAGGCTGCTCCAAGCCCCGTCCAGCCTGGCCTTGGACACCTCCAGGGATGGGAATGTCCAAGGATGTTAAATCCTCCGCAGGGAGGTGGGAGAGGAGGCCCGGTTTGGCTGTCCCCTTGACATCCCACTCATGCCCCGCGGCTGGAGCCAGGTCACTCTGGGATCCTCACGGATGCTCCTGGGAGCTCCTGGACGCTCCTGGATGCTCCTGGGTGCTGTCCCGTGCCCGCCGCCCCCGGATCGCGGGCCAGGATCCCGCAGGCTCACCTGCCCTCCCTTCCCGGGGCAAACAGCTCAGCCCCGGGTTTTGCTGAGCACTGTCTAATTATAGATATTATATTGCAAATGGCTTTTGGGCCTGCTAATGGTATTACTGGTGTTATTCTTCTACTTGTTAATTATAACCAATTTGTTTGGGATGCCTTCCCAGTTTTCGGCTGTAATTGCTCTCCCCATTCCCTGACGGCTGTGACTCAGCAGAAACTCCGCAGTTTCGCTCAGGGATGAGGTTTCTCTTTGTCTCTCCTGCCAAGCGTGGCTGCAGACGCTGCCTGAGCGGCGTGGCTACTGCTCCCACCGCGCCGGTGGCCGCGGGAGGGGCCGGCAGGGATGCGGGATACCGGGGCCGGTACCCACGCGGGGTTGGAAGCGGGACCACGGCAGCTCCGCGTCGCCCTGAGCGGTCGGGCTCAGGCTCGGGATGCTCTGGAGGAGCCGGATCAGGGCTGTGACCCGTGAACCGTCCCAGGATCCCGCCTGTTAAATCCCAGCGAGCTCCGTGTGGCCAAAGGCTTAGCCTGGGGAAGGGGGGAATATGAAAGGGATTGTTGTCTTTTTCTTATTGCTAAATTCTTAAGAAGTTTGCTCTTCTCCTCTGGCCGGCATCAACTGCAGATAAGTTATTTGGAAAGCGAGTATTTCAGCAGAACAGCCGCTCAAGTAGCCTAATACACACATTAGAGTCTATTTGCACTTAAAAGAAGTGGGAGGTATTAAATCAGCCCCTGGCCAGATAGGCATTGTATAAACAAGAGCTGTTAACTCCTACTTGATAGCGATGATAGCGAGGGAAAGCAAAACAGCCCTGCAGTGTCACCACCGGCCTGACACAACTTGTTGTAGGTCTGGGCAGAAAAAGAAAACAAACCCCTGCGAGTTCATGGCTGCGGGAGGGCGGCCGGCGGGGGGATGATCCCAAACCCTCTCCCGGCCCGGGAGCGGCTCCCGCACCCGCGGGGAGTTGCCAGCGGCCGGACAAGCGGTGGACGCGCTCATGGAGCTCGGGACAGGGCGGTGACCCCGGCCAAGCCCTCGGCATGGGGGGTTTCCATCCTGGATGCCGCTGCAGAGGCGCTGGGCCGTGCGCGGGGCCGGGGAGATGCTGCTGCCGCTGCCGAGGTATTAATGAAATTTATGAGTCAGAGCGAGCGAAAGAAACTGTTTTCAGCTGACTTCACTCACCACTTCCTCTCCTCGCCTTCGCCTCTCCCGGCAGCCCACTTATCTTTGCCTGGAGCGGTGCCCACCGCCCCTGCCCGGTGCCGCTCCCGGGAAAGGCCGGAGTGCTCAGCACCGCTCCCGCCGCGGAGTTCGCTCCCTCCCTCAGTCACTCAAGCGCTCTCAAGTTGTTCTCTGTGGCTAATCAAATGTCAAAACAAGCTGCCCCTGTGATTTGGAGAGCTTTTAAACAGGAAGACATTCACCGCTGAGACACCAGAGCGCCGGGCTCTGCCGGCAGCGGGAGCTGCCCGAGCTCAGCACCTCTCCCGGGAGCTGCTGGGCTCTTTGGGGTCTCCCTTTCGGGGGATTGTCACTGTGGAGCTGGTAGCACTGATCCCACGGCTCACCCAAAACCAGTGCTGCTGTCTCCCATGGGATTGGGGCTCCTTCCATCCATTCATCCATCCATCCATCCATCCGTCCGTCCATCCATCCCCTGGTGGGCAGCAGCAACACCCCCATCCCTGTGTCCCACTCTTGATTCTTACCCATGGTTTATAGCCTGACCCTAAACCAGGTGCTCTGGGGCTAAAGCAGCGTCCTCAGCTCTGTGCCGGCTCTGCAGCACTGGAGGATGGAGGGGACCAAACCTCAGGCGACAGCCTCAGCCTCGCTTCCCACCCCAAACCCTTCCTAAGCTCTGCGCTTGCTGCTCTGCCAGAGCTCTTGCTCAAACCTCCCCACCCAGCACCCCCCGTGCCCTCTGTGGGGCCGGGAGGCGGCTGTGCCCGCTGCCACCTCGGGAAGGACGCCGGGAGCAGACAGGCAGCGGCTTTGTCCCAGCGCGAGGCGGGGAGAGCGCCGCGGGTTTGTTTTTAGACAAATGAATGGATTTCAGTGTTTGACCAACACCGCGGGGAATGCCAGGCCCAGGGATTTGGCAGCAGGGCTGACACTTGTC
The DNA here is from genome assembly GCF_041296385.1 of Aphelocoma coerulescens. NCBI lineage: Eukaryota > Metazoa > Chordata > Aves > Passeriformes > Corvidae > Aphelocoma > Aphelocoma coerulescens. The sequence goes on from NC_091024.1 coordinate 12,328,485, forward strand.
AGCTCTGGTTCCTGCGGGAGGGAGCAGCCCGCTGTCCCGGCTCTCCCGGCTCTCCCCTCTCTCCCTTCCCTCCCCTCTCTCTCCCTGTGCTGTTATTTTATTAAATCACTAAAAGACACTTCTTTAATAGCTCCAGAAATAGTATTTTTCATGTGGCTGGGGCTGCTCCCACCTGGAACCGGCACAAATCCTCCCCTCTCTCCCCGCTCTCCCCTCTCTCCCGGCGCTCCTGAGGGCAGCGACGTGCGCAGGGCCATTCTGGAAAAAACGCGTGGCAAGGGAAGATCCAGCAAATCCTCGGGACTGCCGCATCCCGGAGCGCTTTGCCTGCCAGCCGGGAAGTTTGCGAAGGGCTTCACGCTCTCTGGAGCCAGGCAGGGCAGTGCCTGGAGTGGCACGGCTTTGGGAGGGACACAGGAATGGCTGCGCCATCCCTCACGAGCCCGGAGCGGCCCGGGAGCAGCCGTGCCAGCCCCACGGGAATGCCAGGAGTTTTCTGTGGCGGGCTCTGGCACAGGCACTTCCCTGCTCCGGTGCTCGGCATGGGGCACAGCTCAGCCCAGCCTGGAGTGGGAATTCCCAGGGGAAAAGCCGTGGGAATGACAGCCCTGCGCCCCAAACAGCCGCAGCCTCGGAGAGGGCAGGGCCGGGAGCTGCCGTGACCGGGGCCCCGGGTGATGCTGCTGAGCCCGGCCTGCAAAACGGCCCCGACCGACCGAGAGCCCAGCCCAGCTCCCGCTGAATCATCAGGGATGGAGGCAGTCACCCGCCTCTGGAAGGGCAGCAGCTGCTTTTCCCTGTGGTTTCTGGGAGCAGGTAGGAGTCAGAGCCTTCCAGTCAGTGTAAAATCACGGGATCATGGAATTCTGGATGGTTTGGGCAGAAAAGGACATTAAAACTAGTCCCATTCCACCCCTGCCATGGGCAGGAACACCTTCCACTGTCCCAGACTGTTCCAAGCCCCGGCCAGCCTGGCCTTGGACGCTTCCAGTGATCCAGGGGCAGCCACAGCTTCTCTGGGCATCCTCTGCGAGGGCCTCACACCCTCACAGGGAACAATTCCTTCCCAATATCCCACCTCACGTGCTCCCACAGCCCAGTGTTCCAGGCCTGGAATGTGGGTTTGGGAGGCACCACCCAGCACCCAAGTGGTGTTTGCTGCTCCGCTTGGCACCGTGGGCAGCCCCTGCTCTGGAGCTGCCCCAGTCTGGGACAGATAAGGGAGTTACAGACCAGCTCTGGGGGGTGATGGAGCTGTTTGCAGGCAGCTCCTGGCTCTGCCCAGCCGGGACTCCAGGGCAGCCACAGATACCCCAGAACATTCCGGGTGCTCTGCCCAGCTGGGATTCCAGGGCAGCCACAGATACCCCAGAACATTCCGGGTGCTCTGCCCTCAGAGCCTGCCCAGCTCCCAGCCCAGCCAGGTGAGACGTTCCAGCTCTGCTCCGGTTGTGTAACAAGCCCGGGGCTGAGCCAGGAGCCAAACCCACACTCCTGACCCGGCCACAGCTCGCCCACGGCGGGCACAGGCTGGGACATGCTCCACTCCGAGCTTCCAGGTGCTACCTTGCACAGGGAACATGGGAATGCATCCACGGGGCTCCCTCTCCTTTGGACACCTTTGATCCCGGCTTTGTGGCTGCCCGCCTTCATGCCGTGGGTGCATGGAGTGGGACAAGGATCCAGCTCTGTTTCATGGAATGCCAGGATGGTTAGGGATGGAAGAAACCTTAAAGCTGATCCTGTCCCACCCCCCTGCCATGGGCAGGGACACCTTCCACTCTCCCAGGTTGCTCCAAGCCCATCCAGCCTGGCCTGGAACATTTCCAGGGATGGGGCAGTCACAGCCTGGGCTGGCAGAAGGGGTCCCTGGGTGGACAGGATGGCCTTTGAAGGTCCCTTCCAACCCAAACCATCCTGGGATTCTGGGATTCCAAGGGAAGAGCTGCTCCTCCCTGATGCCGAGGTGGCCACTCCGAGGGCTCTGTGGGTCACATCACCTCCTGTTCTGGCACCATCAGCCCCTCCAACAGCTCGGTACCCTTGGTGCCCGCTCACTGAGGGGGTTTGGAACCCAACTTCCACAGCCCCCAAACCCAAGGGAAAGGACAAAGCATCAAATGAAGCCCCTGGAGCAGAAGGAATTCCTGCTTGGATGATGAATGTTCCTATTTCTTGCTGTAAGAGAGAGCAATGAAAGCTGCCCGAGCCAGCATTTATCAGGGGTGCCTGCAAAGGGGCACCAGACAGCCCCATAAAAAGCCCCAAATAAATGGGATTATGGCCCTGCTGTTCCACCTTCGGATGCTCCCTCACCCTGTCCCTGTGGGTGAGCTCCGAGTGACCGTCGGAGCTGTGAGGAGCCTTCCTGGGTCCCTGTCAGCTCCATCATTATGGACATCCCAGGCTGCCTTGGAAAACCCTTCCTGGATGATGCGCTGGAGGAATCCGGTCTGGACATCAGAGCGGCCTCGTTCCCGCGCTGTAATTTTATTAAATCATTAAAAGGCACTTCTTTAATAGCTCCAGAAATATCATTTTTTCATGTGGCTGGGGCTGCTCCCACCTGGAACCGGCACAAATCCTCTCGCAGGTTCAAAGCCGTCTGGCTTCTCCTGCTCCGCCGGGAATTAGGGATAATTGGAACGAGCGCGTTCAAAGGAGCGCGAGGTCGGCGGAGCTGACACCGCGCGGTCCCTCCCGCCGAGCCCGAGCCCCCGGCACCGGCACCGGCCCGGCCCGGCCCGCGCTGCCGCAATCCCGTGGGATGATTTATGGCCAAAGCCCTGGCGAGGGACGGCAGCCGGGCCGAGGACGGCCCCAGAGCCCGCAGCCTGTCCCGACACGCCGCTGCTGGGGCGCGGAGATTAAAGGCTCCTGCTCGGCAGCGGGGAAATGCAAATGCTCCTGGAACGAGCTGTTAATTGTCAAACCGCAGCACTTCGGGGTAATCATCCCTTGTGAGGCTCAGAGCAGGCCCGGAGCTCCCCGGGAATGGGCTCCGGGACAGGAGGATGTGTCTTGTTTATGGCTGCGGCGGATGCAAAGGAGTGGGGAGAGAAGTGGGAATGGGGGGGAAAGGGAAATTGGAGAAGTGAGAAAGGAGAGCGTCCGGGGGGTCAGCGCTGGTGGCCGTGGCTCAAATCCCGTGGGGATCCCATGGAGAGGGAGACCTTCTGATGGAGACGGAGGTGGGGCGGGGGTGGAGAGGCTCAGCCTGCTCCTGGGAAAGGCTGATCCCATTGGGAATGGCCCCGGGGATGGCACGGAGGCTGTGAAGGCTCCAGGACCTCTCCCCGAGGCCAGGGCTGTTCTCAGCCCGTTGTCACCACGTCCAGCCGCGGCTGTCGCTGCCCCGGAGCTGTGAGGCCCCATCAGGAGCTGCTCTGTCCCTACCCTGCCCTCCTGGGGCTGAGCCCCGGTGTTTCCTACCGGGAAGCGGAGGGAGACGTGGCCCAACCCAGCAATAAGGGACCCCAAAGCCACCCTGGGACAGAAACCTGCAAACTCCCCCAAAGGGCGGCCGTGGCCCCGGCACCGCAGCCCCCGCCGGCACCTGGCGGTCCCTGCGTGAGGAACACCTTCCAGAGCATCGGGATGGCTTTTTTCCCTGGCTTTGGGAAGACAGAGACCCCCCCGGGCGGAGAGCGGCTCCTTCAGAGCCGGGTTTCAACAACCAGGAACTCGTGTGTGTCTTGGACTGGAATCCAGTGCGGCTGGGGCCATGTGCAAGATGTAATTTAAGCTCCAGCTCCGGGCCCAAATGTTCTCCAAGTGCGGAGGTTTTGGCACCGAGGGTTTGGTTTGGTCCCAGCTTTCATGGCAAATTGAATAATCACAGGAGGGGGAGGAACGGGGAGAGAGCAAGAGAAAAAAAAACCCCAACAACTCTCGACAGTTCTTCCAAAAGTGGAAAGAACCAAAACACATTTTGGCTTCCTCAGCCCTGAGCCGGAGTTATTTCCCTCTAGATCTGGAGCAGCCTTTCCAACAACCTTTTTTCAATTTAGCTTTTTATTAAAATCAAGCCATGCCCTGGCAAATCCGTGCGGAGCTGCCTCCTGCCACGGCCGTGCCCGGCTCTGCAGCTCCTGCTCGTGCTGCTGGCACCCCAACAAACATTCCCGGCCCTGCTCCCGAGGCCTGAGGGGGAGTGGCTGCCCGGCAAGCACGGCCAGAGACCCCCGGGCACGCATTTCAATCGCCTACTGTTGTGCTGACTTTCTGGCCTTGTCTGTCTTTTAATTATTCCCATGTTTACAGTTTGCTGCGGCTTACAGGATTTTTCCCCTCAAATGCCTGTTTTCCTGACAATTAGCCCTGCTGGCTGGAAAAGCACGGACGAAGAGCTGGAGGTGGAGCTCAGCACCAAAATCCAAACCTCCCTCGTCGCTCCGGCCAGCCCCAGTCCAGCACTGGGAGCAGCTTCGGTTCAAGAGTAGGCTCAGGATCAGCCCGGGCTCAGGTTAGGACGAGGCTTGGAGCACCCTGGGGCAGTGGGAGGTGTCCCTGCCATGGCAGGGGTGGCGTTGGATGACTTTAAGGTCCCTTCCCACCCCGACCATCCCAGGATTCCACGATCCCCCCCCCCAGCACGCACCTGCAGCCAGAGACACCCCAGGTTCAACCCCCAGCTGTAAAGCTGCCCCTGCGCCCCTGCAGGGAGAGTTTTGGGGTGCCGGGGGGTGTCGGGCACCAGCAGAGCCCCTCGTTAGGCAGCGCTTTCCCCGGAATGAGGCGGGGGGCTGCTGTTAATCAGCTACAAACGATTTAAGTCACTGGCCCAACCGCTTCGCTGCTGCTTTCGAGAGGAATTAGGCCTCCATAAAATCAAGCAGCATGAATCTCCGAGATTTACACGCTGCTTTCTTAACAGTTTTCAGTATATTTCAATAGTTAATAAAACTAAATGCTGCTTTGTGTAAAAGGTAATAGATTACAGTCGGGGGGGTTTTACTGGCACTCAGTGTGTTCAGCCAACACCTCATACGTTCACCTTGGAATCCACGGAAAGCACTTTGTGCAGATTAAAAGCAGATTTATCACAGATGTGCCTCAACATTATGCTTGGCTTGAACCATTAGACTCCTGGAGTTTAAAGGTTAGACTTTAATGACTTCAAGGAAGTCGGGTGCTTTTTAAAGCTTTAAATAAGCAGCTCGGATACTCCTGGCATTCCCAAACAGGGCAGACTGGTTACAGGCTGCTCCAAGGATGCAGAATTCCCACTCCGGAGTCTGCTGGGCACAGCCCTTTGAAGCAGGCACAGCTCAGGAGTTTAACCCTCATGCAAATTCCTGATAAATTATTTACCAGATGAAAGCGCTGCCTTGAAAACTTTGGTGGCGGAGCAGCTTCTCATCCCCACGGACGGGATGGGAGAGGTCGGCTGCGGGCTGCACTGCCTGAGTAAAGACCCTGGAACGGGGCGTTAGGTGTTACCCCACTCCATGGAAAGGGACACCTCCCGCTGTCCCAGCCTGCTCCAGCCTGGCCTTGGACACTTCCAGGGATCCAGGGGCAGCCACAGCTGCTCTGGGCACCCTGTGCTAGGGCCTCACACCCTCCCAGGGAACAATTCCTTCTCCATATCCATCCATCCCTGTTTCTGTCAGTTTAAAGCCATTCCCTGTGTCCTGACCCTCCGTCCCTTGTCCCCAGTCCCTCTCCAGCTCTCCTGGAGCCCCTTTAGGCCCTGGAAGGGGCTCTCAGGTCTGGGATGTGTGTCCGGTCTCTCCCGGTACCCACAGGAAGATGCTGTGATCCAACAACAAAACGCCCCCAAACGAAGCAGGACAAAGTTTTTGCGGGTTTTTTTTTTCCCCTCCCAGCCATAAACAGTGTGAAAATCCAGCAGAGCTTCCCCCTCGGAGCTCTCCTCCCGTTCTCCGCAGTTTGTTCGCTGCCCTCACACACGGCAGACGCTGACAGCATCCCGAGCTTCGGAAGTCGATTGCTCGGTGGAGCTGAAAATGCCTCCGCAGGTATCCGGCTGATGGGCGCTCCTCGGGAGGATGCGGCTGGAATGCCGAGGGAGGCGCGGCTGGACCCGGCCGCGGGGCAGCGGGAGTGGGACGTGCTCGGCGGTGATCAAAGGCTGCGGCTGGGGATGACCGCGGGGGCCGAGCGCTCGTTCTCCGGGGTGATAAAGGAGGAACCATTTATATTTAAAAGCGCTGTAAACCTTTGGCTCCCGGAGGAATGATTTGGGATGAAGATGGATCGGAGAACCACAGGGTGGCTTGGGTGGGAAGGGACCTTAGAGATTATCCCGTTCCATCCCCTGCCATGGGCAGGGGCACCTTCCGCTATCCCAGGGTGCTCCAAGCCCCGGCCAAGCTGGCCTTGGACATTCCAGGGATGGAACAGCCACCACCTCTCTGGACAGCTTCTTCCACCAGCAAAGTCTGAGTGTCTCCCAAACTGGGAGAAGGCAGGAGCAGCGGCAGAGATGGAAATGATGCCAGGGAAAGGATTCCACTTCCCTGGGAACAGTGATGGACCCCTGGCCCTGCCCTGATACTGGCTCTGCACTGGGAGCCCAGAGTGCCCAGAGTGCCCAGAGTGTCCAGAGTGCCCAGAGTGCCCAGAGTGCCCAGAGTGCCCAGAGTGTCCAGAGTGTCCAGAGTGCCCAGAGTGCCCAGAGTGTCCAGAGCACCCAGAGTGCCCAGAGTGCCCAGAGCACCCAGAGTGTCCAGAGCACCCAGAGCGCCCAGAGTGCCCAGAGCGCCCAGAGTGCCCAGAGTGCCCAGAGTGCCCAGAGTGTCCAGAGTGCCCAGAGTGCCCAGAGTGCCCAGAGGTGTTGTGGTGCTCAGGGGAGACACCCGGATGAGCTCCCGAGGGGCTGCAGCCACGGCTCTCAAAGGAGTTTGCTCCAATGCTCCAGGAGCTCCCCGTGCTCCTCCATGTGGGGTTTGTGTTCCCCCATCCCCATCCTGCACCTCCCCCGTGCTGGGAGCAGAGCCCGGAGCTCTGCCCGGGCCCCGCCGAGCTCTGCCTGCGGCCGGAGCATCCCGGAGCTGGTGGTGGAGGGGGAAGATTCCGGCAGAGCAGCCGTGCGTGTTTGATGTGGTTTAAATTAACCTCGATTGCTGTCTAATATTTTAAAAAGACACTTTTTCTAACATGCGGGAATAATGTAGGAGAACTAATGTTCCCTCCTGAAATGCCTTTCAGGATCATGATAAAAGTGCACTTTAATCTGCTGTGAGAAGGCTCCGGGAGGGAGAGACATCACCTGGACAGGTGGAATCGTGGAATAAATACAATCATTAATGAGGAGGAAGAATTTGCATCTCCCGACTTCTCCACAACACCTGCTCTGTTGTTTTTTTGGGGTTTGGGTTGTTTTTTCTCCCAAGCAGCTTTATTTTGTTTCCTGAGGGTCTGGAGAACGCAGGGATTCAGGATTGTGGCCGTTATTAAGCGACACTTGCAAAGGCTGTAAAATGCCAGGGAAGCAGCGCCTGGGAACGGAGTGCTCCATTAAGTTTTCCCTATGAAATTAAGCACCTTTATTGCCTTAAATGAGAGTTACAGCCTAATGACGGCCCCATGCAAATCCGCAGCAGCATTCCCGAGCCAAGGGCTGCTTCCCACCGCGGTGAGCAGGGAGGTGCTGCCGGAACAGGGAACGGCCCCAGCCTGGGCCTTCCCTGCCCAGCGCCACATTCCAGCGGGAAGGAGCCGGGAACTGTGGGAACAGAGTACACGGGGTGCCAGGCATGGGGCAGGAGGGGGGTGCTGGCTGTCCCCAGCCCCACACAGCAGGAGAGTTCCCGGGACAGGGGACAAATCCTGGTCCTGGGTCCCCATCCCAGCTTCCCACAGAGGCTTCACCAACTGGGATGGTTCCCAGCTCACCCCACGGACAGCGGCTGCTATGGACACTGTCAGCAAGCTGCGGCCATCCCCGGTGTCACCCCCAAATATCAGCATCACCCCAAATATCAACATCATCCCCAAACATCAGCATCATCCCCAAACATCAGCATCCTCCCTGAACACTGCCACGATCCCTAAATATCAGCATCATCCCTGAACATCAGCATCATCCCCAAACATCAGCATCATTCCCCTGCTGGACAGGGACTCCAGGTCTCAGGCAGGTCCTGAATAGTGTTCCCTGTCAGGGGTCCCAGCTCCTGGGCTGTGGTCCCACGTCCCAGGTAGGAGCTCCATGTCTCAGTTTGGGGTGCCAGGTCCCAGGCAGGAGCTCCATGTCTCAGTTTGGGGTGCCAGGTCCCAGGCAGGAGCTCCATGTCTCAGTTTGGGGTGCCAGGTCCCAGGCAGGAGCTCCATGTCTCAGTTTGGGGTCCCAGTGTGGCTTTCCCAGTGCCCAGGAGCCCACGGGCAGCACAAATCTCACACAGAGTGAAGCCCAGCACGGCCCCAGTGGCGCCGGCCGGGGCTCCTTCGACGTTTCCTTAACTCACCGGGCGATAAAAACCCAGGAGGAGAAGTGAACAATAAAAAAGGGGAGCTTTCCTCGGCGATGCCGCCGGGAAGTGCTGACAAAGCTGCTGCTGCCGGAGCGCAGCGGGAGCGGGAAGCGCTCTTTGCTCTGCCTGTCTCCCGCTGAACGAGGCTCGGCTCTAATGGGCTCGATACCTACAACGCGCAGCTGACAACAAAGATGTTCCACTAAACCTAACACGAGAGGGAAACAGCTCCAGCACACAGTGAGTAATTAGAATCTAATTAATTTGCATTTCACAAGAGAGGCAGAGATGTCAGAGGGAGGAAAAAAAACCCCACCACCTCCCCGAGATTAAAGGGCTGGCGGAGGAGAGCGAGGGGTGACTTGGAACGCTCCCCCCGCCGGGGCCGCCGGAGCCGGGCGGGATGAGCAGGATTAAACGGGAGCAGGTGGGAAGATGACAGGTCTGGGAGCTGCGGCCAACAAAAGTGGCTGCGGGTCAGCAGAATCGCGCTGAAAATACCCAAACAGCAACTTTTCCCGGGGAACAGCATCCCCGGCCTCGCAGGCTCCTTCCTCCCGCTGCTCCGCGGCTCTGCCACAGGAACCGGAGGGGGAAAAAGACAAAAGGTGATGGTGTGGGGCCAGGATCCAGCCGGGAGCTTGGGAAGGAGCAGCCCCCGGCCCCGGCAGCGCCTTCCCAAAAGGAGTGTTTGCAATATGTTAATCCCGATGTTCCCACCCCATTTCCTAACGCTGGCTGCTCCCGAGAGGCGAAGCGTCCCGGAGCTGCAGAACATCAAGGGAAGATTTACAGCTTGTTTCCATAATGATGGCACCAGGCGGGAGATTTCGCTGTCGGCGCTGCTGGCGCAGCCACGGGAGCCCTGGGGAAGAAAAACAACCCTCACTCCCCGGGAGTGCTCCGTGATTGTCATCCCTGCTCTTCCCTGCACCCCTGCCTCATTCCTACATCCCTGCCTCATCCCTGCCTCATTCCTACATCCCTGCCTCATCCCTGCCTCATCCCTGCCTCATCCCTGCCTGCATCCCTGCCTGCATCCCTGCGTCATCCCTGCCTCATCCTGGCCTCCACACCCCCGGCACAGCTGCCCAGGGCATCGGACCAGGGTTGGGATTTCATAGAATCATGGAATGGTTTGGGTTGGAAGGGACCTTAGAGCCCATCCCACTCCCTGCCATGGGCAGGGACACCTTCCACTGTCCCAGGGTGCCCCAAGCCCCAGTGTCCAACCTGGCCTTGGACACTTCCAGGGATCCAGGGGCAGCCACAGCTGCTCTGGAGAACCTGTTCCTCACAGGGAACAATTCCTTCCCAATATCTCATCTATCCCTGCCCTCTGGCAGTGGGAAGCCATTCCCCCTGGTCACTCTGTCCCTGGTCCCAAATCCCTCTCCAGCTCTCCTGGAGCCCTTTTAGGCCCCGGAAGGGGCTCTGAGTTCTCCCTGGAGCCTTCTTTTCTCCAGGTGAACATTTCCAGCTCTCTAAAAGTTTGGGGATTTTGGGGAAGGAGAAGTGGGTGCTGTTCCTGGAATTCCCTGGTCTGGGCCAGGAGCATCCATCCCAGCCAGGGAGGAGTGAGCCACAGCCAATCTTTCTCCCCGCTCCCCACTGGAGTTCCCTGAACCTTTTCCCCGGGCTCTGCACATCCCTGCCCTTTGCTGTCGCAGCCCCGTGGCACGTCGGGGACGAACATCTGGCACATCTGCACGTGGGAGGGGCGGCGACATGGGGCCGTCCCCGGAACCGGGGGACGAGGCAGCGCCGGATGCAAACAAAACCCAAATGCAGCCGAAGCCAGATGCAAACCCATGCAAATCGGGAGCCTTGTGCAGGCAGCAGGGCTGGGGGGCCCGGGGGACACGGGAGGATGGGGGGCACAGGGGCCCCCCAGTGAGCCCCAGAGGAGCCGGCTGCAGGATGGAGATGGGGGAATCCCCCTGGGAAAAGCCACTGCGGGGTCACGGTGCAGGGAACCCCCCGGAAGGGCAGGGAGAGAGGCTGGGAGCAGCTCTCCAGCCCCAGCTCGAGCTTCCTTCCTGCAGCACTGGATCGGCTCCCAGGGCCCCTCCTGCCCCATGGCAGGGCCATTCCAGCACCAAGAGCTGCTCCAAGGTTGTCTTCCCTTCTTTCCTGCCGATGCCTTGCCCTCCAATCGTGGTGTGTTTGCAGCACCAAATCAGCTCTGTAAACATGCCGAGGGGGGATTTATTTTTCTTGAAAGCAAAATAACTAAACAGCACATCAGAGGGAAGGCATTTAACTCAGTCGGCTCCTTTCTTTTGTTGGGAATCAAAGTGATGATGATTTGAGCAGGTTTCTCCCAGGCATCCCACCCCGGTGCTGGGAAAATGCAGCAAATGCAGCTCGAGCTCCATCAGCTCCAAGATTTGGGGTGCTTGGGGACAGGAGATAAGGCTCCCGCCATTCCTGCTGTTCCCACATCCTGGAGGGACCACAGGCAGCACAGCTGGCTGGGCGCAGTGTGGCTGCACATCCTGGCACAGGGGAGGGATGGGAGGGATGCTGGGACCGGGAACATCCCGATGGGAGCAGCCCCAGCAGCGTTTTTAGGACTCCATCCATTCTTTCCTCCCCAGGCAAAACAAACCAACCCCAACCCAACCCCCTCGCACCAAAGCCGGAGCTTTTCAGCGCACGCCGCTCTCCCTCTGCCCCATCCCAATCCCCAGGCACGGAGCCACCGGGATCCAGCTGGAATTTGCAGCGCGAGCGCTGCAGTGGCGCTGCCGCAGTGGGATGAGGTCGTGAGTCACGGAACCACTGAAACCAAGGGCCTGTGCAGCTCCCAGGCTGGGAAAGGAACACCCAGGAACCCCATGGAAAGCCAGCGGCTGATGGGATCCAGCTCAGCAAAACCAGCTGGAGCATCCTGCCCTGAGGTGCTCCCTGCCCCACAGCATCCCGGGGGCTGCAGAGGGGCAATTCCGCCTTGCCAGCCCCTGCAAGCCACCAGCACATCCCATCCCTGGGAAAAAGGGGGACGTGGATCTCTTGGAAGCACCACATTCCAAAAAATGTGCGGATGTGGCACTTGGGGACATGGTTTAGGGGTGACCATGGCGGTGCTGGGCTCAGTGACCTCAGACGGCTTTTCCAGCCTCAGCTATTCCACGATTCCATGATTTGGCAACGGCCAGGCGTGGTTCGCTGTGCCTTTGCAGCGCAGCAGTGCTGGTGGCTCGTGCCCGAGGAAGGTGACGTGGGGACAGGGCCGAGCCGTGCCAACCCCGGGGACAGGAGAGGGCCAGGCATCACCTCCAGGATGTGCCACGCTCCAAAGCAGCTCCCCAGAAAGTTGTCAGAGCCGGCAGCTGGAAAAGACACCGGAAAAATCCCAGTGCCAGTCCTGGCCCAGCTCCAGCGCCGTCCTTCAGGGCCATTTGCAAACAAACCGGGGAAGATGAAAGATTGATGCCCGTCTCTCCCGGCAGCAGATCCAGCCCCTCCCCTGGGATTCGTGGCTCGGATAATTCATTGTTCCCACCTCACTTGTCACCGTCGTGCTCCGGAGCAATCAGGGGTGAGAATTCCGGGAGGTTCCCAGCTCGCCGCTGTGATTCGCCTGCAGATTTGTCACTTCACTAAAGATCCAAATTACACCCGTTTAGGAGCCGGCTCCGCTGCTCGAACCTGCGCGAGCTCCTGCCGGGATTAGGGATTCGCGGCGGTAATTATGGAAATGGGGATGTGCAGACGGAGAACTGGCAGCAGGAGTGGTGCTGAAACGTCTATTTATAGTTCGGGGGGAAGAAAATAAACCTCGCCTTCTCCAGGCAAACAGATGGGCTCGGCGGCAGACGGGTTCAGGGGAGAGGAACGGGAACGAGGGGAAGGAACGGGAGTCGGGCACGGCCTGGGAGCCGGTCCCGTGGGAGTGGGTGCTGGCAGGGAGGGTGGGTTTGGGGCTGGGCACCTCGGGGGCACCCCGTGCCCTCAGTGTCACCCCCTCCAGCCCCGAGGGACGGGCTGGGAACCTCGCCCCACGCTCAGGCTGCCAACCAGCCTTGTTCTGCCCCAAATCCAGCCCCTGGGATGCGGGAAGACAGCCGGGATAAGGAGCTCCTGGGGAGCTTTGTGGGGAGATGTCCTCGAGCTCCGGGGCATCCTGAGCCCAGGGGCACCTCAGCCACCCCCTGCTCGAGGGGAGTTGGCAGCCTGAGGGGGGTCACCAGCTTTTGGGCTGCCCCTGAGCTCCCAGGGAGGATATCGGGGTGTCCTGGCGATCTGGGACACCCTGAATCCACGGCACCTCCATCACCCCCTGCCCGGGGGGAGCTGGCAGCCCAAGGGTAAGGGTCCCCAGCCCTCGGGCTGTCCCACGGCCATGAACTCCAGGCTGAGCATTCCCAGCTCCTCCAAACACCCCTCGTGCCGAGCAATGCCTCCATCCCGTGGGGAAAACAGAGGAGCCGCCCGGGGGTCAGCAGAGCCCCCCCAAACCCATCCCTGGCACGGGCCCCCCCGCACTCAGCTCCCAGCAGGATGAAGATTTAGCCGTGGATCCGCGTGCTGAATTCCAGGGGCCGTCAGGCGGCTCCGGGAGGCGTTTGGAGCAGACAGATTTATCCAAACCCTCCCGGCTCCGCAGCCCCACGCGGCGTCTCTGACACCCGGCGAGGAGGGAATAAATCAGCGCTCCCTCCCTTCCCACCACGCGGAGGTTTCTCCCAGCCACGCTTCAGGCGGGAGCACGGAGACTTTTATTTACCGCCGAGCGCAAACAAGAGCCCGGAGCCCCGGGGGACGGTGCCCGGCTGCGAGTGACGGTGGCGGCCACCCCGGCTGGCTCCGCCGGGAGCAGGGAATCACCGGCAGCATCCGGCCCAGCCCCCTGGAATCATGGAATGGCTGGGTTGGAAGGGAGCTTAATCCCATCCCATCCCACCCCTGCCGTGGCAGGGACACCTCCCACTATCCCAGGGTGTTCCGAGCCCCGTCCTTGGACACTGCAGGGACGGGGCAGCCAGTTCTATGGAGAACCTGTGCCAGGGCCTCCCCACTTCCCCAGGGAGGAATTCCTTCCCTATTTCTCACCATATTGATCCCTCCTTCCCGCGCGGGCCCTGTTAGGATGGAAAATTGCTGAGCTCCCAGCTCAGCTCCGCTGCCAACGAGGATTTGTGGTGTTCAATAAATATTATTAGAAAAGCGCAAGATAATAATTATGTCAATTAGAGGATGGGTAATTGGGCCTGCAGAAGAAAAGTGCTTTTCTCCCTAATTGCTGGGGCCATGTGCCTGTGATTGCATGTGTGGCTTCCAAAAATAAAAGGGCAGCCGGCAAGTGGGAAAAGCACTTTTGTTTTCCCAATGAGCTCCGTGGCGGGAATTGCGGGGCTGGATTGCAGGGAGGGAGGAGCATCCACTGGTCCATCCCTGGTCTGGGGGGCAGAAGGGGACCCAGAACTGGGGGAGAGGGACTCCAGGACTGGGGGGAGAGGCTTCCCAGCATAGAGCTGTTTGGGAATCCCGGGGCACAGGGAGCTCCGTGCCCTCTCCAGATCCCTGAGACCAGACCCTCCCTCAGCAAATATTCCTGTGGGGAAGGCGAGCCACCATCCCCCCTGAATGAAACCCTCCAGAAGCTCCAACTGGAGCTCCAACAGAGACTTCCCCACCCAGGCATCCAACCCGTTTTCCTCCCACTGCCAACCCCTTTCCCAACAGCCAAATTGGCCCCCAAATATGCATTTGGCTTCAGCATATTCCCATATTCTGGAAATCCGTCGTGAGCACCGGGCCGGCTCCAAGCCCTGAAGGTCTGCAGGGCAGGAGGGGGAAGGGCTGTAAGCAAAGCAGGCGCATCCATTTCAAACAGGACCTAAAAAAAAAAAAAAATTAATTTCCATTTTCTTTTGGCTGCCTGGGGGCCGCTGGAACATATGCACAGACAAGTTATGCAGAATTCCCGCATGGAAATGCGCTGGTTGGCTCCTCTGGGCTTGTCAGCTCATCCAGAAAAATCTGCCGGGCTCTTCCCTCCCTGGAGAGCTGTCCTGCAGTGTCACCGCTCCCAGGAGGTGACACTGCGAGGGAGCAGAGCCCTGGTGGCTCTGGGTCAGGTGAACCCTGGAGCTTCCTCCTTTTCCCAATCCCAGGCTGGTTCCCTCCTGGTGCTCTCAACTCTCTCCGGTGTGGAGAGGCTGTCCCCACTCAGAATTCTGGACACTCCTCCACTGGCAGATGCCACATCCCTGGAAGAGTTCCAGGCCAGGTTGGACAGCACTTGGAGCAACCTGGGCTAGTGGAAGATGTCCCTGCCCACGACATCTAAACGTCCCTTCCAACCCAACTCATTCCAGGATTCTGTGATTCCCAGTGCTCCTCTTGGATGGCAGCTCCCATCCAGGAATCCCAGAGAGGTTTCCAGGCTGCATCCAGGGTGATGCCTGGGAATGGTCCTGCATCCAGGGTGATGCTGGGCCTGGCACAGATGGAGACCCCACACCCAGAAATCCCAGGGTTTTCCACCAGTTGTGGTAAACACCCACAAAAATCCCGCCCTGGAGAGATCCAACCACAACCACGGCAGGAAACCAGGGATAAAGCAGGGATAAAGCAAAGCCCCAGCTGGTGCTTCACCCTCCAAATGCGTTGGTTTGAGCCACTTCCAGAAGCCAAAGGTCTCTCCCAGCCTCTTGGATCCAACACACCAGGATGTGTTATCCCAACCGCTGTTTTCCCTTGCATAATCTCCATTATTTATGGTCATGAGCTCCTAATTGTCCCGGTTATCTGATAACTGAGGGGGAAAAGGGCGGAACAGGGAATTCTTGGCAGGGCACAGCTGTGCCCAGCCTCAGCTGCCGCTTTTGGAAAGTCTTCCCAGTGGGAGATGGGAACCGGGAGGCTCCAGGGAACTGGGAACACGCTCAGATTCACCGTAATGAGGATTTCTGAGACAGAGATTGCAAAGATGAACCCGATCCACGACTCAGGTTCTTCCATTATCCCCTCTCTGGACTATTTCCACGTGGAATTGAACAGGCATGGAAAAAATACAGCTCTAGTCTTCTCCTGAGCTTCCTTTCGGTCCTGACATTGCTGCTCCCACCAGTGCCCTCCTGGGAGCATCCCAGCGGCTCCAGCAGCACTCCTTGGCACCATCCAGGCCTGTTTAAATGGCAAGAAGGTGGATTTGGGTGGGATATTGGGAAGGAATTCCTCCCTGTGAGAGTGGTAAGGACCTGAGGTTTCCCAGGGCTGCCCCTGGATCCCTGGAAGTGTCCAAGGCCAGGTTGGATGGGGCTTGGAGCATCCTGGGATAGTGGAAGGTGTCCCTGCCCATGGGATGAGCCATTCCAGGATACTCTGATTCTATTTTGAGGCCAAACCTCCCATTTCCTGCTCTGAGTGGTCTGGGGGAAGTGGGCAGGAAAAGCTCTTGGAGCATCTCCCGCCAGTGCCACGTGTCCGGAGTGGTGACAGCGCAGGGACAGCAGCTCAGAGGACACCAGGGTGGGGCTGGTCCCTGGGAGATGGACTGGGATGACCCCGGCATGGGCAGGGACCCCTCACATCCCCTTGCTGACCACAGCCACCCCCCAGGCCAGGGTCACGGGGCTCGGCCCCCAGCACACAATGCCCTCATTGTGTGGAAATCTGATTCATCTCACCCAGGGATAAAATTAGCAAACCAGCCTAATTCCCAGGAGCCTTGTTAAATCAATACAACACACATCAGGCAGGCCCGGCACAATGCAGGGCTCAGATAAAATTAGAACCAGTCCCCCTGGGTGGGTTGATACCAGCTCTGCAGTTCGGAACTGGCAGGTGCTTGTGCATAATTTATCAATTACAAACAATTTAATTCACCCCGAATAATGAGCGGCAGGGCAGCTCTTGATGAGTTAAGTGACACAGGCAGTGAAGGCCGGCGTGGACTTGCAGGAGAACCCATCCAAAATCGGGTTATTCCAGAGGCTGGGAAGGGCAGGGACCGTGAGGGGCTCTCTTGGGATGATCCCAGCCCTGCAGGGTGCCAAGGAGGTCTTCAAAACGTTTGGATGTTCCCGCTGTGGGTGAAGACACAGATGGGCCGCAAGGCCGGGAATGTCAAAAAGAGATCCAAGGCTTCCCCAGAAGGCCCCTGGAGCCAAGAATTCCCAGCGCTTCCAGCCCTATCTCGCTGTCCCAGCAAGGGAAACTCGAGGAGGTTAAGGGGAGGTTATTTCAAGGAACAGAAGTGATAAAAATCAAAAGCCTTTCTGCTGCAGAGAGGAGCCTTCAGAAGGTTGGGAAGCGTTTCCTTCCTGCAGCCCTCTTTTGTTCCTCTGCCCATCGCCCCCAGCCGAGGCTCGCTGGTTCTCACCGGGAACAATGGGAACGGCTCTGGGAGAGGGCCGGCGGAGCCGCACGCCAGGATGACACCCTTCGGAAAGGCCTTCCTCCCTCTCCATTCCCGGAGCACCGGGATCTGCTCCCTGGCTTTCCTGCTGCCTCCCGCAGATATTAAAGCCAAGAAGTTAAGTGGTGCATAATTATGGCATTGTAGTTGCTAATTATAATCCCACAATGAGATCAGGGCTGCGCAGGGACGGCCGCAAAGAGCTGAGGGTTTGGAGCAGGCTCAGTCCTGAACCCTTGGAATTCCTCATTAAAGCCAGGAGAACTCACAAGGAGGGGTCAGGGAAAGGGAGAGGCGGATAAAACCCAACCCCACTCACCTCCTCCCAACCCGAGTGCCCAGGGATTGGCTTTGTGGAGCCTCCAACGGCATAAATGTTATGGAGCTGGTGCAGAACCCATGCAGCATCCAGGCACAATCCAAGGAATGTCCAGGCACAGCTCATGGAGTGTCCAAGCACAGCCCACGGATCATCCAGGCACAATCCAAGGAACGTCCAGGCACAGCCCATGGAACATGCAGGCAAGGTCATGGACCATCCAGGCACAATCCATGGAACCTGCAGGCAAAGTCATGGACCATCCAGGCACAATCCATGGAATGTCCCAGCATAGTCCATGGACCATCCAGGCACAATCCATGGAATGTCCCAGCATAGTCCATGGACCATCCAGGCACAGCCCATGGAATGTCCCAGCATAGTCCATGGACCAGAGTGCTCACAGAGTGTCCAGGCAAAGTCAGGGACCATCCAGGTACAACCCCTGAAGTGGCCAGGCACAGCCCATGGAATGTTCTGGCACAACCCAGGGAGTGGCCAGGCACAGCCCATGGATTATCCCGGCCCAGCCGAGCCCGGTACAGCCGCACAGCTCTGGGTGCAGCTCAGCCCTCTCCAGACCTCCCAGCCCGGCTCCCTCCCCATCTGCTGCCATCCCTCTCCGGAGCAGCCTAATAGCTCTGTGCCTTCCCCTCCCGGGAGCTGATTTATGGGGTAATTTGTTCCTCCCCGGCGGTGCCGGCCGCGTGGCAGCCGTGTAATGGGATGATGGAAGCTCCAGCCGCAGACAACGGGCAGGAAGAGCTCGGCAAATGGGACCTGTCCAAACTCCGGGGCCCCAGATCGATTCACCACAATTTCTGGGCTTTTGGCTCTGCTGGGAAAGGGAAGATAAAAAATATAAAGATGACAGTGATTCGCTGGGGCCTGACTGCTGGGGGAAGTCGGGATGGCGGAGGGAGCTGGGATGGTGCCGAGTCTCTGCCCAAATCCAGAGGGATCTTAGCCCAGGTTTGATGCAGACCTGTTCAGCCACTCCCCGATCTGGAGAACCCCGGGAACAGTGCATGCACATGACCCAGGACTCAGCCACGCTAACCCCAGATTCCTGATGGATTCTCCAAGGATGCTCCGTGCCCTGCAGCGGGAGTTTGGTGCCTGCTTTGGCCAGTGTGGCTCAGGGAGAGGGAAGGGAGGGGAGGGATGGGAGAGATGGAGAGGGATGGGAAATTAGGAGAAGGAGTATCAGCATGGGATCAGGGCACAGGGGATCTGCAGCTCCTTCCCAGGGCTTCTCCCCCGTGCCCAGGCTCCACCTCTGCCATCCCCCGCAGTGCCAGCAGCGCTTACTGGGAGTTACTGGGGCCTGGTAAAGCCCAAGGTGGAAACCACAGCGTGCTCCATTCCCACTGGAATTCCTGTTTCTTCAGGGAATGACCCCGCTGCGGGAGCTGTGCGGGGAGCAGCGTGCATCACCGAGCCGGGGAGCAGAGCCAGGAGCCCGTGGAGGAGCGGGATCAGCCCCGGAGCCCCCCAGCCCCGGCCTCCAGCCCTTTCTCCACCCCCCCCCCAGTGTCCCTGCTGGGGTCTGCGACATCCGAGCGGGACGGGGCTGCTCCCGGGACTGCAGCAGCCGCGGCCGCAGGACGGACCGGGAGCCGGGAGAGCTCGGCCCAGCCGGGGCTGGGCTGGGCTGGGCTGGGCTGGGCTGCATCCGGCATCTCCCACACTGATAACCATCGGCGGGCGTGTTCCGCAGCTCCGAGGGGATTAGCAGGGATGTGCCGCTGGATCCCGGGATGCGCCGAGCTCGCCCCGCCGCTGGCAGGCCCGGGTGGTTTTCGGGAGGTTGGGATGCACGATAGGGATCAGCCGCAGCCCTCGGTGAGGCACCGGGCACACCCTGCCCGGGCACGGCCCCGCTCCGCCATTCGCAGCTCCCCCAGCCGAGGCCCGGGACGGCTCTGGATGTGCCCCGACCCCAGACCCACCCAGGATAACCCAGGATAACCGCAGAAGGCCGATTTCAGGGAATCCCAGCGCGGTTTGAGTCAGAAGGGACCTCAGAGATCATCCCATGGGCAGGGACACCTTCCACCATCCCAGGTTGCTCCAAGCCCCGTCCATCCTGGCCTTGGACACTTCCAGGGATCCAGGGGCAGCCACAGTTTCTGTGTGCAGCCTGTGCCAGGGCCTCAGCACCCTCCCAGCCAGGAATTTCTTCCCATTATTCCCTGTGTCCTGTCCCTCCAGCCCTTGTCCCCAGTCCCTCTCCAGCGCTCCCGGAGCCCCTCTAAGCGCTGCTTTGGGCCTCTGCTCTCTGAGCACCGGCGCAGGATGAGCTGGCACGCATGGAAAAAACCCCTAATGAAGCCAAGGAGCGTTAATGAGCAGCTGGAAACCATCAACCCAAACCTGTTTTGGCTGCGGGTGCCGCCCCGACGTGCCAGACGAGCTGGGAGCTCCGGGGGAGGAGGAGGAGGCTGAGGCTGCCGCTGCCCTCAGGGCGCTGCGGAGATGAAACGGGGTTTGTAAATCCGCGTCTGCATCCAGGGCTGGGGAAGGAAGGGCTGCTCAGGCCGGGAGGCAGCACCCAGCACCCTGACTCACCCCCCGCTCTCCCAAAGGGCGCCCGAAACCCGCCCGCCGCCCTTCCCTGACGCAGCTTTACCCACCCGAAAAACAGCCGGGAAGCAAAAGGGAAAGTTAAATCTGATTTCAGCACTTTCTGCCTCTTTTTATTTTTTTTTCTTGTCTTTTTTCCCCCCCTCTCATTTAATTCCTTGTTATTACTTTTATTAGCCTCGCTTCTTTGGCTGCGGGGCCTCGCGCAGAGAATGGAGTGTGGCGTGGGTGTTACCGGCTGCTGGCGCTCTCCCCGGCTTCAGAAAGAAATGCCAATTACTAATTTCATGGAGATAAGCCATCCTGAAGGAGGGGAGGGAGAAAAAAATAAGAGAAAAAGGAAAAAAAAAAAAAAAAAGGAAAAATAATTCCTCCCGGCTTTGAAATGTGAAAGGCGCCTGCATTTATTTATTTTTTCATTTATTTATTTCTTTCTCTGTGGCTTGTGGGGGCACCAGGATTGCTCAGCTCTGTCAGGGGAGGGGTGGGAGCACCTGAGGGGCGCTGCTGGGAGATGGAATTGGCGTATCCATGGATCCATACCCACGCACACACGTGAACCTGCTGGACGTGGATCCTGCATCCCGCTGGATGTGATTCCCAACACTGCGAGCGCCGGGGCTGGCACAGGCTCCCAAACCTTGTATCCCACCAGTATCCACCAGTCTCCTGCTCTCCGCAGCACGAGGTGACGCCTCTCCCAGCTCCTCCCTCCCGTCCGGCTCCCACAGCCCGCAACCACCGAGGGCAGGGGCCGGGGAGGGAGAATGACGGTGCCCGGAATGAATCTGGGTGTAGTTTGCATTTTTATTGCTCCAGCCTCAGATTCCAGCCTACAGAAAGGTTTCAAAAAGGATTAGATGCCATAAAACCTTTAATAATCCTCCCACATCTTACGTTTAATTATTGTTTTTACACATGCGGAGCCAACACGCCTGGAGCGAGCAATCAAGGCTCGCACGCCACTCCTCCTCCTGCTTCCCGGCTCTCCCGAGAGTCTCCGCCGGGATGAGCCGGGAAGTCTCCTCCTTCCCAAAAACACTCCTCCCCCACAGTCCAGCCTTATAAAAGCTCATCCCGGTGCAGTGGAGGTGCTCCATGTGCTCCATGGTGGGAGCTGGGATGTGGGATCGGTGCCGGACGGAGCCCGCAGTGCTGGGGACACACATTCCATGTCCCCACCGGAGCTACTGAAATCGCTCCTGGCTGGGAACGGCAGAAAATCCTCGTCTCCAGTTCTGAACCGCCTGTTTGGGAGGAAGATTTCGTCACTAATTTGGTGCCATCGGAATCGTTGCTGTTTCTTTGGGGGGAAAGAAAAGAAACCTCAAACCTTAGGATCGTTTGGTTCATCTCACCAGCGTCTCCCTGAGCCCAACAGGTGTGGAGACCGGGAGAAAGGAAAATCACAGGAAGCAGAAAACGTATCCAAACTGGGGTTTGGGGGAGTATTTAAGAGGCTGCATTATTCATAATAAACGATTTCAAGGCAGCTGCTCTGCATCCTGAGCATCGGCCACAGGCGTGGCACCGGTGTCACATCCACAAGGGTGGCACTGCTGTCACACCCACGGGGAAACGGCAACGGAAGCGCTCGGGGCCACGGGGCCGTGCTCCTGTG
The DNA here is from genome assembly GCF_041296385.1 of Aphelocoma coerulescens. Lineage (NCBI taxonomy): Eukaryota > Metazoa > Chordata > Aves > Passeriformes > Corvidae > Aphelocoma > Aphelocoma coerulescens. The sequence continues at coordinate 12,349,823 of NC_091024.1, forward strand.
GGGACAGACACGGGGTGGGGATAAATAACTCCACTGGGCATTCCCTGATGAGGATAAGTAACTCCATTAGGCTCCCAGTGAACTGGTTTATTATTATTAATTATTATTATTGTCATTATCATTATTATTGCCATCGTAAGTGCTGCTTCCCCTGTTGCCTGCAGCATGACTCCATGGAGGAAGGAGTTTTCCCAGTTATTTCTGGGATGGGGGACCGACCAACAAGCTCTTCTACTCCTGTGCCTGCTGGAATTCTCCCTGTTCCTTTAGGAATTTTCCCCGTTGGATCAGTGGTGGGGCTGGGATGGCCTCAGTGTGGGGTCCTCTGGTCACCTCCCAGGTGAAGCAGAGCATGTCCCATCCCTGGAAGTGTCCCAGGCCAGGCTGGACCGGGCTTGGAGCAGCCTGGTCCAGTGGAAGGTGTCCCTGCCCAGGGGCGGGATGAGCTTTAGGATCCCTTCCAACCCAAACCGTTCCAGCTCCGGATCCCAGCCCCAGGAGGCCTCTCGGGGTGCAGGCAGAGCTCTGCCTGAGCTGCTCTGACCTTTCACCCTCCGAACCATCCAAAGTTTCAGTGATTCTGCCTCTGACTCATTGGTGAGGAAGACTTTTCTCACCACCAGAGCCGCCTCCCTGCGGGGACTTGGGTCCCGTTGGGGGACTGTGCCCGGAGGCAGCCCCGGGGCCGGGCAGGGACGGGAGGAACAATCGGTCATTTCTTCGGGGCCCATTAAAATCCCGGCCGGACAAAGGCGGCCTGTGCTGCCCAGATGTTTTATTCATGGCCGGCCTGGGAGCACAAACAAGCCCGGCTTATCCTGCTGCCCTTTGTGCTCCGTGCCTGCGGAGCCGGGAACGGCAGAGCGGGGCCGGAGCCTCCCCGCCGGGCGTGGGGGAATTGCCGTGGCACCAGTGCAGCGGCTGCTCCCCCTCCCCAAGCTCAGGACAGGCTGGTTCACCCCGGGATCTGCAATCCTTTCCCAGTTTCTCTCTTGGTGGCACTTGTTCATCTGGGGCTCAGGACAAGGTGCCTCCGCCAGGCTCCTGAGGACACGGGGACAGTGCCTGCTCCCAGCAGCGGGAAAAGGCCACTGCAAACAAAGCAATAATGGAAGTACCAGCCTTAGTCCCCGCCGATGGTTTCTGATTGAATATTAAACCCGCCCCGATCTTCCCTTAATGCTCCATTTCCGCGGGTGTTTGTCTCGTTGGGGGCAGAGGATTCGCTCCCCTGCGCACACGCGGTGCTGCGGCACAGCACGAGAGGAGCTGGAAAGGAACTTCTGGAGGGAAATAACTGCAAATTCAGCTGTTGGAAAGGCTGGAAACGAAGTTCATTCCCAGGGAGCAGCGATCCGGGGTGCTCGGGTCAGAAGGGGACATCATCCTCGGAGGGACGGAGCAGAGCTGCCCTGCGGGGGGACACAGACGGCTCGGGGTGGGAGACAGGGAGGGCTCAGGATGAAGCACAGGAACAACTCGGGGTGGGGGACACGGGTGTGACAGGTGGAGGACATGAGAGTCACATGGTGGGGACGTGGGTGTCGTGGGGCTCACGGAAGAACAGTCACAGAGCACCTGTTTGGGGATGAACCCTGGGATTTTGGGGCAGAGATCTCCCCCAGTAGCCCAGCCTGTTCTGCCACTCCGAGGAGCAGACATGGAGGTGGTGCCGGATGTGATCCCTGCTCCAGGTGGGATGTGGGAGCCCCATCTGCCCTCAATCCCAGCCCGAGGGCGGTGGGGCAGCAGGGAAGGAGCAGACTGGGGTGGGCAGTGGGGGATCCCCCTCCGAGAGGCAGTGGAAGAGAGGCCACAAATCTCCATTTGCATCCCTGAGCTCCTGGTGCTCAGGGTGAGGAAGACCCCGCTGTCCATGGCAAAGCCAGATCATCCAAGGGCTGGAAAAACCAAAGCTCCTCTCCAGGCACGACTTTGTTTTCTTGCTCGAACCCAGGTTCCACAGAATTCCCAGCACGTCCTGGGATGCGAGACGAGCAGGCACCGGGTGGGGGTAAAACTGGGGAAAAAACATTTAAAATTCCCTGGGATGTGACTGGGAAGGACTGTGCCTCCCCCTCCAGAGCAGGGCTCAGCCACCCCTCAGTGACACCACTCGGTGTCACCCTCGCAGCCTGTCCCGGTGTCCCCCCTCCCCGCCAGCCCCCCAGTTCTCACCCGCAGCTCCGCAGCCACCGGCGGGTGGCTGGTGAGTGGCGGGCTGGTTTAACCCCTTCCCAAACCGGGATAACCCCGCAGGACGCGCGGCGGAGGAAGACGGGAGACGTGCAGCGAGCTCGGCTGCCAGAAATACCAGAGGAATTAGCGAACTGGGCTGCAGCTCTCGAGTGAAACCATTGATTGGGGCAGGACTGTTCCCTGCCGTAATCCTCTGTCACCGGCGCTGCCGCAGAGCTGAACCGTGCCGGGCTCGGGGCCCAGCGAGCCCCGGGGCTACTGCTGGGGCTGGAAAGCCTCGCTCGTTGCCCAACGCGATTTGCAAATCAAGTGCGTTTCTTTCTTCGCTTTGTAATCGCTGAGCACTGGGAGCACTGGGAATGTCTCGCTGAGCGCCGTCTGGAGCTGAGGTGTGCCCGGCTCTCCGAGCCTTATCTCCTGCATCTCCTCCCGCCGGACACCCGCGCCAGGAGGTGAAGGGGATTTGTCCGGGCTTGAGCAGCTCTGGGTGATGCGGCTTTCGCAGTGTTGTGGTGGCAGTGGCAGACATGGACCTGCTCTGTCGCCCTCCCTCCCCCGCGCTCCTGCGGGCTCCCAGGAGGGGACACCAAAGGTGTCCTGTAATCCAAAGTCTCCTCAGGGGGAACAGGAGAGAAAGCTCCAGCAGGACTCCGACTCGCCCTGCTCCAAAGGGCCCAGAGGGAACAGCCTGTCCAAGGAACCACAGAATCCTGGAATTGTGGAATCACAGAGTGGTTTGGGCTGCAAGGGCTCTGGAAAATCATCTCATTCCACGCCCTGCCAGTGACGCCTTCCACGAGACCAGGTTGCTCCAGCCTGGACACCTCCAGGGATGGGGCAGGGAGAGCGGGCACAGGGAAGTTTAACACTCCCGATATTTTTGTGAGGGACATTCGCATGGACAGTGCTCAGAGTTTACAGAACTGGGTGACTCCAGAACAGACAGAGGAACGGCCTTCCCAAGGCACTGCCAGGGTGACAGGGAAGGGACAAACAAGCTGCCCCTGGGCAGCTCCCTGTTGTTTATCGGGAACGAAAAAAACCTGGCGAAGAAGGAAGCTTGGAAAGAAGATGGAGCAAGTGCCAGGCGAGGGAGGCTCCATCCTGCCAGGAGCACCGGGAGTTCAGCTGGGCTCTGCCAGCCCTGGTGACACCCGGAGCTGCTCCCTTCAGCACTGGCGCTTCTGTGCCAACCCCTCGCTTTGGCCGCTGAGCTGCGGCACATCCCGGCTCCTCTCCAGGACTTCAGCCCTGCGCCTCTGGAAGTGCAGCTCTTTGGAAATTGCCCTTCTTGGGGCTTTTGATGTAGCCCGGGAGGAGGTGCGTGGTGAGCGTTGCTTCACTGCTGTTTGTGCAACCTCGCTGCTGCAAATCCCTCATTATTCACGATGCTATCTCGCCACTTGATATGCAGAATAGCTCAGAGGTACCGTTGACTACATTTTTCCAGCTCTTTGATGTGCCAGAGATAACTCGTTTCTGTTTCGCAGCCATTAAGTTCGGTGGAAATCATTACACCACGTTAAACGCGGTGCTTGTTCTTTAATCAGCACCCTTCTGGTTCCAGGCTTGGTGTTGCAACCTGTCAGACGTGGAAAAATATCCTCTGAACCCAGGTGAACAGTGCTGGAGGAAGTGAGAGCAGCTCGGCAGAGTTTCTGCAAGGTCAGAGATCCCAGGCAGAATCCTTTGGGAGATTCCGGCATCCCTGCGGAGGCAGCAGGGCTGGCGGTGCTGTGGAAGTGCCCCTGGCAGGGTCCAACTCCCCACACATCAGACACGTGGTGGGTGCTAGAGCCACCCAGATCAGACTCCACAACTCGTACATCATCAAATCCTGGGGTGGTTCAGCTCCGAAAGGACCTGAACGTTCATCTTGTTGCCACGAGCAGGGGCACCTTCCACAGAGCAGCTTTCCCAGGGGGTCGCGCCCACCCTGAGGGCACGGGAGCACGGCCAGGATGTCCCACCCAGGAGGGCAGTAGGGAAGCAGAGTAGGGAGAGGCTCCCACAAAGCAGCAGCCCAGCAGCTCCAGGAAGGAGCCTGGCAGAGCCATGCTCTGAAATTCGGGAGGAATTTCTTCCTGGAACGGGTGGTCAGGCATTGGAGTAGACTGTCCAGGCAGGTGGTGGAGTGACGTTCCTGGAGGTGCCCAAGGAAGGCCTGGGCGTGGCACTCAGTGGCCGGGGCTGGGAACAAGGTGGGGATCAGGCACAGCTTGGACTCGATGTTCTGGGAGGACTTTTCCACCCTGGATGATCCCAGGATTCCGTGCTCCTCGCGGAGCCTCCAAAGCCGCGTGGTTTCCAAACACAGGTTGGATTTGCTTGGCAAAACCTCAAACCTCGAGAGCACGAGGGAGACCAGTGAAGATGGGAACCCCTGTGTCGGGGCAGGGCTGGGACAGGGCTGCCCACGCCGGGACAGGGCTGGAGCCTGGCCGGGCGCCCACCGCGCCTGCTCGGCTCCCGTTCGCCTCTCGCCCTCCGAGGCTCCGGCGAGCCGCGAGCCGCTTTCGTTTCCTGCTTTCCTGCAGCCTTGCCGTGTTTGGGGTGGCCTCGGTGTCTGTGACATGAAAGCCCCGGTTATAAACACATCGCCCCCGTCTCCAAAGGCTTTGTGGCGTTTTCCTGCCTGCGCTCTCCATCCCTCCGGGAAGGTCGGGAGCGGGAGGAGCAGAGTGGCTCCGGCGGTGGCCGCGGAGCTGTTCCCTGCCTGGGGACGGCCCCCAGCGTGAAGCCACCAGCGCCTCCGGAGCCCTGCTCGGCTTGCAGATGTTTATCACGGCTTGCAGATGTTTATCGCGGCTGATACAGCTGCGCTGGCTCTTTGCACAAGAGGAAGGCGAGGTTCTGCAGCGCTGAGCTGATCCCAAGCCCCGGTGGAGCAGGACCTCAAAGGGCTTTGGCATCTCTCATTCCCGGCGCTCCCGAGCACGTCCAGGACCTGCTGGCTGCAGACGGGCCACCGAGCCCCTCCCCGGGGCCGGGGTGCCCAGTTTGCTGCGCTGCTGTTGTCACAGGGCAGCGCCCACGGCGCGGCTTGGGGTAAACACGGGAGCAGCCCAGTAATTACGGCCCTAATTCAGCCAAGCATCCCCACTTAGAAGGCACCTAAGCATGTGCTTAGAGATAATTACATGCTTAAGGATCTTTCCTGAATAAGCCTGGATTTAAGGCTGTGTTTGGTGTCTCCTGTACTTAACTGTGATTCAGCTAAACACCCCCCCTCCAGCCCAAACCCATCGGGAGGCGATTCCAGCGCTGCAAACCAAACCTCCCTGTGCCTCTCTCCGCAGGCTCGCTCTGGAGATAGGAAAACAAATTTCCTCCTGATTCCTATGGCTTTGTTTTCCTACTAGAGCTTCCCTCCCCGCGAGCCAGCGACTTCCAGGCTGTTGGGAACTGCAGGGACGTGAAATGGCTCCTCTGCCAGGCTGGGGGAAAAGCGAGACAGAAACGCCTCGGTGGAAAGCGCCCCACTGCAAGAGGCAGGGCTGCCCCAGCTCCTCTGCTCACAGTCACTTTTTCCACCACATTTGCATCTCTCTGCTCTTTTCTCGCTTTCCTCTCAGCAGTTTCTGCTCAGCCCCTGAGTGTGAACCCGGGGCTGCGGCTGCTGCTGGCTCTGTCCTCGCCGGGGGTCACGGCTGTGGCCGGGACCAGACCCCCAGCAGGACCCACAACAGGTGGAGGTTGGACCCCAAAGCAGCAAAACTCACTGGGCTTGGTGAAGGATGAGGGGCTGGTTGGAACCAGCTGCCCCCGCTGTGGCTTCTGCTTTTAACATCATTTCTTTAACAAATCAGGGCAAGGCCTTGCAGGAGAAAAGGAGTTCAAGGCAGTGGTTTGGGTGTTCTGCTGCTGAAATTCCCCAGGGAGACATTCCCGGACCCAGAAATCCCAGCAGAGCTCCCCCTTCGGCTGCTTGACAATCCAGAGAGCCCGGAGACCTGCCTGGAATGCTGGCATTTTATCCAGCATTTCAGAGTCTTGCAGGGGAGTTTCTGGCGCACGTCACGTGCTGGGCCATGTGTGGCTCTAAACCCCAGCTCCAGAACGGGATGGGTCCCACCCCAGGCTGGGTCTCCATCAGGTGTTCCTGTGTCCCCCAGACATCCCTGCCTGGCACAAGGATGCCGGATGCTGCTCCCTCTGAGCACCACCTGCCCACCGCCTTGACTTGCGCTCTTCCCACTCTCTCCTTGGCCACTGACTTTTTCTGTGGGCCACCCATCCTGAATCTGCTGGTGATTCCTGCCTTAGACCAGTGGCTCATCCAGCATTCCCAGCCGGAATTGCCCAGGAGTGAGGGCTTCAAGTGCTCTGAGCATGGTGGGAGCTCCAGCAGCTCCCCCAGTGCTCCCCATCAAAGCGTTCCTCCATCCCTGTCCTCCACAGCACCTTCAGCACCCTGGAGCAGGGATAATCCCTCGGAGAGAGCCCCAGGTCTTTTCCAGGCTCCCTTCCCTGCTGAGGGACAGCCCCAGAGCCCATCCTTTGGTGGGCACATCCTGGGAGCTCCGAACAGCGGCAATCCTGAGGTGGAGTGTTCCGGATGCTGCCAGTGCCGGTGCCAGGCCCCTTCCCAGCACTGCCAGCCCGGAGCTCTCAGAGCTGGATAAAGTTCTCCCGGCATCCATTAGCAACAACAAACAATATCAGCTCGCTCACTGTTGTAGGCTGGGTTATTAGTGCTGCAGAAACAGCTCCCCGGACACCCCGGGAGCCAGCAAGATTCATCTGTGTCTCATTAGCACAGCCTTCCCCCTCTGTTTGTTCTGCTCAAATTAACTCTGCTCCCGCAAAACAGAGAGGGTGAACCGCCCTCGCTGCCTGGCACAGCCCGGCACAGCCCTGCACTGCCCATCCCATGGCTGGCCCCAAATCCAGGGGCTCCTGATGGATGTGAAGGACCGACCCCAAAGCCAGGCCTGTTCTCACGAGCTGCTCCGTTCTCCGGCAGAATGTCCATTCCGTCAGAGCTCAGAGCAGATCTGTGGGAAGAGCTGCATCCCAAGGGGTAGAAATGCTCCGGGGTGAGGGGCGGGGGCTGCAGCTAGTCTCTGCCACCCTGCATTTCCACCACCTCCCTCCACAAGCTCCCCGAAACATCACTGAGTCTCCTCCCTGCCTCCCTCCCTGTCCCAGTCCCCTCCTGGCCAGGACATTTCCACCCTTGCATCCCACACGGCCCCATTCCCAGGGAGAGATCTTTGGGAGCATCCCTGGGTAGGACCTGTCTGCTCCTCCTGCCCACACGGCACCTGCAGCCTCCCCCGGCCCGGGCTGGGTCCCAGGATGGTTTCATGGCTGGGTCCCAGGACGGTTTCATGGCTGGGTCCCAGGATGGTTTCATGGCTGGGTCCCACCAGGGATGACCTCGTGGCCCCCGGAGAAGAGGTGGCACTGCTGTGGGTGTGCAGGGCGGGAGATGAGGAGCTGGGGTGGGATGGGGCTTTCCCGAGTACGGCACACAACCCAGGGAATTTCGTGTTTGTGCTCACATGTCTTTAACCCCGTGGAGCCGTGAATGCTCCTGTAAAATTACATCTGTTCCTCGTCAGGCTCAGCACTTCCCTTCAGCTGCCAAAGCCGCCTGGATATTTATAAAACAAGCCAGAGCCAGCCCAGAGCGCAGGGCCCACACAGAGCACGTCTGTCAATCACAGCGAGAGAAACACGGATGGAAATGTGGGCACGGACCCGCCCAGCCCCGGCACCGCAGCACACCCAGGGCTGGGGGTCTGACAGCAAATAACCCAAATCCTGACCCAAATCCACACCTGGGTGACACAGGGAGAGGTCATCCCAGGGGCTGGAGATGCTGCCGTGGGATTCCGGGGTGATCCAGGCCCTCTACACAGTGAGTTCTGTGGGATGGATACAAATGGTCCCAATCCTCAGCATCCACAGGCAAATCCATAACAAATCACCCCTGGGATGAACCCAGAGCTCCATGCCCAGCAGGTGCCCACCCTGGGCTGGATCCCTGTGGTGCTGGGGTGGGATCCAGATCCAGGCGTGCCCGGGGATGTTCTTCTGAAAGGTTGGGGCCAGCAAGGATTTTTTTCACAGAAACATGGAATGGTTTGGATTGGAAGGAACCCTAGAGCTCATCCCATCCCACCCCTGCCATGAGCAGGGACACCTCCCACTATCCCAGCCTGCTCCAAGCCCCAGTGTCCAGCCTGGCCTTGGACACTGCCAGGGCTCCAGGGGCAGTCACAGCTTCTCTGGGCACCCTGTGCCAGGGCCTCACCCCCTCACAGTGAACCACCCCTTCCCTATAGCCAAGAAAACCTACTGGTTTATTTTGTAACTTTAACACTGAGTCCCTCCAGCTCGGTGTTCAGAAAGGCAAAATAAAATCAAAGCTGAGCAGGCTCCGTGCAGGAGTTGGACCCCAACACCACCAGGCAGAGACTGGAGAGCACTGGGAGGCAGAACATGAGGCTCCCTAAAGCCACCAGGCTATTGACCTGGCGAGGTCGGGGCTCTGTAGCCTCCAGTGGAGTGACAATGGCAATGCATCCTGTTGGGAGGTTAAAAATAACCCAAAGCCACTGGCCTGGAATGTGGTTCTGCTGGAGTGGGATTCAGCCAGAGTGGGGTTCAGCCGGAGTGGGGTTCAGCCGGAGTGGCCCCGTGTCCGTCAGCAGCAACTGAGAGTCACAGGGCTGTGCGTGGGACAGTGACAGGCCCCTCCCCAGACTGTCCCTGTGCTGGTGTGGCCCGGTGAGGGGTGGCTTCGGCTCTGCCCAGGGGTGGGATGGACTAATTGAGGGAGAAAGGCTGGAATGTGGGCAGAGGGAGACTCTGGTGGTGAAACCATGGAGAGCTGTGACAGGCAGAGCTGAAACTGAGGGGGCTTTGGAAGTGGTTGGTGCAGCATGGCATGGCAGGGAATGGCACAGCAGGGAATGGCAGGGAATGGCATGGCAGAGAATGGCACAGTATGGCACCACATGGCACAACGCATGCCCAGGGCCAGCCGGGCATGGCAGCTCTGCAGCCCCAGGAAAGCTTTTCCACACCACCACAAGCCCCCGGAATCCTCATTCGGAACAGGGGGTCACAAAAAAAGCAGGCTGGGCTCTCGTCCGTATTGCCCGTGCCAGGAAGCAGCACTCCGGGGCTAACTGGGATGGGCTGGGCCATCTCCCTGTGTTCTTGGGCTGTGCTGGAAATGAAGGATGAAGGTGATAAAGGGTTTATTTTAGCAGCAGCAGCAGCAGGCACGGAGCGCTCGGGAACGCACTGAGGCAGAGCTCAGGCAGCCCCATTCCCATTCCAGTCACGTGCCCCCAAAATTGCAAATGGAGATTTGTTACATTTCATTTGCTCCCATCCCTGGGAAGCCATTTGCGATGAGTTCACGTCTCCCAGGAGGCTCCATTCCAATCAAAGGGAAAAGAGAGGAGGGAAGGAAGCCCCTCCATGACGGAGGCAGTGATATCTCAGAGCCGATGGCTGGGAGCCGACAGGAGCAGCAGGTTAAAAACAGGCAGCACACGGGCAGGGCTGGGGCTGCCCGGGGCTGGGGACACTGGGACACTGCTCCAGGCTGGGGACACTGGGACACAGCTCTAGGCTGGGGACACTGGGACACTGCTCCAGGCTGGGGGCACTGGGACACTGCCCTGGGCTGCGGACACTGGGACACTGCTCCAGGCTGGGGACACTGGGACACTGCCCTGGGCTGGGGACACTGGGACACTGCTCCAGGCTGGGGGCACTGGGACACTGCCCTGGGCTGGGGACACTGCTCCGGGCTGGGGACAGTGGGACACTGCTCCAGGCTGGGGACACTGCCCTGGGCTGGGGACACTGCCCTGGGCTGGGGACACTGGGACACTGCTCCAGGCTGGGGGACACTGGGACACTGCCCTGGGCTGGGGACACTGCTCCAGGCTGGGGGCACTGGGACACTGCCCTGGGCTGGGGACACTGCTCCAGGCTGGGGGCACTGGGACACTGCTCCAGGCTGGAGACACTGGGACACTGCCCTGGGCTGGGGACACTGCTCCGGGCTGGGGACACTGGGACACTGCTCCAGGCTGGGGACACTGGGACACTGCTCTGGGCTGGAGACATTGGGACACTGCTCCGGGCTGCAGACACTGGGACACTGCTCTGGGCTGCAGACACTGGGACACTGCCCTGGGCTGGGGACACTGGGACACTGCTCCAGGCTGGAGACACTGGGACACTGCTCCAGGCTGGGGGACTGGGACACTGCTCCAGGCTGGGACACTGCTCCAGGCTGGGACACTGCCCTGGGCTGGGGACACTGGGACACTGCTCCAGGCTGGGGGCACTGGGACACTGCTCCAGGCTGGGGGACTGGGACACTGCTCCAGGCTGGGACACTGCTCCGGGCTGGGGGCACTGGGACACTGCTCCAGGCTGGGGGAAGTTTGGGTACCACTCGCAGCATGATGGATGCTCCCAGGCTCCCGAGGGATGCTGAGGTGCTGCTCCCAGGTTTGGGGACGCTCAGGTGCCTCTCTCAGGCTGGGGGATGCTCCCATGGCAGGACAGATGCTGGGGTACCACTGCTGGGCTGGGGATGCTGAGGTACCACCCCAGCCACCTCCCAAGGACGGGGAGTGCTGGGCAAGCTGGGTGATGTTGGGGTATCACTCCCAGCCCCAGGGATGTTGGGAATGCCTCCCCCAGCTCCAGGGTTGCTCTCCCAGCCCCAGGGATTTGACCACTGGTGTCTCTCCAGTGGAGGCTGCTCCCAGATGGATGCCCCCAGCCTGAATTCCCATCTTTCTTCCTTCTCCACGAGCAGCTCCTGGAGGTGGGCAAATAAAGCCAGGATTTTAGTGAACTCAAGGAGCACGGGCTGAGCATCTGCTTCAAGTTAAACAATTTTCACTTCACACCCCCAGAAACCGAAAGCAGAGGGGGCTGGGGCTGCGTTGTTTACTTTTTCTTTGCTTCCCCATTTTTTAAAAAACCAAATCTTGTTTTCAGCTTGGAGCATTTTGGTGGCTGAGGGCTGTTATTGATGAGGGCACGTTGTCGAGGAGCAGGAAGCCGCCTGCCATCCTGCCTGCCTGCTGCTAAATTGAAATCTCCTAATCTTCCCAATCCTTTTAAGCACCAGCAAATGAAAAGGCAGCACAGTGCGGAAAATCTCAGCTCTGGGGGAAGCAGGGCAGGATCTGCCGGAGCCAGAGTGGGAGCACCATGGTGCTGAGGGATCCGCTGGGAGCAGGATGGGGCCACGATGCCCTCCCTCGGCACAGGGATAGCCCTGGATTTATCCAGGCCCTGTTTGCACCTCACTGACATGAACCAAAGCCTTGCCCCGCAGCAGGTCCGGAGTTTGGGATGGATATTCCCAGTTCCATTGCACTGGGCCTTGGACCACAGTGTGTCCCCAGCTCCAAGAGAAAACAGGGACAGCATAAAGCTAAAACCTAAATCCTAAATAATGTCCTTGGCCTGAGTGAGAAATCCCTGCTTTGGAGCCTGGCTGGGAGAGCTGGGGGTGTTCCCCTGGAGAGGAGAAGGCTCCAGGGAGAGCTCAGAGCCCCTTCCAGGGCCTAAAGGGGCTCCAGGAGAGCTGGAGAGGGACTGGGGACAAGGGATGGAGGGACAGGACACAGGGAATGGCTTCCCACTGCCGGAGGGCAGGGATGGATGGGATATGGGGAAGGAATTGTTCCCTGGGAGGGTGGGGAGGCCCTGGCACAGGGTGCCCAGAGAAGCTGTGGCTGCCCCTGGATCCCTGGCAGTGTCCAAGGCCAGGCTGGCCGGAGCTTGGAGCAGACTGGGATAGTGGGAGGTGTCCCTGCCCATGGCAGGGGTGGGACTGGATGGGCTTTAAGCTCACCCCAACCCATTCCATGATTCAATGACTCCACGGTTCCCTGTACCCATCCAGGAGTGCTTAGGCTGGGCTCAATTCCCAGCTGTTGGGCAGGATCTTCCCTTCCCTTCCCTTCCCTTCCCTTCCCTTCCCTTCCCTTCCCTTCCCTTCCCTTCCCTTCCCTTCCCTTCCCTTCCCTTCCCTTCCCTTCCCTTCCCTTCCCTTCCCTTCCCTTCCCTTCCCTTCCCTTCCCTTCCCTTCCCTTCCCTTCCCTTCCCTTCCCTTCCCTTCCCTTCCCTTCCCGCACATTCCCTTCCCTTCCCTTCCCGCACATTCCCTTCCCTTCCCTTCCCGCACATTCCCTTCCCTTCCCGCACATTCCCTTCCCTTCCCGCACATTCCTCCCTCCTGCCCCCAAATCCCTCACCCACAGCCCCAGGCGTGTCCCCTCCGAGGGATCCATGTACTGGGACCATCCCGGAGCTGTGGGGATGCCGGGAGGGGGGCCAGGACGCGACTCAGCCTGTTTGTATTTTTAGGAAGCGCTGCCGTGCTCATCAACCTGCCCAGCCAGGAATCACAATTGCTTCCATCAGCCCTCATGAATAAGCCGCACCATCTGATTTCGTTATTTATATCCTTCCTGCTGGGAAATTAATTAATGTTTCATTTGCAGCTCAGGCAGCCCCTCAGACGCCTATCCCCGCTCTGGATGTGGGCATGTCACAATGTCACCAGCTCTCCGAGGCGCTTTTCCTGAGAACAGGGCTGGTAAATAAGGATCGCTCTCCTGCTGCTGGTGCAGGGTCCCCTCTCCGTGCCCTCATCCTCCTGGCTGGAGCTGCAGCTGCGCTCTGGGGGTGTTTCTGCAGTGCAGAGGGACATTTTCACTCTTTCTCCTGGATTTTAAACAATGTTCAGCAGGAAAATCCCGCTCCCGTTGCTGGGATGGGTTCGGGTCCATCCATGCAGGGCTAGGATGGGAGCAGCCAGCAGGGCCAGGAGTGCTCAGGAGAAAGGAAAACTTCTATAAACACCTTCCAGGAGATGGATGGAAGGGAAAGGGAATCGTTATCGTGGGGCCACACGCAAACCCCGAGGCTCTGAAGGAAGGAGGAGCGAAGCGGGAAGCAGGAGCCTCCCTGGAGCTGCTGGGATGGGTGAGGGAGGCTGAGATGAGGTTGGGATGATGTGGGAAGTGTTGGGACTGCCCAGGGCGGGCACTGCCCCCCACCCATTCCCCTTACAGTGCCTGGGGCTGGAACCAGCGGGATAAACCCACTCCTGGGGCAACGGGGCCTGCAGTGTCCCCGGGGTGGGACTCGGCCAAGGGCATCCTTTGGCATCTCCAGGCTTTCCCACGGCCACGACAGGGAACGGCTGCGGCAGCGCGTGATTCCCCTGGGATGGAGATAAGGAGCTGGAACAATAAACTGCCCTGCCAAGGCCAGCGAGGCGCTCGGGGCTCCCCTGGCCCTCGGCGCTTCCCTTTCCGCCTCCCGAGCAATCGCCGCTGCCTCGGGAAGGGACGGGAGCAAAACCTTTGCTGCGGTGGAGGCCGAGCACCAGCTGCCCTCGTCAGGGGTCACTCTGAGCCCCACGGAGATCCCCCCTTATCCCACTGCAGCCGGGCCCCTCCCAGCTGTCCCTGTCCCTGTCCCCTGGAGCGCGTATCCGGCCTCCTTATTCGCACCCGATCCTTTCTCAGCGCAGACACCTGCGGCTCGTTTGGGTCACCAGGCAGGGCTCGTAGGACACATCCCAGTGCCAACCCCGTTTTAATGTCCCCAAACTGCTGCTTTAGGTGTGTGAAGGACTGATGAGCTTGGGACCCAGCCGGGGCATCCCAGGACATCCCCATCACCGCACAAGAGCAGCTGCCCCAAGGCTGGGCTGCTCAGCCAGACTGGGAATGAAGCTGCTCCTCTCCAGACCTCCACTCCCACCCCAGATCTCTCTAAACCAGAAGGGTGGTCCCGGCCCTTCCTGTGCCAAACCTGGGAATGTCCGATTTGCAGCCCTGTTGTCATTCCTCTCATTTTTGGGGTGCTGTTTCCGGAGGGTTGGGTGCAGCTGCAGCAGTGCAGGCCTAGAGAGATGTCACGGGCAGGGTTGTTACTGCCGGAGCCTAATGAATATGAATGGCCTCTTCATAAACGTGGCTTTGTGTCATTAAATTCCTTCACACCTCAGTGCCCGTGGAAAGGTTACTCAGAATTAAATGTAAATCACAGATTTACCGGGACGGAACCGCGGCGTGGCGGGGCTTTTCAAAACCATCTAATTTAATAACGGGGGGATCTTCCCCCATGGATCCCGAGCTCTCCCACCCGGGGGAAGGTGATCCAGATCTCACCTGGTGGGCCATTTACGCCCTTTTCTTCCCCAAACTGCAGCCTTTGGGTCCGGATCGTGCTGGCGGCTCCGAAAGGAGAGGAGTTATTTCCCCCCCCTTGTCACTCCACATAATTAAAAGATTAAGGAATGGCTTCTGTTGGGTTATAAATGAAGGGGCTGGAGTTGGCTGGGGGTGGGAGCAGCAGGGCTGGGAAAACCAGTCTGATCCATTTAACCCCCCCAGCCCATAATGGGATCACAGAATCCCAGACTGGGTTGGGTTGGAAGCTTAAAGCTCATCCCATTCCACCCCCTACCATGGGCAGGGACGCCTTCCACAATCCCAGGATATTCCAAGCCCCGTCCAACCCAGCCTTGGACACTTCCAGGAGTATTGGAGGTGGCATGGATCCCCCCAGCCCCTGGAGGGGCACAGATGGCTCAGTGGGATCGGGAAAAGCGGGATGTTTTTAAGGAGCTGCCGCCAGCAAAGCCCCCTCCCAGACTGCTTTAACCAGCCCGGGCACGTCTCAGCCTGCGAGGGAGAGCTGATTAGTAATTAAATGGCTTTTAAAAATAAAACCATTAAGACTAATCCCATCAAAATTGGAGCTTCATCCCAGCAACTCTTATTAATTATCGGCCCACCTTGCGGCTTCCAAAGGCGGGTGGTGGCTCTGTAAATAAACATGGAATTTTTTATGGAATTCTCACCGGGGATAAATACATGGGTTTTATTAAATTCTCTCTGGGAGGGGGGAATCCTCGCTCCAAGGTGGGGAACATCCCGGATGGTGCTCCAGGTCCCGGCCCCTCCTGGAATGCACATTCCCGATACTGGGGATGCTGCCGGCAGCGCCATCCGAGCACCGGGAATGCTTCCAGGGAGCCATCAGCAGGCACAGGGCTCTGGGGGAGCCTGGGGCAGCCTTCCCAAGGGATAACGCCAGCACTGAGCCCGGCTAATCCTGCCGGGGCGGCTGCTTGCCCTCCGTGGCCATGGAGCTGAAGGTTCCTCCTCGTTATTCCCTAGGAGTATCCATAATTCCGGGGTTAAGGAAACAAAAGCTCCTCTTTGCTTGTTTGTATTTTCCCCCTCATCAATAGCGGGGCCAGGCAGGCCACTCGCAGCCTCTCCCCGGGGCCTGCTCAGCCATTAAAGACAGAAATTATATCTTCATAACCCAGGATATTGCCGCTCGCTTATTTATGACTTGCTCCATTGCAAGAATATTTATTCTAGACAGGGAGCCTGATAATTTTCATCCAATCTACTCCTCATAGCTCAGGGCAAAAGAATGGAACAGCTCAATTGAAGGAGCACTTTCCCATTATTGCCAGGTAAGGGCAGAGCACGCCGAGCTCGTTGCTGCCCTCGCCTCGCCACCGCCGCCGCAGCAGGCTCCGGGGATTTTTTATCCTGCTTTTTCTCTTCTTTATTTTTTTTTTCTTTCTTTTTCTTTTCTTTTTTTTTTTTTTTTTTAATTCATCGAGGAATGGCAGCCCACACAACCACTTAGAGGAAGTACTGCATAAATCCCAGTGCAGTAATTACCCATTTGGAAACATGACGCTTTATAGGAGCGGCGGCACCGTGCCAGGATGCTCAGCACGCTGCTGCTGCTCCAGCTGAAATCCTCCCAGGGCTTGTAGGGAACGGTTCCGTCTGCACTCACAGGCTCATAAAACTGAGCCGTTCCAGCTGGGGCAGGGCCTGCAGCCCACGGAGCGCTCCCGAGGCAGGGAGAGCTGGGCGGGATAATGGGGCTCATGGAGAAACCGCGGGGAAACACAGGGGGCCGGCGTGGGGAGGGGCTGCCGGGGGTGGGGGTGCTGTGGGGTGGGGCAGGGACCATGGACAGCCCAGGGACACGGCCCTGGGGGGAGGGATGGGCCCTGAGATGGAGGAGGGATGGCCCATAGCTCAGAGTGATGCCCTAAAAATGGATGGATGGACGATGCCTCATGGTTTGGAGTGATGCCCTAAAAATGGATGGATGATGCCCCCTAAGATGGAGAGACGATCCAAAAGACGGATGGATGGATGGATGGATGGATGGATGGATGGATGGATGGATGGATAGATGGATGGAGTGATGCCCCATAAGTTGCAGGGATACCCCAAAAAAAAGACCGAGCAGCACCCCTCAAGGCAGAGCAATGCCCCATGAGGTGCATCACTCCATTTCCAGACTGGAATGCTGCCCTGTAAGACAGACAGAGCAATGCCCCCTAAGCCCGAGGGATGCCCCATAAGCCAGGGGGATGCCTCACAAGGTGCCAGCACCCACCTCCCTGCAGGACCCAGCACCCATCCCCAGCCCTGGCCGGGAAGCCCCTTCCTGCCGCTGCTCTGCTGCCGCCTGCCTTAAATGTCAGAGCCAATGAAGTGTTGCAAAGGCTTTATTGCTTTCCGTGGAGCCGATTAGGAATCTCTTCTGCTGGGTAAAGAGCAATATTGCAATATGAGGGATGGGGGGAGCGGGAGGCAGCCCTGTGTGAATTCCCCACAGGAAGCTCTGTTCTCGCAGCCAGAACAGTTATCAAAAAGACAATTTAGGCAGGATTGTGCTCTAACTGGCTGGAGGACAGGGGAGCCAGCCCTGGACAGGAATCTTTCAGCTCTGAGTAAATGAAACTGCAAAAGAAATCAGCTTTCCTGCCTGGTCTGCAGGGGAGGAAGGTGCCAGAAGGAATTGGGTTTTTTATAACCATTAGCTCAGCCCGGCACTCCCTGCCAAGGCCAGGAGCTGCCAGGGATGGAGGCAGCTCAGCAGCCTCTGCTCCCGTGCTCTGCAGCAGTTCCAGCCCCGAGAACACCCAGCAGGGCATGGAGGAAATTCCCACCCCTCCCTGTGTCATCCCTGCTGACACAAAAACCCAGCTGGGGGCAAAGCTAGGCCTTTGTCACCCTCAGAGAGAGATTTATGTCACCTTGAGATGCCGGGCCCAGTGGCCAGAGGGGTGTCCAGGGAGGGGGCTGGGACTGGGGTGTTTCTGGGAAGAGAGGTTTTGGAAGAGCCACCAGGCACTGTGGGATGAGAATCTCCATTTCTGAGGGAGAAAGGCTCCCGTTCCGTGGGGACATCCCGGCCTGGCCAGTGCCAGCTCTGTGGGACATGTGGCCACCTCTGTGATCACACAGGTGGCTCAGGCTCCATCCCAGAGCGACGCTGGAAAACCAGGGCAGGTTAAGGGCTCTGCCAGGTGGGGAGGAGCTGAGGCCGCCTGTGCCAGGCCTTGCTGTTAATGACAATTATTTATGGAGCACGCTGGATTTGCCCCAGGTTTTGGAACAGCAGCAGAGCCCAATCCATCCCCAGTGAGGGCTGTGGGAGGCAGAAATCCATTTCCACCAGCTCTGATGGGAGCTGGCCCCAGTCCTGCGGCTTCTGCTGACATCCCTGGGAACTGACAGCCAACGCTGCCAGCAGAAAAATGACAACTTCCCACCCTGAAATTACATCCAGACACAGGGGGGAAAATTCCCATCATTTACTCCTTGGTCAGGCAAAACTGGAAGCAAAGCTTCTCCAGCTGGAATCCCACCCTGCCCATGGGATCCGCGGCACAGCGGCCACCTCGGTGCTCTGTGATTTCCCAGTGAGGGAAATCACCGGGCTCGGCTCGGAAAACACTGCCTGGGAAGGGGGAGATCTGTGGGGCCAGCCGGAGCCTGGGGTGTGCGTTCCATCCTGCTGCTGGCAGCCCTGGCACTCACTGGAGCAGCAGGAATGGGCACGGAATGGGATTGGGGTGAGCTGGGGACTGTTCATCCGTCTGACCATCCCAGGGCCACAACCTGTGCAATCAGGAGACTTTTAATAGGAATTATTCCACTGGAGCAATTAATCAGGGTCAGGACAGCAACTCCTGGTGCCCCTCAGGGTGCCTGGCACTCCCCTCTCCCCAGCACCTGGCTGGGGGCACTGGGATCCCTCCAGACATTCCCATTTTAGCTGGGAGAAGCGCCAGGGAATCACAAAGTGGAGGTGAGCACGTGGGGGCTGCTCAGCTTCTGCACAGCTCTGTGCATCGCTGTTCCAGGCCCTGCTTTGGATGGATGCAATTTCCAAGGATTTGCCTGAATTTGCAGGCTTTTCCTGGATTTTTAGGTTTTCCCTGGATTTGTAGGTTTTCCCTGGATTTGCAGGTTCCCAGCACCTCCCCAGGCTCAGCCACGTTGTCCCACTGCATCTGCAGGAAAAGTGGGGGAGAGCAGCACCTGGGGCAGGGCCGATCCACCGGGATTCGTGCAGGGGAGCCGGTCAATGTGTCCCGTGTTCCCCGGAGAGCTGGATCCCAGCGGAGCGCTCCCAGAGCTTCTCCTGCCTGCAGCAGTGGCAGCGCTGCCTGTACTGGTTTCACTGGGCTGGACAGTGAGCACGGCACAGCGATCCAGGTGGATCCCTCAGAGGGATTTGCCCTCCCAGTGGATCCCATCCCACAACCTCAGCGCAGGGGTTGCACAATCCGGGGGGCAAATTCTTTAAAAGAGAAACAGAGGCCGAAGGGTTTGGCCTCAGAGGACAATTTCTCTGGATCTGACACAAGAAAATTCCCTCTGCTGGATCTGCTGCTCAGCTCAGCCCCTCCTGGCTCAGATCCTTTGGGGCTGATGGACATCCCTCGGCCCAGGGAATTCCCAATCAAACTCTTCGTGCATCCATGGGGATGCACCCAGAAATCCCCCCTCTGGCTCCCACTGCCCGGGTGTCCCAGCTCCCAGGCAAGCTCCAGGATCTTGTCATGGGAAGGGGACCCTGCTCAGCCTCTCCCCTCTAACACACGGGGCTTGGACCGTCCTGCCCTCCCAAAAGTGTCCTTTTGGTTCTCCCAGAGGTTTTCCTCCAGCCTCTGGCAGCTCTGAGAGATCAGGCTGAAAGCGATGGAGGCTGCACGGCTTTGTGCTTCCTTCGGGAGAGCTGGAGAAGGTTATTTGGGTTATTTGTTTTCCCAGCCTTTGTCTCTGCTCCCGCAGCTTTCCCAGGCCGGCCGAGCCGGCGCTGCCGCTGCCGGGAAGTTCGCGAGCCGGGCCAGCAGCCTCGTTCACACCTCCTCCAAAGGGAAAGCTCATTAAATTGATGATCCAGAGATCCTTTTTCCAGAATCTCCCACTCTTATTAGAGGCATTAATTAAAACAATAGTAGATCAAAGCGCTGCGAAGCATCTCATTTGGGATGAGGCCTCCTCCCCTCCGCATCCCGGCTTTTGTTCTCATCCCTTTGAGGTCAGCAGCTCGTTACTGCACCGGCAGCATCCCGGGGCCGGGCGGGAGGAGCAGGGCACGGGAGCGGCTGAAGGGACCCTTCACAAGGGCACGGATTCCCATCCGCGCTCTGGGAAAAGCTTCTCCTTCCTCCGCCTCGGGGTCCCGAGGCGCTCCCGCTGCCCCAGCCGCTCTCCGGGGCTCGGAGCACGGCGAGGGACCTTTCCCCGCACGGCCAGCGCAGCACCGCCCCGGCAGCCCCGCGTTCGTCCTTGAGCAGCAATTAGCGAGCGCTCGGTGTGATGGGCATCTCCTCCGAACTCCTCTCCAGGCTCTTCCAGCTGCTGCTGATTAGCGTTTGGGAGCGCAGGGAAAGCGGGAGCAGCCTGACCCGGGGAAATGTGCAGGCTTTTATTAGCGCTGCAGATAATTACATTTAATAAGGACAGCAGCTTTTCCCACACCAGAGAGCTGAACCATCAATCTTGCCTTTAATAATAAACCCTCTCCAACTCATTTACATTCATTGTTCCTTTTGCAACACAACATTACCCACGCTTTATCGCCCCGGCAGCGAGCGGCCGCTCGCAGGGGGTCCGTGCGGAGCAGGATGTCTGCGCCGTGGCAGGGGGGTTCCCGGGGGGCCCTGTCCTCATTCCCATGCCCGCAGGACTGGCAGCCCTTTGCCCGGGCAGCCAAAACCCCCCGAGCACGAGAGCCCAGCAAAATTTCCCAGTAACTTTGTGGCTTTGTGGACTCCGGAGCAATTACTCACCTGGCAGGAACCTGCACCGCCAGGATTGCGTCTCCAGGGATCCCAGGATGAATCATGGAATTGTTTGGGTTGGGAAGGGCCTTAAAGCCCAGCCAGTGCCACCCCTGCCATGGGCAGAGACACCTCCCACTGTCCCAGGCTGCTCCAAGCTCCATCCAACCTGGCCTTGGACACTTCCAGGGATCCAGGGGCAGCCACAGCTTCTCTGGGCACCCTGTGCCAGGGCCTCCCCACCCTCACAGGGAACAATTCCTTCTCAATATTACCTGTGTCAGTCGGAAGCCATTCCCTGTGTCCTGTCCCTCCATCCCTTGTCCCCAGCCCCTCTCCAGCTCTCCTGGAGCCCCTTTAGGCCCTGGAAGGGGCTTTGAGCTCTCCCTGGATCCTTCCCTTCTCCAGGTGAACATCCCCAGCTCTCCCAGCCTGGCTCCAGAGCAGAAGGGGCTCCAGCCCTCGGAGCAGCTCCAGGGCCTCCTCTGGATTCTCTCCAGCAGCTCCAGGTCTGATGTTGGACCCCAGGGCTGGAGCAGCTCTGCAGGTGTGGTCTCGGCTGAGCAGGGCAGAAGGGCAGAATCCTCTCCCTTCCCTACTGCCCAGGGATAGATCATTACACAAGGACACGGGAATGTTCAGGAGCAGAACGGGTGGGATTTTAGGAAGAGGAGTAAACGCTCTGTGTGTGTGTGTGTGTGTGTGTGTGTGTGTGTGTGTGTGTGTTGGGAAGTGCAGTGTCCCTCAGGAAATAGGAAAAATAATGGATAAATGAATAAGAGCGCAGCAAGCATTCATCTTCACAGCTGAAATTGGAGAGGAAAGCTGAGGGTATTATAAATCCTATTTTGCTGCTGCTGCTGCTTTGCTGTTATTTGGTTTTGCCGGCTCAGACCAGGATGGATATTCCAGCCCAGTTTTCCCTTCCTGATGCTCCACACTGCTCCAGTGCCTCCCACTGCTGGGGCAGGGAAGCCGTGGGATGTGGTGGGAGCAGAGGGCCCTGGGAATGTCTTCTCCTGGCCTGGAGTTCTGGAGGACACCAACTCCTGGGGGCAGCAGGGAAGACGTGGAGTTGTGGGCTTCTCCCACCTTTCCCACGGAGTGATGAAGAGGGACCAAGGAGCAAGGCCAGGATGGATGGGGTTTGGAGCAACCTGGGATAGAGGAAGGTGTCCCTTCCAACCCAAACCATTCCATGATTCCATGACTCTGGGATGACTTACACCACGCCAAGGCCTCCCAGGGCTTGGAGCCTTCTTTTGCCATCCCTGTGCCATTCCAGCACCGGGGGATCTGGCGGGATGTGGATTTGTAGCAGAAAAGGGAAACAAAAAGAGCTCAGAACCTGCACCTTCCCTGGCACTCTGTGATCCCATCTGGCCATCCCTGTGTGCCCAGACCATCCTCCCTTTGTCCCTGAGCCAGCAGCCGTGGCCAAGTAGCCAATGCCAAAGCCAGCATGGGAATGACATCATTCCCAACAGGACGGCACCACCGTGCAGAGATGAGGTGGGACCTTCACCCAGTGAGGGGAATTTGGGAGGCTGGGTGCCCTGGGATGCTGCTTGGGATCTCTGTATGAGCCAGGCAGATTTTGCCAGTCTGTGCTGACATTCCGGAATGTGCACGGAGCACCGGGAACAGCCCCGATCCCTGTGGAGCAGCAGCCAGGATCTGCCCGGGAAGGGGCCAGCAGCCCCCCTGTGTTTAGTCTGGGCTCAGGGCTCATTATCAGCTCAGCGCAGTCCTGGCCTTGGCTCCTGCTCCCCGGGCAGCTCCTGAAATCTTCTTGGATTCGGCATCCCTGGCCTGAAGCAACAGCCCATCCCTCAGGGAGCAGGGTTTGGAATGAGCAGGGCCCTGGGTTTAAAGGGGAGCCTGAACGCTGGGCTGGGGAAGGGCAGCTCCTGCTCCAGCCGGGCGTTATCGGCCTCCGTCACCCTGCAGCCTTCCCTTCTCCAGCTGAACACCCCCAGCATTCCCAGCCTGGCTCCAGAGGGGCTCCAGCCCTCGGAGCTGCCCCGTGCCCTCTGGAATTGCTCCGGCAGCTCCACATCCTTCTCATGCTGGGCCCACGGTGCTCCTGCACTGGTTTGATCTCCACACACCTGCCCTGGCACAGGAGGAGCTTTAACACCTCTTGAGCTGTTGGGGTGGCCCTGTCCCCTGCCTGGTGTGACCGGAGGTGGTGACAAGGTGACAATGGTGTGAAAGCAAAGTGACACGGAGGTGACAGACGGGCCGGGTGCAGAGCAGGTTGGTGCTGGCCTGGCAGGAGCTGAGACAGGTGCAGGAGCACATCCTGGATGCAGATGGAGGCAGGAGGCAAGCCCTGGGTGCAGACGGATGCAGGAGCCAAGCTCTGGATGCAGACAGATGCACTTTTCCCCTTCGAATCCCTCTGTGCCTCAGCCCCCTACATGTGGCGATCCCTGGGATCTGGTGGATCTCTCCATGCAGCACAGACAATGTCACGGAGGTGTGAGTGCTTCCCAGCTGGAAGCTGGAGTGGGCAGATCCGGCTCCTGGCCGTGTTTGCAGTCAGGTTTTCCACAGGGGAGTCCACTGCTCTTTTTTCTTTCCCCCTCAGACAACTCCAAACCCAGTGATCTGCACCACGTGTTCCCAGCGCTCCCATCAAACACCGTCCTTTACTGGAAATAACAGGAGCCGCTGCTCGCTGGGTGGGAAAAAACAGGAATCATCCTGTAGGAACAACTCGGTGAAAACCCCCCACCAATCCATGTCCTGGAACTGATTTATTTCCTTTTATCTCCTGCTAGAAACGATCAGCTGGGGCTTGGCAGGAGCCACCGCTGCCATGTGTTATCTCTCTGATATCCTGAGCCGATAATCCCCGCACAGCTTTGTGCCTTACACCCCTTGGGACCTGGCTGGAGCAGCCCCTCCATCCCGGTGGGATTTCTCCTCTCTGCCGTCGCCCTTCCAGCCCATAAATATTTGTGTAAGAGCCTCTCTCCCCCAGTCCCGCCGCCGTTCCCATTTCTCCAGTGTCACAGGCGACTTTTTTCAAACTTTTTAATTCCGTTCATTAATCATTTAGAGAAATGTGCAATTACTCGAGTCCAATTACAGAAAATGTGCAACTACTTGAGTCCCATTATGAGCCCCTAGAAAATGCCAAGAACTTGATTAGAGCAAAACCACCGCCAGTCCCACAGACTTTCAAAGCAAACACTGCGAGTTCTCCTGGCAGGGGAAGAGAAATCCCAATTTATTTACGCACAAATGTGTCCAAGCCTCGCTGACAGTATGGGAAATCTTTCCTATCGGCTGGAACGTGAGCTCAGCGTTCCCTAAAGGAAGAGATGTCTCTCCCTTAATTAAAGCAAGGCCTGAACTTGCTGTAACCTCCTGATTTCATGGCGGGGATCTGCTCGGATTTTTCCAGAGGGTTTGTAATTACCCCACGAGCTGACGGCTCGCCCGGCGCTGCTCCTCTTCCAGCGGCGTCTGGATCTGCGGGAGCGGGACCTCTGCTCTTCCCAGACCCAGCCAGGATCAGGGAACACCGCGCTGCTCCTACGGGACGTGGCCCCTGTAATCTGCGCAGCCGATTGGCTTCGTTCCCTAATCCATAATTACTCCGAGTGTCTCCCATGCAAATCAGGAGCGGCTCCGTGCCTCGGCGGGGACACGCGGGGCTCGCTGCCACATGCGGCTCCTCACTCCCCTTATTTAGGTCAGCGCTGCCCGTGTGTGTCTGGGGGAGCCAGAGGAATTACGGTTTATTAGGGATTAAGCCGGGATTTAAGGGCCTTTCTTAGCGTGGGGCTGCGGGGCCGGAGCCGCTCCGGCGAGCCCCACTCCCAAAGTCTGAGATTTTCAGGAGAATCTCAAGCTAAGGGGCTTAGGGAGGGGAATTAATTTCCTGGGACGGCACAGCTCGTCCAGAATAAAAAATCTCTTATAAAAGTATAATTTTCTCCTTGTTATTCGTGATTACAAAATAATAAGATTGTTTAAAAATCCAATAGAGTGGATGTCAATATTGGCAGGAGATGTAATTGCAAAGCACGTGCCAGCCGTCCGTGCCTTTTCTTAATTTTAATTAGGATAAAATTTACTAATCTTGCCGGGTTTGCGGAAGGAGGTTTGCCAAGAGGCCATCAATTGATCTGGATGATATTGGCTCCCTTTTAAGAGCCCCTCGCTAACTGCTATGTAAAGCCTGGGCTTTCAGCTCCCTTCTCAGATCCTCTCCGCAGTGTTTTTGGCATGTCAAAAGGCCAGATGTTTTTTATTTGAGAGCAAATTGACACGTTAAATTACATTGTGCAAACAGCAAAGCCAGCCATGAGTAAACAGGCGACGAGGATTCATTGAATTTTATGGGTCGCAATAATGTTTATGTAATTTAACAAATTTATGCTTCGTGTCAGCTTCACCGCAAGAGTTATTCATTCCAAAAGGAAAAACAACTTCCATGACAGCCCCCATAGATTCTGCCTCGGAGCCAATCAGGAGCAAACCCAGCTTGAAGATGACAATGACACGGGGTGTGCGTGACACTCACAGCCAGCACAGCCAGGCTGGGGCTCTTGCCCCGTTTGGGTCTTTTTGGGGTTCTTCATTCTGATTTGATGACTTTTCTGCCATCCAGCCAGAACGCCAGCAAAGGGGGGGGGGTGCTGGTGTTGTTCCAGGCTCTGCAGAAGGTGCTGTTCAGTTCCATAATGCGTTTTCCAGGTCCCCGGGAACTCCGGCAGATTTAGCAGGAATCCTCGATGAATCAGGCTGTCTTCACTCCCCACCAAGTGCACACCTAGCTGGAATTTTGCTGGCAAGGAACCGTGTGTTAATATCCCAAACTCTCCTGGCTGTTGAAACGTGAACTCCCTGAGAATTCCCCGCGGCCGAGGGCGGGCGGGGCGGAGCAGCAGCGCTGGCCGGGTGGATCCCATCCCTCTCCTTTACCACCTCCCGCGCTCCGGGACACGCGGACAGCTCGGGCAGAGCTCCCACGCTCCCGTGGGACAAGGGCCCGGTGCTCCCAGCCCAGGTCAAGGCGGGAATGCGGGGTTTTGGAGCAGCCAGGCGTGGGAAGTTCTTCAGCCCTGGAAAGCAGCATTGATAACCAAGGGCTCCCCACTGACACCAGCGATTATCGACTGCAGCCACCTGGAGGGGCTGGATCCGGCCGGGATCTGGCTCCGAGGGGACAGCACGAGGTGACAGCGCCTGGCAGCTCCGGGAAAAACCTGGAGAGCAAAGGAAAGGCATCTTTGGCCTTTTTACAGTGTCTGGAGGGATGGGACACAGGGAATGGCTTCCCACTGCCAGAGGGCAGGGAGAGATGGGATACTGGGAAGGAATTCCTCCCTGTGAGGGTGGGGAGGCCCTGGCACAGGGTGCCCAGAGAAGCTGTGGCTGCCCCTGGATCCCTGGAAGTGTCCAAGGCCAGGTTGGATGGGACTTGGAGCAGGCTGGGACAGTGGAAGGTGTCCCTGCCCATGGCAGGGGTGACACTGGATGAGCTTTAAGGTCCCTTCCCACCCAAACCATTCCATGATTCCATGACCTCCGTGCTTTGTTTCCCTCCATAACAAAGGGGTGCCTTCAGGAAGCCCAAAAACCCCTGGAGGGGATGGCAGGGGAAGCTCAGATTTTGTCAGCTGAAGGAAAAGGTGCTGCTCACATCCCAAATTTCCCACTTGGCTCCTCTCCGTGTCAGCAGCAGCAGGGAGCTGATTCCCGTATCTAAATGGCATTTAATGCAGGCCTGAAGGAGACCTGTGCACAGGACATGGAGAGGGAACGAAGGGTTATTGCTGTCAATATAATTAATTTCAAGCTAATTTGAGCATCTGATTAAGTTTAGCATTACCATAAAAACAAAACTGCTATTTAAACCAGAGAGGGGTTTATTAAATAAGTGCTGGAATGCAACAGAAAGCAAAATGAAGGCAATAAAATCACTCGAAGTAATAAAATTAAGTGAATGCCGGAGATAATCCTTTGATGGATCTTTCCTTTACCCTTTCCTGGGATGGAGATCTTCCTTCCTCAGCTGTATTTTCCATCCAGACCTCTGGAATCCTTATGGGTCTGTCCAACTCCTCACGGAATCAAAAGATGTAAGAAGAAATGCTCAATACAATGATTTTTCTTTGGAAAGGGAGGAGGGATCCTCAAGGAGGAGAGGGGGCTGTGAGTGAGCTCCTCGCTGGAGCTGTTTGCTCACACAAGGTCACGGCCAGCTCATCCGGCTGGGAATTCTGCTGGGAGCAGAGTGTGGGTGGGAAAGGACAAATGGGATCCCCCTGTGGGTGCTGCTTTGCGGGGCTCCCTTCATCACTGCCCTGCCTGGACCGAGACATTAGTCCAGTCAGACAACTGGTGGTGAAATCCCTGCGGGGTTCCTGCCACTGTGCCCGAGCCAGCCAAGACAAGTCCCCCCCTCCCTGGGTTCACGTCATCCCAGGAAAACACTTATTTACTCTGAAGGCCACAGAAGCCTTAAAATACAAAGGCTGAGATAACACTGATAGGATCACACAGACATCCAGATTCATTTATCCCGCTGGCCTAAGCAGAAGTGACTCGGTGATCGCGGGGAGCGCTGTCCCCCCGCTGCTCCTGCGCCTCCCTGGGATCCCATGCCAGGGGCCACGGCTCGGGATGAGCTGGTGCTCGCTGGCCCCACTCTGCTCCCGGAGCCCCAGGCCCTGTCTCAGGCCAGCAATGGGAAGGGAAAGGATGGAGGCACGTGCTGAGGTCCTGCCCTGGCTGTGCCAGGCTCAGGAGCGCTCCAGGACGGGGATGGGGATGGGGATGGGATTGGGATGGGGATGGGATGGGATGGGGATGGGATGGGATGGGATGAGATGGGATGGGATGGGATTGGGATGGGGATGGGATGGGATGGGATGAGATGGGATGGGATGGGATGGGGATGGGGATGGGGATGGGAGCAGTTGTGGTTCCTGCGCCAAGCATGGTCCCTGTGCTCAGTCCTTGGCATCCTTCAGCTGCCCTGCGGTCTCTGCTGCTCCAGGTCAGCACCAGCCCAGAGCTGCCACTTCGACTGGTGCCACCCCTGCCAGGGCAAGGACACCTTCCACTATCCCAGCCTGCTCCAGGCCCTGTCCAGCCTGGCCTTGGACACTTCCAGGGATCCAGTGGCAGCCAGAGCTTCTCTGTGCAACCTGTGCAGGGGCCTCCCCACCCTCCCAGGAGGAATTCCTTCCCAATATCCCATCCATCCCTGCCCTCTGGCAATGGGAAGCCATTTCCTCCTGTAGCAGGCTTCATGCAAACCCTCAGAGTCCATTGAGGCTTTTCCTGCTGCTCTCCAGGGCCCCTCGGGACATTGCCCAGGCTGTGACCAGACCCAGAGGAGCCCCACACCGACATTCCTCCATTTTAGGCAGTTCCAGCCAATATTTCCTTCCATCCAGAGCCCAAACTTCCCCTCCTCAGTTTTCCATCCGGCACCAGGGTTTGCAGGTAACTTCCACTGCGAGGCTGAGCACAATTTAGATTATAAAATATATCCGCGGGCTGTTTCCTTAATTGATTTCTTTTGTTTCATTCTATTCCTCGAAGATTTGTCAACATTAATTTTTATATGCTTAACACTTTGCAAATACTGGCCAACTTTTTAAAATTAATGTGTTGAGATGGAGATTGAATACCTTCCCTCCCCTACACGTGCAGCAGGGAAGGAACACGGGATGAGAGTAAAACACGTTATCAGCATTTAATTGGGGAAATTGGAGTTACTAAGAAGGGAATCTGCCAGCACCCATTGGCAGCCGGATTAACACCGCCGGTTCCTGCTGTTATTCCTTCATCCCGCACGACAAAAAAGCCCCACATTTCCCCATAATAAGGAGATTTCAGCTGAACTCGGGAAATTCGTGGGTTTTCCCAGGGTTCAAGTTGACAAACCAGCGAGGAATCGTGTTCAGAGCGACTTCCCGGGAAGAGGTCCCGGTGTAAATCCCGAGCTCCTGAGGGCTGTGCCCTCTGACGACGGCGTGCCAGCCCCTGATAAAGCATCAGCCACGAAAACCAACAGGGCCGGTGCCAAATCCTGTCGGGAGCTGCTCCCGAGGAATCCGCGGTTGGATGTCGGGAGCCTATCGCGTGTTTATGAGCCTCGCTCCGAAAATACATTTTGGAGATAGCTCCTATTAAAGCGCAATTACAGGTTAAGTAACAAATTGGCTCCGTGCCTAATCGAGAGAAACACGCTGTGACAATCAGATAAGGGAACGAACAACACGGCAACAGCCACGGGGAGGGAAGGAGCCGCGGGGAGCGGAGCCGTCGCCCGGCGGTGGCCGCGCCCGGGGGCTCTGCTGTCACCGCTCATTGCCCGACAATGCGGACCTCTGAAACCCTGCCCGGGAACGGCGGGGCGGCATCCAGCGAGCAGCTCCTCTCCGCCCACCCTGCCCCTCTCCGCGCAGCCGGGAGAGCGCGGCTGTCGCCAAGGAAACCGGAGATTGCCGCAGCGATCGCCAGCCCCGCTCCCGCTGTTCTGCGGGGCCGGGGTGAGCAGTCGAGTGCCACTCCAGGCCTCGCTGCCGCTCCTTGAGACAGGGACACCACTCCAGCCGCGGTGCCCACGGAGGGACAGCGCTTCTCCATCTCCTCGCCCCCAGCCCGCCGGGATGTGGTCCCGGCACTTCACCCGCTGGCCCTGCGCACACGGCCGGGGCACTGGAGGAGCTCTCTGAGCTCAAGGAGCTCCAAGGGCCACCCGGGCAGGGCCTTGTGCCCGGGGATTCACACTGGAGAGGGGCAGGGACACCTCGGTGCCGCAGTGCGGGTGTGGGGTCGGTCACACCTGGAGTTCTGTGTCTGCTGCAGTCCCTCCCGTGTCACAGGGGAGAGGAAAAGGTGCAGAGAGAGGTGACAGCAGCGTGTGGCAGCTTCCCCGCCCGGCCTGCGCTGCAGGAAGAGACAGCAAACCCCAGGGGCTGGTCGAGAGAATCAGCGGGATGGGCCAGGAATTGATTCCCAGCCTGGAAAGGAGATGAGAGGGAGTTGTGAGGGAGGCTCCAAGGCGCTGGATGCATGCAGGTGGCAGAGGCAGTTGGCCATGGCGGCAGGCAGGGACATCTCTCCAGCTCATCCTGGAAGATTTAACTTTGGTTCCTTGTCCTGCGGGTGGAAGGTCACAGCAGCTGTAGCAGCACCAGCACTGCTCTCCTCCACAGAGCCTCGTCAGGGAGCCATGGAAAGGTTTGGGTTGGAAGGGACCTTGGAGGTCATTTAGTGGGATCATCTCCGTGGCCTCCGTGGCAGCTCCACGTCCCCCTGATGCTGGGCCCTGGGGCTGGAGCAGCTCTGCAGGCGGGGCCTCACCTGAGCGGGCAGAGAGGACAGTCCCCTCCTGACCTGGTGGCCGCTTCCTGGACAAAGACCAGCCAGGACACCCAACCTCAACCCAGCTTCTTACAGCTCCTGAGGCAGCTTTAGGATCCCTGAGGACCAACAGGGCCACCTGGGCCAGCTCCTGCTCAGGACAAAGACCTTTCCCCAGGATCTGCCCTGGTGGTGTGAAAAACCTCCCGTTCCTCTTCTGCCAGAGGGGTTGGAAAAGCTGCCACAGGGAAACACCTGCAGGGCACCCACAGCCTTGGCTCAGGAGATTTCCATAGGATCATGGAAGCGTTTAGGTTGGAAAAGCACTCCAAGATCATGGAGTCCAACCATTCTCCCGGCACTGCCATGGCCACCAGTGCCCCATGTCCCCAAGGGCCACATCTGTACATTTTTCCAGCATTTCCGTCTCCATCCCAATCAAACTCTGTGGAACTGCTCCTAAGGGTGAGCAGGGGCTGGCTGAGGAGCAGTGCTGGGCTCTGCTCGCTCCTTCCACCGCCCCAACCCCACCCCTAAATTCCATAACTGTGTTTATTCCCAGTTTGGACCTGATGGCGAGGCGGCAGAAGCAGAATCCTCGAGCGCAGCGAGTTCTCAGCGATATAATTCTCTTTAATCTTTTAAGCATTTGACAGTATTTGCTTGAAAGAAGGAGCAACAAGTACATAATTATTGCACTAATTAAGCTGCCAAAACACAAGCATGCTGCAAGAGCACCTTTGAAACAGTGAGCTCTCGATTCATTAGCATCTGCTGTAAGCTTATTAATCACCTAACAGGCAATTAGCAAGCTGTTACTGTTTGAGACTAGTATGTAAATAAATTCTTGGGTTAATTTCTTCCTCTGATAATAAAGAAAACATTATGAAAATTAGCTAAGCGACAATGTAAATGATCTTGACTGTTAATTATGTGCTGGTGTTACACGCGCGGCCGCCGCACGGCAGAGAGAGGATGCACCTCTTGTTTGGCGCAGTTTGAAAAACAAAATTGTTGACAGAGGGAGCGGGGAGGTTTTCCTGCAGTGCAGCCACAGCTGTTTGCCCGCAGCTCCCCAAATCCAGCGCCGAGGGATTGGCACTGCCGGGTCACCGCCGGGATTCGTGGGCAGCGGTGCCCCTGCGGGGATGTGCCCGGTCAGGAGCCTGCCCTGGGGCTGGATCCCTGCTCCACCCAGCATCCGTGAGCATGGAATTAATAAAAATCAACGTGAAACGCACGAAAATACCTTGCCCTGGGCAAACGAGGAGCTACATGTGTGTTCACCCTCTCTCCTTGCCGAAGGACCTGGTTTTATGGCCCAAACAAGATGATTTGGCTGCAAGGATGTTGATTATCCCCACAAATCCAGGCTGGTGGCATTGGGCTGGTATTTGTTATTTCCTCAGGGAATAATTGTAAGGATTCCCTCTGCTGTGGCATCACCCTTCACCCACTGAAGGAGCAATGATCCAAACGGGGCAGCTCCTGATGTGCTGAAGCACCGTGGGAGCTGCGAGCAGAGCGACTCAGCAGCCTCCCCAGAGGGCCTGCCCTGGGGACAGCCCATGGGGACCACAGGCAGTGCCCCAGAGCCGTCCCCTCGCTCCCTGTCATCACATCCAGACCCAAGCCCCAACCATGCCGAGCCTGTCCCTGCTTCTCACCTTCCATCGAGGAACCCTGCCGTGCTCCGAGCTCGGATCTCCAGTTCCTCTCCCCCAAATCCCTCCCAGCTCCTTTAAAGCTGCTCCAGCAGAGCAGAAAACTCATTATGGAGAACTGCACAGAGCCTGCTCGAGTGAGGAATTACCAGCAGCAGAGGTTACTTCATAATCTCATTAATTTAAACTATTTTATCACCAGCCTCTGCCCCGTAATTACGCGTGCGAAATGCACACAGAATATTTCACCATTAAAACCTGAAACAAAAGATGAAGATTGAGGGCGAGATGAGGCCCTTCCATGGGGCTGCAGCGGCTGTGGGCAGTGCCACAGCCTGGGCATCCTGGCATCCCTGCCCTGTCCCTGGGTGCTGTCAGCCACCTGTGAGCACCCACGGACACCAGAACACCTCTCCAGGTGGGCCTCAGCCCCTCGCAGGGAGCAATCCCTTCCCAATATCCCATCTATCCCTGCCCTCTGCCAGTGGGACGCCATTCCCCTTGTCCTGTCCCTCCCTCCCTTGTCCCAACTCCCTCTCTCTCTGAAGAATCTTCCTAAAGGAAAACTTTTGGACCACAAAAAACGTCTATAATTTTAACTTTAAAAATATAAAATATGTTAAAAATCACATCTTTTTAGGGTCCGGTTTCTGAGTTTTGCTTTTGGTGACAGCGACTCTTGGCCGGTGTCACTCGGAATGGAAATTCCAGCAGGAACAAGCAGTCCCAGGTTTCTGAGGGTTTTTATGGAGATGTGTTATTCCAGTTCAGGGGAGCTCAGGGCAAGGCGCATTCCTGCCTCCTGCTGTGCCTGGAACACAGGTGAGGAGGGGATCCCGGTGGGTCCCGGGATCTGGGTCTGAACAGCAGGGAAAATCCAGCCAAACCAACAAAGAGCAGAAGAGGAGCGCCTGGGATCTGATCCATCCAAGGAAAACTGAGATTTATGGAGGGAAACAGCAAATCTTTGGTTCCAGTCGGGGCTGGAGTCACATCTGTCCCTGGGCCCTTGCATAAACATCTGGAGCCGAAGGAGCGGGATCCTGGCAGCTGAGCTGCCGGTGGGACACCGAGCCCAGGCAGTGCTCCGGGCGGGATAACCACGGATGGATTGCTCTTGTGCGCTGGGATGGGCTCCTGCCAGTGGGTCCCGGCTGGAATCACGGCCAAAGGCATCTCTGAAGTGCCTCCCTCCATCCCCAGGACACCGGGACAGGACCCGGAGCATCCCCACGGCTCCTGGAAGCGCGGAGCTGCCTCCCTGACCCCGTTGTTGTGTGTTCCCCTTCCCCAGCTGAGCGCTCCAGCTGCCAGAGATTGGTTCAGTTCTCCACATGAAAAATTTACTTTTTAATGGGCCAGGCTGCGGCAGTGCCTGAGCCGCATCCAAAATAACCTCTTAGCACACGGCTCCAAAGGGATCTCCAGCCATCCCCATAAAACTGGAGCACAGCTAGGACTAAAAAGCTCTTTACAAGCCCTGCCCTCCTCGGCTGCTCGGGGCCATGCAGCCATTGGAAAGCTCCAGCGCTTGCTCCAGGAAATGGAAAAGGATATTTTGGAACCACACTGCTCATAGCTTTTGTTTCCCAGTTAAAGCAAGCTCACAAATCAATAGGTTTGGGTTTATTCGCCTTTCTCCTCCAGGATCCAACAGCAGAAGCAGCCTCAGCAGCCTGGCCAAGGGGAGCTCAGGGCCAGGGGGAGCAGATGAGGGAAAAGCTCTGGGACATTTGCAGGACGTCAGGGAAGGCAGGACAAGACCCATGGCCAGGGGGAGGTGGGGCGTCTGTCCGAGCAGGGGCAGAGCCCCACGCCCCCTCCATGCCAGGGGGACATGGGTCTGGTGCTGAGGGGATTTTTGGCAGAGCTGCAGCTCTGGCTTGGGTTGGAAGGAGCCTCAAAGCCCATCTCATTCCAGCCCTTGCCACGGGCAGGGACAACTTCCACCAGACTAGGTTGCTTTCCATTTTTTCTCCTGGAGCTGGTTTGTCTTTAAAACCTCCTTGAGAAAAGTGGATTTTCTACAGTCAATCAACCTGCTGTGAGCAGTGTACGAGGGTATCAGAACCACCCAGTTCATCCCAAACGCAGTGGCCCTGGATGGCCCTGTTAGCACAGCCACCGGGATATCGATCCATGAAATATTTCCCTGATGACTCACGGGAGAGCAGCCAAGCCAAACGGTTTGCCCGGTTTGAGGAAAGGATTCCTTTGGAACAGGCCGGCAGGTGGGGAAAATTCCTCCGCGGGCAGCAGTGAAACTGCCACCCACTGCGGGGCTGGAGCCTGGGTGCCCCTGGCGTCATCGGTGCCGGTGACAGAGGGAGCACGATGTGCCAGAGGGAGCGGGGCTGGGACAGCGCCCAGGTCAATGGTGGGAAGGCAGCGCTGTTGTTATTAACGCTGACCTTGTCCCGACTCTCTCCCACAGATCCAAAGGTCACAGCAAAGCAAACAGCTCCCGAAGGACTGGAGATATCCCAGCACAGCCAGGACGGGATGCAAATATCCCACAGAACAAATAAACACCGGGAGAGCCAGCTCCCCCGGGCAGCAGGGAATCCTGGAATCAACACCAGCAGGACACGGAGGGGATTGGCCCCTTTGACCCCACCTGCAGAGCCGCTCCAGCTCCAGGATACAGCATCAGTAGGACCTGGAGCTGCCGGAGCAATTCCAGAGGAGGCCCTGGAGCTGCTCCAAGGGCTGGAACCCCTCTGGAGCCAGGCTGGGAGAGCTGGGAATGTTCACCTGAAGAAGGGAAGGATCCAGGGAGAGCTCAGGGAGAACCTAAAGGGGCTCCAGGGGAGCTGGAGAGGGACTGGGGAACAAGGCATGGAGGGACAGGACACAGGGAATGGCTTCCCACTGCCAGAGGGCAGGGATGGATGGGATATGGGGAAGGAATTGTTCCCTGGGAGGGTGGGGAGGGGCTGGGCTGGAATTCCCAGAGCAGCTGTGGCTGCCCCTGGATCCCTGGCAGTGTCCAAGGCCAGGCTGGACAGGGCTTGGAGCAGGCTGGGATAGTGGGAGGTGTCCCTGCCCATGGCAGGGGTGGCACTGGCTGGGCTTTAAGGTCTCTTCCAACCAAACCATTCTGTGGTTCTGGGATTTAGGTTGGAAAAGACCGTCAGGATCCTGGAATTTGAGCTCTCCAGCTGTTCTGCTGCCCTGCACCGTGAGCGGGGCCGGGCCAGGGCGGGCACAGGCGGCGGGAGGAGGAGGAGGGATGGCCGGGGTTGTTATCCCGGCCGGGGGATGCAGCAGACGGGCTGGAGCCGGGGATGCTGCCGGGGCCCGCCCTGCCCGGGGAGGGGCGCGGCGATCGGGGGGTCCCGGCTCGGTCATCCCGGTCCCTCCGCTGTCCCCGCGCCGAGGGACTCTCCCACCCCCGTGTGGCTGTGCCCGGCCGTGCATCTCCTGCCCACGGCCTGGGGGACACGGGGACACGGGGGACACAAGGGACACGCACCCCACACCCACCCCATCACTGGGCTGGCGGACTGGAGCCACAGGGGACACGGGCTTGTTCTTCCCAAAAATCCCTATCCATCCCCCGGTGCTGCGCCCCAGCCTGGCTCCAAAGGGCTGCCATGGATGTTCCCACTGGATGTTCCAGCCACATCCCGAGCCAGCAGCTCCTTCTCTCACGTCTCCACTCTCGCTGTTCCAAACCATCCATGGGACACGAGGTTGGAAAAGCCCTCAAGACCATCGAGTCCAACCATCCCTCAGCCCTGCCAAGGCCACCACTGACCCGTGTCCCCAAGTGCCACATCCCCACAGCTTTAAACCCCTCCAGGGATGGGGACTCCAGCCTGTTCCGGGGCTGAACATCCCTTGCCATGAAGAAATTTTCCCAATATCCAACCAAAATCTCCCTGGTGCATCTTGAGGCCATTTCCTCTCATCCTGGCAATGGATGGATGGGGAGACCTCAGCATTTTTCTCCCAATCTCAGCCTCCACCAGGGCAGTTTCCCAGCACGGCTGCTCTGGCTCAGCAGGGCCCAGAACAAGGCTTGGGGTGTTTTTCCCTGCAGGACTGCCTGGCTTTCCTCCAGCTCCGGGCGAATTCCCGCAGTTCCGGGTCAGCTGGATGTTCCGTGCCGTTCCACACCCGCGAGCTCCCCTTGTCAGCTTTACAAACCCATCAGGCTCTGGGGAGATAACGAGGCCCAGGCTCTGCCATCTCTCCCCAGATCTGCGGATATTCCAAGCTGCTCTAAGCTCCGGGTTGGATTTTTCAGGCAGACAGCTGAGGACTTCAAAGGCACCGGTGCTCATCTGTTGGAAAATCCCCCCAAGTGCCCGGGAGCATCTGCCTGGTGGGGGGGTGGCACTGCCCGGTCCCACCACAGCTCGGTGTCACTTGGGCAGAGATGGGGGAGAGATCTGGAGTTTCCAAGGGGCTGCCTTTGGGATGAGAACACAAATCCAGGCTTTACCCACCTTCCCAGGGCTGTTACACTTCCAGGTTTAACACGGCAGGAGGAGGAGGAGGGTTTGCTGTGTTTTCCCCATCCCTGAGGATTTGTGCACAGGAGAGGCACAAAGGGTTTGGGGATGAAACTCCCCCTGGCTGCTGCAGGAATAAACGTTCTGCCCCAAAACAGGAGGAGGGCAGGGATGGATGGGATATGGGGAAGGAATTGTTCCCTGGGAGGGTGGGCAGGCCCTGGCACAGGGTGCCCAGAGAAGCTGTGGCTGCCCCTGGATCCCTGGAAGTGTCCAAGGCCAGGCTGGATGGGGCTTGGAGCAGCGTGGGACAGTGGGAGGTGTCCCTGTCCATGGCAGGAGTGGCACTGGATGGGCTTTAAGGTCCCTTCCCACCCAAGCAATCCCAGGATTCTGTGATCCTATAACACCCGGAGCTGTTCCAAAGCCTTCCCCGGGGCTGGGAAGCAGGGCACAGATCCTGCATCTTTGCGGCTCTCTGGCAGAGAGAGGGGGGGGCTGTCCCTGCCATTCCTGATCTCCCTAGCGCCACACAGAGAGGGAACAAGCATTCCCCCGTAGCCACCCCTGGGGACTGCCCCCCAGCCAGCCGGGTTTGCTGCTGGAAGCCCGGCAGGGATGGAGCGCGGGATCACAGAGGATGGTTCATAACCTGAGAGGGACGGGACAGCAGCAAATCACCTCCGTTATGAGCCTGGCCATAAAACCCCTGGCAGGGAACGGAGCTGCTCCCCCCTCCCGCCGTGCCCAATCAATTAGCGCTGAGTAATTGCAGCCCATTAGGGCCGGCCGTGCCGGGGGAGCTCTGGACCTGCTGGAGAAGAGCTGGGTTAATGCTCGGCACGGCTCCCAGGGCTCCTGCCCACCACACAGCCCCCAAAATCGATAGCAGCAGGAAATTGTTGCTAAGGCAGCTCCAGGTCAGTGCTCAGCATCTCAGACATTCACTGGGCCGTGAATAATCCCGAGGAACAACCACGGAGGACATTCCCAACCACGGAAAGGGCTGGGAGAATTCCATACCAGTGCCCCGTCCTTGGCAGTGTCCACAACTGGAACAATCCGGTCTGTGGAAGGTGTCCCTGACCATGGCAGGGGTGGGAACGGATGAGTTTTAAGGTCTCTTCCAACCCAACCATCCCAGGATTCCGTGGAATAGCAGCTGCTAGATGTGAGCTGGAGCACCTCGGTGCTCTGTAACCCAGCTCTAGCAAACCCCCCAGTATCAGCTCCCTCGCTTCTTCCCATTTCCAGGATGGATCTTCACCATTTCCCTGGATGCAGGAGATGGAGGAAGGCCCAGAGGGAAGGCTGGGAGCTGGGAGAGGTCGGGTCTAACCCCAGAACCCACCAGCCACGGGGCACAGGGCATCGAGCACCCCAGCCCAGGGCAGCAGGAGGTGTCCAGTGCACCGAAGGGACCTTTCCCTGCATGGAGAGAAACACCTAAAAGTAGGAGAGGAAAAATCCCCTCGGGCCTGCCCTGGGACCGGGGCTCGGCTTTCCAAGCACAGGACGAAGCATTCCTGGTGCTGGGGCTGCCCGAGGATTTCAATGGGATTGGCCTGGGCTAACACACTGTGATCAAAGCTAATCTCCGATTAGCCACACTGAGGAGATTTAATTTAGTTTAAAGCCTTACCTGAAATGCAGAACTGGGTATTATTGCCTATCTGAGCAGGGCTGCTGCTGTAAAGCTGCAGTATTTATAGGAGAATTAAACCCTCCCTGCGAGCATCACCCGAGGAGGCAGCAGAGCTGTGTGGCATTGCCGGCTCCAAACACCCAAAAACCACCACTCTCTCAAGGAAATGTCACCAGGTTTTAAAAATGTCGTTTATTTGCTCTTATTTCTATTTAGTTTGAGAGAGCAGAGTTCACATTTTCAAGCCGGGGGGGTTGAAATCTGTCCCTTTCCTCGCAGGAAGGGGAGATTTCCACCCAACGCCACTCTGGGAGCTGGAAGTTCAGCAAAATCCACTGGAAGGTTTGGCTGCTCCTGTGCGAGGTGTTGGGGGCTGGATGGAACCCCTGAACCCCACGGGAAAACCCCATGGAGGCTGATTCCCCGCCATGCTGCAGAGCCTCGTGTGGCTCCCAGCTGGATGCCCACGTTGCTTTTCCACGTGCTTCCAGGGCAGTTTCTGGAGAACCACAACGCAGGAGAGCGTTTTCCCACCACTCTGAGGGACAATCTCCATGCCCACCCTGCAGGTGTGGCACCTGGGGACACGGTTTACAGAATCCAAGAATCCCTGAGGCTGGAAAAGCCTCCCCTGAACACTGAGTCCTACTTGTGCCCGATCCCCACCTTGTCCCCAGCCCAGAGCACTGAGTGCCGTGTCCAGGCCCTCCTTGGACACCTCCAGGGATGGGGACTCCAAACCTCCCTGGGCAGTTCCAATGCCTGACCACCCCTTCCAGGCAGAAATTCCCCCTCATGTCCAACCTGAGCCTCCCCTGGTGCAGCTTAACCCGATGCGCTCGTCCTGTCCCTGTTCCCTGGGAGCAGAGCCCGACCCCACCTGGCTGCTCCCTGCTGGGTGCGATTCCTGCTCCCAGTGCTGGGAATTTCAGGCCCCGAGGGCTTTTCTGGGCCAGCCCATCCCGGCTGCCGGGAGGTCCGGGGTGCCGGGAAGCAGGGAGGGGTAACTGCAGCCCTCCCCACGCCTCATTTCCTTGGGAAATCAGAGCAAGGGGAAAAAAATAACCGTAAGCGAACTAATTCCTATTAGGAAGGAGCTCCTCTCTCCCCTCATCTCCTGCGAGCGTTCTTGATTAGCTGATAAATGATTAATGGTGCCAAGAAAAGCCGGCTCCTTCATCTCCTGCTTTCATCCCCCAGCCGCCTCCGGGGGACTCCGAATGTCACGGGCAGATGAAAGGGGCCCCCCGAGACCCCACGGGTCCAAATCTCCCGGGAGGAGAGGCCGAACCCCTCCCTCTGAGCCTTCATCCCCTTCCTCAGCCTGGGAGTGCATCCTCTGCCTCCTCTGAGCGCTGCCTGGTTTCCCTTTCCCGGGAAGCAGAGGCAGGGGAAGCAGCAGGCACGTCCCCGGAATCCATCGCTCCTGACAAGGGCTCTATTTTAATGCTCCTAACAGCAATTTTTATTCCAGCACTATGGGAAGGCACTTAGATTTCTGTGCAGTTTTTACTTTTTAATCTCCCATACTTCTTGCCGGTGTCAAAGTGTCACCAGTTAATAGTCTGACTGGAAAAAGGAGTGTTTCAGATCTTGTTCCCTCGTCCACGCTGTGAATACATTAGAGAGGCACTGAATGATTTAAGAGGGATTTTTCTCCCTCGGAGCAGGCAGGAAAGGCAAACGTGGGAGTGCAGGAGGGGCCCAGCCTCGCTGCTCCAAGATAAAAAGATGGGCAGTGCTTTCTGCTCCGGGCTCCGCTGAGGCGGCAGGATTTGGGGTGGGGAAAGCACCGCCGGCACCTCCTCATCCCTCAGAAATTCCCGGTGATGCTGCCTCACCTGGGACACTCCAGTTTGACTCTCCCAAGCAGTTTCCCCCCAAGGACTATGTCATTCCGTGGGCACTGAGCACCAGGAAAGCGGACACCCAGTGCCAGAGGTTCTGGAGCACAAGGAAAAGCCTGGGAAGCGCCGCGTTCCCATTGGAGTTATCCCAGGTAAGGGGCAGAGCATTCCCTGTGGATAGCGGCCCATCCCTGGCAGCAGAGGGAACGCCCAGTCTCACCCATTTCTGCTGGAGCAGGCTCCAAGGATGCTGCCTTTGGTCCCACACATTCCACCCCTCAGCTCCCTTCCGCCCCTCCCAGCTCCCGAGGGATGTCCGGGGGTGCTTTAGGGATGCTCCCAAGGCCCTGGATAATGAGAGCAGGAGATCAAAGCTCCCCGGCTGTACCAGCCCTCAGCAGCAGCCGCCTCCTGGCAGCTCATCCCTGCACATTCCAGCTCCACCAATTCCAGCCAATTAGTTCATTAATCCGTCCCTCATTAATCTGTCCCTGCCCAGGCACCAGGAAGGGCTGGGGGAAACACAGAGCGGAGCTGGGACAGGGATGGGGCAGCAGTGAGGCCAGGCAGCCTTATGAATATTATTATTATTGTTATAATTATAATTGCTATTACTGTTGTTTATTATTAATAATAATGATTATCATGATTATGATGAACATCTGTAAAGATTGTCTGCCACCCATTAATTCCCCCCAGCAGGATTCCTTAGGAAACCTGCTGAGGCCTGGTGTGTCCAGTGGGACTCTGGGAATTTTTGGGCTAAGTCAGGCCTTACCCAGGGTCTGGCAGCCTCTCTCTCCCAATATATCAATGTCTGATATCTGTCCCAATACATCAATACCTGGTACCTCTCACAATATATCAATATCTGATATCTCCCAATATATTGATAAGGTGCCCACAGCAGGGGCTGGATCCAGGGAGCACCAACAGCTCTACCCATCCACAACCAGCAGAAGGAAAGGGGAGGCAGAGGAAAGCCCGGGATTTCCACGGCATCATTTTGCACAGCTCAGCCCTGGCTGCCGAGAGGCTCCGGCTCCCGGGATTACCTGTCAGGCCTCTGTGAATTTTAAATAAAAGGTAAAAGGGTTTAACTGGAACACGACACCTCGGAGCGCTCGGGAACAGCTCAGCTCTGCTTCCCACTGAGCCAGGCATGCGCCAGAGCCGGATCCACACCGGGCAACGCTGCACATCCAGGGCCTGACACGATGGCAAACACATTCCCTGCTCACACATTCCCTGCTCTGCCCTTCTCCTGCAGCCCAGGAGTTTGGAGCCACTCCTGGGCTTTGCTTCCAGCTCATCCCGAACGAAACACACACACAAATAACAGCTCTGCTCACGGAGGCACCCATGGGTGCTGCCCGGGCGGGCTTTGGGGAGGGGGATTGAACATTCCAATGCTTCTTCCAGCTCAAATGGGAGAGAGGAGAAGGCTTGGTTTGGGTGGGAAGGGACCTTAGATGTCATCCAGTGCCACCCCATTCCATGGGAAGGGATACCTTCCACTATCCCAGCCTGCTCCAAGTGCCATCCAACCTGGTCTTGGGCACTTCCAGGGATCCAGGGGCAGCCACAGCTTCTCTGTGCCAGCCCCTCTCCACCCTCCCAGGGAACAATTCCTTCCCCATATCCCATCCATCCCTGCCCTCTGGCAGTGGGAAGCCATTCCCTGTGTCCTGTCCCTCCATCCTTTGTCCCCAGTCCCTCTCCAGCTCTCTTGGAGCCCCTTTAGTCTCTAAGTTCTCCTCAGAACCTTCCCTTCCCCAGGTGAGCATCCCCAGCTCTCCCAGGCTGTCCCCAGAGCAGAGGAGTTCCATCCCTTGGAGCATTTCCATGGATCCTGTGATCCCAAAGCAGCTCCATCCCTCTGATGCCCCACTCATGGGGCTGATGGTGAATTGCACGGCTCAGGCTGAGCAGGAGGAGCCTTTGGGATCCCCAGTCCTTGGGCTACCAGGTACAGGGGGAGGTTGCCACATAAGGGCAGTGACTTTGCCATCATCCCTGGAAGCTCCAGCAGAGCAGGACATGGAGCACCAGGAATGCCAGGAAGGAGCTCCCAGCCCGGTCCTCACCCCATTTGTATTTCCCTGGATTAATGAGGCACCCGAGGGGGAGACCTCGATGTCTCTTTAAAGCACCTGCACTTAGGGCTGAACCCAGAACCTGTCCCTTCCACCAGCACTCTGCACACCTGCAGTCCCACAGAACCAGGGATTTATGACCTGGATCACACCTGCAGGGCTCTGGGATCCCGTTGCACTGCGGGTCCTGGTTTTTCCATGGATATTTCTTTGCGGAGCAGCGAGTGCTGGTGATGGATGGGGAGCGCTGCAGTTGGGGTGAGCCCGCTCTGAGCCACGGCCCCGCTGCCAGGCCGGGCATTAATTATTAACTCCGACCAGGAGATTTGCCACTCTCCCAGCACCAGGCGCTGCAATCGTTCCCTACATAAAAGAGCATTAAGTGAAAGCCGGGATAAAGCCGATCGCTCGGCAAAGTGACGTCCCCGCTTTCAAGGCCTACTGCTCGGCAGGAAAATTTACAATCCTTTAATTCCATTTACAAGGCGGCAACACAAAAGGGAGCTGGAGACGGAGGCTGGAAGCCGGGAGACTGAAGGGGAGGAATAAAATAAACAGGAGTCCAAGGGAGCTGGGATCAGGCCCCCCCTCTGAAATTCAGCCGCTCATTAAATTCCAGCCGGGATTAGAGGCGGGAAGCGCCGGGCGAGGCTCTCGCTGCTGTTCAATGGGAGGTATATTAAGTTATATAGGTTCCATCTTGTCCCTATTCACGCCGAGCTGGGTTGTCTATACCCGAGCAGCTCGGCGTAATTTGCTTATAAATAATTGACTTCTTGGCGATTAAAATCTCTGGAGGGGCTCCGGGTTTATTCACAACAAGCCGCTTCGGCCTGCCGTGCAAATTAGGCCTTTCAAACCTGTCTCATCTCCAACAGAAATGTTATGAAGAGTGATTTTTTTATCCCCTGTAATAACCTTCAACTAACCTTTAAACTGAAGTGAATAATTTAAATCTTATTTTCATATCAATGGGGGAGTCAAGCCAAGCAATTATCTTTTATCTGTATACTCTGTCGTCAGAGCGAGGCATAATAAAGTTTTCCCAAGTGGGCAGAGTGAGGCAGGAGAGGAGGAGAGAGCGGGAGCGCGCTGGGATCCGAAGCCATTAATGCGGCGATGAATTATTCAGTAATGAGGACAAGATCTGCCAGCGAGGATCCGCCAGCGCCCGCCGGTGCTCGACACAAATCGCCGCATATTCGGCACAATCAGAGCCGGCCGGGCTGGGTGGGCGGGCGGCACCCCCTGCCCGGGGAGGCTGCACCCCCGCCCAGGGTGAGGGACCAAAAAACGGGGGAAAAGAACAGAAAATCCCCCCCCCCCAAAATCCACCCCCATCCAAGGCGCTGAGGGGGAGCGGGGGTGGAACTCCTCCCGTGCTCGTTAAGATTCTGCCGGGCTCCCCCCTCCCCCCGTCCTGCCGGACCCTCCGTGATCTCCTCTTTCATTAATTCATAGAATATCCTCCCTGCGATCCAGGCGCTGATTGCAGCGGCAGCCGAGCCGGAGCTGCTGGAATATCGCACGTGCCAAGCCCGGCCTGGGCCGGGGAAAACGCGGCCTGGCATCAAAAATTCATCCCTTGCCTTGGCCGGGGACGGGGAGGAGCGGGATGGGGGACTGGGATGGCTGAGCAGGGCTGGGAGCGGGGAGAAGCCAGGGAAAAAGGAAAACCATCGTTAAACTGCTGCTCTGAGCCTCTCTGAAGTGCCAGAGGCAGATCCCTCTTTTCCAGCTGGAACGAGGCTTTAACCTGCAGGTCCCACTGCAGCCACAACCATCCGGCGCTCTCCCCAAAGTTTAAGATCTCCGAATTCCCCTGGCGTTATCCATAAAAAAGATGCTGGCGCCTCACACCGCCGCCTTCCAGGGGATTAATTGGTGTCACCAAATCCAGTGGGAGG
Organism: Aphelocoma coerulescens; assembly: GCF_041296385.1. Classification (NCBI taxonomy): domain Eukaryota; kingdom Metazoa; phylum Chordata; class Aves; order Passeriformes; family Corvidae; genus Aphelocoma; species Aphelocoma coerulescens. Next base: position 12,393,122 of record NC_091024.1, read on the forward strand.
AACAGGGGCGGTCGGGGCTGGGACCCTCCTCCCGTGGCTGAGCCACATCCATCAGAGCATCCCTGGCAGCCTGGAAATGTTTGCACTGCAGCAAAGGCAGGCCCCGGGGTTTCCTCTTTGGGCTTTTTCACCCATCGCTGGCGGAGGGCTGGGAAATGATGGACAACTCAGGAAAATCCCAGCGGGTGGGAGCCGGTGGCTGGTGCAGAAAAGCAGGACCCAGGGCGATCCCGAGGAGGGAACAGTGCTGGATTAGATGTCAGGGCAGCTCAGGCAGTGAGCATTAAATATCTTCATGTAATCTTTCCACTTAAACCAATGATTAAACAGATTTAGCAGATGATTAAACAAATAAAGATTAATGAAACAAGCAAAGCAATCAAATCTTTATGGGGGAATAAATGCGTGATCCAAAACAATATTAGGACAAATTGTCTAAAACTAATCGAGGCTGTGCTGCTTTTGTCTAAACAGCGTTTGTTATGTTCGCACTTGGGTGCAATCAAAATATTTGCTCAAACCAGGATGGAACTGAAAATCCAAAACACCATCGAGGATGAAAGGAAAAATAAGGAATGTTTTGCAGGGTTCCCTGTGCTCCCAGGCCAAGCTGGCAGCTCCTGCCCAGCCTGGGTGCCCGAGGGGGCTGGGGGATCCCATGGGAGCTGGGCTGGGGATGGAGAAGATCGGGATGGCCCTGGGAATGGCGAGGGATGGGACAGCCGGAGCACGGCCAGAGGGACCCTGGAGCAGCTCCAGCCCCACAGGCACTGGTGCTGGTCCCTCTTTAATTAATTTTATGGGAACTAGAGGATCTCCAAGGTCCCTCCGATCCAGCCCATCCCATAATTCCATGAACTCACAGCTTTGGTTGCTCCAGCAGCAGCAGCGCCAGGGTTTAGAGCTGTAAGTCTTTTTCTTTCATCAATTTTGCATAGGGGAAGATCGTGTTTGCTCTAAATACTTTTGTTTTTAAAGCCTCCTAAATTTTTGAAATGAAAATAACAAGGGGGAGAAAAGAGAAAAGGCTTTTCCAGACAAACTGTCAGGAGGCTGCAGCCGCCAACGAACACAAACAGAGCTGCGCTTAATTAGGGGGAAAGGGAACGAGGTGCCAGATCCAGGGATAGCTGTGCCCGTTCCCTGGGCTGCAGCACACGTGGGAACACGGATGTGCCAGGCTGCAGCACCCCGGGGTGTGCCAGGGCTGTTCCTGCTGGGAATGGGGTGTCCCAACGTGGATTTTGGTGTTTTCCTTGGCATCAGGATGGTGCTCTTGGACAAAACCACTCCAAGTGGTTTGACTGCTGCCCCTAAACCTTTCCTGAGGAAATGGGGTGGCCACTTAACGCTAATGCACATCCTTGTTTCCAAAAATCGTGGGGTGGGATGGGGGGAATTCCTCACTTTCCAGGCAGAAATCAGGTCCCTCCCTATGAGACAGACCTGAAGCTAAAGGCAGAAACAGCCCCACCTCACACCCCTTTGGCCTCCTGAGATGGAGGTGAACATCCCTGCTGGGTGGGGGTCAGGGACTCACAGGATCATGGAATTGTTTTGGTTGGAAAAGCCCTTGGAGGCCATCGAGTCCAACCATTCCCAAAGCCACCACAACCCGTGTCCCCACGTGCCGCATCCACAGGGCTTTAAATCCCTGCAGGAATGGGGACTCCACCCCTGCCCTGGACCCTGCCAGAGCCCCTGTCCCGGTCCTCCTGTCCCCTCCGTCCCCCCGACTGGAACGGGGCCATCCACAGCAGGGCACGGCAGCAATTCCAGCGGCAATTCCTGCTGCATCCCCTGCGGCAGGGCAAGGGCAGGAGCAGGTGCTGGATGCCGTGGGCACGGGGGGATCTCCAACAGCTTTGGCCCCTGTGCCACGCCCAGCAGCCCCAGTCCAGCCCCTGTCACCGTCCCTCGTGGCCCGGGGGTCCCCACAGCCCCCGGGGCTCCCACCTCCAATGGGAATTCTGGACCCTCCCGCTGAGCCGCTGCCTGGGCTCTGCTTCGGCACAGAGCGGAGATTTGCATCCAGCAGCTGCAGCAGGAGAATCCAGCAAATCCATGACATGAATTCCAAGTCTCCCTCCCTCAAGGAAGGGCTGGAGCCAGCTCAGCATCCCTCCTCTCTCCCCCCTCGTTCTTCTTTTTTTTGGAGACTCATTACTATATTGTGGATATTCTCCACTAAAGGGCATCTCTTTGAATGCATTTGCTTTTTTATTAATGTGTGCTAAGACAAGTCAAGCCTGATTATCATGAAGACAATTGCTGAATTCCCTCCTGGAGAAATCTCATCTAGACTGTGTAGGCGTTTTAATTTCAGAGACCCATTAATTGGCACAATTGCTTAAGCAGCTGCTTTCCGTGTCATTTTAGGACCACTTTATGAAAAACAGAGCTTAAAAAAAAAAAAAAAAGAAAAAAAGAGAAAAAAATATATGACAGGCCAGAGCTTTCTACATGGCAACATAATTAATGCAAGGAGCTTCCTTGGAGCAGCAGAGCAACAAAAAGCCACCAAAATACGGCTGCCCTGCGCTGGCTGCGCGTGGGGAGCGCAGCCCAGCACCCACCTCCCTCTGGAAATCAGCTGGGAAACCTGCTCAGCGCCCTGCACTGCCACAAATGCCTCCTTGCCCCGGGATCTGTGGGGAATAAACCCGTGGGGCAGCAGGGAAGGCAGAGGAATCCGGCAGGAGCCAGCCCAGCGCTCTCCGAGGGGGGCTCAGCCCCGGAGCGCTGGCACTGAGGATGCCCAGAGGGTGGGGGGGGTCCGGGGGTCCCTCCCTGCTCTGGGGGTGATGGGGAGGGGTTCAGAGGAGGGGGAGGCCCTGGCAGGGAGGTGGGAGAAGCAGCAGGTCCAGAGGGCTCCAAAGGCCCTGTGCTGACCCCAAACGTGGCTGCTGCCATCCCGGCACATCCCGGCACATCCCGGCACATCCATCAGCCCTTGGATCAATCCCAGTGCTGAGGGGACAGGGACAGGTGGGCAGGTGGTGACAGAGCCCTCGTGGGGACCTCAGGCTCCCTGGAGGTCCCTGGATGCCGTCCTGGCACACGCAGGCCGTGCACAGCTCCCAGAATTAGGTTAATTATTGAATTAATGAAGAAGCAATCCTTCACTCCGGGAGCAGTGGCCAGCCCGAGTTCTGTGCTGGTCTTTGCCACAGGCAAAAATATACATTCCCATTTATTAATAAATAAAGCCCTATCAGTGCCCTAAATTATCAGTGGAATATATTTGCTAACCCAAAGCAATAGTAGGAACAATTACTTATTAATAAAGCAATAGCTAAATCTAATTACATCCCCATCAGATCCTGCAAGTAATAAAACCACAGTTGCCTTCCAGAGCTGAGGGACCTGCTGACCTCAAATCAAAGTTTAAACCATCCATCAGCTCCCAATACATTCCCAGCACATCCAGCAATTACCATGCCCTCCATCGGCTCCCCCGGCAGGGGCAGGGGTCACCCCATGTGCTGCATGGCTGTGAGCAGGAACAGAGCCTCAGAAATCTCATTATCCTGTTAACCATACATTTATCTGACAAGATAAAAGAGACTAGGTGACCAAGCTATCATTAAAGATTAATAGAAAGTATAAAAAATTCAGCTGCAACCAGCATTACTGTTTAGTGCCTGTGATAGGCCTGACAGGATTATTAATCAGGCAGCCAAAAAGATTTAGGGCTTTGCTCTTGGTTTTTTCGTTTCAAGTCTGCGGTGTCGTCCCCTCTCCCCAGCAGGCAGAGCCCGGGTCAGGGGGGCTGCTGGTTAATTGGTGCTGGGGGTTTGGAAGGGGTGGCTCGGATCAATTATTAAATCCCGGGGCCGAGGTGAGGACGGGGCGGGGGCCGGGATGCTCCGGAGAGGGCCGGGGTGTTTACGGCAGCGGCTCCTCTCCCGTGCCAGGCTATTAATAAATTGTACAGATCAATGCCAGGATTAATTTTAATCGAGGGCTACAAGGATCACGCAGCTCCCAGGGTGATTTTCCCCTCATTCTTAATTCCATTTAAGTTTAACATGAAAGATTCCCAGGTAACACCTACACAGGAAGAAATGAGATTTCCCTGTTTTTAAGTCTTAAGTATTCTTTTTATTCTGCTTTGCCTTTTCCCTTTTGATCATAAATCAATGCCCGTCGCTGCTTTCCCAGGAAGCTGGGCTGCAGGCAGGGCTGCCCTGCATTTCCCCACCTGCCACAGAGAAAAACCAATACATTAGGGAAGGTGTTTTCTAAAAAACTCCGTGGAGGGGGAGCCAGGGTGGAAGAGGGGCCCCCAGCACCCCCCAGCTCCCCTCATCCCTCCCTCCCAGGGTTCCCTGCCTGCATTTCCCTCCAAACACACTTCTAAAGTAGGAAATATCACTGAAAGCTTTATCAGCCTTTGTGGGTCCATCCCAGGGGGTTGGAGCAAGATAATCCTCATGGTCCCTTCCAGCCCGAACTTTTCTGGGATTCTGTGACTCCATGAAAACCAACCTTTTATTTTCTCACATGAAAATATCCCAGGGGGAGCTTGGAGCGGCTCGGACCAGCACAGCCTTTCCCACAAAAATGGGGCAAACCTGAGCAATGCCTGTGAGCATCCCGGGAGAATAATTTACCTTCAAACAACCCAAAAATATTTTTTCCCTAAAAAAAGTGCAAATCAACCTGTGGAAGACCTGATGTCCCAGGAAAGGATCTAAGCAAGAGGCAAATGGAGCAGGGAAACATGGAAGTGTCTGAGCACAGCCCAGAGCATGGCTGGGAACACAATCTCCATAAGGATGTGGTTTCCATCCCAGTATCTCATGGAATCCTTCACAGGGAGCTTTCTCTGCTGCAAAAATCACATTTTAAAGCATTTCCCCCCCTGCCCCCCGAATTTCCATGTTTTCAATCAGTTCCCTCCATTGTGTGGGATCCTGCAATCGGGGATTAATCATCAAACATAACTGGAATTGTGCATGGAACAAACTGGGCCTGGAGAGGTGCTCAGGGAGCTTTGGTGACGCGGGATGGGGGTGACACGGACTGGGATGCAGTGCAGGGATCTTCCCCGTGGGACTCGATGTGGGCCAGCTCTTTCCAATGAGGAGCCTTTCCAACCACCTGCAGCAGCCTCAGAACAAGTTCCAGCTTTTCCAGTGATGCAGAGAACCTTCAAATCTGCATGGAATCATGGAATGGTTTGGGTTGGGACTTTACAGTCCACCCAGTGCCACCCCATTCCATGGGCAGGGACACCTCCCACTGTCCCAGGCTGCTCCAAGCCCCATCCAACCTGGCCTTGGACACTTCCAGGGATCCAGGGGCAGCCCCAGCTTCTCTGGGCACCCTGTGCCAGGGCCTCCCCACCGTCCCAGGGAACAATTCCTTCCCAATGTCCCATCTATCCCTGCCCTCTGGCAGTGGGAAGCTGTTCCCCCTGGTTACTCCATCCCTGGTCCCACATCTACGCTGGACTCAGGAGTTTTCCAAGAGAAGGCTCCTGCAAAATTCCTGCCTGCAGGAACAGGCCATGCAGGCAGCCAGGGAAGAGGCCCTGCATTTGCATCACCTTCTGCATTCCATGGTGCTGCTGCCCTTTGAGCCAGGGTGCTGAAAAGCCTGGGAGCCTCCTGGTTTTGCATCCATGCAGGAACTGCTGGGGAGGTGCTGCTGAACCCCAAATAAATCAATTCCTGTTCTGCAGGCCGAGCGTGGGGAGCAGGGCCTGGATAATCCCCAGCTGCAGGAAGGTAGGACTTGGCTTCTCGGCCTCTTTGAAGCTCACAAGAGTGAGATGAAAGAGAAATGTTAAAGCTTCTCCAGAGCGAGCAGGAGGGGATCCGGGGAGCGGCCGCGCAGGCGCTTTGCCGGTGTCATGGCACGGCAGAGCTCGGATCTCTCCAGCTCTGACAAGCCTGGGGTGAAAGGGAAACCTCCAGCACATCCCCTGTGCTTCAGTGAGCAAAGCCCACGAGTTCCTCCCGCCTCTGAGGCCTCACGTCGATGCCATCGGGGTTGTTGCTCAGTTTGGGGCAAAAAATGCTGGTTTCAGCTGTGTGACATCACGTGCAGCCGGGCCTGGCACGGGGGCGTCATTCCTGGGAGAGGAAAAGCAAATCCATATTGATGCAAAGCTCGATTCATCTCACAGGGGTCCAAACCACAAGGAAACAGCTGGAAATTCGAAGCATTCCTGGGTTTTTGTGGTATCCCTGCCCTGAGGGCTGGGAGGACCCCTCAGCCCAATGGAAACCAGGTGCCAGGAGCTGCTGGAGGTGGGCTCGGGCTGGGGGAGCTGATCAGGCAGGCTTTGGTTCCACGGACATCTCATTCCAACAAAATCCGTGTGATTCTTGCTAAAAATATTCCCCCACATCCCCATTCCTCCCGGCCTGGAGTGTTGTGACTGCATGAACACATCCATGTTCCCACAGGATGCTCCAGCCTCTCCGGGTGATCCAGGGATGCTGCTGCTCTCCTTGGAGGCTGCTGGCAGAAGCTCTTCCTATGGTGGGGACTGGAAACATTTGGGAGGAGAATCCATCCCTTTTGTGGGGAGGAGCTGTCCGAAGCCGATGGAAGATAAAGTCCAATTAATTATTTACTTCCATGAGCTCATGGAAATCTTCCCTGGAGTCTGCCAGGACCAGCGGGCTCCCAGCTTTTATCTGTTTACCAGGATGAGATGGGAGAAGGGGATGAGGGGGGGAAAAAGAGCTTAATGACGGTGTCTGTTGATCATCAACGCGAGAAAAATGAATTGCTTCCCTGAACCTGAGAAATATCAAACTGCATAAATAAATCCATTTCAATTATTAATAAAGGAATTTACATTCGGAGCCTGAGCATGAGAATTAATTTCATTTCTTATGCTAAAGTGGCCAGTACGGCTGGGGAGCGGAGAATGAAAAGATGCAGAAATGAAGGGAAAATGAAGGTAGGGTGGGTTTGGAGCGAAAAGGTGGCAAAGTGGAAATTCCTGCTCCTAAAGAAAACCATCTTCCAGCAGCTGTAAAGCAAAGGAAATGGGAATAAGAAGGGATGTGGGGTGTGAAGGTGTTTCAGGAACGATGGTCCCACTCCGTCACCATCCTCGATGTTCTCCCAGCCAGCATCTCCCATGGAAACAGCTCCGTGGAGGGTGCCAGGGACAGGAGTCTGGGGACAGCCAATGCAGGCCCACAATTAATAAATACCAGATCTAAGCAAACCTGAGACTGAAATCCTTCCCAGAACCAGCGGCTGTGCCCTCCCTGCCTCTGCCCCAGGGCTGCTCCTTCGCTCCAAAGGGACCTCGATCCACCCTGGGATCCCTCGTGGGTGACACCAGCACATCCCCTGCCGGCCCCCAGGCAGTTCATCACAGGTGTTCATTTGGGGTGAAGGCTGACCTGCAGTGTGGGCAGGGCACAAATCCTGCCAGGGTTTTGCCCTCTGTGAGAAACGACCCCTGAAATGACCTCAAAATTGGCAGTGCCATGGTGGCTGCCACAGCTGGGGAGTTTGGGGCAGAAATGCTGGGGTTTGGGCACTTCCCAGGGGCTGGAACAGGGCAGTTTCCCAGCACCAAGGCCCCAGCACCACAGCAGCTCCTGGTCCCATGGCACAGGAACACATCAGCCCCTTCCCTGTAACCCAGCCCCCTCAAAACTCCCCCCTCTCCTGCTGTTTTCTCTTTCCCAGACTAAACAATCCCATTTCTTTCCATCTTCCCTCTTTGGTGGCATTCCCCAGACCTCTGGAGCAGCTCCCTGGGGAGCAGCAGCTGGAGCTGGAGGGGGTGCCCACGCCCCAGCCCCACTTCCACACCCCATTCCCCGTGTCCATAGGGAACAGGGGCAGCAGGCCCCGCTCCCTTCCCGCTGCAAACCCAGAGCCCAGAGAGCGCAGCCCTTCTGTGCTGTTCATCCCGCGGTGCGGGGCTGAAACCCTCTCCCAAAGCCACCCTTCCCCCGGCTGCCCTTTCCCGGAGCAGCCTCCTCGCGGGCTGCATTGTTCCTTCGTGTGAGGAGACATTCCAGGAAAACCAACTCAAATCCAAACAGACATTTGGAGGGGCTTTTGTTTGGCTGTTCCCCAGCTCCCCCCGCCCTGACTCCTGTGAAGGCACTTGTCGAGTTGATTTGCTCGCGCTGCCTCCGGAACCCGGCCTTGCTCCGGAGCTGCTGCTCTTTTCAGTCGGCTCCTCGGAATGAGAAGAAAAACTTGGCAAAGCAACAATAGGGAAGGGGAAAAAAAAAAAAATGAATAATCTCGGCATAGAAGTTGCATTATGTGAGGTGGTTGCCATGTGGTTGAGGCCGGGAGAGGATCATGCGAGCGCATTGTGGGGGAAATGATAACGGGAGAGACAATCCCGAGGAACGCCGGGGTTTGGGATCCAAGGCTGGAATGCAAACCCAGCGGTACCACCCCAGCCTGGTGCCAAGGGCTCCATGAGAATCTGTCAGACCTGGCTGGGGGAGTCTGGATGGGGACAAAAGTGCTGTGGTGGTTCCCTGTGCTGGGAACACTCAGCCCGGGCACCTTTGGCCACGCGGATTCCCAATATGGGGATTTAGGATGGGGGATGCAGCACTGCTGGCAGGCAATTCCCATGGGTACCCACCCCAAACCTCACGAGGGGGAGAATCTTCACACGAAGATGGGACCTGAAGTGCTGCAACCAACATCAGAGGGACGTGGAGCTGCCAGAGCAACTCCAGAGGAGGCCCTGGAGCTGCTCCAAGGGCTGGAACCCCTCGGGAGCCAGGTTGGGAGAGCTGGGAATGTTCACCTGGAGAAGGGAAGGATCCAGGGAGAGCTCAGAGCCCCTTCCAGGGCCTAAAGGGGTTCCAGGAGAGCTGGAGAGGGACTGGGGACAAGGGATGGAGGGACAGGAATGGCTTCCCACTGCCAGAGGGCAGGGATGGATGGGCTATAGGGATGGAATTGTTCCCTGTGAGGGGGTGAGGCCCTGGCACAGGGTGCCCAGAGCAGCTGTGGCTGTCCCTGGATCCCTGGCAGTGTCCAAGGCCAGGCTGGACAGAGCTTGGAGCAGGCTGGGATAGTGGGAGGTGTCCCTGCCCATGGTAGGGGGCGGCACTGGCTGGGCTTTAAGGTCCCTTCCCACTCAAACCATTCTGGGATCTGCCACCAGAGAGCCACCAGCCATTCCAGGTCCATGGCACAGGTGGTGTCTCCAAAGCTTCACCTCCAGGGTCTGACTGGAGAGAAACCCCAGATTTCAGCTAAACTGAGGTTCAGGTGCTTGGGGAAGTACTTATGAACTAAAGCCCCCATATTTTGTCCCTCAGCTGTAGGAGCTGCTCTGGGGAACCATTTTTGCGGCAAAACCACCCCATCCTCCTCTCCTTTGTGTTGTCTTGGAATTAACGTGGGAGTGGGAGGAAAGTCAGCGCCGTCAGCTGAGCCCTGGGAAATTCAGACAGTGTGGGGGAACAGATGCATTTAAAAAGGGGGAAATTTGGGGATCAGCCGTGTGAATCCTGCTCTTTTATTGCAATGGAGTCACAGGGCCCACTTTTAGCCTGGAATGTGTGACACCAGGATTTGTGTGGGGCTCACCTGGTCCTGGTCCTGCTCCACCAACATCGAGGGAAAGCAAACTGTGGGACGGGGGCAGGGGGGGGGGGTGACAGGCAGTGCTGTGACATCCCCAGCTCCCTCCATCCTGAGGTTTTGGGGTTTCCACTCCCAGTTGAGCTTCTGGGGTGCTGTGGAAGGAAGGTGCTGCTGTCCCCTCTCGATGCCAGCCAGGGGCTGAGCAGCTCCTCCCGAGTGTGGAAGGTTTGGAACCCGTTCTCCTCCCACAGAGGACGGAGCTGCAGGATCCCAGGAGGGGACACTGGTGGCATCGTGCCAGCTGCTCTCTGCCCAGGAGGACAGAGCTATGGAGCCCTGGTGTTGGGGACACTGGTGGCACCATGCCCGCTGCTCCCCTCCCAGACAGGACAGGGCCACAGGGTCCCGGTGCAGGGGACAGTGGTGGCCCCGTGCCCACAGAGCCCCAGAGCCCCGGGCCAGCTCTGCTTCAGGAGCGCCTGAGTTCACACAATCAGCGCCTGGTGCGAGGCAGCGGGATTCAAAACCCTAATTTGGCCTGATTAAAGCTTAATGATTCCAGCTTAATGATTAAAGAAGTGCCCCAATTTCCTCGTTCCAAGCAGCCCAGCCTGCCAGGACTCAGGTGAATGGACACGGCTGGGGCTCGGCCTGGGAGACACCGGGAACAAACCGGGCATTTCAACGGCTCGGGCACAGGGAGGAGGATCCCGGATTCCTGCCCGCAGCTGAGCCGCTTCGGAACGGCAGGGAGACATTAAAGCAGATTAATGAGAATTTCAGGATGAAAAACAACCTGGCCGCCTCTCAAGCAGCAGAGAATCGCTGTGTGCAGTCATTTGGAGAGCCCAGGCTGGGGCAGGCAGGCTCAGCCCCCGCTCCTCATGTCACCCCCAGCCTGCGCTGGGTCACCCCCGAGCGCCCCAGGGCTGGGGCAGAGGGACAGGGACCACACGGAAACGCCCCGGCTCCTTCCCAGCCCTCCTCAGGCAGCGTCCCTGGAGCAGCCCTGGCAGAAAATGGAGCTCCCCATCTGCACACGAGCTCTGGACCCCATTAGAGCAGGACCAGGGGGAGCGGGGTGGCCACAATGCACACAAGGTGCTCTCTTCATGAAAGCATCTTTTGATTATGTTATTGCAGCTATCAAAATATTGCCGAGTTCAGAGCATTCCTCTGGGATCCCCGAGCTCTTCAAAGGCCGCAGCACCACGGCTGGGGAAAAAGAAGCCTTTAATTATGTCGGCTTCCACGCTCGTTCTGCCGTGGTTTCCTCACAGAAAAAAGGCCTTTAATGAGGAGAAGCCCATATGGCTGCATTGTTCAAGCAGGGAAATAAAGCTGATTTTGGGGCTTGCTCTCATAGATGCTCAAGTTCCCTCCCAGCCCCACGGTGTCACACAGCCCCACATTCCGAGGGGCTCTGGAGCACAGGGATGGTGCTGTGGAAATTCCAACCTGGCTGTGGAGCTGCTCCCATCCCCATCCCCATCCCCATCCCATCCCAGTCCCAGCCCACACTCCAACCATTCCCCATCACTTTCACACCCTCCTGCAGCGTTTTCCTCCTTCCCTGCTCTGTCAAGCCCCATGCACGGCAGGATGGAGAGGTTGCAGGGGTGCTCTCCACAAACCCTCTCATTTTGCTCAGGTTCCATTTGAATTTCAATGGAAATCCTCATTTTTACCCCCAAACATAAATAGCAAAGCAGAGCCGTGTGTTACACACGGGCCAACCCCACACTTTAAAGAATTTATTGAGTATATTCTGCTAATAAATTCTCCCATCTGGGGGATGTAATTAAAGACCAGCGTGTGCTGCAGGATACCAGCAGTTCTGCAAAGCTTTTGGACGCTGGGAGTCCTAATAAAGAGAGTTTTGTTCAAGAAGTCACAGGGAACAACCACAATTAATTGCCAAGGAGGGCGTGTGCCTCGCTGGAGTGATTAAACGCGAGAAATGGTGGAGCAGAGGTACAAAAAAGCAACAAACCCATGGGATTTTTAACCAGAGTGAGGGCGAGTGGCTGTGACGCAGCGGCTCCTGTCCTTCCCCACATCCCACCCTGCTTCCGGCTGGATTCTCCGGGGGGTTCTGAGCAGTGAGGAAGTTTCTGTAGACAGCAGGTTTCAAATCCACACAGTACCACGGAATCGTGGAATGGTTTGGGTGGGAGGGCACCTTCAAGCTCATCTCATCACATGGGCAAGGAACCTCCCACTATCCCAGGCTGTTCCAAGCCCTGTCCGTCCACGACGGGAGAAACAAACCCACAAACCCAAACAAGGCAAGGAAACCCAAGAAAAGTCACTCACTGTGAGTAAAAAGTTTTTTCTGGGAATGTTTTCCCATCCTCCCTCCCTTGAGGCTGTGGAGTAGAGCAGGATTTGTTCCCCCTTTTCCTGAGCGTCAGGATCTGTGGGCACAGTTTGAGTCTCACAGGGGATCACGTTTACTACCAAAATACAAATATTTATACTTCAATTAAGGAAGCGTTTCCCACAAAGGATTAAAATCCACCTGAAGCCCGAGGTTCAAACTTTCCCTATTCCACATCATCAAAAATCCCCAACCCCCCAGTCCTCTGCTTCCCAGCCGGAATTACAAAGAGCAACTTCTCAAGGGTTGTAGAGGCAGCAGTGGCATTTTAGCGATTTTAGCTGCCAATTCCTTTGCTTTCCACGTTTTACATGACAATTGAGGGAAATCTTCCCCAGACAGCAATTCCCATCCCGGTCAGCGGGACACCGGCACCACAATACACAAATTACAGCTCTGGCAGCGAGGAGCAGCCGGAGCTGGAGACGCGACATTGATGCCAAAAAATTCCCATTTCAAGCCACCACAAAGGCAGAATTTTGCTGTGTTTCCCATGCAAATAATCAGGCAGGAGAGCAGTGGCAACTCTGGCTCGGGGAGCAGAGCGGGGCCAGAGCCAAGGGCAGGGCTGTAAAGTTTAGGGAAAAGCTCTGACAGCATGTTCGGCATCTGGGCAATCCGATGGATCCGAGCCTCAAAATCCCATGGATCCAGCCCGCCCATGGATCCGAGCCTCCCAAGGATCCGACCCTCGCTGCCTGAGACCCCAGATCCGTGCCCACCTCCAGGGCAGGATCAGCACCTCTCCCGTGCTTCCCCTGTATCCCAATCCCAAGATACCCAGGACGTGAACAGGGATTTGTTGCATTCTCCAAGCCCCTGATGAACCCCAGAGCTGGACACCTCCTGGTCAGGAGATGTTTCCAGCTGGACATTCAGTGGCATCTGGGCTCTGCAAGGATTCAGGGGCTGGAGAATCCCAGACAAAAGGCCGGCTGTAAATCCAGCCCAGGCACCTGCCAAGGCCAGGGCAGAGTCTGGGGCACGGAGGGATTTAATGCCCCAATTCCTGAGATCACAGCCTTCACTGGCCCCAGCTGGGGCCGAAGATGTGCTTCCATGGCAGCCTGCGGGGATGCAGGAGCAATCCACATGGATGCCAGAGCAATCCACAGGGATGCAAGAGCAATCCACACATGCAGCCCACATGGATGCAGGAATAGCCCCCACGGATGCAGGAACAGCCCATATGGATGCAGGAGCATCCCACATGGATGCGGGAGCAGCCCACACATGCGGTTCCCAGGCCCCTGTTTTTTTAGGAAGGAGCTCTTTCCAACCTGCTCAAGCTCCGAGTTACATCCCACAGAATTCCTGCCAGCTCCTGCTCCAGAAGCAGCTCAGCCGGGGGTGCTGGGGGTGGCACCCATGTGGTGTTGGGACTCCCCAGGCTCTGCCCACCCAGGGGATGCCCCCGGAGCCACGCAGGGATGCAGGAGTGGGTCTGGTCTGGCAGGAGAGGATTTCCATGAGTGTTCCCAAAATCTCAGCCCAGGAAGAGGCTGCGCCTGCCTCCTCAGCCCTGAACACTCCGTGCTGCAGCCACGAACATCCCGCCTTGATTTCATCGGGCAGGAATGCTGCGAGCTTCCAGAACAATTTATTCCCTGCAATTTCTTCTCCGGGTAGAAGCGGCTCGGTTTTCCAAGAGTCACTTTTTTCCAGAGGAAAGAGGGAAGTTAACCATTGGAGTGAAGGCGCTCGGCTCCCTATCGCGGCCTTCCAGAACTGGGATTAGAAATGGAAAGGGGCACCTTTAAAACTTTAATACCATTTAAATGTTGCGGTCTCCCTCCTGCACCAGATCGTTCCGTAAAGCAGCTAATTAAAAAATGGCTGCTGTGATGACAGACTCGATTAATAGCTTTTGAAGAGCAGCCAGTGCACCAACTGCTCCTGGAGCCATGATGAAAGCTAATAATGTAGAAAATTCTGCCAATTCTTCTAATTCATGAATATTTAAGCCTGTGAAAAATCTGTCAGATTATAGCACTTCTCTGGTGATTTTCTGCTTAAGTACAGGGATGGGTCCGTGCCAGGGGCTCCCAAACTTCAGGGAAGTTTTATTGCCGGCAGCTCCCGAGCCCTGCGCCCTCCTCCGGCTCTTTAACCTCTGCCAGGGCAGCAGGAGCCAAGGAAAAGGCTGGGCTGGACTCAAAGGGACACTCAGATGGACACAGGGTACTCAGATGGACACAGGCATGCCCAGATGGACACAGGCACGCCCAGATGGACAGGGGGGACCAATGGAGGCATCAGTGCTGGCATCTCTGAAGGGGTCAGTGCTGGCACCTCTGAAGGGGTCAGTGCCGGCACCAGTGGAGGGCTCAGTGCTGGCAGCAGCAGCAGCCCTGCTGCCCAGCTGGCTCTGCAGGGCCCAGCACAAGGGGCTGTCTGAGGCACGAGTGCTCTGCTGGCAGCAGCTCCCTGGCAGCGCTGCTCTCCTCGCGGGGGGCTCGTGCTGCTCTGCCAGGTGACTCATTTGACAGCGATTTCCAAAATCCAAATAAATGCACCCGGTGGGAACGTCAGCAGCTCCTCTGCTGTGCCGAGCGCTGGTGGCTGGCACTGCCTGGGAGCGGGGGGTGATCCTGCAGACTGCTGCACAAGGGATGCTCTTTTCCATCCTTCCCAGCATTTTCCCCACCAAACTCGTCTGATTCTCAGTGCTGGACCTTGCTCTGCCAGGTGGAGCTGGAGGAGGATAAAGTCAAGCAGCAGCAACAGCAACGGGCCCCTCTCCTCTCCTTTCCCATCAGGAAAGTTCACCCAGGAGGTGGGATGTGGCCAGGGCTTGGTCCTGCCCCTCCAGCCGCGATATTCCTGTGGGAAGGGTCTGCAGGCAGGGCAGGGCAGCTCTCCCTGCCCACGGGGGAGGGCAAGGTGGGGAGGGGGCAGCAAAAAGGGGTGAGAGAGAAATCCGTGAGGGGATGCTCAGCTGTCCCTCAGTGCAGGGAGGCCTCGGTTCCGAACATTTCAGGAAGTGAAGCACGGAGTGACTTTGAAACAAAAAAGAGGAAACAAAAATAAACATTCCCAACACGTTACCTACAGCTGGAAAGGCAGCACATCCCCCAGCCTGGCTGGCCGAGGGAATGCTGCCATGGCACCAGACCCCGGGCTGCTCCCCCTTCCCAGCCCTGCCTGCAAGCCCCCGCTGCTGCCAGGGTACCTGAGCCCCGCACATGTTCCATAAACAGCGCTCTGTAATTAAGGGCTTACAGGATTTGCAGCTCTGGGTTTCGTGGTGGGAAACAGCTCCATTAAAGCTCTCAGGGCTTAGGTCAGCCTAACCCCAAGGAATTCTCACCCTCAGGAATACCTGGCCATTCTCCAGGAATACCTGGCCAACCTGGGCTGGCTTGGGCACCTCTTGTCTCGGAAGGCGAAGTTGCTCCTGGCCCCCTTCCTGCAGCACCCACAGGTTCTCTGTTCCACTGCGAATGAGCTTTTCAGGCTCAGGGGGGACTTCTGACCTTCACCGAGGGCCAGGATTTCTGCCTGGCTGCTGGGGGATCCACTCATCCCATCCCCAGAGAACCCCGAGCACAGGAACAGCCGAGCCCCCCTTCCCCTGCTCATCACAGACCTTCAGCCACTTACAATGTCACTTCAGCTGAGTAATAAGCAATTATGATTTAATTACTCCAATGCTCTTCAGCAGAATTTTCTGAATAATAATAGTCACTTTTATGGCACCTCATTTATCCTTTCTGCTCCTCATCTGGGTTTATCCCGCACCGCTGCGAGCCTCAGCACTGCCAGAGCCACCAGAGCCGGTCACCTTGCCAGGGCTGCCACCAGCCAGGCCTTTGCTTTTCCCACCATGCCTGCCTTTGCTTTTCCCACCATCCACAGTTTGGCACGGCGGAATAGCAGCCACACTCACTCCCATCCTGGAAACTCTCAGCTCACAGAGAACCCGACAAGTGCCGCTAATTCATAAATATTTAACACCCAAATCTGCTGCCTCCTGATAGCTTTTTCCAGAGTTTCTATTCTAATCCATATTCCACCCTCTTCCCCTCCCCACCGGCCCTCCTCGGTTTTTTTCCCTTCCTCTTTGCCGGGCACAGATCCAAGTGCTGAGATGACTGTTTCACTTCCCTGCTGTCATCAGTTGTTTTTATCTTATCTGGCCCGTGGATGCCAGTCAGCACCCGCTGCGGCCCTGCCAGCGCCGCCTGACCCGCGCTCAGCCCCGCCGCGGCCTGCAGCCAGCAGATACGGTTACTCAGCGTGTCCGTCAGCACTTCTGGGGGGACACGGGGAAAGGGAGAAAATCCCGGCAGGAGCCGGAGCTGACAGCTCGGGGCGAGGAGCTGCCGGGAGCACGGTGGCTCCGGCTCCTTCCCTGGGAAGCAGCTGCTGGGCCAGGCTGTGGTGGGAATTCTGTGCTGGATGCGGGAGGTGGTGGGGCTGGTGCTGGGGGTTCTTGTCCTGTCCCTCCAGGCCTTGTCCAAAGTCCCTCTCCTGCTTTCCTGGAGCCCCTTGCCCCTTCAAGAGCTCTAAGGTCTCCCCGGAGCCTTCCCTTCCCAAATCTCTTCCCTTTCCCTGCACCCAGAGCCTCGTCCTTCCCACATTCCTCATCCCTTCCCACCTCACCTCCAGCCTCTCGCAGTACCGATTTCCACAGTTAATTTATCAGTTTAATAATGGCATCACAGGGAAGGGCGAAGCGAGGCCAGCACTGAGCCAGCTCGACTTTATATATACATCTCACCCAGAGTAAAAATGTCATGTAAGATTTACTCAACATGCATTTTATCAAAGTGCTCAAGCGCTGAAGTAAAAGGGCTTTTAGTTCCAGCAGATTGAAGGGGGTGGCATGTGGGGAAGGAGGAGAGAACGGATGGATTTGAGCTCTGCCAGAAGCTCTTGTTGCTTTTGCATCAACATCTTTATTTTCCAAGAGAGGATTTAAGACCTTGTTGTGTATAAACAAGCGAGACTGGAGGAACTCGAACGGTGAGGAACTGTAAAAGGTTATACTGAAAAATGCTCTTAGTCTGCATGAAATAAGATTCTTCCTGGAAACATGACACTGAACATTGAAGGGAGGGGGAGGAATAGCTGTAAAATGGCTCCAGAAAAGGGGTTACAAATTAAATATAATAAAAAGAATCCTTTTGAATGAGATCTTAATTTAACCTCAACATCATGACCATATATTTCAGGAAATTAATCCCTTGGCCTCCAATAAATCCAAAGTATAACACAACCACTTATGGTTCAGCAATGAGCCATTAGTATGGGCTACAGATCCTGCTAAACCACCAGAGCCATTATTTAGGAACGTGCTGAATTCCCCACAGCTGATGTGGCTCCGCAGCCATTGGGGCCGGGCTGCCCCTGGCACCGGCCGCGGGAGTACCCGGGGACTGCCAGATTCCTCCTCCACCCCATCCCACCCTGGCTGGCCTTCCCGAGCCAACACCCGCTCCTTGTCCGCAGGGATAACCTGGAGCTGGGTGCCGGCGCTCACTCAGGGCCGCATTTGTGCGGAGCACAAAACTGAGGACAGAAGTGCAAGAGAAAACTTCCTGGGAGCCTCTCGGAGCTGCTCCGCGCTGCCAGCTTGGCACCGGCCTCTCCTGCATATGCCCCAAGATGAGGAGAAGAGCTTCTAATGAGCCGGGAGTGCAACCTTGCTCTGAGAGGGAACATATGCCACCGCAGCTCCCTTGGCACCGGCTCCTGGAGCCGGCTGTTGCCAGGGAATGCTCTTCCCATCCAGCCTGCAGACACTTCGGGATCCTGAGCAGGAGCACTCGGACCAGGTGAGGAGCACTGAAGCTCTGCAGGAACCAGAGAACCTGCTGGGAGAGCTGCTTCATGTCAGAGGGTTCCTCCTGGAGACACATCCCTGCAACCCCACGGGGATATTGAGGAGCAGGTGGGGGTCTAGGTGGTAAAAGGGCTCGTTACAAACAGCAGCCACCCCCCCTGTGACATAACCCCACGGACAGGGACACAACGGCCCTAGCACAGGCTGGAATCTGAGAGCCAGCCCCACTCCCCAGCTGTCCTTCCCAGGCAGGAGGAAGCAGCGGAGGTGGGAGTGTGTCCGTTCTGATGGACAGCCCTGCGCAGAGCTGGTTCAAGCTGGAAAATGACATTTTGACAGGCAGAAAAAAACCAGTTCCCCATCAGAAAATGTTTTTGTCAACCGCACAAGTGCAGGGCAAAAGCCCAGCACTGAGTCCCAGAGCATCCCAGGAAGCAGTCACAGGAAAAGAAGCAAAAGTGCAACTTTTGGTGGGGAATCACAAATAGATGGGCAGGAGCCAGGGAATGGCTGGAGCTGTGTTAGGGTGGGTTTTGGGAAGAGGTTCTCCACCCAAAGGGTGCTGGGGCACTGACTGGGCTCCCCAGGGAATGGGCACGGCCCCAAGGCTTCCAGAGCTCCAGGAACGTTTGGACACTGCTCCCAGGGATGCACAGGGTGGGATTGTTGGGGGGTCTGTGCAGGGCCGGGAGCTGGAGTGGATGGTGCTTGTGCATCCCTCCCAGCTCGGCATATTCCATGATTCCATAGGACCATCCACTGCCATTCTCTACCCCCCAGCAAACCCCTTTCACATGGAGCACCCGACAGGAGCCCTGTGACCACCACCCCGACCTCTTCACGCCGAAAACTTCCCAAATTTCCGGCGGGATCTCCCTCCTGTGGGGTTTCCCACCTGCAAACGCCGCCTGCGGTGGCAGAAGGTGGGAACAAGGCGAACTCCATTTTCTCACCAAGCACCCAGGTTCCCGTTTGGTGCCCGGCGCGTTTCCCAAGTCGCCGGCGCGGCTCTGCCAGGGCGGATGCTGCGGTTTGGGGCCGAAACGCTGCACGGGGAAGCAGCGCTGAGCAGCAGCTCCAGCAGAGCAGCTGGAACAGAGCTGGCCCCGCACGTCCCGCTGGGAGCCTTTCAACTGATGGGCTTACAAGAGATGAAATATTCAGGAGGATTAAGAATTTAGAGGAGGTGGAAATCAAAGTGAAAAAGAAAACAAGCAAAAACAGTTTAATCTGGCCTTGGAGCGCTAATTGTCATTGGGATTCGGGCTAAAACAAACACAACAGAACGAGCTGCCAATTTGAAAGGGGAAGGAAGAGGGTGAAGACGATTCCCACCGCATCGAAAGCAGCGTTTGTTTCATCCCCGCAGCCACAGCCCCGGGGCCGGGAGGGAACAGCCCCGTCCCTTTCCCTGTCCCCTGCCCTCGCTGCGACCTTCACGGAGCGACCGCCCAGGGGGAGTCTCCACCTCTGAAGGTGTCCCAGAAGGGCCTGGACGTGGTGACAAGGTGGACACCAGGCACAGCTTGGACTCGATGGTCTGGGAGAGCTTTTCCAGCCTCAGGGATCCCATGACCACCCTCCTGCCCAGGCAGGGGTGTGTTCAGCCATGGTGCCATCATAAACACCCCAAACCCCCTCAGAGCAGCCCCCCGGCCCTGCAGCCGCCTCTCCTGGCCCGCAGGGCGAGCAGAGCCCCGAGGCTGAGGCTCAGAGAGGCAGATTGTCTGCAGCCCCAGCTCAGTTATCCAACACTGCAATTTAAGTTGACAATTACATGGTAACCGAGTTGCACACAAAAAGAGGCTCTGGAAGTATTCCCAGAATACAGAAGTCTGACAGTATCCACCCAATTTGTTGCAACAACAAAGAATACTGGAATATGTCCTTTCATTTGGCAGAGGACTCTTCTATTTTTTAAGGCTAGGTGGGGAAATTTAGCCTGCTATTTAGGGAGCGTGTTGTGCCTTGAGAGTGACAAGCCAAGAGTTTCACTCGAAAGCCAAACTCCAACACAAATTGCATCGTGCCACCCAAGGAAGGAAACTGCACCAAGGAAAGAAATCAGTGGGATGCATCTGTTGTGGGGGGGTGTGGCTTGGGAAGGTGGGAGCCTTATAGAGCTCCCTTATGTGTCCTCCCTCTCTGCAGGAGCTCCAGGAAAAGGAGCATCCCAGCTGTAAAAAAAACCCTTTTTTAAAATTCTCTGTCCATGGCAAACCCGGATCATGAGGGTGTGAGGCCCTGGCACAGGGTGCCCAGAGAAGCTGTGGCTGCCCCTGGATTCCTGGAAGTGTCCAAGGCCAGGTTGGACACTGGGGCTTGGAGCAGCCTGGGATGGTGGAAGGTGTCCCTGCCCATGGCAGGGGGTGGGAGCAGGATGGGATTTAAGTCCCTTCCAAGGGTTCTGGATTCCATGTGGGACTGTGCCTGGGCTGCTACGGAGCAGGGCCTGGCTGGGGATGCCCAGCTCCTCTCTTCCAGCCCTGCTCCTGCCCTTTAATCACCCCCTGGGACTGGCTGCAGGAAGCTGGAAGGAAGTGGTTTGTGGAATGGTGGCAGCGCTGAGCCGGCTCAGAATGTGGCCGTGGCTTGAGGTTTGTGCCCTGGAACGCTGACTAATTTCCACCAGAAACAAGACCACAGGAATAAAAAACCATCCCAAGAAACGCCTGTGTCACCAACTTCCAACAGGGACCTGTGGAACAGGTCAAGGGGCTCGGTGACCTGGGGGTGCCCAGAGCTGAGCCCCAGGGCCGAGTGTCCCTCCTGCACAGCCAGCACCAGCCCTGGGACCTGTGCCAGGGCCTCACCACCCTCCCAGGGAATAATTCCTTCCCCATATCCCATCCATCCCTGCCCTCTGGCACTGGGAAGCCATTCCCTGTGTCCTGTCCCTCCATCCCTTGTCCCCAGTCCCTCTCCAGCTCTCCTGGAGCCCCTTTAGGCCCTGGAAGGGGCTCTGAGCTCTCCCTGGATCCTTCCCTTCTCCAGGCTGAACATTTCCAGCTCTCCCAGTCCCAGACTTTCTTTTTATGGGACTTTATGACCCAGTAGATCACGCTGGGAAGTCTGGAGAAGCTCAGGGACAGCTGAGCCACTGCAGGCATCTGATTTTGGGGGAGGATGTGTGGGGGACCCCAGGGAACAGCACCAGCAGAGGAGCCACAAAGAAAAAGAGTCATAAAATTCATTTCACTTGCCCTCAAACTTGGTGCTTCACCAGAACCCTGTGGATGGGAGACTGCAGCTCTTGCTGTGCCTGTCAGCTGGTGGCTCAGGCAACTGCTGCTGCTCCTCTTCCTCTTCCTCCCCGCTTCATGCCTGCCCTGCTCCCCATCCACAAAACCTTCCCACCCAGCAGCGCCAACCCCAGCTGCTGAGACCACGGAGTCCAACGATTCCTCAGCTCTGCCAAGGCCACCCGCGCTGTCCCATGTCCCCAAGTGCTGTGTCAGACACAGCGGCAGCACCCAGGGACACAGAGCTGCATCAGCACCCGGTGGGTTCCTCAAATGACTCACCAGAAGCCCTGGGGCAGCCCCAGGCGGGGTCCCTCCCCCGCTGCGGCCCGGACCCGTCCCATGTCCCCGTTCCCATGGCCCCGCCGCCCCAGCCCGGCCCCGGGGGCTGGCAGCGCAGGGGACAACGGGACACGGATCACTCCCATCCCACCTGCAGCCAGAGCGACCCTGCAGCTGCCCGGCCACAGAGGTTTGTTTGTTTTAGAGAGAATCTCGGCCTGAAGGGGAAAAAATACCTCTAAAAAAAAAAAAAAAAACCAGACAAGAAAAAGAAGCCACGGCCACATCCTGCCTGAACTGTCACCCGTGCTGGGTGCGTGCCGAGAGGGTGCTCGGGCAGCAGCGCTGGGGGCGGGGGCTCTGCTCCACCTGCCCAGGGACCCCTCAGCTCTGAGTCACGGCACCGGAGCCACAAATCCACTTGATGTGAGCAGGAAACCACAGCAGCCCCTGGTGCTGCTCAGGGCCACGTGTGCCACCACCTGCTGCCACGAGGAGCTCTCTGGTGGCCAGCGGGACACTGCAGGGACCATGGGGGAGCTCTGAGGTGACCAGGGGTCTGCAGAGCACCCTGTGAGCCAATCCTGGAGCTCCTCTGGGCTGGGACCACGAGGTGTGACGGGGGCTGAGCCCTCCCAGCACAGGCTGCAGGGCTGGAGCACTGCTGTGAGCAAGGTGGGAGCAGAAAACTGGAAAATCATGGAATCACAGAGTGGCTTGGGCTGGAAGGGACTCCAAAGGCAACCTAGATCCAGGCCCTTTCCCAGCCCATCTCTGCCACGGCATCCCTGTGAGCAGCCTGGGCTCCCTGACCCATCCCCATGGCCATGCCCGGCAGTGGCACAGGGATCTCACCTGTACCAGGTGCCAGCCCACGCCCCCAAGCCCCCCAGTGACAGGCACAGTCGGGCCCTGCACCCCTTGGAGAGGGGCTGGGTGGGGGGAGGCTCCTGGAACGAAGCTTTGGAATGTGGGTGCTTTTCCCTGTGGGGTCAGAGACGCTTGATGTGGGTGGCTCTGGCTCCTGGGCCCTGCTGCAGCCCCATGGGTGCTGCTGGTGAGGGGAAATCCAGCAGAGGAGAAATCCAGAGGTGCTGGAAAACAGAGAGCAGTTAGGGGCTGCAACCACTGGCCAGCTGGGACCCCGGGAGGGGCTCTGGAGTCCCCCTCGGTGTGACAGTGGGGGGACACAAACACCCCAGCAAACAGCCCCAGCTCCACTCATCCACCCCGGCCACCCCTGGCCCCTCGAGCAATGCCAGCAGGGCAGGGGCCCCCAGGCCACTGCAGAGTGACCCCCAGGGCTGCTCACGGCGGGGCACAGCCATCAAACCCCCCGGCCAACCCCTGTCACCACGGGAGCTCTGTCCCCAGGAGGGCTCCTCGCAGTCAGGGCAGGGCCTGGGTGGCTTTGGGCACCACAGCCATGCCAGGCTCAAGCACTGGCACTGCAAATCTTCCCCTAATAACACCTGGGGGTTGTGGGAAGGGCTCAGAGACCACACAGGCACCACACAGCCTCCTGCAGGCTGCTCAAACACCCCCACTGCTGCTGTGGGTTGGGAGCCAGGTGCCCCCATGCCCCTGGGCACGGCCCCGCTCCCCGCAGCCAGGATGGCTCAGCTCCCCAAAAGCAGGCCCCGGGCTCACACACGCAGCACCTCCTCCCCCCGAGCCAGCGTTCTGCTCGGCAGCACAATTAGGAAGAGAGGAGTAATTACGCGGTAGAAAAACATGAGAGAGAGAGAGCAAAGCGTGTTTTGGGGGGAGATGTTATCTGTGGAGCAGGATTGTGCTCTCGGGAGCTTTGACAGGTTTGGAATGTTTCACTGGGGCACCACAGCACTGGAATAAACCCTGGATTGTCAGGCAGAGCCACATCCCTGCCACCAGAGAGGCTGGCTCTGCTCCATTCCCAGCCGGACACGCACAGCCTGGGTGGACACTCACAGCCAGGCTGGACACTCCCAACCCGATTGGACACTCCCAGCCCTTCCACAGACACTCACATCCAGCCTTTTTCCACCCAAAACCTCCCCCCAGCAGCAGCAGGAGCAACTGAGCTCTGTCTGTGCAGACCCAGAGCAAACCAACCCATCTCCAAGGGGCCGCCGAGCGCTCCGGGGCAGGAATACCGAGCACCCATCCTGTGCTGTTTCATTAAAGCAGCGCTGCTGGAGCTGCTGGAGCTGCTGCAGCCGCCACGTGCAGCTCTCCCTGCCCAGGGTTTTGCTCCTGGCTCAGGTGATCCAACCTGTGCCCCGAGTTGGCTCAGCAGGAGCAGCACCCACTTCAAAACCCGGGCTGGGCTGGCATTCGCCGCCAGCAGCGCTGCCCCGGGAGGAACACGGAGTCTCTCCCCTCCCTGCCGCCTGCCTTTCTCTTTCTTAACCTTTTTGGCTCCTTTATTAAAGCAACTGAACAGTTTAGAGGGTTTTTTTTCCCTCCCCCCTCCTCCTGTGTGGATCTCGGTGTAATCTGCCTTGAATATTTGATGTGGAATCTCTCGTGAGAGCGAGCAGGGTTTTTATGGGCGCTGGAGGAAAACTCTTGCAAGGCAGAAGTGGTAATGAGCACCCCTGAGTACCCTCTCGCTTTCACAACCGCCTGTCTTTAAAAATGAGCAGGAATTGGGCAAGTGGTTCTCATGTGGGAGCGGCGCAGCCTCGCGCTCCCAGCCCTGCTCTGCCTTCCAGGAGCTCGCAGCAGCCCAGCAACACTTGTTTATTCCAATTGAAGCTGACACCAGCAGCAGGCCAGACCAACCAGATGAGCTCGTGTGTGTCCTGTTTTATTTCCAACTCGGATTAACAGCATCTCTTTAATTCCTAATGGCCCGTTCTGGGATTTGCAGGCGCTGTTCAAACACCAGCCCGGGCTGTGGCACTCGTGTCCCTCCTCTCGTGTGTCCCCTCCATGCCCAGCTCCGTGATTTCACACCCGGAGAGAGCTCCCAGCCCAATTACATGGGATGAACTCCTGGGAAGCTTTTCATCACACCCACACGCGGTTTTTTTTCCACATCCAGGTCTCTGAATTTAACACAGCAGACACGATTCCTCTCCTTTTCAAAGGCAAAATATTCCCTTTCATTTCCAGCCCTCTGTACATCATAACCCTGAGCAAACTCCGCGGGAGCTGCTCGACAACACTGCAGCTCCAGGTCGGGATAAACAGCGAGGAGAGTCCTGGGGGGTCCCTGCTCATCCCGAGAGGAGTTTGCCCCCAAAGCACACACCTGTGGAGCACCTGGCCAGGCTGGCAGGGCTGGGATGCAGGGAGCCAGGGCTGGGCTCTGGCAGGGCCGATGGCCCAGAGGTTGGGGTGATGCTCTGTGGGTGTTGGGGCTCCCTGTGCCTGCAGCAGCTCCCTGCACCCCAACAGGATCACCTACATCCCAACAGCACAGTCTGCACCCCCACAGGATCACCTGCACCCCAACAGGGCCGGCTGCCACATGGGCCCAAAAGAAAGCAGGATCTCGGATCCTTCCAGAGCAGCGGGGTCCCCCCTCACCAGGAAGCCCAGGGAGAGGGGCTGACCAGCAGATGCTGTTCCAGGGCTGTGGCTCATTCACAGGGACAATGGCAAAGCAGCCACCGAGTGGGAGGAGAGGCCAATCCGTGGGACAAATGAGGCCTCGCTGGGATCCTGCCAGAGCCTTGTCCCTGCCCACACCGGCTGCAGGAACTGCTGGAGCCAGGGCTCGGTGCCCACAGGGATGCCCGGCTGGGCAGCCAAGCCCAGCACCGAGTTCTGCAAGGGCCAGGGGTCCCTCTCGGCCAGGCAGGGGCTGATTATCGTAACGAGGATTAACGAGTTGATTAGTGCAGCTTGGGCAGGGCTGGGGGCTCCCGCGGCTGCCGGGCTTTGTGCCGGAGCAGCCCCGGCACCTCGTCCTTCCTGTGCCCCGGGGGGCAGCCACGGCCCCTCACCCAAGCGAGACCCAGGCGGGATTTTCTGGCTGCTCCGGACAAAGCCCGGCTCGGCCATGCCAAGGCTGTCTCCAGGAGCTGGCTGTGTCCAGGAAGCCCCCGCAGAGCCCCGGGGTCACACCCGGTGCCCGCAGCCCCCACACCCTCGGGGACAGGGAAAGGGGCATTTCACAGCCCTGGTCCCCATGAGGGCTCCAGCCTCCCGGAATTGGTTGGAGGGACAACACAGCAGGACATAAGGGATCCAGGATTTTCCTGCGATGTGCTGAGGATAATTTCCTTCTCCAAGTGTCCAAGGCCAGGTTGGACAGGGCTTGGAGCAACCTGGGATAGTGGAAGGGGTCCCTGCCCAAAGGGCAGGGGTTGGAACGGGGTGAGCTTTAAGGTCCATTCTGACCCAAACTATTCCAAGATTTTCTGATTCCATGTCCAGCACCCTCTGTGCCAGCTGCACCCTCCTTGCTCCATGATCCAGACCAAGCTGGGCAGCTGAGGGAACACCAGGCCTCAGCCAGACTCTCAGCTGATCCAGCACGTTGCAGAAACATGGGAAGGAGATTTGGTTTCCCCTGAGCTTGCTCCAGCCCCTCCCTGCTGTGCTGCAGCAGGATCAGAGAACATTATTAAAATAGTGTCATGTTACCTATCAATAATAAATGACCCGAATAAATTCACTGCTCCCTGCTTAATAACCCTGCCAGATTTCCATATAAATATCTGCACAGAAATGGGTCCTCATTCCAGGAGCCCTTCAGATGGACACCAGTGCCGCATCTCGGACACAGCCCAGGAGCACCCAGCCCAGCTTTAATGGGAAAGTGCTTTTTTCTGCTACACAGGGAGGAAGGGGAACTTGGCATTGATGAAGTGAATCCAATATCAGTGATGTGCTCCTGTTCAGATGCAGCCCAAGCATCCCCACTCTCAACTCCCCACCAGGTATTTGCAGTTGGGAAGTGCTACCCCTGCAAATCCCTGGATCCCTTGGCCAGCAGCACCCTCAGGGATTCATTCCCAGGGATGGCATCTGGGGCCAGCAGAGATGGATCTCTCTCATTCTCAGAGATTCAGCAGAATGGCAAAGCTGCCCTAAGGTTCCTCCAGCTCACAAGAGGCTGTGGTAGAGTCCCCAGGGCCCCTAGGGCAAAGGACGGAACGAAGCCCCCAAAGCCCTTTTGACCTGCCCAGCACAAGGAGCAGCAGTGCTGGGAGAGCCTGGTCCGTCCTGCTGCTCCTCAGCCTTGCTGATCCCAAACCCATGGCCCTGGGGATGCTCTGCTCTTTCCCAGGCCTGTTTAGCTCAGATGGCTCTTGGTGTTAACCATGCCCCAGGCCCGAGGGGGCTGTTTGGCAGCTGCAGCTCCTCGAGGGTGATGGAGCCGTACCTGGGTGGGAGGTGCTTTACAGCCCAAGAAATCCCCTTTTCTACCACTGCCAAGTGGGACACAAGCAGGGGCCAGCACAAACAGCCCCCTGGCAAGGCCCAGCCGGCCTCTGGCCTCCTCCTGTGGCACAGCCCATCCCAACCCCGCTGTGCCCTGCACAAGGGTGGCGGGGCAGAGCCAGCGCCCTCCAAGTGCCCACACGGGGCTGTGACCCAGAGACCCCCGGGTGCACAGAAAACCCTGGCTCTTCCTCCCTTCCTAGGAGCACTGAGGGGCAATGCCACACCAGGCAGGGAATGCCCAGCTCAGAATCTGTCCTGCACTGGGACACGTCCAGTCCCAAGAGCAGCAAACACAGGGCTGGAGGGTCAGAGCTGAGCCCCTGATCCCAGCAAACTCCAGCTCGGAGCCGGGTGCTGCCGTGCCGCTCCATCCGTGCAGCCCAGCGTGCCAGGGGGCTCTTGCGTGCCTTTCATTTGGCTTTTTCAACATGTCAAAGCAGACTGCTTCCCTCCCAGCGCTCTCAGATGTGGTCGGATTGTTTTCGCCAAAACTTCCCAAATACAAAGTTTCAACCTAAAGCAGACGCTGCCCACAGAAAGCTTTCCCCCCGAGCTAACTGTGAAGTTATAAGCAAATAAAACTGGATTTAATAATGGGAAATATTCCTCATTCTTGTGCATACGCCTCTGAAGTCAAACCACCCTCGTTGAAGACGTCCTTCTCCAGCAAAGGGGGTCTGTGCTGGATGCTCGCTGCTCTTTGGACCAAAGCACATGGAAAACCGGGTTTGTTTCCCTTCATGTGGGCACAACCTCCTGGCAGTATTTAAATCTCCTTCCCTTACAGTCTCAAAATTACTGAGGGGTTGCTTTGTTGCAACCTTTTTTCCAAGGGCTCCCCAAGCCAGTCTCTCCCAGAAGCTTCCCAGCCCTCGGGTCCGCCAGCATCCCAAATCCCACCGGGCAGCTCATGGACACAGGAGGATCCTCCTCCAGTTTTCAGTTAAAAACCAGGAATGAGGGGTATGAGGGCACCTGACAGCAGCTGCAGGAGGGGGTGGCAGGAGGGCAGTGTGGAAATACCCGGTGGAGCAGGCAAAGAGCATCCCTGGCATGTCCCACCCCACCTCCCCACCACCACTGCCACAGCCAGCAAGATTTGGATTCGCTGTGGTCCTCAGCACCTCTGAGCTCTTTGTTCTTCCCATCTATAACCTAATTAAACCCGACCAACGCTGGGTTTTCCACATTCTCTGCCTTTTTTTATGCTATATATCATGGGAGAAACACCCCTAAGTGCAAAAGCCCAACGCAGAGCCTCAGCAGCCACGCAAACATCCACGGGCAGCTTCTCACGACACGGAGTCGTCAGGCCTTTCCTAAATGCTGTTAATGAAATGGTTGGAATGACAGAGCCTCGTTAATGCCAGGCTCCCACAAGAGCTGGGCGCAGCGCCGGCCCCGGCGGGCAGGATCAGGCAGGAACATGTGTTTGGAGTGGGAGGCTCCGGCCCGGCCCGGGAGCTGCTGCAATTTGTTACGGGGCCTTGCGCAAGCGGCACCATCGGGCTTGTGGCTTTGTCTGGGGGGCCACTGCGCACCCCCTGTGGTGGGGCTGTGGGAAGGGCAGCCCGAGGTGCCCGGGGCACCCGTGGAAGTGCTGCCAGGCTGCTCCGACCCCCAGGCATCCCTGTGCCCCTCCAGTGCCACCCAGGCACTGGGGCGGGACTCGATTTGGGGTTTCACAGCTCGAGGTGTTCACCAGTGTGAGGTTTACCAAGGGGGTTGGAGACGGGAAAATAAGCAGGAAGATAAAAGTCCACTTCAATCAAGCACAGTGTACAGACAAATCTCTCCCAGGACGTGAGAAGGGAGGAAAACCAACAGTGCTCCAGGCTGTTTTTCTCTCCCAGGGATCTGGAGCAATGCAGAGGACCACAGCCAGTCAGAACAGCGCTGCACACACCAGGTGCATTGGAAATTCGGGATGGGAATGGCACTTTGCCATGTCCAATAAAACCTTCAGCTCTTCACCCCTCAGCCCTGGGTCAGTGGGACTGAGCTGAGCCCGTATCTGCTGGAGGTGGCACTGGTGCAGGTCCTCGTGTCCCCAGACCCTGGGGAGGGGACGTGGCGAGGCCAAGGTTCAGCGTGACGGCACATCCCTGCTGAGTGTCCCAAACAGAGCCCTTAGAGACCCCCAGGTCACACCCCCAGGCTCCTTTCACCCCAAAAATAATGCAAGAGGTGAGAAGAGCTCACCTGACACAGGGACAATCTCACCCTCTTTCATCCAGGAGGCCACACGTGCCCGGAGCATGCACACGTGTCCAGCAGGACACACATCCCAGCTGTGGCGAGGAGGAGGAGGACGAGGAGGCTGAGGAAGGACACAGAACACTGCGAGGAGTTCTGCCTCTCTGACACTGTTTGTCTCACTCTTTCCCAATCGCATCCACCACGTGCTCGTGCTCTGCCATCGCAGGGACAGGAGCCTGGGGGAAGGTCGTGCTCCATAACCCCACATCAAGGCACCTCCCCAGCCGGGGAATTCATTATTCTTCCCGATAAGCTATGATCCCCTTAAAGACACTTCCCTGTATCCTTCCATCTTACACAGCTCTTCCCTGCCAGCCTGGGAGGTGCTTTGAGCTGCTGCCTCTGGTTTAAATGGAGGATCACAGGCGCGGGTGGAAACGCAGCGATAGGGAAGTGACAAATCTCCCGTTTCCCCAGGAGCATCCGCAAAGCATGAGCCTCCAAGCAAAGCTCCTCTTCCCTGAAAAGGAAGAGAAGGAAAAGAGCAATGCTTCAAAAATCAGAGCTTCCTTTACAGGGATTTAAAAGGGAAAAGATGCAAAACACCCCATAAATTCCCCTCTGTGTGAGGCAGAGCTGTGAAGGTGAGAGCGCAGTCGCCTGACAAGGGCAGCAGGGCAGAGTCCCCCCTCTGGAACACCTTCTCCCTGGAGCCTGGAGATCCATTCATTTCCACACTAGAGACAGGGATTCTTTGAGAGCATTAGGAAGGACAACATCGGCTTTATCCGAAAATCCTGGATCCCTTTGGAGCTGCCAAAAGCGCTCGCCATGTCCTCCCCTCAGCCCTGCCCATGGCAGTGAGGGGGGTGTGGAGCTGTCAGGAAGGGCCAGGAGGCTGAAGGGACTGGAGGGATTGGGATGAGCTGCTGGGATGAGCTGCTGGGATGCCTGGAGCACATCCAGCCATGAGCTGAGCTCTGGCTCCCGTCACAGCTGTGGTGGTACCTGAGGGATGACTGACACACGCGACACCGGGTCCTGCGGGGCTCTGGTCCCTCCTGGTGCCAAGGGCAGTCCCAGGGATGGGTGACACAGGGAAGAGCCACCAGGACACTGCACAAGCTACCCTGATGCTGGGGGTTGGAAGAGGGAGGAACACGAGGGCCTCTCTGCCCCTTATTGATTTTGCATTCTGAGCCACCACTGCAAAACAAGCCCAAGCCGTGAATCCAGCTGGAACAGGCTGTCCCGTATCCCAGGCACTCCTCTGCAGGGAAGGATTTACAGAAATCAAGAATTCAAGCCTGGGAATAATGTATCAATCTCTTCTTTTGGGCTCACCGAGTGGCATTCAAAGCGCTCAGAAAAAAACCAGTGATTCATCTGTGATGCTATTGTTAAAATCCACACCAAGGTGCTTTTAACAAATATCAAGTGCTCTGAGGAAGAGCATCAGGAATAAAGTCCTTTAAAAAATTAGTATTTCTTTCAAAGGAGAGGTGATTTCTTCCATTTTAATCCTAAAAATCCATAGTCAGAGAGTCCAGAGGAGACCATGGGGAGGCCCTGGCACAGAGTGCTCAGAGAAGCTGCGGCTGCCCCTGGATCGCTGGAATTGTCCAAGGCCAGGTTGGACGGGGCTTGGAGCGCCCTGGGACAGTGGGACAGTGCCCTGGCAGGGTTGGCACTGGATGAGCTCTAAGGATCCCAACCCAATCCATTCCAGGATTCCAAGCAGCGCAGGGGCTCCTGTGAGTGCTGCCCAGCAGATGGGGAGGGATGGAGGGATTGTTCCTGCGCCTCTGGAGCTTCCCACGTGCTGCTGAGCCCCTGGCACAGCACGGCCCGACCAGGAACACCCAGGATCTGGGATCAGGCCCAGAACCAGGCGCTGCACAAGCCCATCATTACCCCTGTCTGGGATCCTGGAGGCCTCTGCCAGCAGAGCCGCTGGGGAGGGGAGCTGAGGGCAAAATGCAGAGGGCTCCAGGATCCCTCCCCCATCCCCTCCCCAGCACGGGCAGCCCCACATGCTAATGCAGATGCCAAACCCGTGTAAAATGCCTGCTGAATTCTGGGGAATTAGGAAATTTCCATTTCAATTCAAATACAAATTAAACTCCAAGTTGTCATCAAAGAAAAGAAGAAGATGAGGATCAAAGTGATGCAACACTCTGGGAAAGGAAAAGATTAAAGAAAGTAAATTGAACAAGATTTTAAAGAGATATTAAAAGGTGTTAATGCAAGCTAATGCGGCTAATGAAGAGAAAGGGAGGCTATTCAATTAACATTTGCAGCAAGGAGAGGAGAGCTTTCTACACCTCCGCTACAACATCAAAGGCTGGATGCTACCTCTTATTAAAAGGGAACATAGAATATTTAAAAGGCAGAATAGATTAAAATAGATTTCAGATAATTACGTCTACCCCCATAATGGCAACAGTTTATCATTATATTCCAAAAACAAATCTAATAATATGTGCCACATACTGCGGTTAGAAACATTCTTTGAAGTGTTCCAGAAAAGCAGCAATTAAACCCGAGCACAGACGGGTCTGTGGTTTCTCTGGGCAATGGGAACCTCGGGATGTCCAGCTGGAGCTGGGAATGGTGCCCTTGGCCGCCCCAGGGCCGGTGCCGGGCAGGATGCTCCGCACGGAGCCGGGATGTTCCCGGGATGGGCTGTGAGCAGGAGCTGAGGGCCTGTGCTGGCACAGCCCAGCCTGCGCTCACGGGGACACTTGGCTGGGATTAGGGGCTGCCTGTTATCCCAAAGGCACCGACTGCTCCGCTCCCACCTCTGAGCCACACGTCCCGCTGCCCTCCCGCTCCGACGGGGCACGGGAAGGGGGGAAAACCCTGGGGAACACCCACAGCCAGAGCCCAGCCTGGCTACCCACCGGGGACAAGCCAAAGCCTCCTCCTGACAGCCCCTGCGGGTTCTGGTGCTGCCGGCAGCGGGAAGCTCCCCCTCGCTCCCAGCGCAGCCCGGCACAGGAAGGCAGCGCTGGTTAACCCGGCAGAGGCTGGCTGGGCGGTGTTCTGCAATAATTACAGATAATTTGGGTATTTGCAGACACCTCCAAACCAAACAGTGCGGCCCCAGGACAACCCTGCATCCCTGGCGGGCGGGTGCTCCGTGGGTTGGGATTTTACCTGCAGGGTAAAATCCTCTGCATTCCCGCAGGGATCTGATTGTCACACGACAACACCAGGAAGAGAAATGGCAAGCTTGAGTCCTGGGAAGAGCAGAGAGCCACGGAGCTCCCACTCAGAGGGAGCAACAAAGCTCCAAACCCAGGATGGGAGCAGCCAGGGCAAGGCTGGAGAGCACACGTAGGAAGTGGGGGGTCTGTGCTGGAATCGGCTCCCAGCTGGAATCTCATTGAGAGGCTACAGGTGTGGTTTGTGCAGAAGACAGGCTCTGAAGCCATGCCTTGTTCCCCTGTCCCCCGTCCCCGTGTCTCTCTGCTGCCCATGCCAGGCTGCAGCCAGAAGGAGGCAGGGAGATGCCGAGCTCCAGCCACAGCCCACCCCACCCCACCCCATCCCTCCCACGGCACAGACTTTCCCAGCACACAGCAGACACCAAAGCCTTCCAAAAGTGATTTCCTCTCTGGTTCAGGGGGGAAAGAACAGACACAGCGTTAACCCCCGGGCGAGCTGTCTGGGAAGCAGAATCGATGTGGTTTTAATTTCCACCCGAGAGGCTCAGCTCCATCCTGGCTTCTGGGAGCTGCTCACATGTCCCTGGGTGTGGACACCTGAGCCAGGCAGGACTCGGCAGTTCCAGAGACTTGGACAAACCTGTCACCTGCTCCTGCAGCTGCTGGAGCCCTCGGTGTCTTCAGAGACTCTCAGCATTTCCCCTAATTTAGCTGGAGAGAGGAGCAGGGAAAGGGCCTCCTTGGCTCTGTTTTGGGGTGGGGCTTTGGCTTCATTTGACAGAGAGAACAGAGCAGCACGTGCCGAACTGGAGGTACCTGGCAGACCCCACGCAGAGGCAGTGGTTTAGAGGTGCTCCAGACAGCTGGAAAGTCGCTCTCATGCAGCTCCCTGCTGTCCTTGGGGGCACTTGTTGGCTCCCACAGAGCCCCTCACCTGCACAAAGGTGTCAGAGCCAGGGCAGCGGGATCTGGCACTGGATTGAGGCACCAGCTCCTGCTGCTGGATATGGGCACTGCTGGTGTCTCATCCTCACCCTTCCCCTGGGCCAGCCATGCCTAGAGCAGCTCGGTCCCACGGAGGCACAGGCAGCTCCAGATCCCACAGCAGACCCCCTTTCCCAAGAGCGTTTCTGCCCTCTCCTGCCTTTGAACACTTCCAGCTCATTGCTCTTGCCATGCAGAGGATTCACTTTGTCAAGATCTCCTTTAGCCTTCCCAGGTAATGCTCCTGCCCCCCACTGCTGTCCAGCTTGGAGCTGCCTCCATCCAACAGGGAGAGGAATGGGTGGAGCTGTGGTCCAGACTCAGCAGGACCCCTCAGGGTAGGGACACCAAGGACCAGGCACAGATCTCCATGCTCGGGAAGCTCCTGGTTCTGCTCCTCCTCTGATCCCCTGCACGGAGAGGGAGGTGGCAAAGGGATGGAGCTTCCCCAGCCCTCCCCATCCTGCAGGCACCGCTGGGACCCCGAGCAGGAGAGAATTGCTCCCGGCCCACGCTGGCTCCAGCTGGCACGAGGTGTCAGTCCCCATCTCATCCCGCTCCCTCGCCCTTCCCAGGACCTGCTCCCGCCCGTCACAGCTGCTCAGCCTCAGCCGTGGCCATGCCATGGCCCTGGAGCAGGAGCAAACTGTGCCACGGGAGCGCGGGGGGATGAGGGAACCTCACACGCGGCAGGCGGCGGGGGCGAGAAATCCTCCCCAGCACGTGGGACATCCTGCTCCTTTCTCCCTGCAATCGCCACCGAGTCTGGCTGGAGCCCTGTGGGAGGGACATCCTGCTGCTGCTGCCCAGTGCCCTGTCCTGCCCAGGTGCCCTGCACCAAAGCTCACCTGTGCTCCACAGGACGCAAGCGTTTCCCTGAGATGGAATCAGTGATGCCCAGGCCTGGGGCCAGAGCGCTTGGCCTGGAGGAAAGGCCGGACCTCTCCATCCCAGCAAGGGGGGGAAAATACTGGGAACGAGCAGAGCTCATTATTTCACATGCCAGAGGATCTGGTGGAGATCCTCTCAGCTCCAGCAGCTCAGGAGCTCAGCATCACCCTGTGACCGGCTCAGCTCCACCACAGAGCCTCATCTGACAGCAGCCAGAGTGGCCGGAGCGGGCTTGGCCACCAACACCCCAAGGATCCCCCTCCAAATCCCACCATCACCTGCAGAGCCTGTCCAGACACCACCCTGGAAATCCTTCTCACCCCTGCTTGGAGAAACCCCCCGGTTTTGGGAATCTTTCACAGGCAAATGTCAGCTCTGCTGAAACATTTAAATTTTCCCATGGGAGACGTCTAAACAAAACATTAACATTTTGACTTAAAATGTCATTTCATTCTGGTTCTTCAATTAAAAACAAAATGACATTTCAAGTCAAAACGTTGATTTGAAACGGATTTTTTTTTGTTGTTTTACTTCAGGAACCAAAATTCAACTTCAAGTAAGAGAGACAAGAAAGGCTTGTTCAGAGCTGGTTCCTCCCAGGTTTGCTGAACAAACGCCCTGGGAAACCCAAATTCTGGCAACAACCTGTTTTAAGGGTTTTTTCCATTAAAAAAATCTGCCAGGAAGATGCTGCTTCCTGGGCTAACTCATCCCATGAAGCAAAGCTCAGTGAGGGGGGCTGGGATTGTCCCCATGTCCCCAGGGCTCTGCAGGGATTGAGGCATCACCTGAGCTCCACGGTGCCCTTCCTCCAGAGCCCCTCACCTGCCGCAGCCCCTGCTGTGCCGCTTGTCACCCTTGTCACCCTGGGACCATGGGCAGCCTCGGCTCATTTCCTTGGCACTCAACATTACCAGCACAGCAAGATTTTCCCTCTGGTAAAATCTGAGTCGAGCAAAAATTCCCCGAGCAATTTACTGGAGGAATTTAACATCCTTTCCCTGCCTGTTTTCTTCTCTCTGCACATAAAATATTCTTTTCTGTGCTACAAAAATACTTTGAAACCGCTTTATCCTTAAGTGCTACAAGGCCTTTTCCTTCCAGCTGCAAAAACATCGTCGAGCAGGTTGGGCTGTCCCCTGGGAGGCCGTGGCCTCACTCCATGGCACCTCGTGGCACATTTGGAAAGCCAAGGGAAGGTTGTGGAGCCCATGACAGCGTCCCAGGGAGTATCCAGTGCTGTAATTTAGACACGGAATGAGCAGTTTCCAGAGGAGCAGCTCAAACCTGCTGAAATGTTCACAGTCAGCTTCAAACCCTCCCAAACTCCCTTGGTTTTGGTGCTGGGTGCAGATCCCAGCTCGGGCTGGATCTGCACAGGGGCCTATCTGAGAGCTGGCTCAGCCAGGGGCTTCTACTGTGGGGGAAGATGGTGAGGAATTCCACTGCACAGTTTCACCCGGAATTCAGCCACTGCAGCCACCTTTGGTTGGGGCTCTGGGCCTGTGGGAAGGGGCAGAGCCAGAGCTGTGACCCCACTGCCACCTGTCCTCGGCTCAGCGAGACCTGGCACCAGCACAGAGCTGGGGTGGCTGTAGGAAGTGAGAGGGGTGGGGGATGGGCTTTGGGAACACCTCTGGCTCCTGCTGGGCCATGATTTCGGTTTATGTAGAGCTTCATGATGAGAAACCACATCAGTGTATAGAGCCATGGGGTGACACCACACAGCGTGAGCGTCCTGTGTGGGGCCACTGCAAAGTGGGACCTCTCCAGGCAGGAGACTGAGGGCGCCTCGGGCTGGACTGATGATCCCTGTGGGTCCATCCCAGCACAGGATATCCTATGGCACATCCAGGCTCCAACTGCTCCAGGGCTGTGTTGCAACCCGTGTTTGGTAAGAAGGGACCTTCCACCTTCAGCTGCCCTGGAGGCTGCTCCAGAGGCTGCTCCGGCCCTCATGGATCTGGAGATGGCAGCTGAGGGACACCCAGTCCGTGCACCCCGACGTGGAGGCAGAGCCCAGCTACTGAGCACGTGGAGGGTGAGATCCCACGTGGCTGAGGACTTGCATTTCCCATCTGGATGCTCACAGGAATAGCAAGGCTGGATTTAGATGCCCAAGTCATTTTGGGATGGAGCCTACGTGGCTCCCAGCAGGATCCGAGCCTGCTGCGGATACACAGACGTGGTTTTGCTCCAAGGAGGTCACTTATAAGGCAAGGCTGGCAGAGGAGAGGAAAAGCAGCCCAGGGTTGAGGAGAAATTTGCTCGAGGCCACCCCAAACCAGTGCCAGAACAGGGAACAGCATCCAGGGCTCAGCTCCCACCCCGGGCCCTCGACACACAAACCACATCCAAGGGCTTTCCGGAGAGGAGCCAAACCCAACCACAGACCCGGGCAGTGCTCACAGCTCCCTTTGTCTGAGGCAAACAAAGAGATGGGGAAAGTAAAATCCATCCTTTCCCTCTGATCCTTCCCAAACCTTTCCCCCAAGGAGACACCGCAGCAGAGCCAAGCCCAGAGGAAAGGGAGGATGAGGTTTTGTGGATTCACCACCCCTGGAAGTGTTCTAGACCAGGTTGGATGGGGCTTG
This sequence comes from Aphelocoma coerulescens, assembly GCF_041296385.1. Classification (NCBI taxonomy): domain Eukaryota; kingdom Metazoa; phylum Chordata; class Aves; order Passeriformes; family Corvidae; genus Aphelocoma; species Aphelocoma coerulescens. Next base: position 12,429,583 of record NC_091024.1, read on the forward strand.
GAGCGGCAAGTCGTCCCTGCCCATGGCAGAGGGTGGAACTGGATGGGCTTTAAGGTCCCTTCCGACCCGAACCATTCCATGACTCCCTGGGCTCCAGCCCCCAGCCCTGTGCCGCGCTCCAGGTGCTGCCTGCAGGAGCCTTTGGAAGTTGTTGGCACCGACCTCCTGCTTCCCTCGAGGCTTCCAGCACTGATCCAACACCCACAGCCCCGTTCCCACATTCCCTGTGCTGGCAGGGCAGCCCTCCCGCTGTGCTGGCAGCTCCTGGAGCTCGAGTCCCTGCAGACGGGGCTGAGGAAGGACAGACCCGGCCCCTGTCACCCCCTGTCACCCCCTGTCCCCTGCAGCGCGGGCGCCGGCAGCCGGGAGCTCTGCAGTCACACCGTGTTCCTTCTCCATGCAGGGGAGAAACTGTCACTTCGCTCTAATTAGCCAATTAGGTCCCTTAATTAGCTGATGTAATTACTCCGAGGAAGTGATTTCATTTAAGAAAAACCTTATTCCCGAAAGCAGACGGAGCCAGCCCGGCACCAGCAGGGATGGCCGGTGGTGGCTGTCACCGGGGCGGGGACAGGACGGGCATGGGGACAGGATGGTGTGGGGATGGTGCTCAGGGGGACGGGACAGGGATGGGGACAGAACGGGGATGGGGACGGTGGCCAGGGAGGAGACAGGATGGCGTGGGGATGGTGGACGAAGGGGACAGGACGGGGATGGGGACAGGACGGGGATGCGGACAGGGACCGGGCTGCCCCAGCTGCCCGCGGGGCTGGCGGAAGCGGCTCAGCGTGCGGGGAACAAATGCGGGGACAAACCCAGCGTCATCCCCGCCATCCCCCAGCCCGAGCAGAGTCAGAACTCACAAAGCGCTTCCCACCAACAATTTGTTCTCTCACAAGAGATCAGATAAGCTAATCAGCGTGGCTCCATCTGTCGAAAGGATGGGGGAGGGGGGGGAAATAATACTGCTTATTTACATTTTTTCCTTTTCTTGATGTAACTTCTAGATCTAATCAGCACCAAGCTGTGCTTTAATTGGAATTATGGAGCAGACGTGCACTTCTCTACAGCTCCTTTGTCTCCTCAGCACAAAAAATCCCTAGTCCAGTGCACAAGGCGGCTCTCGGCATCCTCCTACCTGGCCTGGGACAGGTCGATGGGAGCTGAGGGACAGCCCAGCCCCCGCCGGCTCCTTTCCGCAGCCCGCGGGAGCCGGAGGATGGGTGGGAGATGCTGGAAGGGACCCGGTCAGTTGGACAAGCCCTGGGAGCCAAACGCCCTCCCCGAGCTGGAACAGCTATTCCGGTGTGAGGCCGGGAGCAGCTCGGCGCTGCTCTCCCGAATGAGACCCGACAAGCACAAGATCTTCCCCAGCCCTGCAGCAGCCCGAGCTGTAAAAGTCGCTGCAGATATTGTGACCTTTTCAGAAGGCAGAGATCGGGGAGGTTTAAATAGCGCACCACGGCGGCTCCCAGGCGCAGCCGCTGCCGCACAACCCGAACGCGGCAATTTCCAGGTCAGCAGAGCTGGAGCAGCGCGGTGACCCCGCGGCTCCTCGGGCACGCGGCGCTGGAGGCGCCGCCTCTGGAACAGCCCCAGCCCAGGTTGTCGCTGTCACACAAACGAGCACCGCCGGAGTCGCTGCCGACGGGTTTGAGCTGCAAATCAGCAGTCAAAAGCTGTTAAGTGCTTCAATTGAAGCGCGGCAATCAGAAAGGGATGGGGACAGGGACGAGACACCCCGTCTGCTCCCCAAAGCACCCCATCAAGGCAGAATTAATGCGTGTATGCCAGGCGGGTCATTAGAGGACAGGGATGTTTGCATTCCTCCTTTCCCACAGCCCGGCTGGTGGCTAAGCTGGAAAAATCCCCGAGATGGGCACATGCCAACACACTAAACTGCGGTTTATGTCACCTAGAGCATTCCGCAAAGTCTCAGTGATCTGCAAATAATTAAAGGAGAAAGCAATCAATCTTGTTGTTCAAAACAGCGATTAGCCCGGGAGAACCCGGCATTGTAATTCCATCGGCACCCACGGGGGAAGATGCCGCATGCATAATGAGAGCTGCGAGTCCTCACAAGTTCAAGGACCACGGGGTGTTCTCCGCTTGTGATGGGAATTTCCTGTGCGTCTCCGAGGCTGTGTCATCCCGTGTTTCACAAGCTCTTCGCTGGAGGAACAGGGGAGCAGCTCTGCGGCTTGTCAGGCACAGCCCGGCTCTGCTGCCCGGGGCACAGGGCACTTGTCCCTGGGTTTTCCCAGGACACGATCCGGGTGGGATGTAGAGGCCGCGGAGCAGGAGAGCCAGGGCCCCACTCGGCCTCCAGCCAGACAACCCTGAGCTGTCCCTGCGAGGGGGACAAAGTTCTGGGGAGAGGCCAGGAGGCTTCACCTGGACAGTCCTGAGCCTTTTTAGGATAATTTAGCTTGGAAACCGCTCTAAGATCAAATCCAACCGTTCCCCCAGCACTGCCAAGGCCACCGCTAATCCATGTCCCCGAGTGCCACATGCCCACGGCTGTTAAATGCCCACAGGGATGGGGACTCCAGCACTGCCCTGGACAGCCTGTTCCAATGTTCCTTCCTTCCTTCCTTCCTTGAAGTGAAGGAATTTTCCCTAAACTTCCCCTGGCACAGCTGGCAGCCCACCCTCCCTCAGGGCTCGCAGTGACCACAGCCACTAAAGCCATGGCCTGCCCTTGTCCCCCCCACGTGTGACCAAAGCAAAGCTTGTGCAGGAGCAGAGCGGAGAGCAGAACCCAAGCAGCACTGACTCCATCTCCTCGAGCCAGCCTCCCTCCAGCCTCAGCCACACTCCAGCACAGCCAAAAGCCCGGCAGATCCAGGCAGGAACACAACTCTTCCCCCTGATTACTGTGGGAGCAGCAGAGAGAAAAGCCCTCCCCGAGCAGCACAGACACCGTGCAGGGCTGAGCAGCACTTCCCACCCACCTTCTGTGGTGTGTTTGGAGTCAGACTCTGCGTCTGTGGCTGACGCAGCCCCCAGAGAGCTGGGAGGGATCACCCAGAGCCGTGCCGGGCCAGGGGGGCTGGGTTGAGTCGTTCCGGCGGTTTCGCAGCTCCGATCCTGCCTCACCACAAGGCCAAGAGGAAATTGCAATTATTTGTTGATGGTTTTTCAGAGCCCTCATCCAAGCACTCTGCACAGGCAGCTCCCCTGAGCCCATCGCTTCCCAAACGCTGCCACAGGAGCTCCTTGTTTGTGCTTCACCACATACCTGCTTCTTCCCAGCACGGGGAAGCTCCTCTGCCAAGCCAATTCCCAGGGCGGCTGTGGGAAGCCTTGGCTTGGAAAAAAGTAATATTTCACAACCTAAAAGGGAGAAAGGAAGAAAACTTTCCCCTCAGCCCCCCTCCACATTCCAGAGCTGCTGTGGCCATGAGGAGACCCCAGCCCAGAACAAGAAGGCTGTCCCTGCAGGGATGAAGCTTTCTGGGCCCAGAACTGTCCTCCATGGAAGTCAGGGAATTTCCACCTGCTTTTCCAGTACAGAGCCCTGAGTTCCTGTGTCCCCAGCACCCCAGAGTGCTGCCCCAGGAGCAGGGCATGGGATGGAACACGTGGATAATTGCAGTGAACTTGGATCCAGGCCTGGTGTTTCATGTCCCTGTAGGGACTTTCCTCACAGAACTGCAGCGTTTGCTGCTGCTGGACTGTCCCTGCCAGGACGGGAAACAGAGTCAGAGAGTGGTCAGGGTTGGAAAATACCTCTCAGACCATCCAGTCCAGCCATAAACACGGACCCAGCACAGGCAGGGCTGTCTTAGGCATGAGGACCTCTCCACAATGGGTTCCTTCCTCCTGCTGCATGAGGAACACAAAGCCATGAGAGATCCAGACCCAGAGCAGATTTTACCTCCTGAACATCAAGACCCAGATCAAATAAAGGATGGATGGGCTGATGCTCAACTCCACCTGGCCTCTGGAAGGACCTGCAGGTCACTTTCAGCCATCCCTGGAGGTGAGATGGACAGAGCTCACTCCCCATTTAACAAAGCCAGAACATGAGTTTGGACTGGAGCCCAGAGCTTGTGGCTGAAGGCCCTGAGCCCATCACGTGCTCGGGGCTGTTCACACAGAGCCAGAGCCAGCACCCAACACAGGAAACGGTTCTGAGGCAGCAGAGCTCCCACTTAGTGCCGATCTGAGTCAGCTCCACCCCCACCATGAGCTGAGGGCCAATCTCAGAACTGCTCAGCAATCTCAGAACTCTCAGCACCTTCACCCCACAGACCCTCTCGCTTCAGGTTGGACATCAGGAGGAGTTTCTCCATGGAAAGGGTGCTCAGGCCTTGGAAGGGGCTGCCCAGGGAGGTTTGGAGTCCCCATCCCTGGAGGTATCCAAGGAAGGTCTGGGCACGGCACTCAGAGCTCTGGGCTGGGGACAAGGTGGGATCAGGCACAGTTTGGACTGGACGGGCTGTGAGGGCTTTTCCAGCCTGGGTGACCCTGGGATCCTGTAACAGTCCCAAGGTCTGGCTGCAGGGGGGTGCAGGCACCGCTGGCTCTGGGGAACATCCCTCACCCTTCCCCAGATCCAGACTCTGCTCCTGGGCAGGGCGGGTCCGGCCCCGCGGGAGCACGAGGAGGGATTTGCAGGAGAACGAGGAGGGATTTGCATCTACGGCTGAAACCTGTGGGAGCGGCGCTGGAATTTCGCGGGAGGCGATGAGAGGGGCCGTCCCAGCGAGGGAGGCTCGGCTGCAATTAGGAAGCCAATTTGGGTAATGTTTTGATTGGGAGGGGTTTACATGCCGGTGGTCTCCGGAGGCAGAACTCCTGCCTGGGAGGGTTTGCCTCTCAGCCCATCCCTTTGTGTGATACTCAGCCTAAGCTGCATCTGAAAGAATCAGCCTCACTTATTATCAAAGCCACAAACCATCTGGTTCCACTTTGCTGGGGAAAGGCAATGAGTGGAAATCTGGTTTCACTTGGGTTTTCCTTCCCTTGGTCATGGTTTGCTCCATGTTTAATGTTGTTACTGCAATTCGATAGTTGGGCAGTGGGTGGCCCGATTCCCCCATTTGAAACTAATTTACAGCTTTGTCTGGCAAAATTGTTGCTTCCAATCAATTAGCACTGACACCGAAATTAAACCATCCTGGGGTCTCGACACATGGGGAAGCAGGTCCGCACTTTTTGGAAGAAATTTGCTCTTCTGAGGGGAATCTGGTGGCTCACCCTTCCCCCGTGCTAAGCTGGATTTTTATTTTTAAAAAGATCCAGCCTCTGTTTCTTTTCAGGAGGTTTAATAGCCAAGGCTGAGATCCCTCGTGGATGCTATTTTTGTTTTACAGCCATGACCTTGTTAAGGAGATGGACAAACAAGCCAGAAATGGAACATTAATAAATAAAGCCTGAATCCATCAAAACATCCCCAGCCGCCTCCATCAGTCCTGCAGAAACACGCAGTGTTCCCCAGCACCTTCCCCTCCTTTCCTCTGGCCAGGCCGGAGCAGCTCCATCCCATCACACACCACACGGTGCAGGCTCTTCCCAGAGGCTGCAGCTCCACGTGAGCTGGGGATGGCACCCTGGACTCACCCCCTGGGTTTATTGTCCTCCTCTTGTTCTGAGAGCCCCCCATTAACAGAGCTGACTGAGGGTGGGGACACCCCGTGCCAGCCCTGCTGAGCCACGGCCAAAGCTTGGCCAAAGCCCACCCAGGCACGGCTTAACTCCCTCCACAGTCGGCAATCCCAGCTCGGAGAGGCTTGGCTCCAAACGCTGGGATTTCAGAGTCCCAGAGGACAAACAATGTCCTGAGAGAGAGGCAGGGCTCCATGGGGTGCCTGGGAGCCGCAGGATTTGGGCTGGGAGCTGGGAAGGAACAGGACTCACTCACTGTGGTGATGCCACCCTCAGCCCTTCCCTCCCTGCAGTCAGAAATGCGGAGTTCCCTTTGGATGGGGCCAAATGGGGATCAACAATGGGCTGAGATCCAGAGCAGGACTCCAAACCTCCACACAGGGTTCAGTGCTGTGTCCAGGAGCCAAACAAGAGTGGGCTTCCCACTCCAGGAATCCTGTGAGATTCCTTGCTTTGCCCTTCGCTCCCCGGGCAGGGTGTCCAGGGTCACGCGCACGGCGGGGGACAGGTGACCTTGGGCAGGCTCCCTCTCTCGCATCGCTTCTGCAAGGGCTGTGACCTCCCAGCTGTGCCTCCCCTCCTGCCTCCCGGGGCCAGAGGGCTCCTCGGACAGTCTCGCCCAGGGGCAAGGACAGCAGGCTCCGTGCTGCAGGAAACACAGGAGCTCCGGGAAAGCAGCATCGCCGTGGAACCATGGAACGCGCAGAGCCTGCCACGGGCCAGGATTCCAGGGCTGCTCGCTGCTGGCAGAGGCACCAACCCCATTTGCTGCAGCCCAATCGGAGCAAGGCTTGGCCCCAGGTGCTTTGCTGAGCCCCAGCCTTGCCTTGAGCCCTTTGCTCCCTGACCCCTCATCCTTCCCCATGGCACAGGAACCCGAGTACTGCTGCTCTGGGACACGGCACAGACACCTCAGCAAAAACCTGCCCTTTCCAAACCTTCCCTGAGCATGTGGACCCTCAGCAGAGCTGCAGCAGCGTGGGCTGTTCAGAACGAGCAAACACGACACAAAAATGGAACCTCTCTCCCAACAGGAAGAAAAATATTTTTTAAAGCCTTGAAGTTTTTACAGCTGGTGAGAGGCAGCACCGGGAAGGCTGGAGGGCAGCCCTGGACAGCAAATTCCAGCCAAAGTAGGAGCATGGGAGAATACCAAACCAGACAGGAAAAAAGAGATGAAGAAGAAAGGAGATGAAGCAGCTGAGATAAAAATGAGATAGCTGACAGGCTGGTGCCCATGGAGCAGGGCACCAGGGCCTCGTGTCTGAAGATGCACCAGCTAGAGCTGGGAAAATTCCCTGGCTTTGAAGACCAGGTCTTCCTGGAGACAAACAGCTCTAATCCACACTCCTGAGTAATTCTCTCTTTGGCAGCACATCATACCAGCATCGATTTAAACCTCAGGGCAGCTGCACTGGCTTTAATCTGGGTTTTATTTCTGTAAACTCCAGTTTCAAGGAGCTGCTCAGAGAGCGGAGCGGGGCTGGGTGGCAGGAGCAGAGCCAGAATCACTCAGGGCTGCAGTGGAAACACTTGAGCTTCTTCAAGAACAACGACCAAATGTGAAAAGCTTTGATCCTAAAAAGGTAACAGCCCTGTTGGGGGGAAAAGGGGTCAACCTGTTCCACTTCTGCTGGGGCAGCTCCCTCTGCTGCCTTTGCTCCCCAGCTGTTCCTGAGGAGGCAGGGCAGGCCCAGATGGGCTCCCAGCAGTGGCTCAGCCACATGTGCTCATTACTCTCCTCTGTAAAGTTCTCACCTCCCAAGAAACAGAACCCAAACTTGAAAAGGAAAATGCCATCCCTGTGAGCTGCCCCATTCGGGAACCAGCTGGATGGGCCATGGAGAATAAATCACATGCACGAGCCCGGGGGCTCGTGGGGCACGGCAGGAGCCTCCTGGCACACAGGGATCCCTGGGGCTGCCTGGGTCCCACCCAGGACCAGTTCACCCAGTGCCACGGGCAGCAGCCTCTGCTCCCAGCTCCCTGCAAGGGGGCTCCTCCTGGAAATCCATAGAGAGAGTCCTTCTCCTGGGGGACACGGCAGGAGCCTTCACTGCTTTCAGGAGAGAAAGATACAGCCCAACAATCCCAGTTAAAGATCCCAATTAACACTTCCCCTGAGAGGCTGTGCCCAGCTGAGCAGGTGCACTGGTCCCAGCCTGAACACAGCCCTCGCACCAGGCTTTGCTGGAAGCAGCAGGAGGGACCAGGGATTGCTTTTGTCAGAACCTGGAGCTGACCCCAGTTGTAACCAGCTACAAGTGCTTGTAACAGGAAAACAGCCAGTGTGACACCTCTGGAAATGAAGAGATCAGCAGCTCAGCCCTGGATGGCTGTGAACCATGGCAGAGCCACTGCTGCTCTCCAGACAGCCCTGCTTTCTCCAGGAAAGGATAATCCAGTAGCCTGCCTGGCTGTCCTTATGGATTTTTAGCTTGTGTGGAACACTGAGACTGAGAGATTAATGAAAGTGTCTCCAAGGGTATTCCAAACCGGGGGAGATGCTCGTGGAACAGCCAAAATAGACTCACTGAGGGGCTCAGGTTGGAAGAGGTGACCCATGGGGTCCCCTGGTCCGACCTAAACAGACAGGATGGAAAAGGGATCTGGCACGAACCCTCTGGAACACGCTCGGGACAGATTCCTTCCCATTTCCCCTCATTCTCCAGCGCTACCCCCGTGCTCCCCCAGAGCAGCAGCTCTGCAGCGCTGAGCTCTTGTTCCCGTCTCTGGCACCATCTGCAGGTGGCAGCGCCCTCGGCAGCGCAATTCCCTCCCGAAGGATGGATGCGTGGGAAGCAGAAGGCTCTTCCAGCCCGGTGTTTAAACCCAGAATTCCAGCACGGCGGAGCCCTCCCAACCAGACTTGGGAATGACCCCTGCAAACAACTGCGAACCCCTCGGGCTCCTCCAGGGACAAACGAAACAAAATCCTATCCCTGGAAAGGGCAGTGGTGCTTGGGGGTGTCAGCAGAGAGCCCTCCCTCAGCCTGAGCCAGCCCCAGTCTCTCTTACATCCCAAGTTCCACAATTCTCCCTCTTGTTTATCCTCCTGGAGAGCCACAGCCGCGCTTTTATCGGGAGCACACAGGCAGAGACATGGAGACAAGAGAGTTCTGGGGAGCAACCCAAAGCCTGCCTGCAGCCAGGCCAGAAATCTCCCTCCCAGCTTCCCAACAGAGATCCTTTGTGAGAGAGAACCAGGAGAGCCCCTGCAGCTCTTTCAGCAGGGATGAATAAACGTTTTGAGAGCTCCTGAGCTGAAGGGGAGGTGTGGGAGCCACGCAGGATGGGGGATCTGATCCCACACAGCTCCCAGCAAGGCTCAGCAGGAATGGTCACAGCCCAAAGCCTGCCCAGGACACTGCTCCTAAGGCAGGGCTGGAGGACCTCCCACAAGGTTCAGTCAGCACCAGGAACAAGGGATGCACCAGCTGACAGAGCCTCAGGTCCCAAACCCAGCCCAGGATGGTTTTTCCCCTGCCCCAATACCATCCTAATCTCATGTCCAAACTGCAGGTGACCAGAGGAAGGAAGGAAGGAAGGAAGGAAGGAAGGAAGGAAGGAAGGAAGGAAGGAAGGAAGGAAGGAAGGATGCATACATTTCAGGGAGAACATGCCCACTCTGCCCGTCCCTGGGCCCTCCAGCTGCACATCCCATGGCCAAGGCTCTGGGCAGCACCCGGCCCTGAGCACATCCCACACTCCAGCTGTCCCCAGGCCCACTCCACCTTCCCCAGCCTGACAGGTTCACCTGCTCCGGGCCAGATGCAGGGCTCAGCCTGTTCCAGGAAGAAGGGATGAGTTTCCAACGCTGGCTGGAAGCAGGTGGGAAGCACCTTCCCCTCACCGCCCCCTCGCCTGTCACAGCCCCTGCTGACGGCACTTCCAGCAGTGCTCAGCAGCTTGGCCCGAGCTCAGGGAGTTTATTTCTCTTTCTTTGGAGAAGAAAACAGCTGCGAGAGCTCTGGGGAAGGAACTGTGGTGAAAAGGAGCTGCCGGCACAAGGCTGAAGGGTTTGGGAGGTCGGGAGTGCTGCAGGGCCAGGTTTGCTCAGGACAAGGGGGCTTGGGGGACCCAGGGCATGCAGCTCCCGGCCCACCTTGCACAGACCCAAGGATTTGCAGCTCCAGGCACTGATCCAAGCCCACTGTGGAAGGCAGATTGTTCACAGCCACCGGAGCCAGGTCCAGTTCCCATTCCACACTCTGGGTGGGAGTGGGGAATTCTTCCCCTCGCTCCCTGGCACCGGGGCTGGCCGCTCTCCCAGCTCCCTGTCAGACAGCCAGCACCTCCCATCAGGAAAAATAAACAAGCAGGGAGGCTGCTGAGGAGCTTTTGGCTCTGGATTTATCGTGGAATGGGCTGGGGATTGAATGTTCCTCGTTCTGCTGCTCTGAACACCTGGAAGTGGTTCCTCAGGTATCCACTCAGCAGAGCTTAGCTCCGAGGAAATTCCATACCTGAGACCCATTTTGAGCCATCCCTCTCACCCAGAGTCTCCACCACACATCCATGAATCCAGTAATTATCTTTAGCAGCACTGATACTGGGTACCTCAGACAGAACAGACGGAACCCAAGCAAGGAAATGGAAAAAGCCTTCATTCCACAGACTTTATCACCGAAGAGATTCCAAACACAGCATTCCCAGCACGATGAGAGATGCCGCAGGATTGGCATGTTTCCTTCCTGAAGAATTTGCAAAATATCCTTTTTCTTTTTTTTTTTTTTTTTTCCCTGCAGCAAAATCAAAGCCAGACTCAGCCTCAAATGATTAAAGGTTAACAAAGACTTCAAACAATCTCACGCGATGGGTCCTTTTCCCAAGAATGATGGGACATAAACTGGGCTTGGGTTTAATATCTGCCTTTAATTAGGGCCATGTTGGAGGGCGATGAGCAGGAAAAGAGGCTCTGGTGCAGATGGGAGATTTGCTCTGGAAATTCTTCGGAAAGAAAAACATTGCTGCACCTGTTCGGGGCAAAATCCTGCCCTGGGGAAAGCATCCCAAGTTTGGGGTGAAGAGGAATGGGAGTTGCTTTAAAACAAAATTCCACTGAAATGCACTGTGGTTTTATTCTCTGGAAAACAAGGTGTGCTGGCTTGGGATGTGAGGAGGCAAACACAGCCCAGGCTGCAGCGAGCTTCAGGAATCGGTCACATTCCCAAGGCTGCCAGAGCTCCAGGAGCATTTGGACAATGCAGGCACAGGGTGGGATTTTGGGGTGTCTGTGCAGGGCCAGGGGTTAGACTCAATGATCCCGGTGAGTCCCTTCTAGCTCAGGGTATTCCATGATTCTCTGAGGTAGGATTCTTCTCGAGAATTGGCCTCTGGAAAGCAGGAGCAGCGAAGAGAGGAACACAAACCCCGCACTGGGAACCAGCAGCTGCTCCAGGCACCACCTCCTCACAACCCTCCCCAGCCCTCGCTGCAGCCCAGTCCCAGCAGCACTTTAATTAAAAGAGGTGGCTCCGTGCACCTTTTTCCTATTGATCTGCAGTCAACAAGAGCCCATAAACCCCGAAATTAAAGCCATAATTTACAGCCCTTGGCCGGGCTGCCTGCGAGCTCTGGTTGCCACATTGTACACGATGGTTTCCTGCCTCTGCCAGGACATAAACTTGATACAACTGCTCCAAAAAGAAAAAACCTACCCGTAACGCCCCCAGCCTTACAAGGCTTCCTCCAGGAACCAGCTCCAGGATGGTTTTCAGCTCCTTGTGTCTGATCTGGGGCCAAGCCGTGGTTCCAATCAGAGCAGAGAGCTGCAGATGAAAGGCCAGGCCCTGGTTCTCCCTGGCCCGAGCCAGGTGTGCAGCTGGCACCGGGAGCCTCCCGGGGAACTGCTCCAGTGCAGACATGTTAAAGTAATAAAAAGAAAATGAGGAACATGTGGCTAAAACCAGCAACTCATTTCACTGATTTCTATAAATGAGTTTTCCCAGGGCGCAGTTTGGGGTTTTCTTTAACACGAGTGTGACAGGGATTCCAGCACTTCAATCCCTGGGAGAGGTTGGAAATGCCGTGGAGCAGCTCTCCTCCAAACAGCCTCTTATTTACAGTTGTGAGGGCTCAAAGAGCTGACTGAAACCTTCAAATGACAACAATTCCTCCGAGGCAAGATGCCAGAGTTGAGCAAACAATTTGTACGGAATGTTAAGTGCAGGGGGAAGCCACGGAGCTTGTAATGAAGCCGTGGTGGTGTTTCCAATCAGGACTGAACCCGGCACGGCAAAGCTGCCGAGGGATCCGACAAACCACGGCCGGGGGGGAGGAGAGGGGGAAGCAGGGCTGGGGTAAAATATCCTTTTCTGTGGCTTGTTGAACAACGTGACGTGGTTGCTGCCTGGTGGTGCTGGCAGAGAGCACAGAACCAGCTGCTGCTCCGCACATTCCAGGGCAAATTCCAGAATCCAGGTGTTTTGAGGACTAAAGAAAGATTTTTAAATAAAATCGCTTTCATGGCCTTTATGCCACCTTGAGGCATTACATGTGTACAAGTGACAGGACAAGGGGGAATGGCCTTAAGCTGCAGGAGAGGAGGTTTAGATTGGACAGCAGGAAGACACAGGGAGAGGAGATAAGGTTGCTCCAAGCCCCATCCAATCTGGCCTTGGACACTCCCAGGGATCCAGGGGCAATCACAGCTTCTCTGGGCACCCTGTGCCAGGGCTTCACACCCTCCCAGGGAACAATTCCTTCCCAATATCCCATCCATCCCTGCCCTCTGGCAGTGGGAAGCCATTCCCCGTGTTCTGGCACTCAAAGCTCCACACTTTGCCCCCGGAGGCATCCAGCTGACACAGGTAATGTTACACCTTCTTGTAGCCCAAGGAAAATCCCTGAGCAGCGTTTTTAACCTCTCCTGGGCATCTCGATTTCATCAGGAACACGAGGCTCCTGCCCGAGCTGGGAACACACCAGATAAGCACATTCCTGGGGAGTGTTTTGGGGGCAGAGCCAGAACCCGGTGCTCCCTCCCCTCCCCTGGTGCGGTTCCCCACTCGCTGCAGAGCAAGCTCTGGCACTCAGGGAAGGCAGCTGGGAGCGCCGGAGCCACAGGGCAGAAGAGCAGCTCTGGCAGAGCCTGCAGGCAGGAGCTGGTGCGTACCTGGCAATTAAATGCATCAGAAACCACCAGGGCAACGTGCAGCTTCCCGAGGCGGCTCTGACAGGAGCTGGGATGAGCCAGATACCTTCTCCCCCCCACAGCCCAGCAGGCACTGCTGAGGAGCAGCTTTGCTAGGCCAGGTCTAGCCCCCGCTAGTTTTGCTTTTTCCTAGAAGACCACAGAGCCTTCCTGCCCCCTGGGACCCTCCTAGCCCCAGAAAGGATCTGGAGACAATGGACACCCGAATGCCCCAAACCTGCAAAGACACATCACCTCGAAGGGCTGAGAGCAGAAATGAAACCAGTTTGTGACACAACAGCCAGAGAGGCACGAGCCTGGAGACCCTTTTTCAGTGTTTTCATCACCTTTCAGCTCTGAGGTGCCTGATCCAGGATGGAAATGCTGGAAGCGGAGCCCAGAAGTGCTGATCAGTCAAACTCCCTGAGCCAGTTCAAACACATTCCCAAGCGTTGGCACATCAACTTTGCCCTGGCAGGCCCCGTGCCAGGGCAGTGCCCTCTGTCCTCACCTCCGTCCTCACCCTGCTCCAGCCAAGCAGGGACCACCTCTGTCCCCACGGGCACTGCCCCTTCCAGCTGCTCCCACAAAGGCACTGACAGGATCCCGCTGGAGGCAGAGGGATTTGAACCCAGGTGATCCCATGACACATGGGAATGTTGTCAATGATCCCAAACTCAGAGCCAGAAACCCCTGGAACACAGCCCACAGTGCACAGCCCTGGCTGGGAGCTCTGCCTAATCCCAGGAGACAGGAACAGGACAAGGCACACTGGGACGAGCAGAAGCAGTTGTTCAGCCTGGAGAACAGAGGGCTCTGGGGAGACCTGAGAGCTCTTCCAGGGCCTAAAGGGGCTCCAGGAGAGCTGGAGAGGGACTGGGGACAAGGGACGGGGGACAGGACACAGGGAATGGCTTCCCAGTGCCAGAGGGCAGGGATGGATGGGATACTGGGAAGGAATTCCTCCCTGGGAGGGTGTGAGGCCCTGGCACAGGGTGCCCAGAGAAGCTGTGGCTGTCCCTGGATCCCTGGCAGTGTCCAAGGCCAGGCTGGATGGAGCTTGGAGCAGGGGACAAGTGCCCAAAGTGGCTCCGAAGTGACTTTTCCTTGCTTGCTCTGGGCCTGGGACACAGCCCTTCTCCAGCTGATCTGGGGGCACCAGAGCCTTTTCCAAGGAGTATTTGGAATGTCCCCCCTCTGCAGCTGCAGGGATTGAGAACACACTCTCCCAAGCAGACCCCACTGCTGGATGGGGTTTGTTCATTTAACTTTAAAAAATGAAAGGTAACAACTCAATCAGAATGGATAAAAATACCCTTCAAAACCCCCAGCAGTCAGCCAGGGTTGGTGTTTTCAAAGGCACACGAGCACTTTAGGAACAGATTGGTTTATTTTTTCCATGTAATTTACTTCCAAATGTGTCCCTGGATTCCCCATTGCATTGGAGATATTGCAAAGGTGACCGGGGAAGGTTTTGTTCCTTCCCAATATCCTATCTAACCCTGCCCTCTGGCAGTGGAACCCCAGGGGGGGAGCAGTGGTGTGTCCTTTCTCCCCCCAGCCCCCCCGGTTGAGGATTCCCCTGTGGATGCACCACCAGGGGATCTCCAGAGCCCTCTCCCTGCACCATCTTCCTCAGGCCTGTTTATATCCTCACTCAGGAGAGGAAAAAGAAAAAAGCAGACTGCCAGAATTCTTCAAAGCTGCCCAAATTACTGCATTTTTGTACCCATCCCTCTCTCCAGGTGAAGCTGAAACCGCAGGAAAATCCTGCCAGCCTTTCCTCAGGTCCTGCTCTCTGTCCCCACACCCTCCTGCAAGGCTCTGCTGCTTGCCAAGTAACTCCCTCTCATCCCAGCAAGTCCCTGCTTCAGTGCCCACTGATTTCTCTCCTTTTTTACCTTTTAGCAGGAGTGGGATGTGAGAGTCGTCACAGCCTAGGGCTGGAGGCGACACAGCAGCAGGGGCACGGGATTTCTGTGCTTTCTTGTCAGAACCACGCAGGAGCACCAAAGGTCCCATGCTTCCCAGTGCACACTCCCACTCCGTGTTTGTGTGCAGGATTCAGCACAGCACCTCCAAAAACCTCAGACAGCTCGAGGGTGGCAGCCTGACGAGCCGAGATCCACACACAGAGCTGCCTTTTATCCGGATTTTCAGGAATTTGACAGCTCCAGGGAGCTGCAGCTCAGAGCAGCTAACAGCCAGGAGAGGAGATGGGGTCATTCCCTTCCAGGCAAGGAGAACATGGGTATCACCCCTGGGAAATCCACAGTCCATGCTGGAACTCCTGGCTGCTGTAAAATCAGCTGCTGAAGGCCTTGCAGGATCACCTGCACTTTAACTCTGCAGCCAAACGCTTCCCTGCAGCCCCTGCCAGAGCCCCCAATCCCCCATTTCTCCCCCAGCACCCGGAGGTGCTGCCCAGGCTGGAGCCGTTTCCAGCACCAGCAGGAGAAATTACTCCTGAATGTCCAACTTCTGTCCCTCCTCTGAGCAGGAGCTGAGATTCTGCAGCATTCCTCGCTTGTTTGTCATTGGGACAGAAGTCAAAACCTTCCAGAACTCCAGCAAGTTGTTCAGTGAGACAAGGACAAGCAGAAGTATCTCTGAATTCAAACTAATTCTTATCCCAGTCCTAATCCTCCTCAGAGAGATCCCATCTCCCTCTGAAATTCCTGATTACATTATAAAATTGTAACTTGATGCCCTGCTGAGAATTTTTAAATCTTCTCCACTGTATTCTTAAAGTATATAAGCAAAACCCCCAACACTTAATGAAGTGTAAAACTAATTATTATGAAATAAAACTAGCTGTTCACCAAGTGGAAAACCAGCTCATTTTCATGTCCTATTTTCCTTTGCAATGTACTCCCTCCCCTGCTCTGCAAATGTAAAAATAAATATCCCTCGCAGCGTCGTGCTGCCTCGGAGGCTGCAGCCCACCAATGAAAACCTGCACAATTTAATGGCCCTTAAATGCTCAACATCTTTTTCCCTTCCTGTAAAATCCATCTGACCTAATGGCTGTGACAATTACGTGTATGGCTTTCCTATTAAAAGGTAATTTTCTGAGTTGGCAGAGCAACACAGGCACGAGATGACAAAAGCAGTAAACTCCAACTTCCCAGCTTTCTGAGCCATTTCCAAGTCAGCTCCTCAAGACAAAAAGGCAAAATTCCCTTTCCAAAGAGCTGTTACACAACAGAACCTCGTGCCAACACCCAGCTCCAGGCTCCATTACCTCGTTAATGTGGCGCTGCTGTTCCAGGGGACAGTGGAGCCTCTCCGGTTGCATTTGACATTCTGCTGACCTCCCACTTCCTCCTCTCACTCCTCAGCATTGTTCATTCCCCAAGCCTGGAGACACCCCCATTTTTCCAGGATTTACACAATCCACACCTATTAAAGCTCCAAAATCTACTGATATTTCTTGACCTTAAACAGAATTGACCACTACCATGCAAAAAAAAAGAAGAAACCATTTTATTGATGTTATAATATGGGAGAGATTTAGAAAAACATACCTAGAACTCCCTGGATAAGGAAACACAATATCAAAATAGGCCAGTTAGTACAACAAAACAAATCCTCTCCAATAAGTTTCAAGTAATGCAATCATAAAAGAATTTGGCTAAAAAGTAACTCTTTACTCTGAGATGTTTTCTGTAATAGTCCTCTAAGAAACTAAAGGAAAGCAGCAGCAGATCTGTTTAACTACAGACATGTATTTAGTAAATATATTAAAGGTGTTTCTATATAAAAACTGCCCTGCACATCCATCACTGTCTGCAGCCTCCACGTGGCCTCTTCAGTCCTACAAGACTCTGCCCAAAAAGGGAGGAAAAAGGAGATAAACATAACTCTACTGTAAAAAAAGGAGCCCAAGGCCTGGAGGGGCAGCTGGGGGAGCCCAAACAACACAAAGCAGAGAACTCTGACTTCAGCCCTCATTTTTCAGGAATATGGAGAGGAAGTTTGGCTTTTCTGCATCAGGATGCCACATTCCCACTTGGTGGTTATCAGCAAAGGCTTTTAACAAGGAAACTGAGGTCAGCACTCACCGGTGCTCAATTTAAACAGCCCCATTCGTTATCAGGCTCATTTTTCAATGGCTTCCCTTGAACAGTACCAAATTTCATGGGTTTTTTTAATAAAGCTTCCTTTTGGAAATCATCCTTCAGTTAAAAATGAAGCCTTGTTTCATGGGAGATTCCAGCAATTAAAAATTCTCCTTTCATTAATCCTCACTATTGGCATCTTCCCCCACAAAGAAGATTAAAGTACATTGCTTACAGCTCAGACTTCATGAGCTGGCGTTTGAAAATCCAATACCTGAAGTGCCTCGTGTGCAGCTCAATGAGCTGCTCAGTCACACCCTAATGAAGGCCTAATGAGGAATGAAATTATGCAGCAGCAGCACCATGGCACTGGGATCAAACTGCTGCTCCTCAAACCAGGCCACTCCAGTCCCACTCTTCCAGCCTGCAGGAGTCAGGCTTAAAGCATTCAGGAACAATTTGGGGGAAGGGAGTGTTAGTGTTTGGATGGAAAACCTGTTTTTTTAAGTCTTGTAAAAGCAAAGGCACTAAATCTTAAGCTTATATATTAAATAAAGGCTGTAACTTGGCCAGCCAAGTTACAAGAGACACCTAAACACCTTCCTCTGCGTGTCACAGCACATCCTGCTCAGCCAGTGTGACAAATTAGCCACTTTCTCTTAATCATTAAGGGACATCCACAGCTACAACACTCAGCCACACTCCTCTGCACAGTTTATTTTTAACCATCCCATGAGAGTTCAAGTTCAAGGATCAACTGGAGCTTCTGGGTATAGGTCCTGCTTTAATAAGTGGTCAATCAGACATTAAAATAATTTAAACCTCTATGTCATCATTTTGACCGTTTTAAAAGATGTTCTACACCTTTTATCTATCTCATGAAAAAAGTGTCAGGCCTGAAAAGCCATTGCCCTGGCTTAGTGTTTTATGAGAAGAAAATGTTTCAGCTTTGTGAGTTGCTTCATATTTGGAGGCTGTAATTGCAGCTTTATCACCATCACTCATTTAATATCAACATAAAGCCCCTGAAGGTTCTCACTCCCACAGCCACAGCACCCAGACACAGCAGCCCTCAGGAGCACATCAGCAAACCAGGCCCTGCCTCATCCGGATGATCTGGAGCAGAGCAGCCTGGACATCTTCATCCATGTGACCCTGGAGGAGCAAACATCAGTCACAAACATCTAAAATCCCTCCAAGCATCAACCACCCACTCCCAGCATTAGGAGATTCTTCAACATCACCCAAAAGTCCTAACTCGTGGCTGTGTTTTCACCACTCTGGGACAATCTGAAATACTTGAGGGATCCTGTGGTTTTTTCCTCATGGACCTCTCAGACACAGCATTTTCCTTTATGAAAACATGATGTGGGAAAAAATGACTGTCCCAAACCATTCCTGGATTCCCTGACTGCCTGGGCTGAAGCAGAATCAAGAACATGCTCACCCCAGTAAGACACAGCCACAGTAGAGGCTGGGTTTCTGCTTGGACCAGTCCATTCTAAATCAAAACTCTCCACATGAAAACAGGTACTTGATGCTGGTTTCAGGTTTATTTGAGGTCACAGAATCACAGAATATCCTGAGCTGGGAGGGACCCATCAGGGTCACCCAGTCCAGCCCCTGGCCCTGCACAGACACCCCAACAATCCCACCCTGTGCATCCCTGGGAGCAGTGTCCAAACGCTCCTGGAGCTCTGGCAGCCTTGGGGCCCTGCCCATTCCCTGGGGAGCCTGGGCAGTGCCCCAGCACTCTCTGGGGGAGGAATCTTTTCTTGATATCCAACCTAAACCTCCCCTGACACAGCTCCAGCCATTCCCTGGGTCCTGCCCCTGATCCCAGAGCAGACATCGGAGCTGCCCCTCGGGAGGAGCTGCAGCCCCTGGTGAGTCCCCCCTAAGGCTCCTCTGAGCTGAACACTCCAAGAGCCCTCGGCCACCCAACCAGTGCCCAGTCAGAAACGTGTCCCAGGAACCCTCACACCGAGACAGGAGAGCAGAACAATCTGCCCTGGCACAGCCATACCTGGACAGCACTGAGCAGATGTGTCCGATACACCGAAACCACCTCCTGGTGCTGCCGTTTGGCATCCTAGGAGAGAGAACAGGGACAGGAGGTGAAGCCCTCACATTTTTAACATCTGCTCCTTGCCTTTTCCAGCCCTGTGCACTGGGTTTTAGGCACTGCCAGACCAACCAACGCTGAATTTCCAGGTTAAAGTTTTATCCCCTCCACTAATCAAGGAAAAAAATTCACTGCTCTTTTGCTGAAAGGCTGCCAGAGCCAGCCCAGGAGCTGAATTCACAGAATCACAGAATATCCTGAGCTGGAAAGGACCATCAGAGCCCAACTCCTGGCCCTGCACATTTATTTCAACACCAGCATCAGCTATTTTGTTAGAACCACCCCATTTAAGAACATTTTGCCTTGTAAGAATCAACCCTACAAACACTCTGATAGGTGTACTTGTAAATCTGTGCAGGAGTAGAAGAACTCACTTTGCTCAGACCCAGCTTTAATAATGAGCTTTACTGAAGCCACAGGGGCCACAGAAGTGTGCACAAAATCCCAACACTCAGGACGTGTCCCCTGCTCTGTCAGTGCTTCATGATAAACAACACACTCCAAAGCAAAGGAACACTACTCACAGCCATGAAGAAATTACCACCTCACCCTTCCAAGGTGAGAAAAAATACATGGTCGGGTTTCTGTAAGAAATTACTAAAGCTGAGCCTGCATTCAGAAATGGTCTTGGCAGGACTAAACCTCAGTATCTCATAAGCACAAGTTCTCCTACTTTGCTTATATCCTTTTCATCTGGAAAAGCTGCCAAGTCTTGCAACTCAAACTGCAGAAGAAAGCAGAAAGATTTACAGAGAAGCAAGAACTCAGGGGAAAAAACCCCAAAATAATGGCTACTGTACTTGTGAAGCATCAGGCTGCAGTCACACCCCCTGCTCCAGCAGGCACATCCAGATTTCCCTGTTTATACAAGGAATTAAGCAATGCTACTGCACGTCAGACAACACCTTGTGTGAGCACTTACAGCCAGCTGCTGCTGGAGTGTTTTCACTTGGCTCTGGAGCAGTTCCACCTGCTGGTTGTGCCTCTTGGAGGGGATCCCAGTGGTGTATGTCAGCTGGGACAAGCCATTGAGAGCCTGCTTCAACCGCTCCACGTCATTCAGCAGCTCTGTTATCTTTAAAAAAAACAACCCACAGAAAATACCATTTAAGGATGTCTCACTGAAAACTGTTCTTTAACATTCTTTCAAGTCTGATGAAGCCCAGCAAGCACTGAAGGGTCTTTGTCCCAGCTTGCTAAGAGAGGACTTTATTTTCCTGACATGCTGTCAGGTTCCCATTGTGCCTCCGGGCACTGGGACGAGTCAGGTACAGACCCTGCAGGTCAGCAGTGATGTGACTGAAAAAAGGGAGGATCTGAGGATATTCCAGGTCTAACTTCTAGGAAGAACAGTGAACCTTTAGCTAAGGCAAGTCAGTGATGCCCCACAAACACAGCTCCAGTGGAAGGAGGAGTTGATACCCCCAAAAGTCTGAAGTTTTAACAATTTAAATACTGCACCATGTCCAAAACATACCTGGGACTGGAAAAACTTTGCATAATGCAAAACCAGGACTTCAGCTGCTTTGGGCCAGCCCTGGGTACCCAATGCTCAGCACACAGTGGTGCTGGAACACCTCAGGAGCTGTGTTTGCAGCCTAGCCCCTGAATGCCGAGCTGAGAGCATCAGGAGCATGAACCCCAGATCTCACCTTGTTGTCCTTGGCTTCCACCTGCTTTGCAGACTCCTGGATTCTCTTCTGCAGGTCAATAATGGTTGTCAGTGATTTGTCACACCTTTCCTTCTGGTCCTTGATCTCCTGCTCAATGCTGCAGCTCCGCAGCTGGAGCAGCTCCTTCTCATCCTTGAGGGACAGCTCGCTCCTCCTGGCCTGCAGAGCCTCCTCACAGGCCTGCTCATACTTCTGGTTCATGCTGGACAAGTGGCCAGCCATGCTGCTGACCTGGGCCTCCAGGGCACTCTTCATGGAGCTGTACTCTGCCATGGACACCAGCTCCTTGCTCTGCAGCTCTGCCAAGGCCTGCTGGCTCAGCTGCAGCTCCGCCTGCAGCCTCAGCACCTCCTCATTCTTCACTTGCATTTCTGCCTCCTTTTCATTCAGGCTGGTTTTGATGGCTGTGATTTCTCCTTCCAGCATTTCCTTCAGCTGGGTATATTCCACCAGAGGCACTGAGGACTTCTTCAGATCAGCCAGTTCCTGCTGCAGCTCCCCTACTCGGAGTGTTTCCTTGTTGTAACCTTCCTCCTTCCTGCTGAGGGCTTCCTTCAGCTCCTCCACTGTGTGACCAAGAGCCTCCCTCAGGGCCTCCATGTGCTGTGCTGGGAGCTGCTGAGCCAGGGGCTGGCTGGCCCTGTCCTGCTGCTCTTCCTGCCCCTCCTGCCCCATGTGTTTCCTCAGCAGTGCCCTCAGCTGCTGGTTGAGCTCCTCCATCCTGCTGGCGCACAGCCGCTCCAGCTCGTGGGATTTCTCTGCCAGGATGTAGTTCTGCTGAAGGTCATTCTGGATGGACAGAACCCCACTCCTGAGCTTCTCGTTCTCCTCTTTGCACTTCTGGGCTTCCTCCTCACTTTCTCTGCACTTCTGCTCCTGTTCCTGCAGCTTTGCCCTTAACTCCTTCACTGTGGCTTCAAAGCTCTGCTCTCTGTCCTCAAAGGAGGCAACTGGGGCATATTTTGACTTGATGCACTCTTGAATTGTGTCCAGTTCCTTCTTCTGGGCTTCAATTTCTGCATGCAACTGTAAGATTTCATCTTGCCCCCTCTTATGCTCAGCCCTAATGGCAGCATTATTCTCCTGCAGCTCTTGCACGCTTTTATTTAAAGTATTTACTGTGGTTTCATGATCTTTTAAACTTATATACTCAGTTTTTATTTGGTTCTGTAAGAGTTTCACCTTACTTTTCAAAGCTCCATTTTCCTCATTCACCCTCAAGAACTCTTGCTTTATCTCTCCAATTTTCCCCTTCAGATCTGACAGCTCCCCATTGGTCTTTTCCAGGGTGCTGTTCAGGACAGTTTTAACCTCCTCGTGTGTGGTTGCCAGCACGTACTGATCCCTCAGGGTCTCCCTCAAGCCCGTGTTCTCCGTCACCAGTTTGCCCACTTTTGCTTGCTCCTCATCATATTTCTTCTGAAGCTCAGCAAGCTGCTTTTCAAGCTCAATCCCATTAGATTTTAAAGCTTCCACCTCTTTCTTGTGCTGCTCTGGAGACAGGTACACAGCTTGGAAGTGGCTGATATTCTCACTTAAGTTGTTCCTCTCTGCCAGCAACTTTTCAGCTTCTGCTTTGCTTTCATTGTACTTCTTTGTCATTTCAAAAAGCTTTTTTGTCAGATCTCCCACAGCCAGATCGTTTGTTTTCTTCAACTCCTCATGAATTTTTAAAGGCACATTCTGGCTTTTAATTTCAGTTTTTAGCATTTGGACTTGCTGCTTCAGCACCTTGTTATCAGCCTGCAATCTTTCAAGTTCCTTCTGCAGGGTCTCATTCTTCTGTGATAGCTCAGAAATTGCCTTCCCCAGTTCCTCTTTCCTTTGCTCAAACCCACTCCTCATTTGCTCGTGCTCTTCTGGCTTCACATGCTGAGCCAGCTGAGCTCTCTGACTCTCAGATTCCCTCTGTAAAAGCACAACCTCTGCTTGCAGCTTCTCTCGCTCCCCTTCCACCTCTGCTAATTTCCTTGCTTTCTCATTCACCTCGTTTGACAGCAAACTCTTCATGTTCTCAAACTTCTCTGCGCTCACGGACTGGGCCAATTTGGCTGCTGTCTCTTTGAGCTGCCCTTCCAACTCCATGACATTCCTGCCCCTTTTATCTCGCTCCATCTCCAACTTCACAAGTTCCTTCTGCAACCTTTTATTTTCCTCCACCAGCCTTCCCTCGTCCCTCTGGAACTCTGCCACCAGCAATTCATTCTGCTTAATCTGGTTCCTCAGTTTCCCCACCTCAGCAGAGGCTCCCTCGTACTTGGTTTTCATCTCTCGGAGCTGCTCCTTGAGCTCCTCTGTCACCTTGGTGCTTCCCGAGGCCACTTCGTTGGTCAAGTGATCCTTCAGAGCAAGGAAGTGGCTCTGCATTTGCTTCACTTTGCCTTCAGAGTCAAACATTCTCTTCTGAACATCCTTTAAAGCATCCTCCAGCTGTTTTATCTGTCCGTCAGACTCCGCCTTGGTTCTCTCGCACTCTGATGCCAGAGCTTTACATTCCGAGGCCTTCAGAGACAGCTCCCTCTGCAGTTTGCTGATCTCTTCCTTGGCTGCACCAAAGCAGCTCCTCAGGTTGTCAAGTTCTTTCTTTGAAGTTTCCTTCTCTGAACTGGGTGATTGGGTAGGCAGGGAGAGCTCCAGGGGCCTCAGCATAGACCGGGACTGAAAGGAAATTGGCACAAAAATACACGTTCACAACTCTGACAAGTCACAGACACGTGTTTAGTACTTATCATTTAATATGGGAACTTTCACCCAGGGAACTGTCTAAAATCCAGTTGATCTGAACATAACTCATACAAGAGATTTCTTTTGCTTTCTTAAAACCACAGAAAGTTATTCCTGCCCATAGTAGAGAAACAGGTATTTCAGCTTTTAACAGCAAAAATCTTGAATATAGCTCTACATTACTGCTTCCCAGTCATGGAATGGTTTGGATTGGAAAGGATCTTAAAGCCCAGCCAGTGCTATGGGCAGGGACACCTCCCACTATCCCAGCCTGCTCCAAGCCCCATCCAATCTGGTCTTGGACACTTCCAGGGATCCAGGGACAGCCACAGCTTCTCTGGGCACCCTGTGCCAGGGCCTCCCCACCCTCCCAGGGAACAATTCCTTCCCAATACCCCATCTAAACCTTAACCTAGAGGGGCAGGTATATTTCATTAATTCTACTTCCCTTGTTCTGCATTCATATTTAATCACTCATCTTCTAGAACAAATTAAATTTATTAAGATATTGCTCCCATCCCTCAAGCGTATGACAACAATTTTTCAGGAAGCAGAACAGAAAATGTCATGGTTAACAGACCCCTCTTGCTGAGAAGGGTGAGGAATGCAGTCATTTGGAATTCTAGAAGGGTTTGGGCTGGAAGGGACCTTAAAGACCATCTCATTCCACCCCCAAGGGTCTGGTGGACCTTATTTACACCCAAAATGTAGCTTTAAAAGGTTGATATATTATCATATAGCAGGCAGGAAAATGAAATCTTCTGAATATTAGCTGAATTTAAATTAGAAAAATATTATGGAGATGAACCCCAGTTTACACTGTGACTTCGTAAAACACATTTAGGAGAACTCATGACAGACCCAGCAGTTCCCAGCATTTACAGCCCTGTCACAGACAGGACTCTAGAGGGCACCCACAGTTAAAAAGAAACATGGAAAAGCACGAATCCCTCAAAACCGTGGGTTCAGAAGCAATGCTCAATAAACACACATTTATAAGCACGTTTAGCTTTCTCAGCACGACTATCTCACAGTTCCTTCCAGTGGTAAAATATTTATTACCTGGGATTCCACTGCAAACGCTTGGCCTTGTTTAAGTAATAAATCTTCTTTTCCTGCATTTTCAAAGCAAACAGTGATTAGGCTCTGGTTAAAAACAGTAACACAATCACAAGAACACTGATTTTCCTCCCTAGCTTTATTCTGGTCACTGGGGCCATGCTAGGCTGAAGGTTGGTGTTTAAGTGCTTGTTATTAAAACAAACTTCTACTTAATTAATCCCCACAGGAAGCCTGGCCAAAGTCCTCCTAAGGAGGAGGGGAAAAGTGGTTTGCCAGGCTGGGTTCTGGTCCTGCACAAGGGTCACAGCTGGCAGCTTGCCCAGCTCATGTCTGCACATGACCACAGCAGGAAAAGCATCCCCTGCACTCCACATCCATGACTCCTCCTGCCAGGCAGCCAAACACTCAAAATATCATTTAATCTGTCAAGAGCCCTTATGTTACACAAGTGCAAGGCAGGTCTGCAGCTGGGCTGGATGCAGGAGACTCCAGTTCCTGGAAATGGGATCATTTCTCACACAAGTGTGAGCTCAGGTCGCGTGCTGAAAGTCAAACCTGCTCCACTCCAGCTCTGACACTGACACAGCTGCTGCCCCTCAGCCAGGCAGGAGCATTGTTCAGCTTGGAAGGATGGAAAGGGCAGCTCCATTGGGAGCGTGGATCATGCTCAGCTCCTTTTTCACATTATCAAAGGACACAGTAGAGTCCTCAGGCACATTTCCCAAGGCCAGGCACTCCTGGGAGATTGATCAATGGTGCCCTGGCAGCACCTACAAACACAGCTCTGCTTGGAGGGCTCAGGGGTGGACACAAGGCCTGGCTGCATTTCAGACCACCAATAGGAAGAGATGACCAAAACTCCCTTGATCTCTGTATTCTAACACTGCATCAGGCACAGCAAGCTTTAACAATTAACTGCACTTACTATTTCCAAAGTTACCGCCAGACCCCGCAGAGTCACCCTAAAATCAAACAGCAAGAACAAAAATAAAGCTGAAAATTCATTTCAAATTTCTGCTCTGTGTTAAACTAGGGGTGAAGGGGCAGGGAAAGCTTTTACAGTGAGATAACCATTCAACACTTCCAGCAATTTAAAATGCTGAAGTATTTCCTACTGTAAATATCAATTGCTGTATCACATTTCAGATCACTCAACATACTTCATAATACTTGAGTTTAGCTTTGAGAGCTTCAATAGTCCTTAAACTTTCTTCCTGCTGCTTTTCCTTGGTAGTCAGGATTTTCTTCAACTCATCTTTCTGAAAGAGAAGGAGTGTCACATAGCCAAAGCCACAAGAATGGACAAGTTTATAAGACCTCGAGCACCTTTTCCAGGAGTTTAGACAGAACTTCAACCAAGATCAGCACCGAAAGAATCCCTAATTTTTTGCTTCTGAAGTTCTTCTTCAAGACTGCTCCTCTACAGGAGGAGTCTTGAAGAATGAATCAAGAATATGCACCAACATAATCTGCTACTGTTTAATTAATTCATATTTGTTAGTCTTGCATTACTGAAAGCCACTGAAGAGATGCTTAATATTATCAGTGTGCTGAATATCCTAAGTGTGCTTTAAAGGAGCCATGGGAACCACACATTATTTGTAGTAACAGAAATGCTGTGGAGCTGCATAAACTGATCCAGAGCATTAGATGCTTCATTTAGCATTTTTAGGTAGCTTTTAAGTAATGTGTTTAAAACTGTAGAGGAAATAAAAGAGAGAGAGTTGCTTCCCCTACTCCCCAGTCCTGTTACACCTGCAGGTGACACATCCTACCTCATTCTCAAGATCATCTGCAAACATTTGCTCCTGCAAAAATAACAAAAAAATCCCCCCAAATCATTTCCTCAATTATGTTTAAGGGGCTCACACAGAGATCATCAGCTGACAAATCCACCCCAGTTTCTAATGCTCCCCTTCCAGTTTCCATCCAGCTTTATTGCTCTAGTTTCTATTTCTCTTGCCGGGAGTTAAGGATGTCTGACAGAGCAATGTCTCTGGAAACTGGAATATCTCCTCAGTTTTCTAGCACAGACACTACTGAGGCAGCAGAGTACAGCTTTTCAGAAGAAGTTTGCTGATTTGGGGACGTGACTATTAAGAAGTTTGTTTTATAAAGGCAATGCTTGAACAGGAGTTCAGACAAGCCAGTGACTGCACTCAAAAATATTCTCTCTATCCATGGGCTACACTTAGGAAAAGCTGCATAAACATACCTCTACAAAAATACAGCAAAGAAACAGCCCTCACAAAGCAAAAACCCAGCAAAAAATCTTCTTTATATTTTCTTTCTACTGGTCATACTTAGCCCTCCAAAAAGAGGGAAATTTTTTTTTTGAATCAACGTTTCAAATCTGGGTGAGAAACTTCTATTAAAAACCTTTGGCTTTGTTTTCTTGCCAATTGAAGACTTTTTTCTCCATGCTTCCACTTCCAGAAACAGCTGGAAAACCAGCTGATGACAAAGTAGTGCCACACACCACTGACATTTAATGGAGAGATGAAGCTCAATCTCCAAATCCCAACACTCCAGAGCAGCCCATGGCTCAGCTGCACTGGGAGGCAGAGCCACAAATGGTATTGCTCCAATTTCTGGGTGTCAGGGAAGGACATTGCATCAGTCTCCTCACAATTTAACTACAAGACCAAAGCTTTTCCAGCAGAAAATGAGTGACACACGTTGCAGTAATTCCCAGGAAAGCAATGGACACCACATCCTAATTCCATGTGCCTTCCTTGCTACTTCTCCTGTCAGCACCAGCTGGTTATCCCAGATTTCCAGCCAGGTATTCCACGTCTTGGTTTACCTCACTCAGCTGCAGCTGTAGCCCACTGATTCTGTCCAGCAGCAGCCTCTGCTCCTCCTGCACTTCTCTCATTCGATCTTTCAAATCTTGGTTTTCCAACTCCAAGTCCTTAAAAGTGAAATATGAAATTTTAAATAAATAATGAAGATCCCCCCTACTACACACACATTGGGAAAGGTGAAGACTCTGAACCAACCAATAGTTTTAACAGCCACTGAAGAATCCAGGCCTTGCCTAATCTTTTGAAAATGGCAATGACATTTCCATGTCATTGCCATTTTCAAAAATTAATGCTGGTTAGTAGAACAATTAGGACACAGATTATTTTTAGTATGACACAAACATACATCTCTTGACAATGTTAAAAAGAAATCTTCCTGGTTTGTGACTCTGATTTTACTGCAGAGGCAGAAGGTTAAGAGATAGGAAAGGTACACTTCCAACTATTTATTACACAAAAAAGTGCCCTTTTTTCCTGAAAAAGTTTACAGCTCATCTGCATAATTGCCACACTCCACATCATGCAATTAGTTTTTGTAAGTAAACAGCAATATATGACCTTTGTTGATGGGATCATTAGTGCTCACTTCACCAGCTCAGCTTGTCTTTAGTGCCTCTGGCTCATTATCCCAGTGGGAATCCACAGGGCCCAGGATCCTCCCCACCCACCTGAGCGTGTGGTTCCTTTTGGAACAGTTTGACACTGAGCTCCTCCTGTGCTCCACAGCCCCGGCCCCGCTTCTGGGACATGCTGGTGACCTGTCAGTACAGCAGGAAAACATTCCTTTATATCCCTGTTGTGTCCTGTGCCCATCCCAGCCTCCCTCCCAGCCTCCCCAGGGCCCAATCCTCCCCAATTCCCACTGGGACAGGGGTTACCCATGACTTCACCCTCACACAAATGGGAGGCCTGTCCAAACTCCAATCCTGAACAAGCCCATCATGGAATATCTTCCAACCAGAACCAGCCACACCATCTGATTACAGAGGGGACCTTCTCAGCCACAGAGGGAGTTAATTCAGAAAATACTGATGTTGTTTTGTGTCACAGCACAATCCTGATCCCCCTCTCAACACCCCAGTGATAAATGGCCTCAGGAAGTACCTTTCGCTCAGCCTGCCCTCTCTTCATGCTGTCTCTTCCTAAAAAAGCACCACAAAAATAGGAAGTTACAAAAGGCATTTCATTCAGGTTCATGCAACAATGCAACACATTCAGCTAATTCTACCCCCTTTCAACCCCGGGAGGGCATTTCAAAAAATAGCTCACCACGCCCCCAATTAATCAAACATGGAAACATTCACAAGCTTTTCTATAAAATACAGGCTATTTATTTCTATGAAATAAAGGCTATTACTACCAAAAAAAAGGCTATTTATTTCTATAAAATAAAGGCTATTTCTGTAAAATAAGGGTAAATAACTTCCATAATCAATACTGTTAAGCCCTCAAGGCATCAGAGCCTGCATCCCCCTTAAAAGCTTTAGTAAAACCAAACAACCCCAAAAAACTGTCCTTCTCCTCCCAACCAGGCAGTTTATGACCTTTGTGGTCAAAGGACCACAGCTGCCCTCCAGAAGAGTTTGTGGAGACACAGGAGTAGGGACACAATTCCACCCAAAGGAAAAGTGTTGTAGGTTCCTCCTACCTCTGCCAGAGTCCTCAACGGCAGCTTTTATTAAAGCCAAAATGTCAATATTGTCCCCAATCCTGGCATAGTAAGCACAGTCATGCCCAAGGCCATCAGTCAAACCAACATCAGCACCATTTCTGAGCAACACCTCCACGGCATCCTTGCAGCCATATTCACAGCCTAACATTAGGGCAGTCCTGGGATGGGGAGAGAGATGGGATTGAGAGATCCAGGGATCCCACAGTGCATCATTTACAGAGCTAACCCCTGGTACATTCATGTTTAATCACAGAAACTTCAGCCAAGGCACCCTTCCTCTGTCCAGAGAGGAAACAGCTTTCAAAAGTCACTTGGGCAATGTTTAAATATTTGTGAAAAAGCAAACAAACCCCCCATAATAGCAGTATTTCCATGAAACCAGCACAGACGTCTGCCTTTGAGAGTCAGCCACTGTCTGGAGAACTCCTATGACTTTGGTTTCCTCTATAAGACACAAATCTCAACAGACACAACAAACACCAGGCAAGGAGTTTAGACAAGGTTTGGAGAGGGGAGTGTCTGGGAGCCCTGGCAGTGCTTCCCAAAGACTTCCCAACTGCAGGACATGCAGTGCAAGTAGCCAGGCTTTGTCCCACGGCAGCCTCATGCCATGCAGGAGTCCTCTAAGAAATAACTGGCAAAAGCAGCAGCTACAAATAGAACCCTCCTCCCCTGACCCCAGGAATAAACAGCTCAAGGTCCCTTGGGAGCTCCAACGGACTCAGGACTTCTTGCCAGAGCACCACTTTTGCCATGGCCCATTTTGTAAATTGACCCCAAGGGCTGCTTTGGACAGACAGACCCTTCAAACAACCAAGTGCAGGTTCCCTGCTGGCAGGAACAAGCCTGGAGTATTTTGGATGCAAGCAGGAGCAGTAAAAAAGGCCAGGTTTACCTGCAGCGTTGAATTTCGGAACTAAATCCCAGCTTCTCTTCCCCCAGGTTTAGCACATTTATTCTGCTAAGGGGCAGCTTCCCTTCACATGCCAGCAGGAATTCCAGTACTCCTCTGCAGGCCTTACCTGCTCTGTTTGTCCCTGGCATTGACATCGGCCCCCCTGTCTATGAGCAGCTGGCAGACCGTGGGGCGACACATCTGAGTGGCCAGCACCAGTGGTGTCCTCCCGTCCTGAGGGAGGAAGGGCAGAGGGTGAGGGAAGGGGGAGGAAGCAGAGGAGGCCAAGAGCTGCAGCAGGTTTGTGCAGGAGGAGGGGGAGGGCAGCCCCTTACCCCGTCCTTGGAGTTGACGGCGGCGCCGTGGTCGCAGAGCAGCTGGATGCTGGCAGAGCAGTCAGACATGGCTGTGGAGAGAGCAGGGAGGGGAGGTTACACTGAGAGCAGCCTGGGGAGGCCCAAGGCACAGCCCTGGGCCTATTTGCTCCACCAAAATCCCCACAGCTGAGTTAAAGCCTGACAAGGATGCAGGGCTCAGCTCTCACACCACCCAAAGTAGCCAAAGGAAATCCAACACTCCTGTGCCAGACACTCTGCAGCATTAAGGAGGGTGCAGAAAACCCAGAGTAAAGGTGTCTTAAACTACTCGAGGCACTGCCCTAAAACTCTGCTCATGATATCTGAAGATTTTACTCAATTTCATCTCAGACCTACAAGCCCCCTAAGACTTAAGTTCATTATCGAGGACAAATGCCACGACAATATAAAACACTCTCTCCTATTACAGTCACCAAAATTGAAAGAGAAGAATTCAGCCCATCTGGAAGTAAATCCATTAATTAAATCTTCATTTCTATACAGTTACCAGCAAAGCCAAGCCATTCACCTGCATCATGAAGAGCAGTTCTTCCCTGGAGATCCACATTCTCCGTTGGACAGTTGTACTGTTAAAATAAACAAGCCCAGTTATCAATTAGAATTCAGACTGCATTGACAACATGAAGTGTTTGAGGTTTGAATTAAAGCAATAACATGCAATTTAAGCAAAAAATATGCAAGTTTGAAGCTACAAATATAGTGATAGACATGAAGGAATGAAATCTGGGTCTGTGCAATTTAGGCCTCTGAACACACTGACCAAAAGGCGTAAAAAAAGTTAAGACTGTGCAAAGAAATTGCACAATTCATTAGACTTTTTACAGATAATGGGCCATTTATATCTGCATTGAGACATGCAGCAAATAAACAAGAGTTTAAAAAAAAAAAAACAAAAAACCATTAAAAATTACCAAAAAATCAAATAATCATGAATGGAATAAATGAAGAAAAAAAAGAATAAACATCACACAAACCTAAGACAACTCTCCAATGTTGTTTCATTAATGAGAGTTTGTGGATATAAATGCCCAGCTTTTGAAGCAAACACTACTCTGGAGCAGACAGTGTTACTGCTCCTAAATGCAACTGCATTCAGACAGGGAACATCAGTCTTTAAAAGACACTCAGCCCCATTTTCTTCAAGAAGCACAAACTACAACTTGATTTGGCTGTCTATGAAAAGAGTAACACCAAAAAGTTTATTCTCTTTATTTTAGCACTCTTTCTGTCCCAACCCTGTTACTTAACATGAAAGTCTTTTCCCCATGACTCTTAGTTTTAAAAAAGAATCTGATTGGTTAAGAAAGAAATCACATACCCCAATTTTGAATCAGTGTATTTAAAACCACGTTTTTCCCCTCAATATAAGAGCTGTAGAGACAAGCTGTATTTTCAGTACCTGCAAGAGCTTCTGCAAACACAAAGCATGGCCATACTTTGCAGCCAAATGCAGGGCGTTTCTGCCTAAAAAGAGAGCAACAGCAGTTCAGGGTTTGGCTTGAATGAATTTCTGATGGATATTCCCACCTGAGATACAACAGTTCCTGTGGGTCAATCCCCCCAGATCTGTCTGTGCTGTGACATCTCCTGTATACACCTCACTTTGTTACAGTCTTTTCTTATTTTAGTGACTCTTCATTCAACAATGAGAGTTCATTTCTGAAATTAATGTCAAAATACTGCAGCTGACTCCACACAAGCATTTAAAAAATAAGCTCTCCCACAGGAGGAGGAGGCCAAGTTATCTCTAAAATTCTCTTGTTTTCAGCTTCATATTAAACATGTTAAATTCTGAGGCAAACAATCTGAAAATTAGCACCTGTTTTTAACTGTCTCTTTATAAGACCTTCCACAAACTCTGCTATCACACAAGGAAATCTGGAAGGTACAGATGAACTCTGAGCTTCTGAGGCCCAGTTGGGCACACAAACACCTCCCACAACATTCCATTTGAATCCTCACCTCGAGTTCATTTAAAACTGTTCTTATCCTGTTGCTGTCACCCAGAAATGCTGATGTCACCAGTGTGTCTGGAGCACATTATAAACACAATTACAGCAGCACAAACTCACATTCCTTAAGTTCTGCTGCATTCGTGAACTCCATGACAGGACACAACCAGTTTCCTCAAGACCAGCAACAAGTCACACAAATAATTCATTTTTTACCAACTACAAAAAGAAGGAAGAGCTATCTTGTGGTTCAGCTTAACTTTATTCCAGAATGAAACCCATCTGAGAGCATTTTCAGGTTGGCCCTGGGCCAGCGAGGAAACCCACCTGCAGCATCAGTGGCTGTGATATCAACTCCATGCACGAGGATGGTGTTCAAGCAATCCAGGTTTCCCTTTGATGCAACAACATGGAATCTAAAAAGAGAGAAAAGCTTGCTTAGGTGCAGCTGGCTTGTACACAGAAATGGTAATATTGGCCAGGAAAGCCAAAGCCAACAGCTGTATAAGGAAAGTGTTACAGGGGCCAGCTCTGGACAGCATCCAAAGTTAAGGGTTCTGTAGATGTTACTTCATGGAATAAGGCAACTTTCTTGAGCAACAATCACTGTTTACCTGGATCAGTGAACCAGGTGAAATACCAGTGTGGTTTCAGTTTCTCTTTAATATTCAAACCTGGCAAGATCAAGACTTTAAACACTGATCTTCACTTGGAAGTGAAGATTGTTTCTTTCCCATTCCAGCCAGCTGGATTCCAGCTTAGTGAAGCTAGATTTAGATGAAGTATTACAGAGATCTCTGTATTCAAAAAGGCTTCTAGAGCAGCAGGAGTATGTTTTTCAGCAGCTTCCCACCACCATTCCCAGAGCTCTGGAAGTCACTTACGCAGATCTCCCTTCCACATCCAACTTTGTAGGACTGACTCCTTTCTTGGCCAGGATGGATGAAACCTTCTCCACATCGCCCCTTTCAGCTGCCTTCATTAACCTGTCATCATACTTGTTCCAGTCTGGGTTCAGCTGGGAGACAGAATGAGAGAAGTGAGCTTATGGTGCACTGTGGATCCACCAAGGGCTGAGCCATGATGCAAATGGGACACAACAAAATCCACCTTGGTTTACAAACACCGCTGTACCCACTGGATCTTTGGAGTTATTTGTGCCACATCCCTGTGACATGGCTGTTGGTATTGAATGTACAGAGCTCTGGGACAGCCTGGTTAGGCCACTTTGGTCCTAAAGGAGACCTTTAGGATCAAACTTTTTTGGTGTTCCTCATTCTGCTTCTGTGTGTCTTGTTCAGTCTTCGTATTTCAACAACAAATGGATGCACTAAAAATATGCTCCAGGACATGGCTTTTCCTGGCTGTGCCAGACTGTTCAGTGGGTCGTAAATTAGCTAAGTGTGATATTCAAGGGAAGACCATCTACTGAGCTGCAGAAGACAGAAAGTCAAAGTTGATAGTTTTGAATTGCCTGCAATTCCCAAAGCACTGCAGAGGACAGAGAAAGGACAAGTCAGTTATAAATAAACCACCACCCATTCAGCCCCAGACAGTCCTCACCCCCTACTCTTCCCTTGTTTACTTCAAACTTAGAATTTCAGGCCCCAGGCCAAGCCTCCCACCCCAAAATGCACAGCTTGTTCTCTTCCCTGCCAAACCATCCCTTCTGAATGGCTCTGGGCTTTTCAGGAAACTGGTCTGTGACAGAAATGTCACATCCAAGCCGGACACCGACAACTTGTTATTCAAGGAGCTTTTAACAGAAGAATAAGGCTTCCAAAGGAGTATTATAATCAAAATAGGAGTAATACATTCAAATCAAACTCTGCACAGCAAAATAACCTGCTGGTAAGGGTGAGACACAAGCAGCCTGTGGGTGTATGAAGGTACTCATCACTGCGGGTCAGAAATTCCTCAGCACAAAAAGAACATTAAACCAGGTAACCCCAGCCCAGGGTTTGTTTTAAGTAAAAGAGGGTACACAAAAAAGAACAACCCCAAAAATCCACTGCCACCACCTGGCATCTGTAGTGATCTGTAAAAGGGAACTGCAATCATGTCCAGAGGAGACAGAGGGGGGGATCCCATCAACCCATATAAATATCCCCAAGGGGTGTCAGAGGATGATTCCGCACTGCTCAGTGGTACCCAGGACAAGGAGCAATGGCCAGAAACCAAAACACAAGAACTTCTACCTCAACATAAGGAAGAATTTCTTTCCACGGAGGTGGCAGAGCCCTGGAGCAGCTGCCCAGGGAGGGCCTGGCATCCCCCTTTCTGGAGACATCCCAAACCCAGCTGGAAACATTCCTGTGTCACCTGCTCCAGGTGACCCTGCCTGTGCAGGGGGTTGGCCTGGAGGATCTCCAGAGGGCTCTTCCAGCCCTAACGACTTCGGGCGATTATCTTTACCCCGCTTTCTCACAATAAACAAGATTACAGTAATCATGAAGGCTTAGCAGCAGCTAACCCAGGCCAACCCTCCTAGAAGTGACAGGAGTAATAAAAATAGAGCACTAATGAAATTAGCACCAGTGCTGCCCGGCTGAGGTGCAGCACTGACTCATCAATCAATTAACACATCCATTAGCCTGAAAGCCACAGCAGCCTGGCCTGAGAGGTCACTGCACTGGTGACATCACCAGTGCCATGTCCCTCCCCAGCTTGGACACACCGCCCAGCAAAGCCACCTCCTCATGCAAGGCTTAGCTCTTCACATCAAATACCTTAGAGACTGTACATACACAGCATCAAGCTCTATGCTCCCTAAATTTTCCTGGCACCTTCCCATCCTTACAGGACAGAGATTTTACCTTGGGTGTTCACACTGGGGTGGGATTGCCGGGTTGTGCCTTTGCAGCTGATACCTGCCAGCACAACTCACCCAGATCTACAGAAAATCCTCCCAAATCCTCCCCAGCGAGTCCTCGCTCCCATTTCATAAAACTTCTGATTAACAGCAGCATTACTTAAAAAAACCCAACCAAATCCATCATCTTCATATTTTCTCCTTGTGATTATAACACTTCAGTAACTTGTATCTACCACCTATGATGTACTAAGTTTAAAAGAGGATGGAGGGACAGGACACTGGGAATGGCTTCCCAGTGCCAGAGGGCAGGGATAGACGGGATATTGGGAAGGAATTGTTCCCTGGGAGGGTGGGGAGACCCAGGCACAAGTTGCCCAGAGAAGCTGTGGCTGCCCCTGGATCCCTGGAAGTGTCCAAGGCCAGGCTGGACAGGGCTTGGAGCATGCTGGGATAGCGGAAGGTGTCCCTGCCCATGGCAGGTGTGGAATGGGATGAGCTTTAAGATCCCTTCCCACCCAAATGATTCTATGATTAAATCATTTTACATTTAACAAATGCATTTCACATTTAAGGAAAGTTCCTTGCAGGAAGAGTTGCTGAGGAGATACAACACTCATTAACTAAACAGAACTACTACAGCACATTTGCACAATCCAAGCTTTCACATTTTTGCAGCTGTAAATTACTGCCAGGATATGAAATCTCAGATAGAGCTATAAGACCTGCGATACCTACTGTGTCTTTGGCTGCACAAGAGAACCAACAAATCATGCTGAACTCGCAGCTTGTGCTGCCAGGAGAGATCAGTTCCCGTCACATCAGCTCACAGCGCCCTGAGCCCGAGCTCACAGCGAGGAACGGCTGCTCTGCACCGCCCGGGGCTCCTCCTGCTCCATCCTTCACTTAGCTCGGCTCCCCGAGGATATTTTCCCCATCTTCAGCATCATCTTCAGCCTTCATAACTCTGGGAAATGTCGCTGGCCAGAGGAGCCGTGTGTGCGGCCGCGCTGCCCGGAGCCCGGCCAGAGCCACGGTCTGTGCCGGACAGACGGACTGGGCTCCCAGGGAAATACTGCCCAGACCCCGAGAATCTTGTAAACAATACGTAGCCAGTCTCATCAGCCCGATCTATTTTCTGATAAGGCAGTACTTGATAGGCAGGCGATAGAAAGCAATAGCTATTAATACATTCCCGGCGTGCCCGTGCCCTGAGTCATGGTGTCAGGGTGTGTGAACTCAGGGGACAGGCACGTCCCCAGCCCCGCCGTGGTTGTTGTGCTCTGCAGACAGGCAAGCACTCATTTAAAATAACAAACATGCTCCTCACATTCACTGTGCACCGACATGAAGGAAGGTCACACTCAGCACCACTAATAACACACGAGGACTGAAATACTCCTAGGAGTAATTTTTTCCCCATTCCACCGCGTCACAAAGCCAAAACCAGACTCAGGCTCAGACTTCAGACAGTCACAACTGCGGAGCAGATGGAATGCGTGATCCTATTTTGACAGAAATGTAACCCATTTTAAATTAGAAAACACACATGCCTCTGCTTTAAAAAAATTCCCCTTTTACAGCACTGAAACCCTTTCTGAATAGAACCTGGTTTCAGCTTACTGCTGCTGCCAGTCTGTCTCCCAACATGTGAAACGAGAGGAGTCACAGAGGCTGTGAAAACATTAAATAGACAGCACAATGATTAACAGGAGGGAGATGGAGAGTCCTCTTTCACAAGTTTTAAATTTAAATGGAGATCTCCCAAGTGTCATATTTAGAGGAGTAGGTCAACATGACAAGCAATGCACTGTTTTGTCTGCAGGAGAGAAACCTGGTCCAGGGCCAGGAAAACCACTTACACACACCCTGGAGGACACACATGAGAGGCTGCAAATAACCTCATACATGGATCTTCTTAGGAGAGAATTTTAAAATCACTCACTCAGATTGGGACAAATTCTCTCTTTCCCAGTCAGTTCTGAACTATCCCCCACCCCCCATGTGAGCACCAGCCTTTGCCCCACAGCATCAACATTCCCCAAAGAATGTTCCAAGACCTTTCTGCAATTAGCATCCATGTGACAAAGCCACTCCAAAAAAGTGCAGTGACTGAGTTGTCTTCTGACCACAACCAAGTCTGTCTCCTCAAGCTAAAAATGGATTTTTTTGGGGGGGGGGAAATAAATACACCTCCCAAGTGGCAGCAACAGAAAAGCCCCACTTAACCAAAATAAGTTTGGTGAGAAATGTAGGTAAGACTGTGGCTTCCAGGTGTACAGTCTTCTCTGAAGTATTCATCCCAAAGGTTTTCCTTGTCTCCACTTCAGCTGCCTGCAGAGATTCCTTGTGCCCCGTGAGCTGCACTCATCCTGCAGCCCTGCAGATCTGTGCTGCAGATCCTCCTGAGACAGCCTTGACCACAAGATTTAGGATTGCTAAACCACATTCCCCAGCCCTGCCCAGCTCCAGCCAGGCACAGAGCAGCTTCCATGGTTCCATCAGCACTAAGCAGCTTCAGGAAACACGGCCCAGCTACAAACCCCACTGATTAAATGTTCTCCAAAGCAGCCGAATCCAGAGACCTCAAAGGGTAAAACCGACTTAAACGTGCTCTTTTAGAGTAACCAAAGTGTGGAGCCTAATTCAGACTTTTTTTCCAAAATTAAGACCAGAAACATCATCAGGCCCCAACAGTGCAGATCTCTGGAGGTGCTACATCAACCTCCACACCACAGATGCCTGGCCAAGGCTGATATTGCCCATTTTGTGTTAACACAGAGCACCTGTTTTCCTAAGCTCAGCCTGCCAGGAATTCTTCCCAACTCCAGCTCTCCAAAGATAAGGAGTACCCCACCTCCACCCTGGGCTAGGATCAGAAGCAGCCTCGTTGCCAGCAGCTTGTGTGTGGTGTGCTGTCAGTGTGAGGCTCTCTCCGGAGCAGACAGGCCGGGTGTGTGCAGGCTCTGCGCATCCATCTGGGATCAACGCCCCCAGCAGCCTGCTCAGAGGCAGAACACAAACTGACTGCTCCAAGTGCCCTCCTGGCTCTCAGCGAATGACAAACTTCCTGGGCTGAAAGAATTGCACTATCCATTTCCCCAGTTACTCCTCAAGTCCAGGCAAGCTTTGTGCATCCTCAACACCCTCCGGTAAGAAATTGTACAGCTTCAGAGCATGGAGTGACAGGACAAGGGGGAATGGTGTCCCACAGAAAGAGAGGAGCTTTAGGTTGGTTTGAAGGAAATTCTTCCCTGGGAGGGTGGGGAAGCCCTGGCACAGGTTGCACAGAGAAGCTGTGGCTGCCCCTGGATCCCTGGAATGTCCAAGGCCAGGTTGGACAGGGCTTGGAGCACCCTGGGATAGTGGAAGGTGTTCCTGCCATAGCAGGGGTGGCACTGGATAAGCTCTAAGGTCACCTAACCCAGCTCAGAAATATCAGCTGTAAGTCAAAGCAGCTCCTAAGCCCTTCACAGAGAGCTGGCATAAAGCTGTGAAAGTGAGCCCGGCTCCTGTCACCACGAGGCCAGGCTGATCCTGTCCCCAGCAAAGCCCAGGGGGGACACAGCCCCTGTAATGCCATTAGCAGGTGACATAAACACATGGGAGAGCAGGGAGCTCTGGTGACACTGCCAGCACCAACACAGCACAGCTCACAGACTCTCAATGGCCCTTCAGAGAACCCCAGAACGGCTTGGAAGGAAGCTTAAAGCCCATCCAGTGCCAGCCCTGCCATGGGCAGGGACACCTTCCACTGTCCCAGGTTGCTCCAAGCCCCAGTGTCCAACCTGGCCTTCCAGGCCACTTCCAGGGATCCAGGAGCAGCCACAGCTTCTCTGGGCACCCTGTGCCAGGGCCTCCCCACCCTCACAGGGAGGAAATTTCCTCCCAACATCCAATCTGAACCTCCTCTTCCAGAGCCAGGGGCAGGCTCACACATCTCTCCAGCTGCACTCTGATTCCCTGCCCTTTCTCCAGAGGTCAGAGTACATTTGTCACCAAAACCAACATGTGGACAGACACACCCTGCCATTTCAATGGCACAAAGTGACAAATGCTTTTGAAGTGCTTTAATTTGTTTTAAAAGTGCATAGACAGAATGGAAGGGTTAGATTAGAAAACTATTTTTAAAAATGCTCCCCAGGTGCAGCTTCTCCTGCAGGGCAGGGGCACTTCACTAAACCCATCTCTCCTGAAGATTTTGGCTTACCTGTCTAAAAAAATACTGCACATACTGGGTTAAACCCCATTGGGGCAAACGGAAATGGCATTTTATATTTTACAAGCATATCATACTTCCCAGGATATGTCTGTCTCCACATGTAAATGCTCTGGAGTGTCAGACTGCAGGAGTGAGATGTGGGGTTTAGTCTGTGCAAGGGAAAACCAGACACAGCCTGAACACAGGGTTCTTGTTTCACCCAGCACCTTCCCACAGGCAGCACTTTGTGTTACCACCTCATTCACTAAAAATCCTTCAAAATAAAAAAGCCATTGAATGCCACAAAGCAGACAAGGCTTAGTCCAAACAGGCATCAAAAACAGAGTTCCCTTAAGCCTGCTCTGGTTTGGCATCGTGCTGAAAACACTCCTGTCAAAACCTCACCTGAACAGCTGTGCTGTGCCTGGTGTTTAAATGTAACTGCAGCCTGTCATTAATGAAAGTTAACAGTGTCCTAACGAACAGCTTAAAGCAAAGCAAGCAACTACATCACATCCTGATTTTACTCTATTCTGAAGGCATTTTCCTCCCAAGTCAGCATATCCCATCAAGATCAATTTATTAAGTATCAAGAAACAATTCAAATTGACTTCTAGTTTTGTTATGTGTCAAAAAATCCTCT
The DNA here is from genome assembly GCF_041296385.1 of Aphelocoma coerulescens. Classification (NCBI taxonomy): domain Eukaryota; kingdom Metazoa; phylum Chordata; class Aves; order Passeriformes; family Corvidae; genus Aphelocoma; species Aphelocoma coerulescens. The sequence continues at coordinate 12,469,335 of NC_091024.1, forward strand.
CAAAATTAACATCTCCCCCTACAAGGGGTTAGAGGTCCCTGAGGTCCCTTGCAGCAGTGCCAGTTTCTCTTTTCCAGGCTGGGCCAGGGGAAAAATCCACCAGCCACAAGAGCTCACAGGCTACACTGGAAGTGTCAACAGATTCTGCCTACAACCCCTGCAGGAGGCAAAGCCTGCTCAAAGAATTAAAAACAGTCCCAGCTTTGTTTTGAAACAACTTTCTCATGTCTCATGGCCAACATGCAACTGAAGAGCCCTTTATTGATAGAACAGCCTCAGATTGCCAGCCTTGAGGCACAGCCTGACTTGGACACCAATAAAAGTGATCAGAGCTGCTGGGGCACTCTGGACACAAAGCAGTGGCTTTGCAGCTGCATTTCCAAACTCTGCTAAGGACATTTTATGGTAACTGGGGCCAGACTCACACATACACAAAGAACATCACACCCTCCTGAAGCTGGGAGCACCACAGCTCCCACCTCCCTGAGCCCTGCAATCCCAGGTCCTGCTGCTGCCTGGCTTCATCCCACAGGTGCCCAGGAGAAATAGTTCCCCTTTAAACAGGGAGAAACAGGAGCAGGGTCAGAGTCCAGCTGCCTGTGCCACCAGTGGGAGCAGCACAGCTCCTGCCTTCCCAGGACTCCAGGCACAGCATTAGTTGGAATTTCTAAGCTCTCAGGCAAGGCCCCATTGATTTGTGTACTTCCATTTATTAAAGCATCAGGAAATATCAGGGGTGATGAAACCTGACGTGACTGTTGCACACAGGGACCAGCCCTGAGCACATGGGGAAGAGAGCAACAAATCTCAGCCGTGGCCAGTCACCAGTAAGAGGTGAGAACAGGAGCAGTGTCAGATGTTCAAGCATGTGCTCGCTAATATTAATATTTAAATACTGACAAAGTACTCCGTAAGTTGCTTCTACACAAAAGGTCGTATGAACTCCAACCAGAAAAGCACAGAGCTTATCTGTATAATTACATCTGCAAATCAGCTCAGGATATTGAACTCCCAGGCCCCCACTGAACCTGCACTCTTTTAAATATTTTTAATTGCTACATTCCAAAGTGATAAAGCATTAATACTCCTTTCTATGGAGCCTGAAAATTACAATGCACCTGTAAACAGGCTGCACCACAAAGCTTATGCTGCACCACAAATTGCCCGTTGTGCTTCTGCAGCTTCACCCCAAATATCACACAAACAAGCACTAATTACAGTTAACTAAATGCAAATGAATCACAAAGAGATTTTTCCAAGAACAAACACATTAGCACGAGCCTGAATAAAGCTTCCTGGAACCAAACATGCTCCAAGGAAAAACCCCAGCCAGGCCAGGAATGACATTAGAATATTAGAATGCTGTGGGTGCTTGGCTGCAGTGCCTGAAGATGCCACAGCAAAGTCACCTCAGGCTGCCCCAGGGAGGAGGGACGGGACAGAACTGCTCCAGCCAACAGCAGCAACACTGGAAAAATTCTGCTGATGGGTCAGGGCACTGGGATCAGCCTGGCTGACAGACTGGTCTGTTCTTGCACAGGGCAGAGTCAGGACAAAATGCCACAAAATCTTGTTTGTGTACAAACTCTTGTGTTCCCCCAGCAGCACCAGGTTTTTCTTCTGTAAGTGATCTTGAATCTTTAAAGGGTTAAAATTAGCTTATCAAACACCTATTTTTCACTTCACCCATTCAGCTACTAATGTGCATTGGACAGCACACTGGGGCTACAAATCACTGTTAACATTTATGCTGCTGCACATACAACAAGGAGGTGTTGCTGATGAATTAGCAAATTCAAGCAGCATTCTTCATTCCCATAATAAAATGGGTCAGCCCAGAACAGGAGGTGGTACCTGCTCTCTCTGCTGCTGAAAGGGCAGAAGCAGATGTTTAGTGGTGTATTGGGTCACCCCACAAAGCTTCTCTCCTTTCCCAGAGGAAAACTCATCCATTTAACAGAGCTGGGCAGCATCCACAGGGAAAGAAGTGTTGACACAACCTTGAACAAGCTCAGCTGTCACTAACTCCAGAGCTGGTTCAGATATTCATTTAATAATCACAGCTCATCATACCAGGGCAAGTGCTCAGGTGTCCCTTTGTTCCTTGCACAAAGATTTCCGCTAATTATATGGCAGGTTTGATTTCTCTTAATTAAACAAAATGCAGCACCACTTTTCCCAGAGGAGAAAGGATTGGTAGGAGTTTTCACATGGTTTCATATCTGCCCATTCCCACCACTGCAGGTGATTCCCATCTCCTGCAGGTGCTCCAGGTAGTGCTGGTGGTTCCTGAACCGTGGGGATCCCTCACCTGGGGATGCAGCTCAGTGGCAGCTCCAGCTCTGCTCAGAGCACCACCAGGAACCCCACGTTTCCCAGTAACTCCAAGTCCCCCTTCCCTAAATTCCAGGCTTCATCATAAGGGACAGCAAGGTTAAAACCCCACCTAAGGAGATAACACACCTGAGATTTAACAGAGCCACCTCCCCAGCTGTCTCCCCAGAGTTACAGAAACAAGCAGGTCCTTTTCCCCTGCAGAGGCCACAGTCAGAACTCACCACTGAAAGTCCATTTGCAAAGGTCTGACCCAAAGACAACTTTGCAGAACAACAAACCAACCCCTCCCCAATCAGCTTCTCAAGCAAAACCAAACAGTGAGCATCTCATCGGGACTGACACAATTTCTAACTCTGCTGGAAGAACACATTTCCTTATCACAATCCAGATCCCAGACACACACTTATAGGGTCAGGATGTATTGTGGAATCTCAGAAGCACAGGCAGTGGGAGCTGCTGTGGTCCCAATGGGATTGAGGACCATTAATTAAGATCTTTCTTGTAAATGCTGGTGAATGAGGCACCTCCTCTGACCTTAAGGCTTCGTTCTCCACGGAAGCCCACATCCAACTTTCCAGCCTGCACTCCTGCTAATGGCAGGCATTTGTCTCACTATGCAGAGCACTGAACAGGCTGCTCAGATGATTTTCCAAGCACCATCAGCCAGCTGGAGTTGGCAAAACCAGGTAATTCCACTTTCAGGCACAGCATTCTGGATAATCGTGGAATTGGTAATAACTAATATGGTTTTTACCTTCTGCTTTTTGTGGCTTCCCTCCATCAAAAATCAGTAATAAAGCCATTTCCAACAGCTCCCCATCAGAAGGCACATAACTATTACCTTCACCTGGAGGAAAGTTTCCAAAAGCAGGCTGGATTAGGTTTCTCTCCACCCCCCCAGGAAATAGCACTGGGTGGGGAGAGGAGAGAGGGATGAAGTTTCTCAAACAGGCAACTCTTGTACACTCCTTTCAAGCAGGATCTCTAAAGCTGCCGCTGGCAGGATTCCCACCCACTTCCCCTCCTTCCCAGAAGGAGAACAGAGACCCAGCTTCATCCCATCGCCCCCTGCTGCGAACATCCACCCATGGGGATGGATTTTTCCCCCCTCAGAAAAGATTAAAAGTTGCTATTTGATGAGATGGTGGAGTGATCACATAACCAAACTATGTAATAAACAGGGGAAATAAGTTTATCATGGACAAAAATCCCTGCTTTTAAAGGATCCTGCTGAAAGTAATTTCCCTTCACGTATTTTAGAGTCATTTCAGCTCTGAAAGGTATCAAGAAAGGTGCTCAAACCTCCTCTGAAGAGAAGGTTTATTGGAAGTGAAAAATCTCCATGTCTATTCAAAACCAAACACAGGTGCTGTCAGTCTTTGTTTGAATTTAATTACTGGGCTAATTTGAGAATAACAAACAACTCTAAAGTACAGGACAACTAATGAACACAGAGCAGTGCCAGCCCACACATGACAAATCCTCATAACAGCCTCATGAATCACTGCTGTGCTCCGTGGATCCTCGGGCACAGGGATGGGAGCTGTCATTTGCCAGGGAGTTCCATCAGCACCTTAGAGGAGCTCCAGCTCTTTCCCCACAAGCTGTTATTGTCAGGTAACAGCTTCAGACCCAAGGCAAATGCACAGAAGGATTTTAGAGATAGCCAATATCTCAAAGGACAACTGATAAAAGCCAGTGTCTCACATTCACCTCCCTGGCCCGCTATTCCACATAGCAAGCGGTAAGCTCAGCAAAGGAACACAGGGATAAGGTCAGGATGGATTCCCGGGGAAGCATTTACTGAATAGGCACAATTAAAGATGATTTACCGCGGGAAGCAATTTCCAAACACAGCTTTCTCCAGTTACAAAGACCTCCTCCCTCAACAAAAGTCATCTGCAGGGATGAATGAAGTAAAAAGAAAGACCAAGAAAGCCAGTTAAAGCCAGCTAAAACCAGCCTAAATTTTGGAAGTCAGACAAGAAGGCACAGACAACTGCACCATCACAAAGGTGCATTTCCAGAGGTTCTGCCTCCCCCAGCTCTGCATTCCAGACTGGATGATCAGCAATCACAGCTGCGTGGTCACCAGCCACCCTGAAAGCTTTCTGCCCACTTTCTAAGCAAATCCTCTTCCAAAAGCGCTCCGATTTTGCTACATTAATTCCTAGTGCAGAAGCAGCTCCTGCCGATGCCCTCCACACGGACTGAGCGAGCCCCCGGGGCGGCGGCCAGCCGGGGCTCCGCACCGGCTCCCAAGGCTCCCAGGGAAAAGAAGAGCGTTAGTTTGTGCTGGAGGCAGGAAGCAGCAGCCAAGGCACAGGTAACCCGTTCGGTGCTCCGAGCGCCGGACAGCCGCAGCCAGAGGCCAGGTGCCGCTCAGGCAGGGAGCGTCCTCACCCCGCTGCTGCCCTCGCTCAGCCCCGCTCCTCCAGCCCATCCCAGCTCCCTGAACACCCTTCCCACAGATCCCGGGATCTCCTCCCCCCGCGTTACCGCAGCTCCCCTCGCTCTCTGCTCCCAGCGGAGTCCCCGTTCCCCGGGGAGCCGGAATCCTCCGTGCTCTGCCCCTCCAGGAGCCGGGACACGCGGGCTCTGCGCCCCCAGGAGCCGGGACCCTCCGTTCTCCACCCATCCAAACGCCGGGACCCCCATGCTCTGCCCCTCCAGGAGCCGGGACACTCCGTGCTCTGCCCGTCCACGAACCGGGACCTCCGTGCTCTGCCCCACCCCAAGAACCCCCGGCCCCGCGGGGGTCCTGCCGCGGCACCCACCGCGCTGCCCCCGATGACCGCTTCGTGTTTCTTCAGGCGGGACTTGAGGCTCTTCATGGCGCGGCCTCGGGCGGGGAGCGCGAACCGGCCCCGCCGCGCTCCCGCCGCCGCCGCCACGGCCGGGACGCGGCAGCCCCGCCCCGCTCCGCCCACCTCCCGCCGCAGCCAATCGCCGCCCGCCCTGGCGGGAGCTGCAACCAATCAGCGAGCGGGGCGGAGGGGAGGGACTTCCTCGTGTTCAAGGCGTGCTGCCCGGCGCGGAACCGCCCGGCCGGCAGGGGGCGCGCTGCGGGCGGGGCGGCGCTCTGGCACGGGGCGGACCCTCAGGGCACCACAGAGAGGGCGGGTCTGCGGCTTCTGAGGGAGCGGGATAACGACCGGGATAAGGATCGGGATGGGAAGCGGGGAAAGGACCGAGACAGGTGTATTTGGTGCCGGGGGAACCCCGCCTCCATCCGTGCAAGTGCAGAGCTCCCCATGGCTGACAAGGAAGCTCAGAGGCCTCCCGCTCACCTGCAGCGGGCGGTACAAATCAGTGGCCGCCGTGCAAACAGCCCCTACAATAAACATGACATTTGTGCACAAAGGAGTGAAGAGGTCACACAGCAGAGGCCCGAGCTGGGCATAGGCAGTGTGTTAAACAACACAATTAACTCTAGCCTCGGCGTGAGCACTGTCAGAGTTCGAGTTCAGTTCTGCTCATCCCAAGTCTTATTTACTGTCCCCTTCTCACCCCATTTTCCTCACAGCCCCATCACACTGCACTGATGACAGAAGGTTTTAAAACTTATTTGAGACTTAGTTAATTATGGCCCATGGATTGGGTTTAGGACCTTGCTTATTAGAGCTGGAAAGGGGCTGTTTGATCAATGGATCTCTAATATAAGCAAGGCCGGAGGTAAATGTCACTGCCTTTTAATCAATCCAGCCAAACCCTGTTCAAACACTTGGGTTACTCTATAGGTGGCCTGTTTGGAAGGAAAGAAAATGGTGCCTTTAAATATGAACTCATTTTGTGCACAGCAGGGTGGCTGGAGAATCCAGCGAGCTCCAAAATGGAAATCTTCCCCTGGGCACTCTGACCCCTCATCCAGCACAGATTAATCCCAGATTTGGGCTTTCTGGGGACACACTGTTCATGCCCCAAATGCTGTTTAAAGTTTGTGGTGTTTTTCTCCCTAAAGAGCCATGTTTCAGGCAGTATTTCTCCTTTCATTCCCCCACAGAAGCCTCCGCACTTCCAGGGCACCGACAGAACTCCAGCATGTCCTGGAGCAGAAGGCACAGCTCCAGACACCTCTCACTCGCTGGGCAGCCCCACACCAGCTCTCCCAGGCCATCAGTCCCTTGGAACCCCTGTTCCCACCACTCCAGCCTGGCACTGCCACCCTGCCACCGCTGGCACAGGCCATCTGCCCCTGCCTGGCACAAAGCGAAGGGACAGCAGCACCTGGAAACTGGGGAGATCAGGATTCCCTGGTTGTTTTCTACCCGTGGCAACCAAATGGTTTCCTTTGGTCTTTCCTTCCTCTTTCCAATAGCTCTGAAGGGACAGGATTGGAAACGCAAATTCCTCGAGCATACCCAAGGTGCTGCACGTCAAAGGGGTATTTGCCCAGGGATGTGCACAAACATGAGGCAGCAACATTCATGTCCAATCAGGAATTCAAGGAAAACGCTCAGCCCCAGCACCAGCAGAACCTGGGGCAGATGAACTGGTTTGAATTGCTCGGATCAGAACCATTGTCTGTCAAGTTGTCACAGTAAATAGTTGTTTCATTAAAAATAAGCTTTTATTACCAAAAGTTTCAGCTTTACAAAAATATTGTCACATTCCCAGGACCAAGCTAACAGCAGTAGCTTTCCCCCTTTCCCACCAAATCTGTGCTGTTTAAAGGAAGCTCCTTCTGAGTCATTCCAGTACGAGGGAAAGCAGAATCTTAAAAATAACTCCTTACTCTCAACAGTGCCGAGAAGCTGCACAGAGCAGTTCCAAGTGCTCGGCCAATTTCGGCACCGTTCCCTGATAATTGCACACATCCACGCGCTTGCCCCAGCCAGCAGAGCCTCTGCTCTGCTGAGGGCTCAGCAGATGCTGCACTGAGAGGATGGCATCCAGCCTTGTGATCCAGCTCTGTCCCACTGGAGCCGATCCCAGGGGAAGCGTGTCCCAGGCACACCACAGTTCTCACTGGCCAGCTCTGTGCAGGGTAGAGCCTTCAGCCAGAGCAGCTGGAGCAGAGCCTTCCCATTTTTCCCCTGCTGTCAAAGCAGGAAGTTCCCTATCTGAACACCATCTCCCAGCCGATGTGTCAGCACCAGAACAAGATGTTTCATGTTGAATTACTGGAGCCTGACTTGTCGGTGTGAGTGGCAGCCCCAGGAGCCCAGCTAACCAACATCACCTCACAGTCCCCAGGCCAAGCCGGGCCGTTCCGGTGCGGTCCAGGCAGATTCCATGTCTGGCCCTTCCCTGACCACGCTGCCAGAACTATTCCCTCATTCTGGACACTTCTACAGGCTTTTTCTCCGGAGTTCTCACTTCGCTCTTCAAATTAATTCAGGCTGCTGCTGTTAAGATTCTTGGCATGTAGTTCCCACTACATCACCCCTCTGCACGTCCCATCCCCTCTTTGCCTGTTAGCTAGATGATATATCATGGAATCGTAAAATCCTGGAATGCTTTGGGTTGGAGGAGACCTTAAAGCCCATCCAGTTCCAGCCCCTGCCGTGGGCAGGGACACCTTCCACAGGGCAGGTTGCTCCAAGCCCCATTTTTGTTCCTAGTCCCTGTTTTTGTTCTGCTCTCACCCTCACTCCATTCCTGGTTCCTGGCTCGTGTCCCTCATTGTCTGGCCAGACGTTCTCCCAGCTCTCTTGGAAGTGAGACGAGCTGGGACAAGCCAGCCTGGTGTGGTTTGTGTTCCCAGTGCGTGGGCACCGAGAGCAGAGCGCAACCTGAGGCTGGTGAGATAAGGTCACTTCATGCTTTCCCAAACAGAAATCTGGAGCTCCTGCTCCCTGCTCTCCCCAGCTCCATGATTTCTCTGTCTGTGATTTTACCCTTCAAAGCACAGGTTTCCTTGGAGCAGTGGCTGAGACTGCACATCTCTGTGCACTGACTCAGGGCTTGGTGGATGTTGTGCCTCAGCAGTTCCGTGAGCAGTTCCGAGGGCCGCTGGGAGCTGCGGGCACGGCTGCCTGCACTGACACACACTTAGTGCCGTCCCAGTGACCAGGGCTGGCGTCCGAGCTCAGCAAGCAGCTTATGCAGCTCCCAAACCATCACCCTGTGTCTGCTCAAACGGCTCATTTTTGTGACAACCTTCGCTTACAGCAGCACAACAAAGGGGAGATTTATCCTGACAATGTTTGCCTGATAAGTGCCGAGTTAATGGCACACGAAATGTGCTGGCTGGTCCTCTGCAGTCCTGGGATCTAATTAATCTCTGGCAAGTCCCCCTGAAATAGAAGCAGTATTGGCCTGCACATGTAGCAGTCGAGACCAACTGATTGGAGCCAAACTGTACAGCGAGGCAGGAGGAAGGAATTGCTGCAGCACGGTGGGATTTCCAGAGTTACAGTGCCAGAGCCTGTGCTTCTGCTCCATTGGAAGAGCATTTGGGCCATTCTCTTACCCCAGTCAGAGCTCAGAAAGCTTTTGAGTCAGTCACAAAAGCACAGAACTAGGTGGTCACACACTCCAAAAAATGAGGTGGTACCGACTGTCTCAGAGGGTGAGGCCCATTTCCATAGGGATGTGACTCCGGGACCTCCACCTGCACTCAGTGACACCTTCCTGCAGCCACACAGGAGCTGGGGAGCTCCCTCTGCACAAGCCATGGCAACATCTGCCCCCAAAAAGAGGCTCAACAAGCTCTGGTTCTCAGCAGTTTCATATGATGGGAGAAGCAGATCAGTGTGAATATATTCCACTTCTCCAGGGGGTTCATTTATCAATTCATTTGTAACGGGTCATAAAAATCAAACCCCAGCACGACTGAAAGGGAAACACTCTTGGCTTTCTGTTTCCACCTGGGTCATTAAATTATCCAGCCACCTCCTGCATCACTTGCTGCCTTAATCATCCAGATAAATTAATCCCCATGCCAGGCACACACACTGAGGAGGATATAATTTTATCTACCTTTGTTCTTGAGCCCAGGAAGAATCCCAGTCTCCACTGCAAGGATAGAGCAGGGCCTTGTTCCCGTGGGATGTCTGACACCCTGCTGGGTGCAGTGTCCCTGACAGGACACAGGTGTCCATCTGGTGTCCCTCAGACCCGGGTCTCAGGATCACACCAGGCACATCCTGGGAGGAGCGATGGCCACACGGGCAGGAGGAGCACACACACAGTCACTGCCAGGCCCAGCAGCCCCTGGAGCTTGGCTGACTCCCACCTCCCCAAGGGCAGCTCCTGCCCATCCCCAGGAGTGCCAGCCAGGTGTGCACAAGCCTGCACTGCTGGATGGGGAGGGGATATGGCCCCAGGGTTGTACAGACAAGCAGAGGGAAGGTTTAACAACACGCAGCCAAAGCAAACCAGTGTCCAAGCTCTATTGGAATCATGGAATTATAGAACTGTCAAGGTTGGAAAAGACCTCTAAGTTCATCAAGCCCAGCTGTCAACCCAGCAACACCACCATGTTCAGCACTAAATCTTGTCCTTGAATGTCATATCCACGTGTTTTTTTGAACACTTCCAGGGATGGTGACTCTACCACTTCCCTGGACGGCCTCTTCCGAAGCTTGATAACCCCTTCAAGTAAAGAAATTTTTCTAATTATCCAACCTAAACCTCCCCTGGCACAACTTGAGGCTGTTTGCTCTTGTCCTGTGGGTCGTTCCCTGGGAGAAGAGTGCGATCCCACATCAGTACAACCTCCTTTCGTCTTACTCCTTTCACCCCCATCTTGTCCTGGGTTCCCAGAAAGGGAGGAGGAAGGGAACATGTTTAGACGGCAACCTGCACTCAGCAGTGTTTGCACACTGAGCTCTGAGCCCGCCTGGCCTGAGGCCGAGCTCAGGAAAAACAAAGCGTGTGCCAACCTCTTGGGAGCCGAGTGCGATGAGTGCCCAGTGCCAACTTGGCTGCTCTCCCTTGCTCCTCGCGGCTACTCCAGAGCAGTGCCCAACAGGCACAGGGAACGCTCACCCTGCGCACGGAGCCATGCCCAGACCCAGAGCCAGACCGTGCCTGGCAGGAGCTCCTGGAGAGCTGCGGTGTGCAGCCAGCAGGGCAGCGTTGGGAATGGGAACAGGTGGGAAACAGCTTTCCAAAGCTGTACGTCAGGTCAGAAGTGGGTGTAGAAACCAGGGCTGCTGCCTGCTGCCAAGAGAGCCAACAGAACAGGCTGTCCTGTGGATTCGTGACAGATTAAAACATACCCCAAAGAAGAAAACACCCCAAAGGAAGGAATCTGTTTTGGCAGCATGAGAGGGTAAAGTTCAGGTTGTGGATGAAGACTGAAAACAGCTCCTCAGTTTTCCCCACTCACACGTGCTTTCAGGGAAGTGGTGAATTTAATTTTCTTGACTGCAGTAAACTCTTGTTCCAGATGCCAGGAGAAAGTTTTGGAATGCCAGTAGGGAAGGTGTACAGTGAAGGCATCTTTGCCTGGGGCTCCAAGCCTTGCTGAGCACCTCAGCTGCTGAGAGAAAGCAAATTCACTCTCAGAGAAGTGGAATCGTGCTGAGGCACTGAGAGACAGCCAAGCAAACCCACAGTCACCGTGGTCACAGCATCTGTGTGATAAATGATGTTAATTAAGCAGCACATTCCAGCAAGTGTAAGGGAGCTGAATTCCCAAGTGAACCGAAGGCAGCATGTCCCACACAGACTGAACTGTGTCACACATGCTGTGGTCATACCTGAGGGTGGGAAGTAGAATTAGAAACAGAAGTGGGTGCAAGGGACATACCAAAAACTTGTCACATTCCCATCAGGACATTGTTGCCAATAGTTTCTGGTTCCCCTTACCTCAAACAGAAGTGGGGTTTGCTGCTGCGTTGGTTTATCAGCAGGAGCAGGCGGGAGTTTCAATGGGATTATGCAACTCCTGGAATACAGGAACAGAGGCAAAGGGGATCTTGGACCAGAGCTCCTGGGGCTGCACCAAGGGACAGAGCAATGGCAGGAGAAACCCTGATCTCCCCTGGACTGATTTGATCTCGGAGATAAAACCTTACCATGACTATGGTAAATGGGAGGACAGACTAACAGAAGGGATAAGGAGAAGTGATAAGGAGCCAAAGGAATGTAAAGATCAAAAGGAACTTAACCAGAGCTGAATGCCTTCCTGCACAGAGCAGTCTGGCCAGGGAGTGACCATGCTGCAGTTTAACTGTTTCATTTGCAGCAAAAGAGAGAGAAAAACGGGTCTCTGTGGCAACAGAGTGTGCAAAATACATCAGAGCACTGGCAGAGCTACAGACAGGTCTTCAGGGGAGCAATCTGTGGGGAGCTAGCCCAGCTCAAATAGCTGCTGTCATCAGCACATCTTCCTCCATCCTCACGGATGGGCTGGCCGGCTGCACTGGAAACCAGAGCTCCCAGGCAACCACGGCGCACTTTCCAAAGCTTTAGAGTCAGTAGCAAAGGCAAAGCTCTTCCTAAGCTTCTTATCCTTGTGTGTGTGTGTGATGTCTGAGGCTGAACCATCAACAGCTTTGAGCGTTGTTTAATCTCAAATGGATCAACAGTGAAACTGGAGCCCCGTGACCTTCAGTAGCTCCTTCACCCTAAGTCTCTTCTTGGGAACTCCTGTCAGCACCGGAGAGATCCTGATTCATTTTTAGGTTGATGAGGAGCAAAGCAAGCAGGGTCTCAGGTTAGCAACCATCCAGGCATGCAGGATTTGTAGTGTAATAATAGCAACCCCAGCGTCTCCCACAGTAATCCCAACCAGCAGCGTCTCCTGAAGCCAGAGAAACCCCACACAGCTCCCCGAGCCTCACAAATTAGCTCCATTATCTTGGCCGTGCCTTCCCTGCTCTCCATCTGCTCTGAGCAGTGGGAAACCAGTGGGGTTTGAACTCCTGCCTGCTCTGAGGGAGCAGCTGAACCTGCAGCAGCCAAATCAGCCTGGGCTCACAGAATGGAGCTGCAGCAGAGGAGGAAGAGGAGAGGCTGGGGCATGAACAACCCCCGGGGTGGCACAGGAGAACAGGGTGACCTGAGGCTGGCACATGACTGTCACTCACACCAGTTACTGCACCCGCGAGTTTATGGTACTCCTGCAAAATAAATCCTGTGTCTGCTGTTACTGCTCTCTCTTGGATGCTGGCCGATGGCAAACGGGGTCTGAATTTCCTGTGAATGGGATTCATTCTGCAAAGGAGCTTCGGCTCCTGCTAGGCAGCAATCTGTGCACAAATCCGGGAGCTGATCTCGCTGTAGAGCAGAGGCCTCAGCCCTTGGAGCAGTCCTGGAAGAAGGGGCAGGCACACTGTGTCCTAATTCCACTGGCCCCTCACAGCTTGCTGGACAAAGCCGCGAGGCTGCCTGAAATACCTGCTGGATGGGTTCGGCAGCTGGGAAACCTGAGCCGGCTCCCTGCGGATCTGTGCTGCCGGAGCTATTCAAGGATGGGTTTTCTCAAAGTCTTGTCATTTCAAGAGGGGGAAAAATACCCGTGGGCAGAGCACCCAAACAGCCTGGGAACCTCTCCGGGAGTGCTTTGCTGTGCCCTTTTGGCGTGGTGAGTGCCCGGCGCAGACACCAGACACAGTCCCGACATCAGCCCCTCCAGCGCCACCGGGATGGCGCATGCCGCAGGGCATCCCACCTGGGAATGCTTCCCTGGCTGCGTGGGCAACTCCTGCTCCTCAGTTCAGGGCTTTTTTTAGCTGGTGAGACTCCAGCCCTGCTAAACAGTGTCAGTGTCTGTCGCTCTTGGATTCTGTTGTTTGAACACACTCGTCTGCTCAGTCTCTCAAGTGCAGTGAGCAATCTGCAAACTCCATGGATAAAATAACCTCTGTCCTGCTACAGGGCAGCTTCCACACTCAAATTCTGCCTCACATCCAGCCTGGGATGCATTCCAGAGTGGTCTCTGCTGCAAGAGCCTCTCGAACAATCAGCTGTACACAGAGATCACAGTGTGAGTGATTGCATGGCTTCGCTCCCTCTCCATCCCCTGCAGGGCCCAGCAGCCCTCCGCGACTGTGCAAGTAGGGGAAGAGGCACAGCTAAATCCAAACCAGTTCCAGTTCTGCTGGACTGGGGTGAACTCTGCCCTAGGGGTTTCCCCTGTGTCAGGCACCACAGCTCCACATCCTCCTGCATTTCCAGCTCGAATGAGAACACAGGATCACAGAATCCCAGACTGGTTTGGGTTGGAAGGGACCTTAAAGCTGTGGGAAGTCATTCCCCCTTGTCCTGTCCCTCCAGGCCCTTGTTCAAGGTCCCTCTCCAGGTCTCTTGGAGCCCCTTTAGGCACTGGAAGAGGCTTTAAGTTCTTCCTAAAGCCTTCTCTTCTCCAGGCGGAACACCCCCAGCTCTCCTAGCCTGGCTCCTTAGGGGAAGAACAGGAGGAACCTGAGTTACTTCAGAAATACTAATTCTGAAAACTTGGTAAACAAGGGCCAGGACAAAGCAAGCAGGGAAAAGTACTGAAACCGGGAAGTGAACAGTCAAACACAAGGTAATATTATGTCTTAAAAACCCAAAAGCTCAGGAGATCGTGTTCAGGCATGAAAAACCAAAACCCCAATAAATGTCCTTTCAGAGTCCCTTCAGCTGCCCAGCCGGCCGTGTCCCCTGCAGCCCCACTCGGTCACCACCTCCCCGTGACACCGGTCCCTGGCAGTGCAGTGCCAGGAGCAGCCGTGGGCAGGGATGTTTGTGCTCACACTAATGAGCTGCTGCTTTGCTGTGTCCTCAGCGGAGCGTTCCAGGCTGCTGCACATTCCATGTGCCGGTTACAGCTGCTCTGCGCTTGGACTTTCTGGTGTTCGCACCGAGGAGGGAAAGAAAATGACTTGTATTTTGAATAACAGCTTAAATCCTGGAGCACAAGACCCAAACACTGGGGAGGAGAGCCTGTTGCCAAGTCACCCTAATCCCAGCCTTTTCCTTCTCTGTGTTTAGCATTCCTGCTAATGGAATTTGGACTACAGCTAATGCTGATTAACATTTCCATGTTAGTTATTTCACATAATATCTTCTCCAGCTGTGGCAGAGCCTAGAGATGCACCATTTATCCTTGTTCAGTCTCTGCTTCCCGAGCTCTTCCCAGCCAAACCACTGGGAATGAAAGGCTACTGTGTTTAGCTGCCCCTAATATGGATCAATTCCTAAATGCAGGAATGGTGTCCCTTCCCTCTAAACCTCCACCTGGATACCAAGATTGTGATTGCAGGCGAATCCTGGGGCAGGAACAGCACCGACTGGGAGGCAGCAGCACGGACACGACTGAGCCGGACGTTTCCGTGATGGAGCACTGGTAACCACCAGCCCAGAAATAATCAGGCTAATTTTACACCTGCGCTCATTCTTCCCTGCAGGAATTCAGCACCAGAGACCAATACCTAAAATTAGGGCAGGTTACAGACATGATCCTTAACATGTTAAAAGTAGAAACATGCCAATGGATGCAGTGCTCTCATCCCACTGCTCCAGCCGCTTCCCACTCGGGTCACGGGAACATTCCAGACACCACTTGGGGCACCTCCCGGCTTTGGTTACAGGGCTCTGGTCGGGACAGCCCCCGGCTGCCACACACGAGGGCAGGAGGTGCTGGGGTGGCATAGGAAGGTGCCCAGACTCTGCAGGTCAACCACCGAAACTTCAGTCGCCTGTGTCACAGCCGGCTGTGCCGGGCAGACGTGCCGTGCTCCCGCCCCAGCTCCAGCCAGCTCGGCACTCCCGCAACCTCCGGCACTGCCCCGGGCTCGGGGATGCAGAAGCTGAGCGTGGTCGAGCAGAGGTGACAGGCTCCCCAAGCCACCCACTGACAGCTCTCTGTGACGTGAGCTCCCCATCCTACTGCACCTTCTCCTTCCAGCACCAGCCTGCTCCACTAACCCTCACTTCCATCTGCCTCGGTTTTCCCAGCTCTTGAAGTACTGATCCCGTCTTCTCAGAGGACTGGCTCAGGCACCAGTTTGGGATTATTCTGGCATAACTGTTTTTTCCTTCCTTTGAAAAAAAAAAAAACAACCCAAAACATTTTGTGACACAGCAGTTGTTAATCAAAATTAATTTTTCTCTGTCATTTAATTCTCCAAGGGTGAAAAAAAATACCACAGACATGTGTGACTGCATCTCTTTGCAATACAGAATCAGAGCCCACTGTGATGTTGACTTTATGGAGGGATCAGCGTTTTTTTCGCCCGGACCTGCGGGCAGGTGAGGCAGCAGCTGCCGCACAGGTTCAGCTGGGGCAGAGACACTTCAGAGCAAATCACGGGGAACAGCTTCTGCTGGGTAACTCCGAGAGACAAAGGATCACGAGGAGCTCCTCCCCGGCCTCTCCCAAGCGCTAATTGCTGAACCGCTGGACCAAGAAGCACGCAAGGATGGCCCGGGTCAGTAATTATCCCTCCTCCTCCTCGGAGCATCACCTCCACCTGCGGCCAGGTTCAAGCGCAGGCTTAGAGGTGTCGCGGTCAGGGCTCCCCGCGCAGGTTTGGGTGTGGTGGCGATACCTGCCCTGGGCTGGGCTGGCAGCAGGACCGGGGTGTCGGGGCTGCCAGCGGCAGAAGGAGCTCGGCCAGCCCTGCATTCCTCGCTCCCGGCATCACTCATGTACTGAGCAACCCAGGGAGGGAACAGGGAAAATCAGCACAGCCCAGTCCCTGCCGTGCAGCTCTCCTGCTCTGTCCCGCTGCCCCCTCGGATGTCAGCGGGCACTGGAGCAGCAGTGCTGGGCAGCGAGAGCGCCAGGAACCTGCCCTGCTGCTATACAGGAGCCGCAGGTCCTGGGCCGGGAAGGGCCAACCCGTCCCTTAAACATGGAGCATCCTCTTGGTCCGGGGAGGGGACAGGGATCGGGGCATCCTCTCGGTCCGGGGAGGGCACAGCTGTTTGGGTGCCAGCTCGGAGCCCCGGCATCCATCTCCCCCAGCCCTGCTAACGCCAGCATGGCTGTGGGACTCGCGGGGATGATACTGATCCCATTTCCATAGAGAGAGCAGAAGAGATGGAGAGGGGTGGGAGCTCCATTAGTACGATTCCGAGCACTGGGGCCCTGGATAATGAATCCCTCTTGTTTATACGGGAAGGGGACGCCGGGTTTCCACTCCCCACCCAATTCAGAAACATAAGCAGTGATTGTGGCAGCGGGAGCGTCCGGCTGATAGCGCACCCGCAGCTCCGCAGGGAGGTTGTCCCGAACCAGCACACACCCGGATGGCTTCTGGAAAAGCCACTTCCTCTTTCCTTGGGGTGTGCCCGCGAGCTGTCACAGGGCTGGGAGCCAGGGCAGGTGCTCGGCCCTGTCTCCCGGGAAGGTTTCCCAGGTTCAGGTGTGCCCGTACCACACCAGAGACCCACGGACCCACATCTGCTGTGCCACAGTGGGGCCAACACCCCAGGGAAACAGCCAGGGACGAGCAAGTGGGAATAGGGACACATTTCATCCCAGTTTAGTGCTCCCGAGGAGCAGGAATCTGGTCATGGTGCAGCCCGAGAGCCGTGAGCTCGACAGTGACAGTGGCAACGGCCAGCAGTAACAAATGCAACAACATGCCATGTTTTGAGAAGGAAGAATTTTGGGGTAGAACATTCTTTTGTCACACACCATTCTCCAAATTTAAAAAGCAAAGCCAAAACATCCCAAAATTTTCTAAAATGTTGGTGCCCCCTACTCCCTGAGGCAACGCTTCATTGCAACCCCTGGGGCCATGAGGGAGGGAAGGAGTGGGGCAGAGAAAAGAGACAAAATGAGACGAAAATCAACAAAGAACTAAAAATAGTGCAGCACCGAATTGTTCAAGTGCACCACAGTCTCTCACAACTTCTCTCCCACTTCACTGAATCCCAAGGAGCCCTGAGAATTCACGGGATTGCTCACAAGGCTGCTCCTAAAGCGCTGGCAGCAGGAACGCTGCAGTGCAGGGGGATGCAGGGCCTCAGTGTGGGCACCTGAGGAACCTCTGCTGCCCAGGACATCAGTGGGGGAAGGAGGGCTGGCCTGGCCACCACGTCCTGCCTGTGCCACCGTGCTGTCACCCAGCTTTGATCTCCGGGAGATGGGAAGGAGGGAGCATGCACAGGTTTGTGCTTGCCAGCTCCATTAGCTGGCCTAACGAGGTAAGGACACCCCTGTCCAGCCCTGGCCTTTCCCAGATCACCAAGCTTCTCCTGAAAGGCTGCTTTAGAGAATAAACTAATTAGCCAGCAGCCTTCACTGCTGCATTGAGCAACCTCTCAGTGCCAATTACAGGTGACAGCAGCAGCTGAGCCAGAGCTGCTCCCTGGCCCTGCTGCCCTGGCTGCTCCCCCTGCTCTTGCCAAGGACAGGGACTGGATCCCGTGGGACTCCCACCCTCCACCCGTTCATGTTGCCAGTGGGTGCTGCCTGGCCAAGGCCTTCCAGACCCTCAGCAGCTGGTGGGTGATGTGAAGCCATGGGAGTACCCTGGGAATGGAAACCTAATGGTGCCACCCAGCAGCAGCAGCAGGGTCCTTGAGGGGACACGTGGCTCCTGGCAGCCCCTGGCACCCCCTGCTCGTGGCCCAGGGCAGCTGCAGAAAGCTGCTTTACTCCCAGAGAAGCCGATTACAGCTCCCTGACACCCAGGAAGGCCACACAGGCAGCAGAACCCACGGTGGGGGTGGATTCTCTGGTGCCACCTTTCCTCCAGAGGCACCAGCAGGTCCTTGGGGTGATGGGCCAGGGGAGCATCCTCTGCGGTGCCCCCTGCATCTCTCCACCCTTCAACTCATTAATTCCAGTTAATAATTGACAGGAATGAGTGAGGCAAGGCCTTGGCATAATCCTGGTGTGGCACTAGAGCCCGTGGAAAGCCCGGTGCACACGTGCCTATCACAGGTAACAGGGAGCCCCATGGAGCCTTAATGGGCTTTGGGACCTGTTAGCTCCTTATCCCCTGGAATAAGCTCCTTATCTCTTACAGGGAGCTCCAGAACCCCTCAGCAGCTTAGACAGCCCCAGCTCCTTCCCTCGGCTGTGTCACGGCTGAGCCCCCTCACTCTGACCCAGCCCCACAGTCACACGCAGTGCCCCCGTGTGATGTGTGCACCCCCAGCACAGACCCCGGGCAGGGCACAGCCCCCGGGCACATCCCGAAGCACACGGACTCAGCACATGCAGGACACAGCCAGGAGGATGCCAGGGATGTGGTTATGGGGGGCACTCACCTGTGTGGATGCCATGGCTGAGCTTGGGCAGTGCCACAGGGATCGCTCTGCTCTCTCCTCTCCTCTCCCGGCTGTCCCGCGGAGCAGAGGCAGCCGGGCTCAGGGCAGGGACCAGCCCTGGGGATGGAGGAACGTTGGGATCACATCTGGCACAGGCGCTGCTGCTCCGGGCAGGCTCGAAAGGGCAGCAGGAAAACAAGGCGAGGATGGACCCAGCCCTCCACACCCCGTGGCACAGGAAACCACCCTCACAGTGGAGCAAAGGAAGGAAGAAGGCGACACAGCGCGTGGGGCAGGGTGCATGGCCAAAACACTGGGAACAGCACAGAGGGAACACCAGGAATGGCACAACCAAAATATCAGGAATGGCACAGCTGGAACACCGAGAATGGCACAGCCCCACCCTCCCACCAGGCTCACCCCAACAGGGACAGTTCATCATCGCTGCTCCCCACGACCTCCTCATACAGTCATTTTCCATGTGTAAAAGCACCTTTTCCAGGAGGGAACTCAGCCAGCTGAGCTCCCCCCAGGCTCCATCACACCGGGCTGTGCCAGGGACTCCACTTCCAAGAGCCTCCCTTCCTGGGCACTGGGCTTGGCTCCCAGTAGTCCATCCTTGCAAAGATGTAATTTTCTGCTCTACAAACTCCTCAGCTTTCCAGTGGGTACAGCCCTGTCTGAGGAACCACAATCATGAGCACACCCAGCCTCCGTGGGGTCTGAGGGTACCCACAGGCTCTGAGCTCATCTTCCAGCTCTCCAGGGATCTACAAACTAAATGCAGGGATGCTGGCACAGCTCCCATCCCTCTATCCCAGATCTAGCTCAAAAACACTGGGCTAAAGATGAGTCCCTACCAGTGATCCAACCTCAGAGCAGTGGTTGAGGCTGCTGTGCCTTGGAAAAGAACATGCACATCCCACAGCACTGGGAGCAGGAGCTTTTATTTGTGTGGGTACAAGGCACACGTTGTAACCCTTCACCTTGTGAGACCCAGCCTGACCTCCAGCAGGGCACTTACTCTGGGCTTGGCATGGAATCCATGATCTGAGAGATCTTTTCCAACTTAAACAGTTCTGTGAAATCACGGCCTGGAAGCCAATGATTCCTCCAGCCAGCCCGGAAGAGTTCACCCTTCCCAGGAGGAGCTGGAAGGAGCAGAGCTCCCAGCTCAGAGGGGAAACGCGGTACCAGGTGTCCTCTCCCTGGGAACCTTGGTTTTTCAGCAGAACCCCAGGGACCTTCCCACATGAAACAGAATCACCAGAAAATCCAGACGGGCCTTGGTACGAACACTGTTCTGTGAACACGAGCACTGACAGCAAAAGGCCATTTCCACTCTTGGGGCAGCTGGCAAAGGATAAATCCATTGTTCAGATTGGAACATGATCCTGGCTCCGGGTAATGGCCAGGATAAATAATGAGCAGTAGCTAATTAACAACGCTGAGGTGAGCAGACAGTGATTGGAATAGCACCAGGAACCAGAGGAGCACCCACCTTCTTCCCACACGGCTCCAGCCCAGCCCAGCCCAGAGCTGGGCAGGGAACCCACAGTGCCCCTTCCCTACTCCCTGCCTTCCCTGAACAGAATTCCAACTAGGAACCTGCCTTGGAAGTGCCACAGCTGCTCCCAGCCCTGCCTCAGTTTCCATGGCAACTTCCCCTCATCCCATTGCTCAATATTGTTCTTTTTCCATGTAACAGCAGATCCTGCTGCTCTTTCAAACAGCTCCTTATCTAACCGGACCATCCCAGCCCTAGCACCACTAGGCGTTGTGCTCAGGGCAGGAGGGCACCAGGGCAGGGTGGGACACGACCCTGCTGGATTCCTGTCCAGGGAATGTGCTCACAGCTTCCCTCAGCCCCCAGCAGCCCAGCCCATCCTCACCCCCAGCAGGTGCTGGGAGAGCACAGCCCATTTTGGGGACAGTGTGGGACCCTCCTGCCCCTCAGCCCCTGCCGGAAAGGCTCAGTCCCACCCCAGCTGCACCAGACCAGCCCAGGAGCAGGACAGGTCCCAGATCCCTGGACACTGTGGCTTCCTGCAGTAACATCTGTGATTAAAACCTGGTACTTTGCCTGGAAAGAGCAGCTACTCAGAGCCCAGCCAAGTCCTGCAATGGCTTTAAGAGATCCAAACCCCTCATTCCCTTGGATCAGCCTGGCCAGGACACTCACACAGCAGTGACTGATGCAAACACAAACATCAGAAACCACATTTGAAATTAAAAAAGTTTATTTGCAGATCTGTAAAACAGCTCTGCCAAAGACCAACACTTGCAAACACTACGAGATGAGAATGCATTTTCCTATTGTTAAAATATAAAAAAAGTCACAGTCCTTCAACTACCCCAAGAAAAGCAGACACTTATGAACCAAACATTGAACTTCCAACACCAAAAAGTCACTGGGGTGAGTGAGACAGTCAATAGCACCAACACAGGTGACACAGCCCTCGTGGGTCTGTCATTACTATGGAATAAAGCGGGTAAGTGAGGCCAAGCCTCTGGGGAGAGCAGCCCTACGAGCACTGAGTTCAGACAATGACACACCAGAACACATTCCTCTACATCCCAGCGATGCAAACATCAAGCCAGAAACACCACAGAGCTCCCAGGAGCTCCGAGCTTCCACTTCAGGATAAGAAATTCCACTGGAGAACAAGAAATCTTCCGAACTTACGTGGCAGTTCCAATTCACACACACAACTTTATTCACTTTATGTTTACAGGAGCTGTGTGATGGGGAGGTGAAGGACGGGATGCAGAAGTGGACAGTGGTGCAGGATCCAACCCTTGCTCCATGGAAAAGTGGGATTACACAGCTTTCCGGTGGTACTCCGGAGGGGCCACCTCATAGTCACTGGCACTGAACAAGGCAGAGGAATTCTTTGCTAAATACCTACAAAAATAACAAAAACGTTACATTACTTCTTGCCCAAATTCTCCGTTGTTCAGTGGATTTGCGAATCAGGAGGTGTTTGCCTAGACACACAATAGGGTTTGAGAAGCACCAGTCCCACACACAGCTGCTCACATCAGCTCTGCCCAGCACTTACAGATCTGACAGCTCAGCCAAAAAGCCATTCCAAACAACTGCCAAGCACCTCTGGCTCCAGGTGAGCTCAGGCAGCTTGGGATTAAGAGGATGGAGCCATTGATATTTGAGGTTCAGGCAGCTGCTGTACCAAGAATTGATTTGCTACCGCTCTACTCCAAGGAGCAGGGACAGGGAACAGGACACCAGGAAGATCTGTCTGCACAAAGGTAAGGGTTATGTGCCATTAATTCTCATGGAATGGGTTCAGGATTTCTGGTCACTGGGTTCACATTTCCACCTCACAGCCAGAGCTCTTCAGCACCTGCATTTACCTCAGACTGCCCCAGAAGACCACGGCTATCCCCCAGAGCAGGTTTTCCCTGACTACCAGGCTGATTCCTGTCAAGCTCTGCTGCAAGGACATCCTCAATTTAGTGAGTGAGTTTTCTTCAGCTTCCAATAGCTCCTAATCATAGAATCCTGGAATGGTTTGGGTTGGAAGGGCCCTTAAAGCTCACCTCATTGCACATTAAAGTGTTTTATTATTATCAGGATGTTTTCCTCCTTAACATCCCATGGCTACAGGGTACCATAGCACACTAAAGCCCCAGTGACAGTCTGTCCCAGAAATAACATTCCAAAAGTTCATCAGTTTTTAAACATTTGCTCAATTGTTGTTGAGTAACTATTGTGTAATTTAATAGCTTGCTGGAATTATCATCTGCTTTTTTTAGCAGCTATAAATAAATGTCGAAGCATTTATTTTGCAACAAGGAGCAGATGGGACAGGGTAGAAGTGCAGATTAACAGAACCAGAGAAGTGGAGTCTGAGAGGCTTCATGGCAGCCGTGGGGAAGATCCCACACACAGGCCCCAGGTCTACAACAATTCACTGAAAAGGAGCAGTCTCACAGCAGCCTGAGCTCCCTGGCCTTTCTCCTTCTTGCTGGAAGACCTCCCAAGTACTCACTTTAAGAAGTCATGCAAGTAGTTTAAGAGCAAAGCCAGACTCTTCTCATCCAGGGGCGTGTAGGCCAGCATGGCTCCGATCCGCACTGCTCCAAAGGAAGGACACTTGTCACAAACACTGCTTTGAGTTGTTGTTGAACTCCACAACTTTACAGTAGCACAGAAAAGCAGCCCAGGAATCTATTCCAATATATACAAGCTCACCTAAACCAACCAGACTTAAAAATCCATTTCCATCCCAAGCCTCCCAATGGCTCTGAGCCTTTTGGATACATGGATAAGGAGAGAATGAACCCACACTTCAGAGCTGCCTGTCACAGACTGAAGAGAGGGAAAGAAGCACTTGAACACTTCCCACTGCTCTTCCTCAGCCCCCCAGCTGACACTCACCAAAGAGCCTCAGGAGGTGTGGGGCACCGTAGACCTGGGACATCGGAGCATCCGGGTGATCCGCCAGGATCTCGGCGTACTGGGGCCTCTCGAACTTGTACAGCAGCTGAGTGCCCAGCATGACATTGAAATACTCCTTAATGCCAGCCACCACCTCGTTGACAGCATATTCCCTGGGGACAGAGAGCTCTGCAAGGCCTGCTCCAAGGACCAAACCAAGGACTGCTCCAGGCTTGGCTTGGGAAGACCACCAAAATCAGGAGGGTCTTTCACAGGCATTCAGATCTTGCAAGGAAATTTGTCTGGAGACCTTACAATCTACAGCCACAGGGAGGAGTGCAATTCCAGACCTCCCTGGAAAATAGGCAGTTCTGACCTGAGCTGGGATTTAGGCAAACCAAGAGCAGCAGTTTTCAGTCATCCTGTCCAAGAGGTGCACTCTGGGAGCAGCCCTTCCAAAGCCACAGGCAGCACTGGGGACATTCAGCAGCTTTTCTCTTGTCACCCAAAGCTCATTCCAGCTCACACCAGGTTCAAAGGACAATATTGAATCAATTGCACTGAACGGAGGGACAGCCCCCCCACATTTCAGGCACCTGCTCCCTTCCTCCCAAGGCCTCTCCTGCCAGATTCCTGCAGGCCTCCAACCTCACCCTGCCTGCACAGGAACTGGCAGTGACACTGAGGAGCACAACCCTCACCCCACCCTGCCAACAAATTTAGAATTGGCATCAGGACAATTAACATCAGAGGAGGTTAAAACACCCTGACAAGTCAATAATCTGCTTCCTCTTGAATGGAAGAAAATTACTTCCCCTTTCTGTTCTCCCTTTCAAACAGGAAAGTTTCCTGCAGAGTAAACACACCTTGTTTTGCTCAGGGCTGATTGCTGGGGTAATTACAAACAATAATTAGCTTCGCCCATCTGAGTATGTACAAGTTCTCGTGCACCTCCCTGGCCCCCAGCCCTGGGCCTGTGAGGGAGCCCAGGGGCACTGAGCTCTCCCCACACAGCTTTTCTGGGAAGTTTTTATCAGCTTCCTTCAGGAAAAGGCTTAGGGCAAGCGGGGAAGCAGAAATCATATCCAAAAAGCAGAACTGCAGTCTGAAATTACTCTCTCAGGGTTTCTGAACACCTCCATCACCTTGGGCTTGGAACATGGCACTGGACCTGGGGTTGGGCTGGCTTTCACAACCTTATTCCATTTTCCATGGAATCCAAGTCCAACAACAGCAGCCAAGGAAGTGTTTAAGGCTGGCAGTGACCACTACTCACTTGTTATCGGTATTTCCTCGGGATTTTTTGTAGTTTGCATAATCCTCTAAAATGGAGTCCACATTCTTCTTGGCAGGGAGGTAGAAGAGCTACAAAAGCAAAACAGAACAAATACAAGTTTGTCTCATTTTTGCAGACATTTATACCTGGGAGCTGAACTGAAACCATTTCTCACCAGGACACTTCTAGGATGAAATCAGCAGGTTAAGCTGGTACAGGTTATGAAAGGAACTTCACCAACAGTTTTAGCTTGGCATTAAAATCCCCAACCAAGCTGAGCAACCTGGGATAGTGGAAGGGGTCCCTGCCCATGGCAGGGCCTGGAACTGGACGAGATTTAAGGTCCCTTCCCACCCAAACCATTCCAGGATTCTCTGACTATATCCATGTGTCTACTTAACACTTGTGCTGCTCAACAGCAACCTGCTGATGAACTGGTAAATGAGATGGTTCCAGTAAAGCCAGGCCCAGAGTGACAGCTCCACAGCAACACATGCAGGTGTCCCCCAGAGCTGGGCAGCATTTTCACAGGTACCTGTTTCTGCCTGGTGATCAAGTCCCAGTCATCCACCAGCCATGGCTTCAGCTCCTCTGGGATCTTCACCTTCACTTCAACTCTGTTCATAAATGTTTCTTCCTGAGAAAAGCCAAGCCAGACTAATTACTCTCAGGTACTAACTGGGAGCACAGCACCCTTCTGTTTTGCACCCAAAATCCCTGGGAGGGAATGGAAAACACTCACACTTTCAACTGTTGGATCCACCCGAGCCCTCTTCTTCCTGGGAGGCTGGGGAGTCTCACTGGTGCTGCTCCCCTCTCCAATGCCTGGAGCTGTGCACAGCACAGACAGTAGCAGGAAAAAACAGCAGAGAAGATTTAGGAGAAGAATTTCAGAGTAAATCTCAGATTTTTCTCAGATCACCTTTGCACCTGTTGTGGTTTTTTGTTGTTTCAAATGTTACTCGTGTTCTGGGAGTCCCCCATTTGTGCCAGTTTAAATTGCTGCACTGACACTTATCTGAGGCAGGTCTCTGCACTAGAACCAAACCAGTCTGTCATATTTTTTTGGGGGATAATTTTTGGACCCAGCAGCTCAGCTTTGCAGCTGTTTCACATCGCTATCTCAAAAAGAAAACCTAAGTTTGACTTAGGAAATTACTTCATCAGATCAACTTTGCTTTTCAATTGGAAGAGCTCAGAATCCTGACAGACTGAAACAAGTAGATTTTTGTACCAACAACAACAAAAGTGTGACCCTTCCCCCTCCTGAGCAGAGAGCCCCAGGAGTCCAGGAGGGACAGCAAAAGGTGGCAGTGAATTATTGGGGCAGACTGAACGTCTTATTTCACTACAAATCCTTCACTAGAGAGACCCACACAGATGCAAAATAAGACACACTTACTTTTCTGCTTGTTCTTTTTTGTTTTCCTGCAAGAAGAACACAAATTATTGCACATATCAAGAGAGTGGCACTTAAGGAAGCCACAGCAGAAAGCCAGAAAATGTTTCAAGCATTCAGCACAGGGAGCAGATCTGCAGGGGCCTGGGCAGCGTTTAGCTAAGGACACACACAAGAAATACAAGCTATGACTTGGCTTCAGAGCTGTGGTACCACAAGATTCTTCATGGAATTAATGAAGAAGGCTAGAATTCACCATTTTTGGGATGTTTTGTCCTTCCCAAGTGCTCTTAGAGAACTACATGAGATTTGTAGCTGTTTTATCTCAGACAGAATATGGCCCAAGGAAACAGGAGTGCTGGGAATTCCCAGAAAAATCTCACTCAGCTGAATTAATTTCCAGTAAAAGACTGAAAAAACCCTCCAGTTTTACCACTGCAGCAGAGGGAAGATTCAGGAGTACTTTGTCTATTTACTACCCATTTTCAGGAAGTTTTACCTGGAGTATCACTACTCATTCTCAGTTTGCTCCCTGCCAACAGCAGCCTGCATCAACTGCTCAAAAACTGGGCATTGGGTGGATAAAACTCTACCAGTCCAACACTGATTCCTCGGAAATTCAGCACTCTCTCAAGTGACTCTTGTTTTCAGGCTCTGAACTGCATTTATCACAGCCTGGAAACAGGCAGAGTTCTGAGGAAGGGCTGGAGATAGGAAGAGTAAAGGGTTTGTTTAAAGTCAGAAAAGCTGAAATGAGGCTGAAACTGTGGGCAGGATAAATCTCATCCCTCGGAGGGAGCAATCCCAAGTTAAGTCACTAATAGTGGACTGGTGCACTGAAGAGAAAGGCTTTTCTTCCAAACCCAAAGTCAACAGGGGGGAAGAAGGAGTCCTTCCCAGGATTAATTCACAAGATAAAAATAATGTTAACAATTAGAACAGAATCAGAGATTTTTTAAACTCCATTAAGAATTTAAAACCAGATGTTATTCCCTAATTAGTTATTCAGTGCCGTATCTTCCCTCCAGAACACTTAGTTACTCCTCCTATTTTTCAAGCACCCATTAACTCTGACTGTTTCCTGATTTTTAGGCCCATGAAACGTAGAATAAACTCGTGGAAGCTGGAATTCAGCAGAGCTACATTTAACAGAGTCAGGTGTTGCATAGGCAGCCATAAAACCTGCTTTAACTACACATTTTTTTCTGCTACAGCTTCCAGTTATCAGAAGATGAGTAATTATTTTAAACCCAAACCTGCATTTCATGCATATTTCTATTTGATCACAGATTGCTTCAAAGTGTTTGCAGCCAGTTGCTGCAGTTTGCAGAACAGTTGCTCTGAACAGACTCAAATTAAAATACAATACAAGGAGCAGGTGCTGAGCTCTCCCTTCCAACACCAGCATTGCTCCCAAGGCTCCAGAAAACTCTTTGTTACTGCTTTCCATGAACTCCAGGCTGCAGGAAGCAGGCAGACCCCTGGAACCTTCTAGAAGGATCCAGTGCCAAAAGTCTGGAGTCATTTGGACACAGGGAGTGTCCTCCCACGGTACCCAGCCCAGCCAAAAAGGTGCAGGGCAGAGGAACTGGAAAGGGGCTTTAACTAACCCCAAACAAGGCCCGGCTGCCAAACTGCCCCGGGACCACCGAGGGCTCCCAGGGTCTGTCCAGAAACCAGGGAAGAGGGAGGGTGGGATGCTGGGGTGGCAGCCCTGGTGTGACAGCCCATGCCTCACTCACCGTGTGGAGATGGCCGGGGTCTCCAGGCAGCAAACAGTGTGGGCTCCATCCCGCCGGAAAAACCTGGGGACAGTGCGGCAGGTTGGAGACAGGGTCAGGGCTCCTGGGCAGCCTTCACACGAGCCCAGGAGCCAAACATTTGCATTTCTGGCAGCATATCACTACTGAACATTCCTGGAGGATAAGCTGTGCTTACATTAGTGACACTATTGCTTGGTTATCTGAATAATAAATGTTAGAATATAAATTACCTTTCCCTCAGATCCTCCAGGAGTGCCACAAAAGGTAAATTCTGAGGCCCACAGAGGTTGGCAGTGTTACCCTTTAAGAACAGTTGTGTGAACAGTTTCTCCCCCTCCCCACCACCAGTACTTTATTTATCAGCAAAGAGCTCAAATGTACAAGGGAACAATCCAGAAGTTTGATTTTGGAAGTGTATTTTGGGATTTTCCAGAAGCCCTCTCGCCTTTAGCTGTGAGCAGATATAAGAGGAGCACAACCCAGGGCAAGTCAGAGCATTTCCTCTCACTCAGCCTCCAAAAAGGGAAGAAACTGTTGGAAACAGTGCAGGTGTAGTTCAGAGGGATGTGCTGGATGTGGCACTCCCAGAGATGAGGGGCAAGATCAGTGCAAGAAGCACATGGGACCTGCTCTAACTCACGTCTCCCAAGCCAGGCTGCTGCTTTCCCTCTGCCTTTTCCCAACTCAAGGAATCAGTTTTTCCAATAACATGAAACAGAAGTTTCACATAATTACCTTACAGCTGCCCTGCTGGAGACACCATAAAAGCTCAGGGCAGTGATGGCAGCAGAAAGCCAAGGCCCTCCCACCCCAAAACTGGCTTCAGCCAGGAGTGAGGTCAGGCCTGGTAAGGTGGTTTAAGTTTACCCTCACACAGGGGCTCAAACCAGAGGCATCTTTGCCGTTGGGCCTCCCTTGGACACAGCCCTGGGCGGGGTGAGAGGATGAAGCCAGCTCTAACTTTAGGCCCAGGTGACCACTCAGAGTTCACCCAGGCAGAGAGGGGAACCCCCCTGCTCTCATCCCTGGTGACTCAAAGTGGCAGCAGTGGCACCTCCCCTGCAGTCCCTCCTGCCCTGCTCTCTGCGGTGCAAGCCACACACATTCACCGCTGAGTCACACCCACAATCAGCTCCCCTCCCACCACTCACACAGGAGACTCAGGTGCAACAACCCCTTAAGCAGCCAGATTAGGAATGGTCATCATTTAGACCTGTTTTAATTAGATTTTAATGACACTCGTTATCAGCTGCCTACACAGCTTTGGGCTGGGTTTTGTCTGACCCCACATGAGGACAGGCAGTGACTGGTCCCTGGGGGAGGTTGGTCCTGGGCTGGCAGAACTCACCTGACCTGGAGCACTGGAGCACAGGGAAGCATCCAGACAGCACCAGGGTCCAGCACATCCACTGGGATCCAGCAGAGCCACTGGGATCCCCTTTCCCCAGACCAGGAGCCAGCTACAGCCTTGGCCAGGCTTTGGCTAATCCCAAAGTGAAACTGCTCCAGGATCCAGAGCAAAACCCAGTTCCCTGTCCCCACCTGAGCTGCACTCCTCAAAGCAATGATTCACATTTCATAACAAACCTGCCCCTGAATGAGACATGAAACCTGAGGCTGCTGCCAAATCCACTTCTGAAGAAGGGATGGCATTTCAGCAGCTTCCTTGTGAAGGCCAGAATCACAAATGAAGTTAGGAATTCAAAACATCCCATTAGTAAGGCCATGTTCATCATTAAGTGAAACCCTGCCCAAACAGAAGATGATAAATGAGCAGAGCTGGACTGACTGTCTGAAAATCTACCATAAAATCTGCCATCTGCCCTGAAACACCAAAAGGATGGAGAGAAGGGAATCTGACAGTCACAGCTCAAATTAAGTTTTTCTAGTAGATGCCTGAGCTTGCTTCTGGTCTCTTCGGATGCAAACTCCTTTTTAATTGTGTATTTATTGGTTTAGTTTTGTCAAAACCAGCCAAAGAAAGACTCTTTAAATGCAGTTTTGACAACTGTACCATGAGAAGGCAAGGCATTGTAAGGATTTTATTCCAAAGTGCTTGGAAGAACTGGGAAATTCTACAGAGAAACTGATTTTACTGAGATATACAAGAATAATGAGCAATCACCACTTTTTGAGCGTCAAGTCACCAACTTAATTGGAATAAAGTGAGAAAAATGCAGAGTGTGTCTACTCAGCACCTCAACTCAACATTAACTCTGTACCATCTAAAAGGCATTTTAAATAAAATACTTTAACAAAGGCCTTTTTGATACCATTAAACAGCTTTTGCACAGGCTGTGCCACGAGAAATGGAGTTGACCTGCAGAGCCATTAGTAGTAGAACTGACAAGCAAAAGTTTGGGAGGTATTTTGGGCAGGGTTTGGGGGTGACTTGCCTTGCTTGGGTTTTTAATTTTTAAATAAAAAGAATCTTACACTTCAACATTCTTCTGCTGCAGACCAGAAGTCTTCTTGCCTGGAGCAGCTCCTCTCATCTTCCCCTCTGCATATTGCTCCCTTTAAACAGAGCATATTAAGAAATAAGATTTTGGTGGAAAAAGAAGCTTCTTTGATTTTGGTTTGAAACTCATTATTTTCCCCTGATAACTAGATAACCTGATTGAAGCTTTGTTGAACAAATATTCCCTGACAAGCACTTCTTCCACACTACTCACTGGTTTGCCTTCTGGAGTTCTTTTTGTTTCTGCAGGTTGGTGTCCACGTATTTGAGCACTCTGCTTTCTGGAACCCATTCATCCCAGCTGGAAAAAACCCAGAGATAAATCATCACTTAAAACCATCCCATGATTGCCCTCTACACACAACAGTCAATTAAAAGCTTCACAGAATTCAGGACTAAACTCTGCTTTGTGTCAAATCATGGACTGGCACAAGTCAAGGTCATAGTTACCAAACATTCCCCACTGACTGGAGCTGGAATGATTTCTCTAGGGAAGTGTAACCCTCTGTCAGTTCCAGTTTCCCAAACTTGAAGGATGGGCAATGTAGGAGGGAGAACACTGTCTTAAATTCAAAGGAAGCATCACAGGAAAAAAATATTCTATGTTTACATAATTATGGGATATCTGTATCCATAATATATTACTGAGAAAGTTTCCTTTATCTATTTCAACATTTTATAGGTTAACAAATTCAGCAATAGGATCTTACTGTAAGGAGAAGAGCTCTGATTTCTGTCTGTGAAGGAAACCAAGATGGCATGAATATTTGAAGAATCTGAAGTGAACGATTTAAGAGAACAGGTGTTGGGGAAATTGCCATTACCAGCAGGAATTCCACTTCAACAAAGAGTGGCTCAGCTGAGCAATCTGACAACTTATCTCAAATAAAACACATTAAAAGTGGCCAAGGTATTCTAAAGTGCATCAGGCAAAGCTCTATATAGAGTTCTGTGCCATTTTTCAGTAGCTGCCAGCCTTGGAGCATCACGTGGCCAAACCAATATTGCTACAGGAGCACCAGGACTTCAGAGGGTAGACAAAAGACAAGGGCAGCATCTAAAAACTGCAGAGAAGCATCTCCAGCTGTACCCAAAGATTGTGGGGTTTGGGCAGTGCTTTGTTCAGCAGTTTAAGCCACTTATCCCACTCCTGCCTGTCCAGCTGCAAGAGACCTTCCAGTAGAGGTGTGACACAGGTAACACATTTATACCCCATGGTGACACATTTACGTCCCACGGTGACGAAGCTTTTTGGTATCCTGAATGTTGATATTGGCAAAATAATTCCAAGTCAGGCCATTACAGCTGCAGAAGGCCAAATGAAGGCTGTGCTGCCCAGGCTCTTGCAGCAATGCCACTTTTAATGTCCTTAATTGGAAGCTTGAAGGCAAAAAGTAAAACTCAAACAGCACAAGCAAGAAAAGCGGGATCAGGACACCACTTCTGGCCCCCTTCGTGGCATAAGTAAGGGAAGGAAGGGCCAAATTTATGCTGCCTCATTAAGAGAAGCCACCACACAAACTGATTATGCTCCTGTAAGTGCTGTGTTTACACTGAAACATCCCCTGTCCCTCTGGCAGGAGGGGGAGCGGATACAATTAAAAGTCACATCTAAAACACGAGGCTCAGCTTTTAGTCACAGCACAGAGATCAAGGCTGTTGTGACTAAGAGTCCTCAGCATTGAAATGAAACCAAACCAAACAGGAAACTGCACTCTGAGACTTCTGGGTCTGAAGAGCTGAGGTTTTTAATCCCTTAGGAAAAAACCTCCACTTCTCCTGAACTCAAACTGAGTGGTAGAAAACAACTCAAAAAAAGGGAAAAAAGTACATCAATATAACAACCTCATGAAGTTCTCACCTTTAATGGGCTCAGCATTTATCTCACAGAGGTGCCTGAAATCCTCAGCCATCTCTCACCTGGAATCCTGCCAGTTTTGCAGGAGGGAAAAGTATCTGCAAGTTTACTTTAATATGAGAGGCTGGAACTGAAACACAGGCTACACCTGCTGCTAATCCAGCCAACCTGAACACAGCCTTTAGCAAGCTGTGCCCCAAAATCCCCTGCCAAACCTGGGGTAAAAGGTGAGGGAAGGGTATTTGAGTGGTTTTGCCCCACCTCAGTAGGAGCTGCCTCTCCTACCAAGGCCTAACAAGGAAGTTTTCATGGCAGACATTTCTGCCAGGGAGGAGTTCCAGTGTTTCCCACCCTGAACACCCAGAACATTCCAGAGCATTCCCATCAGCCTCCTGACAGCTCTGCAGGAAATGGCCAGTTTGGCAATGCTCTCTTTGTGTTACATAAATCATCAGCTTAGGTATAAAATCATTCTAGTCAATCCCAGACAATCTGCCAACAGCAGAGATGTGGCAGTGCTGCTGCACCCAGCTCACACTCAAACAAAGCATCTCCCTGCAAAGGAAAGAGAAATCCTGCTTTCATTTCATGCAGTACTTACTTTTTATTCCAACCACTGTAATGGATAAAGTATTTCACTTGCTTGTCCTTTATGGCAACCTTTACACACTGGAACAGAGAAGAAAGGTCAGTCAGTCCCAGAGAAAACAAGGAGGTCTCAGGGAGCTTTGCTGCTTTAGCTTGCAGTTTCCCCTGCCCCTGAACTTCTTGGCTGTACCAATTAAATCCACCAACTCAACACTTCCTCCAGGGAGCTCAAGTCCTGTTCTGGAGGTGCTGAGATTGAGCTGCCACTGCCCCCCTGAGCAGTGACAGAATGAGGCTGCTGTAAAACCGCAGGGTGCCCCTCTGGGGCTCCAGATTTGAGTCTCTTTAAAAGGAGTTTTTCTTCCTTTGAAGTAAAAACTACTCACAGGAGTTATAATTGGTATTTTTTTGGCATGCAGAGCCACCTCTAAGTGTTTGAGAGGGCAAACCTTTGGCTATACAACATTTTCTCAACACCACACTGTGCTGTACCCTCTTCAACTAAGAACTATTGCCAGAGAGGAACCTATTTCAGGAAACACCTGCAAAATGCCACATATGGAACCTAAACCCAGGTTCACATGGACTTGCACCCAGGACTAAGGTTCTCCTGCAGGATCCTCTGCTGCACCAGTGGCTTGCTCTGACAGCCTGAATTAAACGCAGCCACACACAGCCTGTGCTTGTCTCTACTTGTTTTGGAGAATAAAGGGGCTGAGCATGAAGCAAAAGATGACTCAAATATAGTTCTGTGGCAAAATATTTTCCATGCTGGAGGTTAGAAGGGCCTGAAGTGAATCTCTAACACTGCATTGCAGAGATGCACAATCAGCTCCTGTTTGCCACAAGCCCTCACACTGCTCCAACACAAAGAGCTGCTCTGACCACCTTGCTGTGGGACACCAAGGATGTGGTCAGGAACAAAAACTGCTGGACTGAGAACCACAGGAGAAAAACAGATCAAAGGAGTAGGGAGAAAGCCAAGGCTATTATTCATTACTACTGACAAAGCAGCTTTTAAAATTAAATCCTTTAAAATAAACAAATAAGACCTTGTAAAATTAAACTTCAAGTTCATTCTGCCAGTGCACGAACTCAGAAGGACCCACTCAACACAAACAGCCAAACAAAAGCTACTTGTGAGCTGGGAAATCCCTTCCAGCACCCAGCTGGCACAGCCTGATCCTGCAACATTCATTCCACTCTGGAAAAAGGAGGGACACAGCATGGGCAAGCACAACTGCTGTCCAGCTCTGGGCTGTTTGAGTGACACGAGGTTATTTCCTCAGAACCAGAAGCCTCAATCACCCTCCTCTCTGCAGGCACTGGCACAACAACCCACACATTCCCAACAACCTCATCCTCCTGTTCCAGAGATGGCAGAGAGCAGAGCAGAAACACCAAAGTGGGAATGGTTTAGAGCAGCCCAAACCCTCTCAGTGCTCTGGGTGTTATTTAAGCATTACAACAACTCTTTCTCCTGAAGAGAGAAGTCAAGTGTTTCTCCTGCCTCCCTGTGTTAACATTTACTGACACTAAATCCAAAAGGATTTAATCCCTGCCTGAGGTACCCCAGGAATTTCTGCAAGCCTTCTGACCCACACAGCTACAAGAGCTCTTTCTTTCTCTTTCAGAGGGAGTGGGAGCACTTAAACCCAGAGCTGTGCCTGCAGTAACACTGAGGCAGCAGGGGCACAAATGTGCAGTGCAGGTTCTTGTGGTCTAAAAGCCAGAACTGGGAAGCAGAACTGGGAATGCCACTTCCTTTGTCACTGCAATGCAGCTTCTCCTGGGCACTGGTGGTGTTGAAGACCACGGGCTGTATTCAGCCACCTCCCCCTGAGGAAGCTCCAGGTGCAGGTGATGGAGCAGCTCAGGCACCAAATCCTGCAGGCACAAAGGCTC
Organism: Aphelocoma coerulescens; assembly: GCF_041296385.1. Taxonomy (NCBI): domain Eukaryota; kingdom Metazoa; phylum Chordata; class Aves; order Passeriformes; family Corvidae; genus Aphelocoma; species Aphelocoma coerulescens. The sequence goes on from NC_091024.1 coordinate 12,503,431, forward strand.
CCCAGTGCTCTGGGATATTCCAACAGCCTCTGGGAGCTTACCAGCATAGCTGCACAGTGCCACTGGGCTTCCTGGAATTGTTCTGGAATAGAGCTCCAGGGTTTAAAATGGATTTCAGACAGGTTTTTGTTCATTTTAGTTCCAGTCCTTGATCCCATCTAGAGGCACAGCAGGCAAACTAAAACACTCCCTTGTTTTCCTGGGGAACAGCGAGAGCCACCTGCAGCCACACACACCTACCTTGGCTTCATAAAGGAGAGGTCCATGGAAACAAAGCACTCGCTCACCTGCAAGGGAAGCGCAGACAAACAGCTCAGAGCTCCTGAGGGCCATTTCCATAAGTTGTGTCATCAGGAACCACACAGAGCCAGTCCAGGGGCAGCCTGGGAAGCTGCTCAAAGGCAGCTACTGACTGGAGAAGCAAATTCACTATTCCACCAAAGGGGATCAGAGCTGTGATTACTTTGACCCCAGAGCAGAGATCCCTGACGATCTCCACGCAAGAGCAGCTGCACACAAACAGCAGTGCTGGTGACTTTGGCAGCAGCTGGCACCAACCCCCACATTCCTGCCCCTCCCTGAGCTGACAGACGTTCCCAGATCCCACGGCAAGGCTGGTTGAGAACTCCTGCCCAGCCTCAGTTCCAGCTGCAGCCCCCAAACCAGGCTGGGCTCACCCATGAGCAGGTAAAGCTGCCCCTCTGAGGGGTTATTGGTCCAGGGCACTCTCCTGAGATCCTACCTCTGCACCTTAAGCTTCTGACACGTGAAAGCCACTGCCATCCATGTCCTTTTCCTGCAGGAAAAGCAGCCCCTGGCATTCCCAGTTCAGGGAAGTCAGGAAGAGAGGCCCCCCTGCTGCTTCCCACCTGACCTGCGGGCTGGGGCTGTGCAGCAGCAGCAGAATCTCCTCACTTTGGGGTGTTTAAGCAGGATAAGATTGTCCTTCAGCCTGGTTTTATCTCCTCAACAGCCAAGTCTCATCGTGTGGTTACACTGTGGGAATTGCAGTGTACTTATCACAGGACATCTGAGTCCACACGTTTCCTTCTGGAAGCTGCAGTGCCTCATGTTTTTGGGGAGATGAGCTGCAGAACTGTAAAATGCTTCTGTGTATCAAGAAAAAAAAAGGCTTAGAAGGGCTCTCCCAGAAGTGCCCATTCTGATACATCAGACAGTTGGTACTTTTATTTAAAAACATCCCTACAGGCAGGGCTGACAATCAGAGGTGACGTTATCACTCTCATTGTCACAGTGCTCACTAGTGCTGGTGGAAGACACATCTCTGCTTCAAAGCTGTGCAATGTTTTCTAGGAGAGATGCCCACAGTTACTGAGGAATAGTTATTTCTAAAAAACACAAGGATGATTTGCAGAAAGGGTTCTTTGTCTCCATGATAACCTGGCAGGCTCATGCTCCCTCACACAGGGCCTATCCCCTGGATCCACACACTGTTCCTTATCCCAAAGCTCATCCCATTCCACTCTGCCATGGGCGGGGACACCTTCCACTACCCCAGGTTGCTCCAAGCCCTGTCCAACCAGGCCCTGGACATTCCAGGGACGGGGCATCCATCTTAAACCATATTGCTATTTTTATTAATCTTACTTATATTACTCTCAACTACAACCATTACCTAAAAAGCAAAATATAGGCAGAATAAGCCTCCCAAAAAGCCCAATTCACCTTCATTCACCTAAGCCCCGGTGCTTTGTTGCAGATGTGGATTCCGGCACAGCTGGAATCCAAGGCTGCCTTCACGAATCCTCCTGCACTGGGCTCCCTTCCAGGGAACAATAAATAATAACCATCTTTCAAACGCATTAAAATAAAAATCCCGACAGACTTGAGGGATTTCAGCAGTTTTAATGCCAATGAGTGTCCGCGCAGGAAAATGAAGGATGTTTGGAATAACGGGGTGGGAAGGGCCCGCGTGTTATTGGGAGGAAAGAGAAGGGACAGGAAGGGACAAAGACTACGGGAATTCAGCTTTCGCACCTCGTTAGAGCTGAGCAGGGAGCGATGAAAGCCAAACGGCCCCGAACCGCGAGCACCGGGGCGAGACCCCCGCGCCGGGCGCGGCCCCGGCACCCCCCGGGCCCTCCCTCCCCGCAGCCCCGGGCCCCGCCCGCACTCACCCTCCTGGAACTTGGGTTTGGGGTCCTGCTTGGGCGCCATTTATAAGGGCCGGTCCCTCCTCCGGCCGCTCCCCGCGGGGCCCCGGCGCTGCCCGGCCCGGCCCCGGCGCTCCCCGGCCCGGCCCCGCCGCGCAGCCGCGGCTCGGGCATGCCGGGACATGGAGTCCGCGGGCTCCCCGCCCCGCTCCGCTCCGCTCCGCTCGGGGGTGCGGGAGCGGGATGGCTGCGAAGTGTTGGCTGCTTGAGCCGTGAGGAGCCAGAAGAGAGGAAAAAAATTAATGAAAACCGAAGAAAAAGAGGAAAACAAAGTACGCCCAACGTGGGGCTCGAACCCACGACCCTGGGATTAAGAGTCCCATGCTCTACCGACTGAGCTAGCCGGGCGCCACACGCGCTCCCTCGCGGCCTCAGATGTCGGCACAGCCCCCCCCGCCGGCCCCGGGCATTCTCCGCTCTGGCCGCCAGAAGGCGCGTACCCCACCTGATTTACATATTTACATTGCCGTATAATTAAACGTTATCCCAAAGCCGGCAGGTGTGGAGCGCCGGCAGACGCCGCCGTCCCGGGAAAGCTGGGGGATGCCGGCGCCGCGAGCAGCCCCCGAGCGGTTAATTACTAGCGCCGAGTAATCCCAGGTGTACGCTCCCGGTTCGCTTTGACCTGAGAGAAAATAAAAAGAAGCATTGACGGGTAGCCCCGGCCGAGGAGAGGGGGGATACGACGGCATCATCCAAGCACTGGTTTTAGGTTTTGACCCAAAATTGGCCGAATTGTTTTGATTTTTCTACCGCAATCCTCACGGCGGGGCAGGCGAAGCGCAGCGGCAGGAGACCGCCAGGGGGCGCAGTCGGGCCACGCCGGCACCGCGCGCTGTAAGTCACGCCCGCGGATATGCAAAACCCCGTGCACTTAATTTGCATATCCCCGCCCTCATTGTTTGCATATCCCCGCCCCTCCATGCGCAACCCCGCCTGTGTGATTTGCATAGCCCCGCCCTCATTGTTTAGATAGCCCCGCCCCTCCATGCGCAACCCCGCATGTGTGATTTGCATAGCCCCGCCCCCGTTGTTTGCATAGCCCCGCCTGTATGATTTGCATAGCCCCGCCCTCGTTGTTTGCACAGCCCCGTCCCTGGTATGCATAGACCCGCCCGTGTGATTTGCATAGCCCCGCCCCGTTGTTTGCATAGCCCCGCCCCCTCCGTGCATAGCCCCGCCCCGGCCGCGGCCCCGCCGCCGGCGCGCGGAGCCCCCAGCCCGCCGCAGCCATGGCGGCCCTGCCCGCGCTGCGCCCGCTCCTGCCCCTCGTCCCCGTCGCCGCCGCGCTGGCGCTGGCCGCGGGCGGGGGCGCCGCGGGGACAGGTCCGCGGGGACAGGACGGCGGGGACCGCGGGAAGGGCGCGCGAGGGGTCCGCGGGGATGAGTGCGGGACGCCCGTGGAGCGCGGGGTGTCCACGGGTGTCCGCGGGGCTGAGCGGGATGAGCGCCGGGTGGCCGCGGGGATGCGAGCGGGATGTGCGCGGGGATGCTCGCAGGGCGCTCGGCGGGGCCGGGACCGCACAGCCCGGTAGCCCCGCCGCTGCCGCGCTCGTCCCCCGGGCTGGGCACGGTCGGACCCGGCGGCCCCGGCTCCCCGCGGGGTGCTTTGCACCCGGGGGTGCTTTGCCCCCAGAGACGGCGCCCCAACACCGTTTGAAAGTGGGAATTTGATTTTTTGAGGAGTTTTTTCGTTGTTTGTTTGGGGTTTTTTTTACTGGCAGTCGGAGTTTAACAGCGGGAGTGTGTGCGTGGTAACCGCGGCCAGTCGGGGCAGAGCCGAGCTCCGGAGCTGCCCGAGCCCCCCTCGCCCACCCGCCCCCTAACCCTGACCTTAACCCTGTCCCACGGCAACCCCCAGCCCTGACCGCCCGAGGGCAGGAGGGGCAGGCGGAGTCCCTGCTGTCCCTGCTCCGTGCCGTCCGAGTGGCCACCAGATCCAGCTGGTGTCTGGATGCCTGAGGCCACCGCCACGGGAGTTGGGCATCGAGCGGGGGGAAGGGGTGGGAGAGGAAAGGAGGAACCCTGCAGGTAACCACTGCACCCGCTCTTCCCAGAGCCGCCCCCGCCGCGCTCCGGCAGCGACATCGTCCATCCCATCAAGGTCGACGAGAGCGGATCCTTCCTGTCCTATGACTTGTCCCACCGGGCCCTTCACCGGAGGTCTCCTGCCTCCAGGAGCAAGCTTCCTGCGTTCTATGAGCTGCAATACAAAGGACAACCCCTGAAATTCAACCTGAGCCTGAACAGGCATCTCCTGGCTCCAGGGTTTGTCAGCGAGAGGCGTTTCGGGGGCATCGCCGGCGCCAAGATCCAGCCTCACTCCTACAACTCCTGCCATATGATCGGGGAGGTCCGGAGCCGGGCGCTGCAGGGAGGCCTGGCTGCCCTCAGCACCTGCGATGGCCTGGTGAGTACAGCCCCAAACCACAAGGAGCCTTAATCCATAAGGGAATAGCAGAAGCTGGGTGAAACTCTTTCTTCTGCCAAAACTGATACCAAAATTCCCAGCAGCAGCAGAGTCAACATCTCATCTGTAGGTCTGGTGCAGCCATGGGAGAGCTGACTGTAAATTTCCCATGGATTCCAGTGGTTTGGGAACTCTCCGGGGCTGGGTTTACTTGTTTGTGTCTAAATTCCCAAAGAGCAAATCTCTGCCTTTTAATCCATAAATGTGGGATTGTGAGGAGCACATCTGGAAACCAGGGGCTCGGAGCTGGAGGTGTTACTGATAGCACAGCCCCTGGGTAGTGAAGCTGCTCGCTGTTTCCTGAGCTCTCCACTGCCTTACTCCACTCTAAGTGTTTCCAAAGGCAAAAGTGACCTGGAAGAGTGGCAGCTTGGGGAAAGGGCTTAAAACCTCCTGTGGGTTTGCAGAAATGGCTCCAAATAACTGGTGATGCAGTGCTCATGCTGGTGTCTCTCACTTCGGAGGGAGGACAGCTCCATCAGATCCTCCATGGCTTCCCTCTGCTGGAGGGCAGGGATAGGTGGGATATTGGGAAGAATCCTCCCCTGTGAGGGGTTGAGGCCCTGGCACAGGGTGCCCAGAGAAGCTGTGGCTGCCCCTGGATCCCTGGAAGTGTCCGAGGCCAGGTTGGACACTGGGGCTCGGAGCAGGCTGGGATAGTGGAACGTGTCCCTGCCCACGGCAGGGCTGGCACTGGATGGGCTTTCAGGTCCCTCCTCGTCCAAACCATTCCATGATCCTGTGATTCTGTGATCACTCCCAGTCCCAGGTTCCTCAGGGAGAGCTGGGATGCAGGTGACCTCATGGTGCTGCTTTGTGTCTCCCTGCCAGAAAGGTGTGTTTCAGCTCATGAATGAGGACTATTTCATCGAGCCCGTGTCCAGCAGCCCTCGGGAGGAGGGAGCAGCACAGCCCCACAGGATCTACAAGCGCCAGGTGCCCAAGGACAGGGCTGAGCAGGGCAGGAGACCCCCAGCTCCACAGGAATCTTGTGGTGTGCGAGGTACTGTCCTTTCCTCTGGCCTTCTGGCAAAGTTTGTGACACCAGTGACTCAATGGGTGCTGGACCTCAGGCCTCTTGCTCTCATCTGCTGCTCCCAGCCCTGCCACAGGCGGGGGATGATGTGGGGACGGAGCATTTGCTTTCATTTCCATGAAGACTTTGCTTTTTGACCTGCCAGGGCACTGGACTTTGGGAGTGGAACTCGGTCGCTGCCCCAGGAGTTCGCGGGGTGGGCAGAGTGCATGTGGGTCCTTCCCTGTCCAGAGCAGATGGGTTGGATAAACTCCTAAATCCAAGATTTCAAGTACCGAGGAATTCAGTGCATTCCCAGAAGCTCATCGGCACTTTACTCCCTGATGTGCTGCACATTTCCTTGAGCTCTCTGCTTTCACAAACTGGGGTTTGTTTCTGTAATAGGGTTATCTTCAGGCATTCTTCTGATAATCTAAATTAATTATTTAATCTGTGGTAATAATCTTAATGGCTTCTTCTAGGCTTTGAAGTCTGTTCTTGACTCAAGTCCATTCTGGACTTTGAAGTCTGTTCTTGAGAATTATTTTCTCTGGGTATACCATGGCCTGTGTGTAACTCATGTGGATCTCCTCTGTAATCAGAGCTAGTGGGGTGGATGTGCTGTGCATGCACTGGAGAGGAATCCCAAAGAAATCCCAAAGTCTGTAGGATTTTAGTGACTGCCATCCTCTCGCTGAGCTCTGCTGTGCTGCTGGTTTGCTTTGCCCCACAACAGGCAGATGCTGCTGGTGTTGTTTCGCTCCTGTCAATACATGGGGCCGCCTGTGTGCACAGCTGGGCGAGTGTTGGACAGGGATCATCCCAGAGGGAAATGCCACAGGAGCCCCCCAGGACCCCAGGGGAACCCCCTGCTCTGCAGCAGCCTCACATCCCGGCTGGGAGCTCAGCAGCCAAGGACACAATGGGAACGAGCTCCAAGGAAGCTGCTGCAATTAAACTGTCACAGTGGTATTAGCAATTCATCAAGTGGTCCAGATAGTTGGGATTTTTCAGGCTAGGGGATAAAACGTCCTTTCACAGCTAATGTTCAGTACAGCCCAGAAAATGTAGGAGTCCATTGTTAGGGAAGTGAGGCTGAGCCCTCCGAAACCAGCCATGAAAGCGATTCCCACTGTGTGGGATGAGGTTTGTAAAGCCTTCACCCAGCTTGGGGCTGACCCTGACCTTGCTCTTGGAGCCGCGTCACAGGAAAAGTCCCCGCTGGAGAATTCCCAGTTGCTGGTGTGCGTGAGGAGTGGCCGAGCTCTCCTCCGCCTCCGGACTCCGCTCAGCCCAGTGAACATTCCCATTGTTTCCCCTTGGGAAGGCGCAGTCCGGTCTCTGTGTGCCTGAGGGAGTCTCTGGGCTGGCCTGCAGTGTCTCGGCTTGCCCAGGACTCTGGCGCTTGTGGGATTTGGCTCCAGTCACCAGTCCAGCTTTGGGGGCACAGAGTTTATTGTGATGGGAACTGTCCCTTCCTGAAAATACGCATTTGGGATGATGCAAAATGTTGAGCCACCAGGGTTTTTCTCAGATTGTTTCTCAAGCATCTCTGCAGGGTTGTCTATAAATTCCTGTGCCAGTACAAATGCTAATACTGCTCTGGGAGAGTTCTTCGTTCCTTGTGTAATGCTGCAAAGCCTCTTCTGGTCAAAGAAATTACTTTGAATGCTTTGGTTATTTTTTTTGTCTCATGCTCATGTGCAGCAGACTGAGCTCAGAGTCCTTTGGAACAGAGCACAGCAAAATGCACACGAGTTATTGAGTTATGGGTCTAAGTGTGGAGCCTTCTCCACATCAAAGGTGATTCCTGTGAATTAAAAAAAAAAGATATTTTATCAAAGTTGCAAGCATTTTATCAAGGAAAAAAGTCCTTTTTTCCCCTTAAATCCCTCAGAATCTCAGGAAAGCCTGGAGAGGTCTGAGAGGCGCAGGGAAAGGTGGGAGCAGAAGCAGCACAGGAGGAGAAGGATCAAGCAGCGCTCCATCAGCAGGGAGAAGTGGGTGGAGACGCTGGTGGTGGCAGACACCAAGATGGTGGAGTTCCACGGCAGTGACAACATCGAGAAGTACGTGCTGACCGTCATGAACATGGTGAGTGCTGGGCCCTGCAGGGCTGGGACACAGGGAGCCACGGGAACTGTGGAATGCTTTGGGTGGGGAGAGACTCAAAGCTCATCCAGGTGCAGCCCTGACACGGGCAGCGTCACCTCCCACAGACCAGGTGGCTCCAAGTCCCGTCCATCCCCTGCCCCATCCCGTTCAAGGGATGGGACAGCCACAGTCTCCCTGCATCAAAGACCCCAGGGCTTGCCAGGAGTGATCCCTGGTGGAACCTTGGCAAAACCCCACCAGCAGGTTGTTCCCACCCTGCCCTCGCCATTGCTGCCGTGCCCAGTGCCCCAGCCCCGCGGGGGATGGGCAGGTGGCAGCAAACCTGATGCCAAAACCTCCCTGCAGGCAGGAACAGCTCAGCCAAGGCCATTTCACCTTCCTCTGAGGCTTGAGGGCTGTTCCCTTGTCCTTCCCTCCTGGGGATGGAGGACATGGCCTCCCAGGGAGGTGCCAGAGAGGACAGCTGAGGGAAGGACAGCCAGGTTGTGGTGGTCTCCACTGGGAATCTGGGGGGGCTTTGCTGGCACCATAAAACAAGCAGATAAGTCTGGGGGAGGTGGCTCAGTCTGTCCCTCTGCTGCCGCTGAGGTTGCACCTCTGCATTCCAGAGGAGAGCTTTGGTTGATGCCAGGAAAGGGTGAGATTGGGCAGAGGACCTCAGGTAACATCCCTGGGTTTCTGGGGGGTGGTGAAGGCACCCAGAGAGCACTGAATTCCTTTGAGATGCTAAACACATCCATTAGGAGTGAGAGCAGAGGGGTTCCCCAGGCGTTTCTGACTGAGTTCCAGTGTCTACACAGATCGTATCGAGTGTAAATGGATTTCATGGCAGGCCTCACTCTAGGCCCGTGTCTGTTCTTGTCTCCCACGTGGGGAATTCCCGAGATGTTGTCAACAGCCTGCAGCAGCTTCCCCTGGAGCTGCTGTTCCTGCAGCTGGAGGTGCCAGCAGCAGTGTCCCAGGCTGCTCTGTGCTCCAGCTCTGTTCCCATGGCTGTCCCACTGCAGGTGGCGGGGCTGTTCCACCATGCCAGCATCGGGAACCCCATCAACATCGCCATAGTGCGGCTCATCCTGCTGGAGCGCGAGGAGGTGAGGGCACAATGGGGACTGAGCCCTGGCAGCCAGGCTGGGATGGGCTGGGAGCTGGTCTGGAAAACCAGGCTCCCTCCTGGGCTGTCCTCGTGGCCTGGCCGAGTGTGTGGGAGAGAAATCTAGGTGACCACGTTTGCCTCCTTGGCTGGTAGAGCCAGGGGTGGTGTGGGCAGAGGAGCTGCAGAGTCTGGTTTCTGGGGTGGTTTATGATAACACCGTGTCAGTGAGGTGGCAGAGGGCTCTGGGTCACTGCATGGTCATGTCCCAGCTGCTGTGGTGGCTCTGGGGGGCCTGAGGCTGCTCAGGGGCTCCACAGCTGTGTCCTTCACCCTCAGCCAGCACAGGGTGTTTTCATGCAGTGGTTCTTAACCCCTGTTACTGGATGATTTAATGTTTTGGTTGAATCACAGATGAAAAGAAAGCAGGAAAAGGGCTGTCTTCCCACCCAGCCTACAAGCTATAAACATGGAGCTATTCCATCTGGGTGGCAGTCACTCCCAATTTCCCTCTCATGTATCTGGAATCAGACCTCTCCCCTCCCCATCCCAAAATCCAAACAGCTCCGGCAGATTTCCCTTTATGTTGGCAGGAGGACCTGAAGATCTCCCACCACGCAGACAACACCTTGAAAAGCTTCTGCAAGTGGCAGAAGAGCATCAACGTGAAGGGAGACTCCCATCCCCTGCACCACGACGTCGCCGTCCTGCTCACCAGGTGAGGAGCCCACGTGCTGGTTTAGTGCTGTAGGAGCTGCTCTGGCAGCTAAAAACACACCTGGCTGCAGGTGGGGGCAGGCAGGGGAACATCTCCGTGGCAGCTGTTGAAATCTCACTCTCCCTGCCTGGACACATGCACGTAAGATCTGTAATGTGAAATCTGGAGATATTTGGGTCCTGATGGCTGGAACTGCCGTGGAAGGTGTAGGGGGGTTGGAATTAGGTGATCTTTAGGATTTCTTCCAACCCAAACCATTCCATGAGTCTGTGGTTCTATGAACTGGTCTCAAATCACTGGACACAGCTCCCAGTTGAGGTTTCCAAAGCAGGTTTTCACCGTGGCCCTGTTGCCAAGCCCCAGAATGGCTGGATCCTCCCAGGAGTTGTACACAGGGATTGATTCTCCTTTTTCCCTCAGAGGCTGGGCTTGGCAGAGGAGCCTCTGGGAAGCCCCTGACCTCCCACGGAGCTGGCAGGAATTCCTGCCTCTGGCCAAGTTTGTGTACCTTGCAGTCAAAGCCTGGTTTGAGGCTTTCAGGCTGCCGTGAGTTGGCTGTTGTGGTGGTTTGGGTGATGATTCACAACCCAGAGCAGCTTTATCTTCTCTGGGAAGTTGCTTTGTAGCAGAAATGAGGCACTTCAGGCCTTGTACTTCGATGGAACTGTTCATCCTGGGTGGCTGGAGCTGCCCTGGAAAACCACAGCACCTCTGGGATGTGTTTCCCCAGAGCTTGATTATCCCCAGCATCAGCTTTATTTATACAAAGGAATAAACGTAGCCAGACTGGCCAGCAGCTCCCATTAATCAGGCTTAATAATGAGCTGGGGATAGTGGGAGAGGAAAGGGGAAAGGAAAGGTCATAAACATTTTCCCTGTGGAAGGATGTTGGATGTCTCCATTCTCACTCCTGTTTGGCCGCTGTCTGTGTGCCGGGTCCTGCCGCCTTCCAACGCCCTCTCTGCTCTGTGTCTGTCTGTCTGTCTGCGTGTCCTCGTCCCCTCGGCCAAGGAAGGACATCTGTGCTGCCATGAACAGGCCCTGTGAGACCCTGGGGCTGTCCCACGTGGCCGGGATGTGCCAACCCCACCGGAGCTGCAACATCAACGAGGACACGGGGCTGCCCCTCGCCTTCACCGTGGCCCACGAGCTCGGACACAGGTAACCCTCTTCCTCCTTCTCTTCCTGTGCATGCGCTGTGGGGCTGGAGAAAGCACAGGGGGAAGTTGGGAGACGGTTCCCAAGTGGTTCCTCACTGGTGCAAACCCTGCCTTGCTCCTTGGGGACTTCATTCCAGAGTTAAGTTTTGGGTTGTCGCTGGTTTAATGAGAGCCATGTAATCCAAGGCAGCCTGGAGAAATTGCACTTGTGGTGTATTGTCCTGTGGTGGTTTGGGAAGGTTTTGGAGCAGCGGTTGCCCATTGAGAAATTTTAAAGTAGGATCTGTCTGTAGTATCAGCGAGAGAATTTTGCTTGCCCCAGTTTCAGCTGAATTTTGACAAGGTCACTTGAACATTGCAGTTCCCAATAGACAGACATCTGTGTGTGGGAAAACACCCACCACTATGATCTTGTTGAGTATTCCTGAGTTTTCAGTGGGAAAGCTGGGATAAAAGCACGGGACAAAGTTCAGGGCTGTCAGTAGCACGTCCCCCAGGGCAGATCCCTGCTCCTGTGCCGGGAGCGGGGCCGGGGCCGTGCCCGGTGTCGCGCTGTGCCGGGAGCGGTGGTTGTGGTGGCTGTGGTGCTTGTGGCTCACCTCCCCTCCGTGGGCTGTGCTCTTACACAGTTTTGGGATTCAGCATGATGGAAGCAGCAATGACTGTGAGCCAGTTGGGAAAAGACCTTTCATCATGTCTCCACAGCTCCTGTATGACACGTCCCCACTCACCTGGTCCCGCTGCAGCCGCGAGTACATCACACGCTTCCTCGAGTGAGTGCTTCCTCCTCTTCTTCCTTGCTGCAGGGCCTGGGGGGTCGGGGCCAGGGCACGGGGGGATGCTCTTAACTCTGAGATCGTCTCTCTAAGAGTGTTGGGGATCTCTTGCCCAGAGCAGCTGTGGCTGCCCCTGGATCCCTGGGAGTGTCCAAGGCCAGGTTGGTTGGGGCTTGGAGCAGCCTGGGATAGTGAAAAGTGTCCCTGCCCATGGAAAGGGGTGGGATGAGATGGGCTTTAAGATCCCTTCCCACCAAACCATTCCGTGATTCCGTGAATCCTCCCTGGGTTGCCTCACTCTGTGCTGTGAAGAGGGGTCAGGAGTGTTTGGGGCAGGCACAAGGGCTGTGGTTGCACGGATAAAACCGGAGTGTTTTCCCTGATGCTCTCTGCAGGTTCTGCAGAATCTCTTCGATTCTCTCTCTGCCTGACATGGGCAAACCAGACCCAGCCAAATTCTTCCCTGCCTTTGTTTATTTTTAGCACCCGTGGCTGATTTTTCAGCCTGTTGTTAGGAAGTTCCGAGGAGCACAGCCTGGAGTTTGGTTTGTCAGCCAGTGGCTTGCACTGGAGGAACATTTTCCTCCCTTGCTACGGGAAGGTTTGAAAACAGTGAGGAGCAGCAAGGGGAGAGCTGGGCCAGGAGCCGGCATTCCGTGGCCTGGAGGCTGCCAGGGCTAGGCTCCCGCTCCCAAATCCCAGCCTGGGACATGTGGGCTTGGCCCCGTGCAGGGGGAATTACTGCTGATTTATGGCATTCAGAGGAATGGAGCTTTCCCGCATCCGCAGCACCCCTGGCCCTCTGCTTTTAACCTTCACTTTGGGATGAAGAATTTCCTGCTTGTGATGACCCTGAGCTGCTGTGAGCTGTGATGGGGGAGACAGAGCAGCTGGAAGCTCCTCTGGTGGGGTTTTGCTCTCTTTGCTCCCCCAGAAGGAGCAGCTCTTCCTTGGGAGCGGCGCAGGGCCCGGCAGGCGTCTGTCACCGGCTGTGACACCCCCGGGCCAGGGGGAGGCCGGGGCCAGCACAGACATAAGTGTGTTATAATGAGATGTTGGCAGGAGAATGGGAAGGAGGGAGCCAGAAAATGGGACCCTGCTGACCTGGGGTTGCTGGATGTGCTTGGAACAGACCTCACGTTTGGAAAAACCGCACTCTCAGATGATGATGATTATTATTTTACACAAGATTATTATTATTTTACAAGCACTGCCGAATGTTTGAGCATCTGAAAGTGATTCCCGGCAGCAGCACGGCCCCAGCCCTGTGGGTCAGCACTGGCTGCAGCTGGGGTTGCAGGGTCAGGGTCTGCCTGGACGTGTGGGGGCACCGGGAGAGGTCCCGTCCATGCTGTGGCAGCAGTGTCCCCAGGGAAGGTGTCCCCTTGCTCAGAGCAGTGTAGGATGCTGGCTCACGGTGGCTGGTGATGCTCCTGCGGTGGGGGGACCCTTCAGTCTTTGCTGTACATCAGACAACCAGATTTTCAGCCTCTTTCCAGTGCTAAAGCTCTTCTTCCATCACCCTCCTCTTCCCAGGGCCTGGGGCCTGCTGCCCTTTCCCTGCCCATGCCACTGCTCTGCCCGCTCCACCAGCTCCATGTTGTGCAGCTGATTCTTCCAAGCTCCAAGCCTTGCCTTTGTTTTTGCTGAATTCTGTCCTGGCTTTTTTGGACCCTTCCTCCAGTTCTCTGGGAGCTCTTGGAATTTTAATCCTGCTCTCAAATGTATCTGCAGATCCTCTCAGCCTGCTCACAGATGGGGATTTAATCATTGTTCCATCCACTCCATCCTCCAGCTCGTTAAGGAACAGGCTGGAACAGGCAGAGCAGTGCAGGCCCCTGCGTCTTTCCCTGTGGACTGGGATTTACTGCAGATCCCTGAAAGCCAGAGGGAAACTCAGGCCAATTTTTCCCTGCTTGGAGATGTATTTTGGCCAATTGAACAGACCGGGAGAATGACTGTAAAACATTTAACAAAGAAATAGATTCTGGAAAAGCTGGAAGGCTGAGGCAGATCCCAGTCACTCCCAAACGGGACAGAGACCCCTTCATAAGCTGGGCAGTGCAGGGAGTGCCCCAAACAGGTCAGAGGAACAGGAGGCTTGGGGAAGTTTGTGGGGGACCTGTGGGGCCCCTGTGCTGGGATGCAAACAGGCAGAGGGAGAAGGGTCCAGAGCAGCACGAGTGTCACACCTGGGGCTCATCCAGGATGAAGTGCTGGAGCCTGGACTTTTTCCAGTAAGGATACCTCCTTCCATTTTTAGAGAAAACTCTCCAAGTGTAAAGAATGGGATGAGCTTTAAAGCTCCTTGCAACCCAAGCCATTCCAGGATTCTGTTACTCTATGGAAATACGTGCAGAGGTGCCATGCAGTGACCCCACTGTGTGCCTGACACAGGCTGCACCAGGACCCTGCCCAGCTGCCCAGTCTGTGCTCCATCCATCCCAGCTCAGCCCCACATCACCCACAGCGATCCTTCTCTTCCCACTGGGCTGGGAGCAGCAGGATGCTCCTGCTGTTGGGAGTTTGGAAATGGAGACTTTCAAGCCCCTGGGCTGCTGAGAGCAACCCATTTCCTGCTTTTTCCCCTAGGGAAATATAAGTATATTGCAGTAAGGATATACATGGGAGTTTAAGGGGCTGTCTCCAGCCAAGGGAGCTGTTTGCAGGTGTCCAGTGTGGAACTCGGTGGGTGGGTTGGGAAAGGGAGGAGGGGGTGCTGGTTCTGCTGGGCACCACCCAGGGCACTGCCAGCACCCCAAAGCAGGAGTTCTCCTGCTTCCAGCCCTTGGTTCCGTGCTGCTGGTTTGGGTTAAAAAGGAATTTCATTTCAAGTTAATTCAGAGCTGTTCCCAATCACAACAAACCCGAGTAATCTGATCTAGCACGACAGCCTTGCCAGAGGCTTGGCCTTGCTGGAAAGAAGTTTGTTTAAATCAACACTGGTGACAATTCCATGTGTGTTTGGGAAGTATTTGAGCAAAAGCAGTTGGAGCAGCGGGATGCACCGCCTGCCTCAGCCGCTCCACTCCCACCTCTGCTCCAAAGAAATCCTGTCCAGGCTGGTTTGAGCACTCCTTGGGTGGCAGTATGGGGATGAGCACATTTGGCTGCTGATAATCTCCTTTATTCCTGTTAGCAGGGTCTGCAGGGACATTTCTGGAGGTTGTGGCTCCACCGAGACGTTTATGGTTGTTGCCCCTTCTGTCTTTGTCCCTTTGCCTTCCCCATGTCCTGCTATCCCTGGGGGACATGGGGGCATCCCTCTGGGGGGCTCCCACCCTAAAAGATACCCAGAGGTGCCCATCCACACCAGAACAGCTCCAGGGATGGCAGAGCCAGGGTCGTGTCAGTGGGAAATGCTGATTGCTCTCATCATGGGACATTCATCAGCTGCTGTTCCCCCTGGCATCTGCCAGAGGTGTTGGATGCCTGGGGTGACACTGCTGTGACCTGTCTCTTCCAGCCGGGGCTGGGGGCTGTGCCTGGATGACCCCCCAGCCCGGGAGGTGCTGGACTTCCCCCTGGTGCCCCCGGGTGTCCTGTATGATGTGGGCCACCAGTGCCGGCTGCAGTACGGCCCCTACTCCACCTTCTGCGACGACATGGACGTGAGTGGGGTCCCTGGTGGGCAATGGGCTCTGAGGGGCTCTGGGCTGGGGATTTGCTGTGCTCTCCCTGCTGGAGGGTTGGATCTGTGCCGGGATCCACGGCAGGAACCGTGTCCGTCTGCTTCCCACAGAGCGTCTGCAACACGCTGTGGTGCACGGTGGGGAACACGTGTCATTCCAAGCTGGACGCGGCTGTGGACGGCACAGCGTGTGGGGAGAGCAAGGTAACAGGAGCTGTGCAGGGTCCAGTGCAGGGATGGGCTCATCCTTGCTCTGCCCAAACACCCACTGCTCCCAGCAGGGACTGTCCTCAGGGAAGCTTAAAAGTCCTGGGGAAAGTGACTCACTTGGGATTGCTTGAATCAGTTGGGAAGGTGAAACCCACTGTTAATGACCATGGTGGGAGAGCACAAAGCTCTCCATCTGCTGCCATGGTGGATGGTCATCCCTGGGACCTTCCCCACTGCTGGGGAGGCGCCTCTGAGCCCCTCTGGCTCTTCCCTCTGGGCTGACACTGAGCTGTGAATCCCCTTGCTGAGGGGTCTCCATGGAGGTTTGGGTTTGTTGCCTCCCTCAGATCCTCAAACAGCCCAATATCTATGAGTTTCCCATTGCTTGAGGAGCTCCAGGCTCTGGCAAAGCCCAGCTGACCCCAGGCACCTCCATGCAAGCGAAGCATGGATTTCCACAGGACAATCTGTGTGCTGCACCTCAGTGCTCCCCATCCTTAACCTTGTGTTCTCCTCTTGCTGCCTGTCCCCCCGCAGTGGTGCTTCAATGGCGAGTGTGTTCCCGTGGGATACCGGCCCGAGGCCATCGATGGCGGCTGGAGCTCCTGGAGCTCCTGGGCCTCCTGTTCCCGCAGCTGTGGTGCAGGAGTGCAGAGTGCTGAGAGGCACTGCAGCCACCCCACGTAAGCCAGCCCTCACCCTGGGGCTGCCCACACCCCCAGGACACCAGTCAGGAGTCACAGAACCCTGGGATGGTTCGGGTTGGAAGGGACCTTACTCCATCCCCTGCCCTGGGAGTGTTGCAGTGTGACTCGAACAAAGGGCAGAGACTCCACACTCGGAGATGTAAAACATATGCAGTGTCCTTTAGTGACAGAACAGCAAACCAGGCATTCTTAGAGCCTGATTCAGAGTTGTTTTGAAAAATCCTGCTGCAGTTTATCACCCTGCTGCATTCCATGAGCCAGTGCTGGCTCCCGCCTGCAAGTGTCCAGGCACTGCTGGAGGAGCTGCCATCTCCATCCCAGGATTTCTGGGCTGACCCATCTGCTCCCCAGATGTCCCCTTGGTCACCAAATCACTGTTGCACTGGATTCAGCCAAAACCCCCGGCTTGCCCTGGTGTCAGAGCACCCTGGGATGGGGAGGAAAAGGGCTTTGTAGTGATGTTCCAGGGGAGTAATTTTTAAATGGCATGGGGAGCTCTGGCAACCACAGGACTGAGCTCCTGATGTGCCCAGACCCATGTTGTGCCCATCCTCTTCCTCGGATGACTTTGGCATGTGCTCTTGGGCTCTTGAGGGAAGCGTTCTGTCATCTCGGTCCCGCATCAAGACCTGGATTTGTGTTTGACATAAACTCTGTGGCAGAGGTGCCATGGTAGTTTATGGAGTGTTCCAAACACAGCTGTGGACAGGCAGGAGAGCAAACACTGGGAATTTCCCAGGCATTTGTTTGCTTTGGCCACTGGAGGTAAATCTTTAGCTTTGCGCTTGGGATAAAGTGAGAAAATGTGTGCCGGGCATCCCCCCCTTCCACAGCCATTCCCTCAGGGCAGGGAATGTAAACACAGCCCTAAAATAATCATTAGCTTCATTCTCTTCAGCAAAGTGTGCCCAGGAGAAGGAATTTTCATGAGGTCACTAGGACATGGGCCATGGAGAGTAGTGTGACCAAAGGAAAAGGCAGCGTGGCGGGAGATGGTGGCCGTGTTGTGAGGGTCTGCTGGGATCTGAGAAAAAATTGTTGATGCTTCTCAAGTCTCTCTTGCTTTAAAAAGTCCAGTGTCAGCTTTGCCATTCCCTGGGGCAGTAGAGAAGCAGAGTCAAGAGGACACCCTGGATGGGATGGGGAGCAGCTCCTCCGGAGCAGCTGCAGGATGGGCACCAGGCTGGACAGGGCTTGGAGGAACCTGGTCTGTGGAAGGTGTCCCTACCCATGGCAGGGGGTGAAACAGGATTGGCTTTAAGGTCCCTTCCAACCCAAACCATTCTGGGATTCTCTGATTCTCAAGTCTCTTTCACTCCAAACCCTTCTGTGACTCCTGTTTTTCCCTGCCATGGACAGGCCAAAGTACGGGGGCCGGTACTGCCTGGGGGAGCGGAAGCGGTTCCGGATCTGCAACGTGAGGCGCTGTCCCCTGGATAAGCCCTCCTTCCGCCAGGTCCAGTGCAGCCACTTCAACCCCATGCTCTACAAAGGGAAGCTCTACAAGTGGACACCGGTGCCCAACAACAGTGAGTGGAGGGCAGAGACCTCAAACCTGGAAATGCTCGGTCCCGCAAACGGCTGGAGTTGGCTGTTTGTGTCCCAGCTTTGCCTTGCAGCCTGTTCATGCTGTATTTTGTATTTTACACCGTGGCTGGGCTTGCAGGGTTGATTTGTGTTTTCGGAGATGGCCCTGGGTGCTGGGGTTGAGTCTGTGCCTGCTGTGCCTGTTCCCCAGTTAACCCCTGCGAGCTGCACTGCCGGCCCGAGCACGAGTACTTCGCGGAGAAGCTGCGGGATGCGGTGGTGGATGGGACGCCCTGCTACGACAGCGACGCCAGCCGCGACGTCTGCATCAACGGCATCTGCAAGGTGGGGCCTCGGGGGGAGACAGGGACACCCCGGGCCTGGGAAAACACGGGTGGGGGCAGGACCCACCCGTGGGTGCTCAGCGTCCCCTCCCTCCCATGCTGAGCTCACTCCTTTTGCCATTCCCCATTCGGGAGGTGTTCCTGATTCCCATGGGGTGTGTGGTACAGGCTGTGTCAGCCTCTGTGCTGGCCTCGAGGAGACAGAGCACCCAGGCCAGGCTGGATGGGGCTTGGAGGAGCCTGGTCTAGGGGAAGGTGCTCCTGCCCATGGCAGGAGGGCTGGAACTGGATTGTCTTTGATGTCCCTTCCAACTCAAACCATCCCATGATTCTATGAATCCTTTGGAGACGGTGCAGTCGGTGCTATGAATGATGTGGGAGATGCTGGTGTGGGGCTGACGGGGCTCTCTTGCAGAACGTGGGCTGTGACTACGAGATCGACTCGCACGCGGTGGAGGATCGGTGTGGGGTCTGCCATGGGGATGGCTCCACCTGCCACACCGTCCACAAGACCTTCGAGGACAGCGAGGGGCTGGGTAAGGGCACCTCCTGCTGCACCCAGAACACCGTGTGCCTGGGCCAGCACAGCTGGGCTGCTGCTGCTGCTCCTCCTTTGGAGGGGGAGTTTAATTCCAACTTGTCGATTTTTTGGGGCTAAGACTGCCCCAAAAACTCAGGTGGGCTCAGGGCAAGGTAGGGTTTGGTGCCCACTGGTGCCTTACAGAGGTGTAAGGATTGGCACAATGCTGGCACCTGGGGGACACAGCACCCACCCAGGGGACACTGGCACCCACTCAAGGACAAAAATCATCTCAGACACCTCTGACTCCACCAGGACCAACACCTGGTTCTATTCCCAGGTTATGTTGACATCGGGATTATCCCTGTGGGAGCCCGGGAGATCCAGATTGAAGAAGTGGCAGAAGCCGGGAATTTCCTGGCGCTGCGGAGCGAGGACCCGGAGAAGTATTTCCTGAACGGCGGCTGGACCATCCAGTGGAACGGGGACTACAGGGTGGCAGGGACCACCTTCACCTACAAGAGGACAGGGAACTGGGAGAATCTCACCTCCCCAGGGCCCACCGTGGAGCCTGTGTGGATCCAGGTACGATGGATCCTGCCTTCCTTGTGGGGCTGAGCTGCCGTGGTCCCTCACGGCCCCATCCTGCATGCAGGGGATGGGCTCGGCACCTCCTCGAGGTGTGTTTTTCTGGGAGCCAACGCTGGAGCAGCCAAGCACGTGCTGCTGGCCCAGGAAATGTTTCCAGCCCACACCACTTCCAGCTGAGCCTCATCCCCTTTGCAGCATTCTGCAAAATATTTACACAGGAGAAGGGAGAGAAGAGAGAGCCGTTTCCTGAGGCCTTTCCCCTATCTTATCAAGAGCAGGGAAAGAACCCCCAGTGCTTCTGGCTGGGCTGGACAGTCAGGAGGGAGGGAGCTGCCAGTTCATGCAAAAGCTGTTGGGAGTCAGTATCCTTGTGACTGAGGCCAAGCCTTCCTCTGGAGAAACCAGTGGGAATCATCCCACAGATGATGGCATAGCTGGCACCAGGCTGAAATCCCTCGTGGTGCCAGGTGTGGTGCAGAGGTGGTGATGACCATGGAGCCACATACCCTGGACCCCCAGGATCCCCCTGCCCCAGCAGTGACAGCCCAGCCCGATGCACTTCCCGGAGCATCCCCGGCTTTGCACGGGCTTGCCCAGAGCTCAGACACCCTGAGCAGCCAAAATCTCCTTCTGCCTTTCCTTCAGCAGCAGCTCAGGGTGGGATGTGAACGGGATCCTGGGCCTGCTGCTGCCAGGGGCTGCTGTTAAGGGGAACACTGGCGTGCTCGGCACCCACAAATCACTTTCTGGGATTCATAACCTAATTAATACCTTTGGACAAGAATGTTTCGATACTCATGGAGAGGTTTTGGAAAGACGCCCTGGCTCCTGCCAAAGCTCCAAGAACAACAAAGCTTTGGCAACAAAGGGAGTGCTTAGGCTAAGAAAAACAGGGATGAACTCCCAGCCCTTGCGAGCACGGGTGTGGGAGGCGCTTTGAGCAGGACTTGTGTCAACCACAGCAGCAGCAGGAGCCCGTTTGGAGTGGGAAACAATTTAGGAAATTCCACCCATGGGCAGGGACACCTTCCACAGACTGGGTTACTCCAAGTCACGTCCAGCCCTGGTGTGGAGCTGGGCACAGGGTCATGTTCTTCTGACCGTGCTGGGTGGGTCCTTCTCTCCTGAGAATCCCCCGGGGCAATGCCACCCCCCACTGCCCTGCCTGGCCACCCCCTGACTGTCCCCTGTGTCCCCCAGCTGCTGTTCCAGGAGACCAACCCCGGAGTGAGGTACCAGTACACGATCCAGCGCCCGGCCGACAGCGAGAACGAGATTGAGCAGCCCGAGTTCCTCTGGCGCTTTGGCTCCTGGACCACCTGCACGGCCACCTGTGGGACAGGTGAGTGCGGCCCCACAGGACACCCACTCTGAGCAGTGGAGCATCCCTGGGGAGCCTTAGAAATTCCTGGGTCTTGGGTTTCACGAGGTCTTAGGGGAAGAAAAAAGCGACATCTGCTGAGGTCACTGCTCCGGTGCCCCAGTGGCACTCACTATGAACCCCAGGGCTTTATCAGCACTTTGCTCCCGGCTCGGTGTCCTGTTACCCAGCAGGGGATGGAGACAAAAGACCTTTAGAGAAATCAGGGAGTGTGGAAGGGCTGGTCTCCTGCCTGGCTGGGCCTCTCCAGGGGGGAGAATATCCAGGGTTTTACAGAGAGCGCTGGGGTCCCACACTGTGTATGTGTGGGCATTTGCTTCCCCCTGTCCTGCCCCACTGCACCACTGGCTGGGTATCCCAGGGTCCCCAGGGCAGCTTTTGGGGCAGCTGGTGCAGAGGGACATTTCTGGAACTCTGCCAGGGGAGGCTGGGACCAACAAGTACTTCCTCGAGAGCAGCTGGCACTGGAAAAAAGGGGAATTCAAGGACACTCGTGCTTTCGAGGTAGCAGAGTGCCAGGACATGGGCTTCGTATGATTTGAGTGCTTGGCTTCCAGAACAGAAGGGAAATAGAGGAGTGAATCAGGCAGGAGTCAGGTGAGGGTGGGCAGCTGGAGAAGGGCTGAGCCCCTCTTCCTGCACTGAGTGATGGTGTGAGCTGAGACATGGATTTGGGAGAGCTCACACTGAGCCTCTGGTGAGTCCCAGGGCCCCGTAAGCTCCCAAGTGCTTGAGCCAGAGCCCAGCTCAGCAGCTTCAGCAGGGTTCTGTCAGTCTCAGCTGAGCTCGTGGTGACAGCTCTCCATGTCACAGGTCAAGTACGTCTTACAGAAACAGGGACAGAAGCCGGAGCGAGACAGTGTGGTGAGGTCACCCTTAAAAACTCCTGTGAGCAGACTGGGGACACGAGGCTTTGGCCAGTGATTTGTCCCTAGGCTGGGCTGGGGCAGGGCTGCCCAAAGAGCTGGGTGCTTCCCCTTGACTCCCCACAGCCCCCAGAACTCCCAGTGCACACAGTTTCTGGTGGCTGGGTGTGACTCTGGGCAGTGGTGCCAGGACGGTGCAGCTCTGTGGCTGCAGCACCTCCAGCTGCCATCCTGCCCCAGCTGCACTGGTGCCATGGCGCTCCGTGAGGGCATCACACCCTCAACACAAATCAGCTTGCAGATTCAAGTGGTGGTTTCATTTTATTTCCCCTGTTTTGGTGGCTAAGGCGCACCAAGAACCTCCTGCCACCTGCTGCCAGAGGGTGCTGGGTGGTTCAGTTCGGTTTCCAAAGCCGAGCTGGTGCCTGTGTGGTGTCAGCGCCCTCAGGGCTGTCAGTGTCCTGTCGGTGCCCCCAGGGTGCCCTCAGTGTCCATCCTGCCCGCAGGGGTGCAGCGGCAGGTCGTGCACTGCGTGGAGAGGCTGGCGGGCCTGGTGGAGGAGCGGTTCTGCGACGCGCTCACCCGCCCCGATGACCAGCAGCGCACCTGCAGCGAGGAGCCCTGCCCGGCCAGGTGCGACCCCACCCTGCTCCTCCCCTCTCCCTCACGCTGGGGATGGGTCCCAGGCCTTGTTGGTCCATGACAGCATCCCTGGCATTGCCTGACTGCTGCAGGGCATTGCCCACCTGCAGGCTGAGCCTCACGGGAGCTCCCATCCTGGCAGGATGCTCCTCTCTGTGCACATACCCCTGGCACAGCTCGGGGACTGTCCCATCCCTGACCCTCTGTCCGGGCTCCCAGACCTTGGACTGACACATCTGGGATCCTCCTTTCCCCATGGCCCCACGTGACAAGCAATAGGATGGATCCTGCTGCGCGGCCACTTGCTCTGGCTGAGATCTTTCCCCTTTCCCCTTTCCCCTTTCCCCTTTCCCCTTTCCCCTTTCCCCTTTCCCCTTTCCCCTTTCTCCTTTCCCCATTCCCTCTCTGCAGGTGGTGGGTGGGTGAGTGGCAGAAGTGCTCGGCCACGTGCGGCCGGGCAGGGCTGATGAAGAGGACGGTGCTATGCATCCAGAGCGTGGGGCTGGACGAGCAGAGGGCCCTGCAGCCAGCGGACTGCCAGCACCTCGCCAAGCCGGATGCCACCGCACCCTGTCACCCAGAGGTCCCCTGTCCCTCCCAGTGGGCTGTGGGGAACTGGTCCGAGGTGAGAGAGAGCGCTGGGGAGGTCCCAGTGTCTTGCAAAGTGGTGGGAGCTGGGCACAGGTGCCCCCAGACGCCCCAGCCTGCCCAAGAGCGATGGGTGTGCTCCTGCTCACAGAAAATCCATGGATGAGTCTGTGTGGGCTCAGCAGCTCCCATGGACAGGAATTCCATCGCTTGGAGAGGTCTCAGAGTGAGGAAGGAGCGTTGGGCATTTTAACTCTGCCCCATCTCTGAGCTTTGCAGCTCCCTCACACAGGGTGAGGGCCACGCTCTGGGCTTGGCACAAGGAGGGCAGAAATTAAGTTTTCAACTAGACATGGCTTGGAACAGCCTGGTGGAGTGGAAGGTGTCCCTGCCCATGGCAGGGAGTAGAAGTGGATGATCTTCAAGGTCCTTTCCAACCCAAACCATTCCATGGGGTGATTAATGGTGACACTCTGTGTAACCTTGATTTATTTTTGTGTTTCTGTGAATCAGCTTAACCACAGGCTGAGGGTTTCAACCAGAAAATTATAACTCCTAATTTAAGCAGCCGTTCGAAAAGTGTTCAGAGTGAAGACAAATATCAGGAGAGAAAAGAGAGAGCCTGGGAACAGAGCTTGTTGCTAAGGAACAATGGAGTAAAATGTGAACGAAGAATTTGAAGGCTAGATGAGAGCGAGTTGGAATTATTTTTCTAGGGGCCCACAAAAGCCACAATTAAGGGCTGAGAAAGATGGATGCAATGGTTTAACGGGAAAATTATGGCTTGTTGGTGGGTCAGTGCTGGGCAGGGCCAGCCCCAGCCCTCACAGCCATCCTCTGTGGTGCTGGCACCAATGGATTTGTGAGCCCAAGAGAAATGTGGTTGGGATTTTGAGGTTCTGTAATTTTTCTGTCCTTTAATTTAAAGGGAGAGCCCTCTTTCTTTTCCATTTCCACCACCACTACAAGTAGGGGAATTGGAGGGGCGTGGAACCTGGAACCGTGGTCCTTCTGTCAGCAGTACCAGCAGGGTGGGGCAGCTTTGTCCGTGCAGAGCCCAGGCAGGACACGTGCCCATCCAGCACCAGAGCACCTGGCACTGCCATGCCAGAGGGGCTCTCTGGGGCTTGGGTGGCCAACAAACTGTGTAAACACTGGGACTTAGTGCCTTAGAAAGACCCTGAAGCACTGTACATCCAGCTGTATGGACTTTCCAAAGAAGCTAAAGCGATCAGAAGGCTGGTTTGTTGTTCATTAGTTCCCAAACAGGATGGCTGTGTCCTGGCAGGAGCACATCCTGCCGTGCCAGCCAGCCCTGATGCCTCCTGCCCAAGGCTGAACCCTCCTGGAAAGCTCGGTGTGTTCCCACACGAGGCTCCTAGCAGCCCTTGTTCCTTATCTGTGTCCCAAGGGCTTTCCTGATAACCCAGCCTTGGTAAATAACCTCCCTCCTTCCCCCCTGCAAGGGCTGTGATACCTGGAGTTATCTCCTGGATGGAGCTGGTGGCCTTTGCTGGGAAGTTTCAGCTTTGTGGGAGTTGACCTCTGTTTTCCCTGGTTTGGCAGTGCCATCCCAGGGGGAGGAGCAGCTCCTTGCAGCCCCCTCACAGGTGTTGGTGTGTGGTAGTGTTTGATTCCAGCTCCTGGAAATGCCTGGTGGTGGCCACGTGGTGTTACCAGAGAATCCTGGAGCGCTCTGGGGTGGAAGGGACCTTAAAGCTCATCTCGTTCCACCTCCCTGCCATGGGCAGGGACACCTTTCACAAATCCAGGTTGCTCCAAGCCCCAAATGCAGCAGAAAATGCTGCTGTTCTCCTTTCCAGCTTCTCAGATTCTTTTGTACTGATCCATGTCAAAGAGCCCATTATGGGGGGACAGGGTGTCCCCAACAAAGCTCCCTCCTGACCTTTGCTTTTTCCCTACTCAGACAACGCCCATGTTGTTATTCCCTGCTTCAAAGAATGCTCTTCTACAAGAAGAGATGCAATTCATGGCAATAGGTCACAAGAAAGACCTATTAGATCATCTTACCCCTGCCCTTCCCAAAGTCCATCTCCTGGGAAAACTGCTTCTGGCTGGAGTGCAGGTCAAGGATCACCCTGAGCAAAGTCCGTGCAGCACCAGCCCTGCTCTGTGATGGTCTCCAACGGGGGAAGCCCCAGAGGGCAATTTGGGCAGTAATGCTCTGCTTACCAGTGTGACCAGTACCCCACGAGTGGGACTGGCACAGGAGCTGTCCAGGGACCCAGGAGGGTGGTGGGAGCAGGCGGAGTGACATGGAGCCCCGTGCCCAAAGCACTGTGGCACAGGGGACAATGGAGCCCTCACAGAGGGAGCACCGGTGAGGGCATGGACACCGCTCCTGGCCTGGCCCTGCAGACCTGTCCCTCTCTCTTCCCTTCCCAGTGCTCCGTGACCTGTGGAAACGGGACCCAGAGACGCCCCATCCACTGCAGCAACAGCACCGGGGCTGCGTGTGACCCTGCAGAGAGACCCAACCCTGAAAGGGTTTGCTCCTTGCCACAGTGCCAGAAGAAATGGGATAGTGGCAATGCAGACTGGTCTGGCAGTGGCTCCTCCAGCAGGGAGATATTTAATGAAATCCATTACATCCCCAGCAACCACATTGCTAAATTTAACCCCTTAATCCCAAACATCCCGGAGTCCAATGATGTCAATGTCATCACCGAGGAGGACTTCTCAGCCAGGAAGGGAAATGTCTTTGTTGATGATTTTTACTATGATTATAACTTTATCAACTTCCATGAGGATCTGTCTTACTATCCCTTCACGGAGAAGGAGACCAAAGGCGAGGAGCCAAAGCCAGAGCTGAGCACTGATGACATGGAGGGGCCCCTGGAGCTGCCCACTGAGGCCCTGCTCACCACCGAGCTGGGAGGAGAGAGCGAGGGCACCAGTGACGAAAACACTTCTGCTCCTGTGGATGAGCAAGAGACAGAGCCTGGGGATTTAGCCACGAATGACCTCCTGAGTGTGGTCCCTGAGGATGTGGGATCAGTCACTCCCAGACACACCACCCCTGGCTTTTTGGCTGAGGAGGGGGAGGATACAGTGCTTGTGCCCCACTCTGAGCACCACCCACCCACCCAGAGCTCCGTGAGCCGCGACTCTGCAAAAAGCCACGGCCACCTGCCCTGGGATGAACCCCACCAAGCTGTGCCCACCAGGACCGGCTCTGGGCAGGATGCCCCAGTCCATGGCCTCGCTCCCTGGGATCCCCACCCAGCTGATCCAGTGCCCACGGGCTGGGGCAGTGCTGGTGTGGATCTGTCCCATGGGCCGGGAGCGCCGGGCAGCGGCGGCGATGGCCTTGTGAGCACAGAGGGATACGGCATGGCCGGGTCTGCAGGGAGAAGCCACGAGGACTCCAGGGAAATGGGTCTGGCCATCACCAGAGACATTAATGGTGCAGCTCCCCAGCCCACGGAGCAGCACGGGTGGGCAGGAATGCCAGAGGGGATGTTGGACACGCAGGCAGGTGGGCAATCCCATGGGATGGAGAAAGTAGATCTCTCCTTGCCCACTCCACAGGCCCCGGGCTGGGAGGTGGCAGGGAATGCTGGCAGCCCCCATCCTGCTGTGAGTCCCCCTCCTGTGGGTGCTGATGTGGCCCCTGTGGGGCAGGGAGGGCATCAGCTAGAGCTCCACAGCCCCACAGCCCCCTCCTCAACCCCCTCAGTGGCCACAACAGCCCCTCCAGTGTCCTTGTCCCCTGCCATGCCCGGGCCAGCCAGCCAGCTCACCTCCAGTGGCCTCACCCAGCAGGATGCCCTGGCCCCAGCCATGCCCACAGCCCCAGCTCACGGCCCACCTGCCCACACAGCAGAGTCCCCCCTGGAATGGGGGACAGAGGGGGTGTCCCAGCTCCCGGATCCGTCATCACCCCACACCAAGCTGACCTCCCATGGGACCCCACTCAGCGTCACTGCACCAAAGGAACCCTCACCGTGGGCACCCCCAGGGACATCTGCCAGTGACGGGGGGCACGAGTTGTCCCAGCCCACCCCTTTGCCCCCCTCACTCTGGGAGAAGAGGCTGGAGGAGGAGGAGGCTCTGCTTCCACCATCGACCACCGCAGCAGCCACTGCCAAGCCCAGCTGGGAGGTCGGGAACTGGAGTGAGGTACGTGGTGAGCCCCGTTAAAAATGTGACATGGCCAGTATGGATGTGAGACCTGTCCCTGTCCTGGCTGGCTCTGGGACATTGCTCTTGGCAGCAGTCAGTGGCTGGGGTCATTGGTGCTAGTTAAGACACAACTGATAACCAAAAGTTAAAGGCACCCCCGGGCCCAGGGCGCTGCCCCATTTTCCCCTGAGCTGTGGGCAGCCATTGCCATGGGAATCCTCCTGGGAGCAAACACTAAGGAGGGAGAGGAAGGATTAGTCCCACTCAGAGCAGAAACAATTGGAATGAGCTATGGAGGAGCATGTTCCTCCTCCTTCCCTGGGCTGAGAGCTGCCTGATGTGGGATTGCTTAGCGGGGAAAGGTCCTCTCCCCACATCATCCCACAGCCCCAGTTTACCCAGCACCCTCCCAGTGCCCGTGGAAGAGGCAGGAGCTGAGTGCCCAGGGACCTTTCTGCTGGGTCAGCAGGCTCCCTCCTTGGCCAGACCCAGAGCTGGGGGGTCAGGGGCGTCGGGATGGAGAGCAGCAGGATCCCTGTGTTGCAGTGCTCGGCCACGTGCGGTGTGGGCGCGGTGTGGAGGCCCGTGCGCTGCAGCAGCGGCAGTGACAGTGGCTGTGCCGCGGCCGACAGGCCCGTCCCTGCCCGGAGGTGCTCCCTGAGACCCTGCTCAGCCTGGCGTGTGGGCAACTGGAGCAAGGTAAGGGAACCTGCCGGGAGGGAGTATCCCCAAAACGCCCAGGACAAGGCGGGTGTGGGGTCGCACCTGCTCTTGGGGAGGGCTCTTGCCCCATGGCTCACAGAGGCAGATGGTGGAGGTTTGCACTTGCCACAGAGTTTAAACTGCTCATCCCACAGTATTTTCATTTTTCCTGCTCTTGGGCTGGTAAAAAATCGTCAGGAATTTGCAAAAGCTAAACAAAGTGATTTGAAAGGCCAGATTGGGTGGAACTGGGCAACCTGGTCTAGTGGGTGTCATCCCATGGTAGGGGCTTGGAACAAGATGGTCTTTAAGGTCCTTCCCAAACCATTCTGTGGTTCTATGATTTGTCAGTCTCTGGACAATGTTCTGGCCACTCTGCACTGCCAGGGGATGTTTGCAGTTGGGTTGGGTGAATTCGGTAGGTTTGGTGATGGGGAACAGCCCTCCTTGCTCTGGGTCGTTGCTGTTCCTTGGGATCATCAGTTCTTTAAGGCATAAAGACTGTTCTTGCCACAACTGGAAGCCTCCTGGTTTCAGAGGGGTGGTAGTGACAGATGAGCTGCACACTGTGCTCTAGCTTGGCCTAGAGCAAGAGGGGAAAGGAGGTTGAATGTCAACTCAACCCATCCCAAGGCAGAGCTTGTCCCTGGGGTCACCTCCCATTCCCACAGGGATTCCCCCTGCACCGGCCCTCGCTGCCCTTCCCCAGCGTGGTGCTGTGTCCTTTCCCAGTGCTCCAGGAGCTGCGGCAGGGGCACAAAGGTTCGGGATGTTCACTGCATTGACACCAGAGACCAGCGGCTGCTGCGGCCCTTCCACTGCCAGGCCGTGCTCTCGCAGCCCCCGGCACAGCTGCCGTGCCAGAGCGTGCCGTGTCTGGACTGGTACACGTCCTCCTGGAGAGAGGTAGGGGCTGGCCGGGGACACAGCTCGTTCCACCCCCTGCCAGGCCAGGGACACCTCCCACTGTCCCAGGCTGCTCCAAGCCCTGTCCAGCCTGGCCTTGGACACTCCCAGGGGTCCACGGGCAGCCACAGCTCCTCTGGGCACCCTGTGCCAGGGCCTCACCCCCTCCCAGGGAACAATTCTTTCCCAGCATCCCATCCATCCCTGCCCTCTGGCACTGGGAGGCCATTCCCTGTGTCCTGTCCCTCCATCCCTTGTCCCCAGTCCCTCTCCAGCTCTCCTGGAGCCCCTTTAGGCCCTGGAAGGGGCTCTGAGCTCTCCCTGGAGCCTCCTCCTCTCCAGGTGAAGACGCCCAGCTCTCTGCAGGGCAGAGGGGCGGCAGCGCTCAGCCCCTGACGGCGCTGCCCGCTCTGTCCCGCAGTGCTCGGAGCCGTGTGGCGGCGGGGAGCAGGCGCGGCTGGTGACGTGCCCGGAGCCGGGGCGCTGCGAGGAGACGCTGCGGCCCAACAGCACCCGGCCCTGCAACACCCAGCCCTGCACCACCTGGGTGGTGGGGTCCTGGGGGCAGGTGAGCGGGGAATTCCCCCTCCACGGGGAATTGCCGCGAACGGGGGGATCCCAGCCCTGCAACCAGCCCGGGCGCTGCTGCAGTAACGCCCTCCCGGGCGCTGGGGTGGCACTGGGGTGGCACTGGGGGATCCGCGGGACACGGGAAGGGGTCCCCCAGCCTGACCCCGGGGTGCCGTTCCCGCAGTGCTCGGCTCCCTGCGGAGGGGGCATCCAGCGGCGCCAGGTCAAGTGCATCGACACCAGGACGGGGGTGGCCGAGGAGGACAGCAGCCTGTGCGACCACGAGCCCTGGCCAGAGAGCACCCAGAAGTGCAACCCCCAGGACTGCGACAGCTCCGAGCCGGGTGAGCAGCAGTCAAAACCAGTCTGAAAAATGATGTGAGAGGTCTGTGGGGAGATAGAGCGAGTGTTTCATACATGGATTGTGTAAGGCTGAGTTGGGTAATTGATAATTAAGTGGGAATGTTATAACCGTCTATAAATGTCCAGAGCATCCGTCCCTCAAGGGGCCAAGCAGGGTTTTGCTGGCACGGATGTGAGCTGGGATGTGCTTGTTGGAGTCAGCAGTGTCACCCAGCACAGGGACACCTGAGGGACCCCTTGGGCTGTGGGGTGAAGGGACCCCATTCAGGGGCAAGGGGCATTCAGGAAAAGGAGGGCAGAGGGGAATAGCCAGTGATGGAGCTCTCAGGAACCTGTTTAGTGGTAAAGTCCCAGAACACAAGACTTGTGAAACAAGCTGGGCCCAGCATTAGAAAATGGAATAAAGGAGGAGTTCTCCAGCATCTTCATGTGTG
This sequence comes from Aphelocoma coerulescens, assembly GCF_041296385.1. NCBI lineage: Eukaryota > Metazoa > Chordata > Aves > Passeriformes > Corvidae > Aphelocoma > Aphelocoma coerulescens. The sequence continues at coordinate 12,533,077 of NC_091024.1, forward strand.
TCTGAGCAAGTGCCCCAGGGAGCCAGCCCCATTTTAACCCATTTTTCATTTAACTGCCGTGCTGCAGCCACAGTGCTTGGCCACACCACGGGCACTCACTTGGCTTCTCCTGCCTCCTCCACTCACAGATACATCCCAAGCACCAGGCAGTTCCCTGGGAGACAGAAATCTGGGGGCTGCAAGGGTTAACAGCATTTACAGAAAAGCAATATCATAAGGGATTAGATGTCACTGATATCAGCATGGCAATCATTTATCAGCTTTATCTTTTTAATGTGTCTGTGCAAAAGAAAAGCTCTTTGGCTGCCCAGAAAGTATTGTTGGACCTCCAGGAGGTTTGTTGGACACAGGGAGGGCTGAGAGATGGAGCAGGGTGGGCAGGAGGACAGCAGTAGCTGGTGCCTGGAGTAGAAGAGCCGGATCCATGGCTGCATCCATGCAGGTGCCCTCTGCAGCCTGGGACACCCATTTAACCCTTCCAGCTCTTTGTGTTTATCCCGTGTCCAGGGTGTTCCTCCTAACACCTATTCCAGAGTGGGCAGGAACGTTAGCTTTGATTAACTGGGATTTGGGCACTGGCTCTGTTGGCCATCAGGATGTTTTTAGCCATTAATCTGCTCCTTTTTGGAGCATTTGCAGGGCCATGGGACACTCCAGTATTTAGGAAATGATGAGTCAGCCCTGCTCAAGAAACAGTGTGCGGTTCCGGCTCTTTTGGTCAGGGGAAAATTTCCATGCCAGGCTTGGTGATGAGAGCTGTGGAGCCAAGGCCAGACCAGAATAACCACTGAGATGTGTAGGAAGCACACAAATAAATGGTAAAATCCTGGATCAAAAATGACATAAATGCTCTGGCTGCAGCCCAGGGCAGGAAACGCCTCTTGGAAATACAAACGTTTCCAGCCAAAGCATGAAGGGGAACAAAACTTTCACATGGCAGGAAATCCCAGATGTGTAAATGCACAGGCAAAGGCTCCCAGAAAGACATAAATGTAACTCCAGCCCTTTCCTGTGCTTTAAGGGATCTTTACTGCACAAGATGGATTCAGGCTGGAGCGATCCATGTTTCTGTGAGGAGCACAAGGAACCTCTCCCTCCTCTGGCATCAGGTGCTCCAGTATCAGCAGAGCCAGGGCTGGATCTGTGAGTGGCCATGTCCTCACTGGACACAAAAGTGCCAATAATCCCAGAAGGGTTTAAATGTTCAAGCCATTATCAGATGGATTTTGAGCAGAGATGAAACAGATGAAGCACAAACAAACATGTCACAGCAATCGGCTCCTCAATTAAAGGAGGTCAGGATTAATTAGAACCAGAGTCCTGAGCTGTTGCCAGGTTATAAATTAATTGAAGATTCCACCGAGGTTACTTTTGAATGTGGCTGCTGTTTTACAGCTGCAGCCAGCTGTGAGTGTGTCCTTAGATAGGACACACTCCTGGGAGCTTCAGAGCTGTGGGCACCCCAGTGCCTCCATGTGATGCTCCAGAGGCTAGGGACATTTATCTGGGAATTGCTTATGGCATCTTGGAAAGGAGCTGAGCCCCAGGTCCTGCATGAGGGCCTGGAAGAACCTGCTGCAGTTTATCCAGCAGATCAGAGAGGTTTAAACCAGAAAAGTGGGAATTGCTGTGTACAGGAGGAGGAAGCAGGGGATGAATGGAGCTGGTCACTTGGCTGGTCACTGCAGGGTGGGGGCTGTGCTGGACACGGCTTTTGGGCAGACCCTGGTGGTGGTGACACATCCCTGCTCAGGACAGAGCAGGGCAACCATGGGTGCTCATTGTGGTCATGCCATGGAAGGAATCGTTTCTCCAGATCCGATACCAGGGAGGTCTCTGAGTTCCCCAGATTTGCCCCAGGCAGGTGATGGGGCCAGTTCTTGGCTCCAACAGCAAACACGGCTGTTCCACAGGTGTCTCAGCTTGGAATTCCAGAGGGGTGAGGTAAAGACTTCACTGGCTCAGGGACAAGTGTGTATAAAGCAATGCAATTCCTCTGGGAGCGGGACAAAGCAGCGGGATGGAGCTCAGCCCCATGTCCCAGGAGCTCAGCCCCATGTCCCAGGAGCAGCCAGCACGGGGGATCATGCTGGGGGGCTGTGGGAGCAGAAATGCCTGGGGGGGTGGCAAAGAATGAAGCTCACCCTGCTCACACTGGGTCAATCCCAGACACCCATCACTCTCCAACTGCTCCTGTTTGCCGGCTCATTATCCAGGGCTGGCTGGATCTCGAGTTGCCACAAGATTAATTGGCAATTAAACGTGGTGCTCCTGCTTGCTCTGAGTAAGGAAATGAAATTGTTCATGGTTCTGCAAGTCACAGAGTTTGTCCACAAGGGATCCATGGGGGAAATAATTGCAGCAAATCCTAATTTTCTCTGTCATTTGAGCGTGTAAGTCCCTATCTGAGTGGTGAGGCCAGGAGGTGCTGCTGAGCGAGGCATGGAGAGCAATTAATTAACTGCTAATTAACAACAGGAGTCAGTGGGAAAGGGATGCTCTGGAAAGGACTCCCTCTTTTGATAAAATGTAGGAGAAAGATGTTGCCTGCAGCAGGACTGACACCTGAAAACTGTGGGGTTTGTGGTTTTCTCCCAGTTTTCCCAGCTGTGGCCGTGTCAGTGCCAGCCTGTGCAGGCCAAGCTGGCAGCAGGGGGTTCATCCCATCCATCCCATCCATCCCATCCTGCTGACCAGGGACCACAGGGAGGCACCTCGGCCTCAGAGCAGGACCCTGGGATAATTTACTTGTTAAATTCAGCCCTGGCTTTGAGAGCATCCCAAGGGCCAGAGGTCAGCAGCCTAATTCCCTGGATTTGCTAGCTCAGCTCTAAGTTCAACCTTTCCTTGTTTTTACAAAACGTGTTCCAGGAAGTTTATTTTTCCCAGGAATAAAAGTAAAAGCTTAGGTCTGGCTGGCAGAAGCTTAAATGAAATTTAAAGCAACTTCCACACCGACCTAAAAAAACAGCCCAAAAAAAAAGTGGGGGTTTTCAGTCTCTAATGTGCTGACTTAGCCTGGATTTTTAAAGCCCTGCTTTAAGCTATTTCTTTAGCCTAAAATTTGGCATGGACTTATGGAACGTGTGTCCAAATGAAGTGTGAGGATTATATAAAAAAATTGTTACCAGAAAGAAATAGTAGTAAAAGGATTAAATGAAAATTGGGTGGGTTCTGTAGGTCCCCCTCTGAAGAGCTGACAAATTAAGTGCTTATTGCAGCTTCCCTTGCCCAAGACAAAATTCCAGGGAGGAATCATAAGCTCAGCCAAGAGTTTCAGACCTGAGCCTGACCCTGCACACATCCACCCTGAGACTGCATCAGGATCTGGGGAAGTGATGGGAACTCAACCCCTCAGCGACTCCCATTGACTTCACCGAGTTCAGGGAGCATTTGGAAAACGCTCTCAGGCACAGGGTGGGATTGTGGGGGTTTCCTGTGCAGGGCCAGGAGGTGGACTGGATGATCCCTGTGGGTCCCTTCCAATTTGGGTGTTTTATGATTCTATGAGGTCATTTTGCTTTGGACCCCTGGGGTCCTGCTGGGGTCTCCTGTAAGGTCAGCAGAGCCTCCAGCCAAGGGTGGTGGCTCTTCTCCCCCATCCCCAAGCCCATCCCAGCTGTTTTCCACAGTAATCCCATACCTTTGTGAATAAGGAGGTGTTCAGAGAGCAGTAACCCCTGGCAGGGTGGGCTCACTGCTGCCTGGGCATGGCGCAGGGACAGGAATTTCCTGACAGGCCCAGGGTGCTGACCCGCTGGAAAGGGATCAGGAAAGAGCTAAACCATCACTCCAAGCCTGGAAAGCAGCCTCTCAGAGTGAGCCTCCAGCAGCCTGGCCTTCACAGCTCTTTCCAGGGAAGGCAGGAGGCAGTTTGGTTGTGATCCATAAATAACTTTCTAGGAAGCTGCGATAAACGCAGTGAGTGCTAAAAATACCGAGGGGCTGGGCAGGGTCTGCCCAGGCAGAGCATCCCCCACCAGTGCCCAGGACATTCCCACGCATTCATGGGCATCCAGGCTGATTCCCACTCTCATGGGACACCCCTGAGGTGTTTTAGGAGCCCTGCTGAGCCATCCCTGTCCTGCAACAAACAGGAATACCTGTATTCCTGTGCTCCAACATCCCGATGCAACAGGGCCCTGGGGGTTCAGGGGGTGCCTTGTGGAGCCACAGGGATGCTTCCAGGGAATATTATCCTGAGAGCCCAGTGGAGCATAGCACCAGCAAGTACTTCCCTTTTCCCGATGGCTCCAGTGCTCTCACAGCAGGTCTGGGATGTGCTGCACTCCTGGCCTGGCCCTCACTGGGCTGTGCAGAGATTTCTTATCTGCTCTGCTCACCCAGTAGGGAAAATCCCAGCACACGGAGGCTGGAGCGAGCCCCCAGCCTGGAGGGGTGCTGTGAAGCTGGGATCCCCTCGATCTCACTCTGTCAGCACTGTTGGATCCAGCAGTGCTGGTGATAAATGGCTTTTTTGGGACGCAGGGATGCTCTGGCCAGGCACAAAGAGCTGCAGCTCAGGAGGCAGAGAGGAAATACCTCAGTTGAAACAGAAAATAAATTTTAGAGCAGTGTAGTGACCTTCTCACTGCTGGGCTGGGGGAGAGGGCTGTGACTGAAATCCCAAACCGGGGGAGAAGTCTCTGCTCTGCATCTGCCGCATCCTTCACAGCGGCCGCGGGTCGGCTCATCCCGTGGGAATCGGGGCAGCAGCCGTTCCCTCAGCACAGCCTTTGTTCCCAGAGGGGACAGGGCGAGGGGCAATGGTCAGCGAGAGCTCCCCTGGCTCAGTCCTGGTGTTTCCCCTGCAGAGAAGTGTCCTGAGAAAGAGAAAAGCCCATTTACCTGCCCCATTTCTGCCCCTGCTCTGCATGGTCCTGGTGGACGGTGCCCAGGGAGAAGCAATGGGGGGGATTGGCCCCTAGAGTGCATCAACTCTGCCCTTTTCCAGAGAAAAGCTGTCATTTATTTTAATTCCTTGTACAGGAGGTAAAATTGGAATCACAGAATCGTGGATTTTAAGCTTAGGCTCCTTTTTGAGTTGGTGTAATTTAAGCAAGTGTCACACCACTGGATGAGAAGCTGCAGGCTCAGGGAGTCGTGCCTTGCTCTCAGATAAATTAGAGAAGGAGGAAATCAGAATTTCAAACAAACCGACTATGTATTCATATAAACAGCGTGTGTTTGGTGGTGGGTGTCTGCTGCTGGACTGAGCCCAGGCGGGGCCTGGTGGAGCCTGGTCTGGCTGGTTGTGGAGCTGGGGCTGCTGATGGTGCAGGGAGGGCTTTCCCCTCCTTGCCACATCCCAGCCTCTTCCCTGGGATGCATGTCCCACATCACCCATGGGATGATGTCTCACAGCAGCCTGTGGGATCCATGGGGTGGCAGGTGTGAGGCAGTTTTAGGTGGGATGTCCCACCCGCCCTCTCACTCCCTGGGCAGTGCTCCTGTCTCCCCCAAACCCCTGACCTGCTGCTCCTGGCCCTGGAGTGGGAGCTGGGATTTCCAGACGGTTTGAAGAGAGGAAACAGTTCCTGCAAACAATTTGCTCAGCCTGGGGGTGACTCAGCTGGGGCGGCCAGGCTGTGGCTCGTGGCCACCACGGTCGCTGCTGCAGCTGCCCGGGCACTCCCCCATAGCAGAGCCAGGGCTGCCACTGGAGCAGCCGTTCCCAAAACAAAGTCCATCCTCGGAGCAGCACCAGCGTTGTTTTGAGGTCTGCAGGACACCTGCAGGAAGCAAACTAGATGATGCAGGTTCTCAAAATAACCTAAACCATTCAAAGGAAGAGGAATGCTGGCCTTTCTGCCACTCTGCTGGCACTGGGGGGGGGCTGGGGACTGGCAGGAGGTGTCAGTACAGGGGGGTTTGTCCCCCTGCACCTCACCTCTGTTCCTGGGAGCATTGCTGCCCTGGGAAGATGTTTTGGAGCTGCCAGAAGCAGCACAGGTGTGGTTTCTGCTGGGAATGGGAAATGCCCCGGCACGTCCCTGCACGGCAGTGCCCAGGTGCAGGAGGGCTCTGCGCTGGGGGAGCTCTATCTGTGTCTCTCCAGCCAGTGCCAGCTTCCATAGAATCCTGGAATTGTTTGGGTTGGAAGGGACCTTAATGATCATCTCATTCCACCCCCTGCCATGTGCAGGGACATTTTCACATCGGACACCTGATGACCCTGGTGGCACTGGCACTGACACCCTCCTTGTCCTCCTCCCTGCCCTCAGGTGTCCCCTGCGAGCGCGACCGCCTGACCTTCGCCTTCTGCCAGACGCTGCGGCTGCTGGGCAGGTGCCACCTCCCCACCGTCCACGTCCAGTGCTGCCGGAGCTGCCGCCAGCACGGGCTGCTGGCAGGGCCCGGCCGGGACCGCGGCGACGAGCGGCTCTCCCGGAGGTGACAGGACCGTGCCGAGGGCGCCGGGATCCGCGGCGGCTCCCTGTGGCTGCTGAGCCACGGCCAGGACTGGTGGCTCTGCCACAGCCCGGGGAGGCCCCGGGCTCTCTAATTCGTGCTACTCTCTAATGGTGCTCAAACCATCAGTGGGGCTGGTGGGGCTGGGGGTGCAGATCCCACTGCTCCCGACAGAGATTCCATGACCTGTCGGGGTCAACGCTGCCCTGGGGGACCAGCAGGGAGGCATTTTGGGGAAGGGGAACTGAAAGCAGCAATAATTCGGGGAAGACCTCTCAGAAATGCTTATGGTGCTATCATTTGACATTTGCAGCCTCTCGATGGTGTTGGCTGGCCAGCACAAACCTTGACTTTTATTATTATTTTTATATCTCTGAAGTGGGCATCCAGCATTCCACTGGCTCTGCCGACCCTTTGGGGTAGGGATTTTTTTCCTTTAAGGGACTTGAAGCTGGCAACCCATTCCTGTAATTTTCATTAAAATGTTTATGCACTGAAGCTAAATGCATTTAATTTAAGGAGTGGAGACAGGGCAGAGGACTAAAGTTTCAGCTTCAGCTGGGGGTGTGCAGGGCTCTGTACCCCATCTCCCCACTGCTGGCTTTCTCTGCCAAACCCATTGCTGTGTCCCTCTGGAGCAGAGGGGATCATCAGGGACACCAAGGTTTGGAGTCCACCAGTGCATTCCCTTGCATGTATGTGGGCACAAGAGGGAAGCTGCCCTGGCAGTGGGTGGCATGTCCCCTCCTTCGTGGGCAGCCAAGTGCTCAGTCCCTGGATTTCTGTATGTGTAGCAGTGTAATGCTCAGTTAAGGTGTTTTTCTGTGGCCTTACAGGCTAAACCCTTTTTTTCCTGCTTATCTAGATTCTCCTCTGTTAAGGTTAGCTGATTTTTAACTAGAATATCCAATTTACTCTGAGGCACAGCCCCTACCACCTGCTCCTGGAGCGGTGTGGGAATGAATCCCTCCCTGTCTTGGGGAGGGTTTGCTGGCAGGTTGGTCTCTGGAGGTGGGCAGGAGCATTTAGGTAGGAATTCCTTTCCCTATTACTCTTCAGGCTGTGGAGGATGCCCAAAAACCGGGGGACCTTTAGGGGCAACACTCCCTGCACTGGGCAGAGTCAGGCTGGAGCCCATCCCAGGCTGCACAGCTCCAGATGCATCTCCCTGGGCTGTCGGGAGCAACACTCAGTCCAATCAGGGAAATTCCTGTGTGTGATTTGTATGTAAAACACAAGCCGTGACTTCACCATTTGTGCTTTATTCTGTTCCAAGGTGGTGTAAATTTTTTATGTTCCAAGAGCCTGTGTTCAGTCCTGGTTTCTTTGTCCCCAGCACCATCTGTCCCCCACCCTGTCACCCTCCCAGGATTGCAAAGGGACAACCCTTGTGTTGGGGTCTGATGGCCACAGCTCACGAGTGTGTTAAATTAAACAGTTACTGAAGGAAACAGGTGGGTTTCACATTTTCTCTTTTTCCCTTGGGGAATTCTGAGGAAGTTTTCAGTTAATTGGAGGTGGTTCAGGCACTGGCAGCAGGAAGGAACGATCAGTTTGCATCTGAAAATTATTCACAGCTCGTGTTTGTAACTGGAATGTGTTGATTAAAACATGAGCTGGGTTGATGGGGTAAATCAGTTCTGCAAATCTGTGTTACAGGATCTGGTGAGCCCCTCCTGCGGTGCCTTTCCATGTGCAGGGTCCCATCTGTGGCTGGTTGAGGCATGGGATAATCCCTCCTGTGGGACACCACGCCATGGCCAGAGCCCAGTGCCCACCTATGCCTCATGTCCCTGGGGTCCCTAGCAGGAGCTTTGTGTCTCTTTGGCACAAAGGGAAATGCAGCAGCCAGGGAGAACCTTTTCCTTTCAACGAGAAACCGCTCAATTTCAACCCCAAACCTTCCTGTTTTAGCCCCAAATTGGTGTCCTCAGAAGGGCCAGCCCCGCCAGGCCGGGAGCACTGTGGTTTGCAGAGTGTGGTGGCCCCAACCCTGCAGTGACCTTCAGCTGTCACAACAGAGCCCTGGGCCGGGGTGTCCCTCTGGGAAGGGCTGAGCCAAGCCCATTCCCAAGCACCTGGGCCAGGAGCTGCATGATTTACTGCAAACCCAAACCACAGCAGCCCCCAAGCCCAGCAGTGCCCGAGGGGTGTGTGGGCACTGAGGCTGGAGAAGGTTGGATCACAGTGTGGGAATTTCTGTATGAAGGGCAATTCATCTGATTTTTAGCCACACAACAAGCCAGGCCTCCCACCAGCACAGAAACTGCATTATCAGTGACAGGAGCACACATCTGGCTAAAGTATCTGCAATATTTTCTTTCAGTGAGACACCTCCAGTGAGTGTCTCTGGAAGGAGGCTCTTCACAAGGGCCTGGAGAGGGGGAATGGTTTCCCACTGACAGAGGGCAGGGTTGGATGAGATATAGAAATGCCTTTTTTCTTCTTCTAAAGATGCTTTTATTGTCTCAACACAAGCAGGATGTTAGTCAGACAGAGCTGCTGCAGTGGGGCAAAAGGGAAGGAGGAAAGGGCTCATGGATCAAAAGATGTTTGAAATAGGATCATGGAATGGTTTGGGTGGGAAGGGACCTTGAAGCCCACCCAGTTCCTCCCCATGGCAGGGGGTGGAACTGGATGGGCTTTAAGCTCCCTTCCCACCCAAACCATTCCGTGATTCCATGATCTCCTGGAAGACTCTTTGAGAGAGTCTTAGGCTTCAGATCGGAAATGAGACCTTTGTGCCTCCCTTGGTCACCTCCAGACATTTCCATACTGGAGACAGGAAGGAAGAGAAGCTTGTTAACTGGGAAGCAGCAGCTGCTTGTGCAGGAGCTTGTTTGTGTCTCAGATCCACGGGAACACTCCAAGCGCTTCCGCAGCCCCGGGAGCCGCCAGCTCTGCTGGCAGAGCACCTGTGGTTTGCAGCTCTCAGACCTCACCAAGGGCCTCTGTCCAGCCCAGATGATCTCAGCTGGAGCATTTTAATTCCCAAGGAGCCAGAGGGGTCATCAGTGCATCATCAGCTGCATGGACCGGGGAGGGGCACTGTCCCAACCCGGGCAGGAGAGAAGGCAGTGAATTCAGTGGAACCGGGAACAGCTCAAGTCCCACCTGTCCTCTCCAGATAATAATAAAATATTTATTTTCTCTTGTTCTTAAAACCTCCTTGAGCTACACAGAAAGGCTTCACAGGCACAGCACAGAGGGGCAGCAAAGCCAGGACAGCAAGGGAAGGATTTGAAAAATTCCACTGGTTTATCTTTTTGTTTGGATTTTAATTGGCAGCTGATCCCTGCCAACTGCTCCGGTGAGGAACAGCCTTCATCCACCCACCTCGGAGTGCTGCACCCCGGCCACTGCTCCAGCAGCTCATCCTGGGAGCGCCTGTTGCAGAGACAGGACATTCCCGGTGGGAAGTAAAGCACAGAAAACGGGAGGGAAGGGAGGGAAAAGAGCTGCCCCGCTCCTCAGCTGGTACCAAGGCACGGTGTTTGCTCACCCAGAGCAACCGTTTGGTTGCGAAATTCACCAAAGCTGTTCCACATGTGCTGTGGGAGGGGAGGGGGGCTCCCCAGAGCCGGGGCACGGCTGCCACAAACCCACAGCCCCCGGCCCCCGAGCTGCACTGAGGGAAGGCTCGGCCGGGTGTAAACATTTAGAAACATCTACGTGCTAAAAATAGCTCTGTCTCTTCACGCAACTGCTCCGCTGCCATCTGTGGTGAGTAATAGTTACCTCCCCAGTAAAGTGTGTGCAAACACGAGCCCTTTACGCGGCCCTGGGGCCGGCGGCGTAGCAGAACAGCCCCCGTCCCTCTTCCTCCGCGCTTACTCCTCTTTGCAAGGACCCGCAGCCTGGGGGTCTGGCATGGAAACGGGATTTCACACCTGGAAACGCCAGCTGGAAGTCCAGAGGCGGCTGTAAATCCCTTTGCATGTCAGGGGTCTGGCAAAGGGGCAAAAGGATGATGCTGGCTCTGTCTGGGGGGAGTGAAGGTGGGGAATGGTCTCTGTACTGTGCTGAGGTTTGAGGTGAGCCAGGAGCTAAACCTGGGCTCGGGGTGCTCCCTCCTCCTTGGAATGCAATTTGATGGGAAG